>NC_069502.1:132428167-133110667 GCF_027579735.1 Bombina bombina | reverse complement strand
GATGCTGCTGTTCGTTCCTGGCAGACTGCTTCTCATTCTGTTTTGCATATGTAAATATGACCCTGGGGATAGTCTGCCTGTGGGTTATGGGGGAAACCAGACGTGGACTCCTTGCCCAATGTGCTTAGAGGGATATGGCTGCACCTCACTGACGAGGCCCAAAGGAGGCCGAAACGATCGTCTGGGGTTGTCATGTTCCTTGTTCAGAGGAGAATTGCCTGGTATTTCGGGGCTGGACGGACCATGTCGGCGGGATCAGACTGATATACTACAGGAAAGTTTTCCTCTGTGAAAAGCACAATTGGGCAGAAAGAAGCTACTACCAGGTGGCAACCGGGCCATAGAACAAGCTATTGATGCTGCTGTTCGTTCCTGGCAGACTGCTTCTCATTCTGTTTTGCATATATATATATATATATATATAATGGTAACAAAAGCTTGCACTCACTGGACTTTTTTCAAACACCAAAATATTTTTTAATGTGACGTTTCGGAGACAATGTATCCCCTTCCTCAGATACTTTGGGGGGTAGTTATCAAGCCGTCTACTTTTCTGCCTTCGCCGGCCCAATACGCCCGCCTAAGCTCGCCTAACTTCGCCGCCACGGACCTTGAATACGTTCGCCTAAGTTATCAAATAAAGCTGTCAAAAAGCCGCGGGCGATGAGCAGCGGACTGTGAGAGTTATCACTCATCCGATCTCGCTGCTCTTCGGCTTTTTCCCAGCTTTATTGCTAGCCTGTCACTAAGCACTCACACTAAACTACACTGTTCTATCCCTATACCGGCGCCCCCAGAGCCCCCCGCAACTCAATAAAGTTACTAACCCCTAAACCACTGCTCCTAGACCCTGCAGCAACTCTGATAAATGTATTAACCCCTATCCTGCTGATCCCGCACCTCGCAGCAACTAAATAAATATTTTAACCCCTAAACTGCCGCTTCCTGAACCCGCCGCAACCTATATTAAACCTATTAACCCCTATCCTGCCCCCCACTACACCGCCGCCACTGTAATAAAATTATTAACCCCTAAACCTAAGTCTAACCCTAACCCTAACGCCCCCCTAACTTAAATATTAATTAAATAAATCTAAATAATATTTCTATTATGAACTAAATTAATCATATTTAAAACTAAATACTTACCTTTAAAATAAACCCTAATATAGCTACAATATAAATAATAATTATATTGTAGCTATCTTAGGATTTGTTTTTATTTTACAGGTAACTTTCAATTTATTTTAACTTGGTACAATAGCTATTAAATAGTTATTAACTATTTAATAGCCTACCTAGCTAAAATAATCTGAAATTTAGCTGTAAAATAAATCCTAACCTAAGTTATAATTATACCTAACACTACACTATACTTTAATAAATTATTCCTATTTAAAACTAAATACTTACCTGTAAAATAAACCCTAATATAGCTACAATATAAATAATAATTATATTGTAGCTATCTTAGGATTTATATTTATTTTACAGGTAACTTTGTATTTATTTTAGCTAGTTAGAATAGTTATTAAATAGTTATTAACTATTTAATAACTACCTAGCTAAAAGAAATACAAAATTACCTGTAAAATAAATCCTAACCTAAGTTACAATTAAACCTAATACTACACTATCATTAAATTAATTAAATAAACTACCTACAAATAACTACAATTAAATACAATTACATAAACTAACTAAAGTACAAAAAATAAAAAAAACTAAGTTACAAAAAATAAAAAAATAAGTTACAAACATTTTAAAAATATTACAACAATTTTAAGCTACTTACACCTAATCTAAGCCCCCTAATAAAATAACAAACCCCCCCAAAATAAAAAAAATGCCCTACCCTATTCTAAATTAAATAAAGTTCAAAGCTCTTTTACCTTACCAGCCCTTAAAAGGGCCATTTGTGGGGGCATGCCCCAAAAAGTTCAGCTCTTTTACCTGTAAAAGAAAAATACAACCCCCCCCAACATTAAAACCCACCACCCACATACCCCTAATCTAACCCAAACCCCCCTTACAAAAACCTAACACTAATCCCCTGAAGATCATCCTACCTTGAGTCGTCTTCACTCAGCCAAGCAGCGATGGAACCGAAGTGGACATCCGGAGCGGAAGAAGTTAATCCTCCAAGCGGCGCTGAAGAAATCTTCCATCCGATGAAGTCATCATCCAGGCGGTGCTGAAGAAGTCTTCGATCCGGGCGATGTCATCTTCCAAGAGGCGCTGAAGAGGTCTTCTATCCGGGCGATGTTATCTTCCAAGCCGGGTCTTGAATCTTCCTCCCGCCGACGCGGAACCTCCTTCTTCACCGACGGACTACGACGAATGAAGGCTCCTTTAAGGGACGTCATCCATGATGGCGTCCCCTCAATTCCGATTGGCTGATAGGATTCTATCAGCCAATCGGAATTAAGATAGGAAAAATCTGATTGGCTGATGGAGTCAGCCAATCAGATTGAGCTCGCATTCTATTGGCTGTTCCGATCAGCCAATAGAATGCGAGCTCAATCTGATTGGCTGATTCCATCGGATGGAAGATTTCTTCAGCGCCGCTTGGAGGATTAACTTCTTCCGCTCCGGATGTCCACTTCGGTTCCATCGCTGCTCGGCTGAGTGAAGACGACTCAAGGTAGGATGATCTTCAGGGGATTAGTGTTAGGTTTTTGTAAGGGGGGTTTGGGTTAGATTAGGGGCCTGTGGGTGGTGGGTTTTAATGTTGGGGGGGTTGTATTTTTCTTTTACAGGCAAAAGAGCTGAACTTTTTGGGGCATGCCCCCACAAATGGCCCTTTTAAGGGCTGGTAAGGTAAAAGAGCTTTGAACTTTATTTAATTTAGAATAGGGTAGGGCATTTTTTTATTTTGGGGGGGTTTGTTATTTTATTAGGGGGCTTAGATTAGGTGTAATTAGCTTAAAATTGTTGTAATATTTTTAAAATGTTTGTAACTTATTTTTTATTTTTTGTAACTTAGCTTTTTTTATTTTTTGTACTTTAGTTAGTTTATGTAATTGTATTTAATTGTAGTTATTTTTAGGTAGTTTATTTAATTAATTTAATGATAGTGTAGTATTAGGTTTAATTGTAATTTAGGTTAGGATTTATTTTACAGGTAATTTTGTATTTCTTTTAGCTAGGTAGTTATTAAATAGTTACTAACTATTTAATAACTATTCTAACTAGCTAAAATAAATACAAAGTTACCTGTAAAATAAATATAAATCCGAAGATAGCTACTATATAATTATTATTTATATTGTAGCTATATTAGGGTTTATTTTACAGGTAAGTATTTAGTTTTAAATAGGAATAATTTATTAAAGTATAGTGTAGTGTTAGGTGTAATTGTAACTTAGGTTAGGATTTATTTTACAGGTAAATTTCAGTTTATTTTAGCTAGGTAACTATTAAATAGTTAATAACTATTTAATAGCTATTGTACCTAGTTAAAATAAATTGAAAGTTGCCTGTAAAATAAAAATAAATCCTAAAATAGCTAGAATATAATTATTATTTATATTGTAGCTATATTAGGGTTTATTTTAAAGGTAAGTATTTAGTTTTAAATAGGATTAATTTAGTTAATAATAAAAATATTATTTAGATTTATTTAATTAATATTTAAGTTAGGGGGGCGTTAGGGTTAGTGTTAGACTTAGGTTTAGGGGTTAATAATTTTATTACAGTGGCGGCGGCGTAGTGGGGGGCAGGATAGGGGTTAATAAATTTATTATAGGTGGCGATGGTGTAGGGGGGGGGCAGATTAGGGGTTAATAAATTTATTATAGGTGGCGACGGTGTAGGGGGGGCAGATTAGGGGTTAATAAATTTATTATAGGTGGCGACGGTGTAGGGGGGCAGGATAGGGGTTAATACATTTAATATAGGTTGCGGCGGGTTCAGGGAGCGGCGGTTTAGGGGTTAATACATTTATTATAGTTGCAGTGGGCTCTGGGAGCAGCGGTTTAGGGGTTAATATGTATAGAGTAGCTTGCGGTGGGCTCCGGGAGTGGCGGTTTAGGGGGTAATAACTTTATTTAGTTGCGGCGGTGTAGGGGGGACAGACTCGGGGTACATGTTAGGGTGTTAGGTGTAGACAGTTCCCATAGAAATCAATGGGATGTCTGTCAGCAGCGAACTTGTACTTTTGCTATGGTCAGACTCCCATTGATTCCTATGGGATCCGCCGCCTCCAGGGGTGGCAGTTTGAAAACCAGGTACGCTGGGCCTTAAAAGTGCCGAGCGTACCTGCTAGTCATTTGATAACTAGCAAAAGTAGTGAGATTGTGCCGCACTTGTGTGCGGAACATCTGGAGTGACGTAAGCATCGATCTGTGTCGGACTGAGTCCGGCGGATCGAAGTTTACGTCACAAAATTCTACTTTTGACGGTCTCGAGCCTTTGATAACTAAGGCGAATCAGCCTCGCCACAAATACGCTGCGGAATTCCAGCGTATTTGAGGTTGACGGCTTGATAACTACCCCCCAAAGTATCTGAGGAAGGGGATACTTTGTCTCCGAAACGTCACATTAAAAAATATTTTGGTGTTTGAAAAAAGTCCAGTGAGTGCAAGCTTTTGTTTTTTTATTATTATTTATTATATATTTATTATCTATTACCTACTAGCACCCTGGCGGATGAAATTTGAAGTGAGAGTGCTCATCCTGGAATTACACACATATATATATATATATATATATATATATATATATATATATATATATATATATAATATAAAAATTGATTTCATAATAAATTTGATCCAGTGAGAAGCCACGCCCCAAACCATGCCCCCAAGCCACGCCCTGAGACACCCCCCCTCCACGCCCACTTAAAAAGTGTCCTGGAATTTCCTGGGCAAAAGGTGGCAACCCTATCTATACATCACAGCCCAGCCAAAAGAGGAAATGAAGGGGGGCGGAGGAACAGACTGTACCAATAAGGATTATAAATCTTTTATTATAAAATATAAAAAACATTTAAAAAAAATAATGATGTGGTTTTACTTGCAAACTTACAGTATATATATTTTCATTGCAATATTCTTATAGGGGCCTATCTATCAAGCTCTGTACGCTGCTCCATAACCCTGTCCGCCTGCTCTGATAAAGCGGACAGCAATCGCCGGAATTCAACCCGATCAAGTACGATTGGGTTGATTGACACCCCCTGCTGGCGGCCGATTGGCCGCGAGTCTGCAGGGGCGGCGTTGCACCAGCAGCTTACAAGAGCTTCTGGTGCAATGCTGAATAAGGAAAGCATATTGCTCTTGGCATTCAGCGATGTCTGTCGGACCTGATCCACACTGTCGGATCAGGTCTGGCAGACATATGATAATTAGGCCTCATAGTCTTAAATTTACCATCACTTTAAAGACAAATGAAATCCAGAAGTTTTCTTTCAAAGCACAGATAGAACATACAATTTTAAACACTTTTTCAATTGACTTCTATTATTATTTTTATTATTTATTTGTAAAGCTCTGCAAAATTTCATAGCGCTGGGTACAGAGACAGGGGTATTAAATAGCAAGGTGTTTTTCAATTTTATCAAATTGTCTTCATTATTTTAGTATCCTCTGTTAAAGAAACAGCAATACACTACTGGGAGTTAGCTGGACATGGGTCAGATTAAAAGTGTCACGCTAATGATAATGAGGGACCCGATGCATGATATTGCTGGACCGCAGTATCATGCACAACTTCATATTACAACTCCATAGTACAGCAGTGTGCCATTCAACATTCTCATGGGAAGGGGGGGAATTGTGCCCTCTCACAATGATTGTGTTTGGTTTAAAGAGATTAGAATATACCAGCACCTTGCATGTGTGTGTATATATTTATTTATCTCTAATCCACAGATGTTATTTAATTATTAGAAATATTTTTATCTACAGGAGTGCAGTTTAGTTATAGGGGCCATTTTATCAAGCTCCGTACGAATCTTGATGCCCTTTGTTTCCCGCGAGCCCTCAGGTTTGCCGGAAACAGAAGTTATGAAGCAACTGTCTAAAGAGGCCGCAGACAGAAATTAACCCGATCAAATACGATCGGATTGATTGACACTCCCTGCTAGCGGCTGATTGTTGGCAAATCTGCAGGGGGCAGCATTGCACCAGAAGTTACAAGAACTGCTGGTGCAATGATAAATGCTGACAGTGTATGCTGTCTGCATTTATCGATTTGTGGCGGACATGATACGCTACTTTGTATCATGTCCGCTCGCGCAAAAGTTGTGTTTGTAAATTGTTAAATATTTGAGTTTTAAAATGTTAGTACAGTAGTTTAGTACTAATAGTTTAAGTTCTTTTTTTTTTTACTAAGTTATATTAGTTTTAAGTTTAAAAAGTTCTAGCGGCAACTAGTGTCTCATATTTTTTTCAGTACTCTTAATAGTTAAAAAAACAAGTTCTCTGTCTTTTAGTAAGTTTTATCAGTTGTAAGTTTAAAAAGTTCTTCATACCTTTTGATGCATTGCTGCTAGCGACTGCTGGTGGTTTAATTTGCCCTTAATGTCTCTTAAAGGAACATTTTTTAGCTCAGTACTGTTAATAGTTAAAAAACAAGTTATCTGTTTTTTTCCAAGTTATATTAGTTGTAAATTTGAGAAAGCTGTGGCATTGCCTGAACAGTATCATCCTGGGAGACATAGGACTCAGAGGCAACGCTCTATCTTTTCATTCAAGAGATCTAGCTAAATATTGCATAGTTGGAACAATCAGTCAATGTAAAACAACATTTAATAACCACATTCATTCTCTTCAAATATTAAATTGAGAAATATGAAATCTTAAATATTGAAATGTACTGAAGTAGTTCTCCAGCCGTTGTGTGCACAACATCATAATTACATCTAGCCTGCTTACAAAACTGCATCTATGCAGTCTGAATAAGAAATGGCTATGAATGTCCGACTATTGCTAACTGTAGCCATAATGCTGTCAGACCTGAGGCTGCTTCCCCGCTCTACAGGAAAAGGCTAAACCAAAATACTGGGGACTTAGATAAGAATTGTGAGCGTCCGTCCACCGAACAATCCACGTCAATCATGGCTAAGGAACTCCAGGTTACTCTCAGGAGGTTGATGTAAACCACCATCCAAGTCCATAGTCACCAACGCAAAAGGCTAATGACCGTGGTTACTATTACACAGGTAAGTCTCTGGAAGCATGTGCCCTCCTCCTTGCACCGAAGGCAAAGAGAATGACTGGGAGTTGTGGGAAGGGATACTTAAAGGGACACTGTACCCAAAATTTTTCTTTTGTAATTCAGAAAGAGCATGCAATTTTAAGCAACTTTCTAACTTACTCCTATTATCAATTTTTCTTCGTTCTCTTGCTATCTTTATTTGAAAAAGAAGGCATCTAAGCTTGTTTTGGGTTCAGTACTCTGGACCGCAACTTTTTTATTGGTGAATGAATTTATCCACCAATCAGCAAGGACAATCCAGGTTGTTCAACAAAAATGGGCCGGCATCAAAACTTACATTCTTGAATTTCAAATAAAGATACCAAGAGAATGATGAAAAATTGATAAAAGGAGTAAATTAGAAAGATGCTTAAAATGTCATGCTCAATCTGAATCACAAAAGAAAAAATTTGGGTACAGTTTCCCTTTAACAGCTTTGCTGTGGTGCTCTATGCCTCCTCCTGCTGGCCAGGAGTGATATTCCCAACAGTAATTGATGAAGCTGTGGACTCACCATGTCTTAGGAAAGAAATACACCTGATTATTATTCTCAGGCAAATTTTTGAATACATCCTTTTGTTTTTGTTTTTTAAATTTTATTTATAACCAACACAAGGTACAATATTAAAGTAAATATCAGTGATACACCACGCAGGGTGTGATAAGGGATTACAAAATTGATAAAGCATTAGAAAGAAATTTTACAGAATACATTGTCATGTACAGTAAAATGTAACATCTACATTAATAATGGGAATTGCTAGAATGTTTTATAGATTTGAGTACCATCTAGGATATATACATATGCACCTCATTGTTGGGATTTTATTATGTTATAAACTAACACAACTTAACTAAACATCTAAAGACAAAAACAAAGCAAATACAGCATCGAAACACTCTCCTGTAGGAATAGGCATTAGGTCATAAGATAAATATGGGGACCCTCTGTAATTTAGGTTAATGAGGTAGCTATACTATGTCCATACCTTGGGGGTGTCAAACATTGTGAATTTTAATGCGGCTTAGTAAGGTCTGTACTAGGTTGTCAGTTATAAAGTATTAGATATTCTGGGTGATCAATCTTTGGGATATCTTATACAGACTTTTATGTGACCCTTAATGTTGCTATTCTTCTGATTAAGCCCAGCGAGTTGCTGACTAGAACTACTATCTCCATGGGCTAAATACAACGGGAGGAGGTGTTTAAATAAATATCCGTACCATTATATCGAGTGATTTGAAAGGAGAATGCTTTTTACGGGCTCAATAAAATTAAAATGAAAGTTTTGCATCACAAATAAATTAGTCTTTCAGTCATTTTGCAACTTGTGTATTTGTGTACTAGACAGGGTGAATGGCCAGTGAAACGATTATACAAGCACAAGTTAAACACCTAGCATAAAAAAGTAGATGTAAAGTGAGAGTTTTGCAATATAAAATAAGAATGCAGTCCAATGCCCTTACAACTTCATTAATGGAATATTGCTTACAGCGTATGCTGTTTTAAAAATGGTATTAGCACCAACTATAATGTTGCACATGGGCTCCAAGAAAGAATATAGGGGTGCTAAAATTAGATTCTTGTCCCGATATACTAAAAATGTAGGGATTCAAATCCTAAAGAGAGCATGAGCTGATCACCCAGGTATAGGCAAAAAAAACCAACGTTATTGCATGCAGAAATACATGGCTTATACATGATGCAATAGCTTGAATGCACAGCTGATACAGTAGATGGAGGTAGCTCATGAAATCAGAGCGAAGATAAAGATTTACAACAATGCATATACTTCCATTCCATCAGGCAAGTACGTTATTAATAATGAGAATGATTGTTAGTGCATGGTAGGTTAAAGCAGTAATCCTATCTTAATTCTGATTGGCTGATAGAATCCTATCAGCCAATCGAAATTCGAGGGATGCCATAAAAGAAAAGCTCTTTTACCTTACCAGCCCTTAAAAGGGCCTTTTGCGGGGCATGCCCCAAAGAATTCTGCTCTTTTGCCTGTAAAAAAAAACATACAATACCCCCCCACCCCAACATTACAACCCACCACCCACATACCCCTAATCTAACCCAAACCCCCCTTAAATAAACGTAACACTAAGCCCCTGAAGATCTCCCTACCTTATCTTCACCATGCCGGGTATCACCGATCCGTCCAGAAGAGGCTCCGAAATCTTCATCCAAGCCCAAGCGGGGGCTGAAGAGGTCCATCATCGGGCTGAAGAGGTCCATCATCCGGCTGAAGTCTTGATCCAAGCGGGGGCTGAAGAGATCCATCATCCGGCTGAAGTCTTGATCCAAGCGGGGGCTGAAGAGATCCATCATCCGGCTGAAGTCTTCTATCAAGTGGCATCTTCAATCTTCTTTCTTCCGGATCCATCTTCATCCCGCCGACGCGGAACATCCATCCTGGCCGACAACTTCCCGCCGAATGATGGTTCCTTTAAGGGACGTCATCCAAGATGGCGTCCCTCGATTCCGATTGGCTGATAGGATTCTATCAGCCAATCAGAATTAAGGTAGGAAAATTCTGATTGGCTGATGGAATCAGCCAATCAGATTCAAGTTCAATCCGATTGGCTGATCCAATCAGCCAATCAGATTGAGCTCGCATTCTATTGGCTGATCGGAACAGCCAGTAGAATGCAAGCTCAATCTGATCGGCTAATTGGATCAGCCAATCGGATTGAACTTGAATCTGATTGGCTGATTCCATCAGCCAATCAGAATTTTCCTACCTTAATTCCGATTGGCTAATAGAATCCTATCAGCCAATCGGAATTCGAGGGACGCCATCTTGGATGACGTCCCTTAAAGGAACCGTCATTCATTGGGAAGTCGTCGGCCAGGATGGATGTTCCGCGTCGGCGGGATGTAGATGGATCTGGAAGAAAGAAGATTGAAGATGCTGCTTGATAGAAGACTTGAGCCGGATGATGGATCTCTTCAGCCCCCGCTTGGATCAAGACTTCAGCCGGATGATGGACCTCTTCAGCCCAATGATGGACCTCTTCAGCCCCCGCTTCAGCTTGGATGAAGATTTCGGAGCCTCTTCTGGACGGATCGGTGATACCCGGCGTGGTGAAGATAAGGTAGGGAGATCTTCAGGGGCTTAGTGTTAGGTTTATTTAAGGGGGGTTTGGGTTAGATTAGGGGTATGTAGGTGGTGGGTTGTAATGTTGGGGGGGTATTGTATGTTTTTTTTGCAGGCAAAAGATCAGAATTCTTTGGGGCATGCCCCGCAAAAGGCCCTTTTAAGGGCTGGTAAGGTAAAAGAGCTTTTCTACCTAGGGTAGGGCATTTTTTTTATTTTGGGGGGCTTTGTTATTTTATTAGGGGGCTTAAAGTAGGTGTAATTAGCTTAAAATTGTTGTAATATTTTTATAATGTTTGTAAATTATTTTTTTATTTTTTGTAACAGTTCTTTTTTTTTTTTTTATACTTTAGTTAGTTTATTTAATTGTATTTATTTGTAGGTATTTGTATGTAATTAATTTATTGATAGTGTAGTGTTAGGTTTAATTGTAGATACTTGTAGGTATTTTATTTAATTAATTTATTGATAGTGTAGTGTTAGGTTTAATTGTAACTTAGGTTAGGATTTATTTTACAGGTAATTTTGTAATTATTTTAACTAGGTAGCTATTAACTAATTAATAGCTATTGTACCTGGTTAAAATAAATACAAAGTTACCTGTAAAATAAATATTAATCCTAAAATAGCTACAATATAATTATAATTTATATTGTAGCTATATTAGGGTTTATTTTACAGGTAAGTATTTAGCTTTAAATAGGAATAATTTATTTAATAAGAGTTCATTTATTTTGTTAGATAAAAATTATATTTAACTTAGGGGGGTGTTAGTGTTAGGGTTAGATTTAGCTTTAGGGGTTAATAAATTTATTAGAGTAGTGGTGAGGTCCAGTCGGCAGATTAGGGGTTAATACTTGAAGTAAGGTGTCGGTGATGTTAGGGAGGGCAGATTAGGGGTTAATACTATTTATTATAGGGTTATTGAGGTGGGAGTGAGGCGGATTAAGGGTTAATAACTTTATTATAGTAGCAGTGAGGTCCGGTCGGCAGATTAGGGGTTAATAATTGTAGGTAGGTGGCGGCGACGTTGGGGGTGGCAGATTAGGGGTTAATAAATATAATATAGGGGTCGGCAGTGTTAGGGGCAGCAGATTAGGGGTACATAGGGATAATGTATGTTGCGGCGGTGTGCGGTCGGCAGATTAGGGGTTAAAAAAATTATTAGAGTGGCGGCGATGTGGGGGGGCCTCGGTTGAGGGGTACATAGGTAGTTTATGGGTGTTATGTACTTTAGAGCACAGTAGTTAAGAGCTTAATGAACCGGCGTTAGCCCAGAAAGCTCTTAACTCCTGGCTTTTCTCTGCGGCTGGAGTCTTGACGTTAGATTTCTAACGCTCACTTCAGCCAAGACTCTAAATACCAGCGTTAGAAAGATCCCATTGAAAAGATAGGATACGCAATTGGCGTAAGGGGATCTGTGGTATGGAAAAGTCGCGGCTGCAAAGTGAGCGTTAGACCCTTTCCTGACTGACTCTAAATACCAGCGGGCGGCCAAAAGCAGCGTTAGGACCCCTTAACGCTGCTTTTGACGGCTAACGCAGAACTCTAAATCTAGGCATTAGTCTTTTGCATTCGGATCCATACAAAGGATCCAAAATTACATATTTAGTTGTTTTTGATGTACCATGTGCATTTGACTGAGCATTTGGGCAGAGGGAGCTTAAAGAGACAGTCTACACCAGAATGTTGATAGCTAATCCCTTTATTACCCATTCCCCAGTTTTGCATAACCAACACAGTTATATTAATATATGTTTTACCTCTGTGTTTGCCTTGTATCTAAGCCTCTGCAGAGTATTGGGGATGAAGTGCAGCAGTTCAGGAGAGCTGCTAGAGAAAGGCACAGTGTGAGCGGTAGACTAAGGGCAACAGATAGGCCCAGAAGCAGATGGGCGCAGCATGCTCGCTGCACACAATGTAACCGTACCCATGATCAGAGTGTCATATTCCCTCCTAAAGAAAGATGTTGCTTGGGTCTGGGGACCTCCACAATAAGAATCTTTTGTGCAGGTCAAGTCCCTACTGGGGTCTGCCCCAGTGTTGGAGTTCTATGACCCTTCCAAAAAGTCTGTGGTTAGTGCTGATTCGAGCAGTTATGGGTTAGGGGCCGCCCTACTGCAGTTGAATGTGAACAAACTACAGCCCATTGCTTACTGTTCCCGTACACTGACGGCTGCTGAGAAAGAGTGCCTGGCTGCAGTTTGGGCCTGTGAGCGCTTCCAGCATTACCTAGTGGGTTTAGAGTAATTTAGTCTGGAGACTGACCATAAACCACTAGTTCCTTTAATCAACTCCTATGATTTTGACAAAACACCTCTAAGATGCCAGAGACTTCTGATGAGGCTGCTCATGTTCAACGTTCAGGCAGTGCATGTGCCGGGGAAACAACTGGTAGTGGCGGATATACTTTCCAGGCTCCCGCTGGCTGCTGCTGAAGAATCTTCAACAGAATCAGAAAAAGTGTATGTAGATTCAGTTCTGGCCTCCAAATCCATTTCTTCATGGAAGCTAGAACAAATAAGAAAGGAGACATATTTAGATACAGACCTTCAAGAAGTTATTAAGTACATAAAATAAGGTTGGCCCGAGAGCCGTGCAGCCTGGATGTCTTTAAGTTCTTACCAGTCAGAAAGGTCGCAGCTCAGGGAGCTGGATGGGCTGGTGCTGTTCCAGGACTGCATTGTTATTCCTGTTAGCATGCGGCAGGAGATGTTAAGCAGGATTCATAACGGCCACTTGGGCATTACAAAGTGCAGAGAATGGGCAGCTACGGCAGTATGGTGACCTGGAATCAATTCCGACATTGCAAGCCACGTGTAAAAATGTGCCTTTTTCCGGGAACGCTGGCCTTCTCAGAGAATGGAGACCTTGATTTCTACTTCTCCGCCTGCAGGCCCGTGGCAGAAAATAACTGCTGATTTGTGCGAACTGCACAGGAAAAAGTACCTAGTCGTGATTGACTACTGTTCCAGGTATTTATAGATTGCACCCTTGAATGAGTTCACAAGTCAAACTGTTATCACTCGTCTCAAGAGCTTGTTCGCCCGTTGGGGCATACCAATGGAGTTAGTGAGTGATAACGGATTCAGTTCTTTCAGCAGTGAATATGATTTTGTCCATTCTACAGCAAGTCCACATTACCCGCAGGCCAATGGAATGGCTGAAAGGGCAGTTCAAACAACAAAGTTCATTTTGAAGCAATCTGAGCCGTACCTAGCCCTCTTGTCCTATAGGGCTACTCCCATTCAAGCCACAGGTTTTAGCCCAGCACAGCTGATGCTAGGACATCAGATTTGCACCACCTTACCCTCTGTGGGTGTCTTCTAGCCAACTAGCTCTATTCCTCGGAATGAGGTCCTTAGGAGGGAAGAAGAGGCAAAAAGGGGCTATTGATTCTTCTACGACAGGAGACACTCTGTGAGGGCCTTGCAGGAGCTGAATGTGGGGCAAAGTGTCAGAGTTAAACTGGATGATGAGAAGAAATGGAAGACGCCTGCTACGGTAATTGGATGCTCTCCAGAATCAAGGTCTTATGTAGTCCTTAGTGATGGAGGGACAGTCACACGTCGAAATCGAAAATATCTTCAGCCTGTACCTGAGAGTTTAGAACTGGATGCCTCAGTACCACTGCCAGTGGGATCCCCTGTTTTAAGAGGGGTGCCTTCCCCTCAGCAAGATCACAGTGAGGATAAATATTTGCCTCCAGCAGACTCTCAATCACCTTCTTCTGTATCAGAGGACAGTTCATGTAGAATGACATCAAGTGGAAGAGTGGTGAAACTTCCAGCCTATATCGGTATTAGCACTAGTTAGAACAGTGACCGGAAGTATGGGCAGAATAATCCCATGGTCACTGTGGACTAGGGTAGTCTACCCCAATGTTGAAGTCAGGATGTAATTCATGTTGTTTATATAGATATTATCTTTAACTTGTTATTTGTTGTATACTAAACAAAAGTATTTTTGTATTCTTCTTGTATACCTTGTTATTTGATGTATTCAAATGAAAAAAAATGTATGCTTTGTCCTTTGAAAATGGGGAAGATGTGATGAGAGTGGGAAGTGACATCACCGGATGGGGGCGTGTTTTAGAGCTGTTAGTGTCTATGTCGCAGTTACAGTTAGATGTGTTGTGTAAGCTGTATACTTCTAAGCTCTGCAATAAAATAGAATTGTACCTTCTATGCTGTGTCCTGCATCTAATGACAATACCCAAATGTTAAAACACTTGAAACTGATGCACCATAGCTGTAAAAAAACTGACTAGAAAATATCACCTGAACATCTCTATGTAAAAAGAAAGATATTTTACCTCAAAATCTCTTCACACCCCATTGTAAAGTTCTTTAAGAAGCCAGTCAGTATGCCTGTCCTGGGACTTGCAAGGGATCGTGACTTATGCACACTTGTGTTATTTCCCTATTCAGTTTAAAGTGAATGTAAATTTTGATGCTTAAGTGCCCGGTATTAAAATTTTTATTAAAAACAGGGGCACTTTAATTCATCAAAATTTACATTTCACTCATGTTAAGAAAAAAAAACTTACCTTTTAATCTTCACAGCAGCACCAACTTCCTCTACCCATCACAAAGTCTCTTCCTGGGTCTAAAATGAGGAATCTGCTTCCTCCAATCATGGTGTTGAATCAGACACTGATTCCCCCCGGGGGAAGCTGTGATTGGGGGATGACCTATCCATCATTTCTGACGTCAGAAATGGCTTGCAACGACCAGAGGAAGCTGGAGCTGCTGTCAAGAATTAAAGGTAAGTTTTTTTTTTAACAACAGGAGTGAAATGTAAATTTTGATGAATTAAAGTGCCCCTCTTTTTAATCAAATTTTTTTAAAAAGGGCACTTTAGCATCAAAATTGACTTTTCACTCCTGTTGTTAAAAAAAAAACTTACCTTTAATTCTTGACAGCAGCTCCAGCTTCTCTGGTCGTTTTAAGGAAGTTTTACTATGAAATCTCAGGAGATCACAGTAAAAAGTTAATGACCCCAGCACTGTTGATGCTGATTTGACTGCTGTTTATTTCATCCTTTTTTTTTTTTACCTGCATCTAGGCAGTAACTGAAGTATTACTGTTCACACAGCACTTACTCTGGTGAGCTGAGGAAATTTTGAGGTAAAGCAGACATCCCAACTCTCCAGGAAGTTCCGGGAGTCTTCCGCATTGAAATAGTGTTTCCCTGATGCGCGCAAACTAAACATATTATACCAGAAACTCATGGTTAGTTTGCTCGTCCTGTTTGGGGGGGGGGGGGGGCTTGTTTTTTTACACACTGGCACCTATTGGCTGAGTGGCCGCAGGATCACACCCACTCATTCATATACTGCAGCCTTGCCGGGGTATCTGGAAATCCTATTGATCAGAGGTACAGGCCATCCCCCTTGTATGATTGGCTATAGGGTTTATCATTCAGTCTTACTAATGAAACTGGTTTGTCAACCATGAGACAAGTTTTCCGGTTTCCCATTGGATGTCCTGTTT
The DNA here is from genome assembly GCF_027579735.1 of Bombina bombina. Lineage (NCBI taxonomy): Eukaryota > Metazoa > Chordata > Amphibia > Anura > Bombinatoridae > Bombina > Bombina bombina. The sequence goes on along the minus strand of NC_069502.1, from coordinate 133,094,865 downwards.
ATTGTTTACTGCTGATTAGCTCTGTCAGTCTGTTAATACCGGCTTGGTAGTTCTCTTTGCAGCTGCGTGGACATAAGCATGTGAGCGAAAGAACAATGGCTCAATGAATATACAGAATGCACGGGTAACCATGAGCGGTGGTTATGACAGGGAGGGGATAGACAATTATTGTGGTAGTGAAGGCAAATTTATTAAAATGCCTTTTATGTTATGTACAAGTGTAATGTGGGTCCAGTGGGGGGGGGCTACCTCCCTGAAATGAGTTTTTGCGGGTTGGGATGTATGGTAAAATATCTTCCTTTTTTACATATTGATGTTCAGGTGATATTTTCAGCTTTTTACAGTTATGGTACTGTCTGGTATGGAATAATATTTATTGATATGAAAGCCTAACTAAACTATTGTAACAATGGATTCATATTTCTATATTTTCATTGTATTTATTTAGCAAAATGTATGTTTGTGTTTGTAATATAATACTGTACATTTGTGCAATAAAATAAATATGTTTTATGGTTTTCCTCTCACACTTTCTTCTATATACAGTAAATTTTACTCAAAATCTTTTGTAAGATATGAGACCATTTCTATTTATATAATATTAGAGGTAGGTTCAGAATAATCTGTCTCTAAGGCATTATGAGGGGGAAATGGTACAAACTCTTACAATATGTTTCCCAACATTTTCTCACATTGAGTTTATACCAGCTTTGTGGAACTGTCAGCATGGACAATATAAGTTAGACCAAATTGAAGAGAAAGTTAAATGTGCCAGGGAATGAGCGAAGACTAGGATCAGAAATGTTATAAATTGGAAGCAGTTGACAGAAGTATGTCAGGCTGTAGAACGGATTCTGAATGATGTACAGGCAAATAAAATCCAAATGGCATAGGTCATGAACAAACTGAGGTCATACACAGGTATCCAAAACAGAAACAGGCAGTATATAAGCAGCAGTGATCATTTACAAGCTGAGGTCATATACAGGTACCTCGAATAGGAATAGGCAATGATTATTCAAAATGACAAGGTCAGGCAAGCCAGGTCAGTGCACATTCAAACGGTAGAATAGGCGATCTTCGAATAGCAAGTAGCAAGCTAAATTTAAAGGGACATAAAACACATTAAAATGACAAATCTTTGTATACTGATGTAGTACTTATAGGACCAGTATTAAAGCTTTCCTGAAAAGATTAACACATAGTTTGCTGCAATTATTATTCAATGGTCATCCAACAGTTTTTTTATTTGGAAGAGACAATCTGGACTTGTCACTGGAGTAGTGCTTGCCACTGCTATTGCAGTAATTTATCTTAACACCTCTGCTGAAACCAATTAAGGGCAGATTAGATTTGTGAAGAATGAAGTCCCCCACTTTCAATTCTCAGAACTGTAAAACCTACAATATTCAGAGAAGGGACAGGGGGGTAAATAATGAAAATATATTTGCAAAGTTGTCTTTATTTTGTTTTTTAATATTCGCGGCTAAACATTTTATATTACAATCTAAAGTGTATAGCAGCCGAAAAAATGCATAAAAAGTGCCTTTTATTACTGGGTTTGACTACAATGTGAATTGAAAGCTGCATAATAGATTATGTGGGTAACAAAAAAAACAAACAAAAAATGTAAACAGCTATCAAAACTGACGCAAGGAAAAATTACTTGGCAATCTATAAAACGCAAGCTAAGCATGTGCTGTTAGCAAAGGCATAAAGGGATATTAACAAAGGCTTTATTGAAACAGCAAAAAGTGCCTATTTACAGACATTATATACAGCATAGGGTGTTATTAATGTTAGTCCGCACTTAAAGTGATGGTAAATTTAAAACTGTAAGAATGTTGCAATAAATAAATATATTAGTTTGCAAGTACAACTACATAATTTTTTTTAAAAAGTGTGTATATATTTTATAATAATAGATTTATAATCCTAATTAGTATTGTCTGTTCCTCTGCCCCCTTCATTTCCTCTTTTGGCTGGGCTGTGATGTATGGAGCAGTCAAATCCACTCTCTACATAGGTTTCTAAGGGCTTTAGAGGGCCTGGACTTCAAATTTGTAAACTGACACACAAGGTGATTGGATGTTTACTGGATTTGTCATAAAAAACAAACAAAAAAAACCAAAAGATTTCATCTATGTGGGCCGGCATAACATTTTAATAGAAACATTACTATATGCACTCATTTAACCCTTTCACAGAATGATTAAAACAAAAAAAGGTACACATATACTTTTTTTAACGGAAAAGATTACATTTATGGGATTTAATTAGTTAAAGTTAGGGACATGTGCACGGCTAAAAAATTCGGTTCGTATTCGGTTCGGATCGATTCGGACTTTTCGAATTTCGTTTCGGATCGAATCGTGGATTTGGCAAAATTTGAATGAATTCGTTTCAGGATTATTCGCATCCGAATAAATTTGTTTCAGATTTATTCGGGATTCGGCTGAATACGGTTCTATTCGGTTCCAAAATTCGGTTGTTTTAGTACAACTAAGTCACTAACACCCAATAAACTACCCTATGAACCACTAAACCGAGGCCCCCCCACATCGCAAACCCGTATAATAACATATTTTAACCCCTAATCTGCCGATCGGATATCGCCGCAACCTACATTATAGCTATTAACCCTAATCTGCTGTCCCTAACACCCGCCGACCCCTACATTATAGTTATTAACCCTAATCTGCCCCCCCCAACATCGCCGCAATCTAACTACAGTAATATAACCCCTAATCTGCCGACCCGATATCGCCGCCGTCCTACATTATAGCTATTAACCCCTAATCTGCTGTCCCTAACAAACCGCCGACCCCTACATTATAGTTATTAACCCCTAATCTGCCCCCCCCCAACGTCGCCGCAATCTAACTACAAGTATTAACCCCTAATCTGCCGACCCGATATCCGCCGCCCGCCTACATTATAGCTAATAACCCCTATTCTGGTGTCCCTAACACCGCCGAACCCTACATTATAGTTATTAACCCCTAATCTGCCCCCCCCCAACGTCGCCAGCAATCTAACTACAAGTATTAACCCCTAATCTGCCGACCCGATATCGCCGCCGCCTACATTATAGCTATTAACCCCTAATCTGGTGTCCCTAACACCCGCCGACCCCTACATTATATTTATTAACCCCTAATCTGCCCCCAAACGTCGCCGCAATCTAACTACAAGTATTAACCCCTAATCTGCCGACCCGCAAAATCGCCTCCACTATTATAAATGTATTAAACGCCCTAAAACCGCCGCACTCCCGCCTCGCAAACACTATAATACATTTTATTAACTCCTAATCTGCCCTCCCTAACTTCGCCGCCACCTACCTACAATTATTAACCCCTAATCTCCCGCCCCCGAACGTCGCCGCTACTATAAAAAGGTTATTAACCCCTAAACCTAAGTCTAAGCCCTAACACTAACACCCCCTAACTTAAATATAATTTAAATAAAACGAAATAAGTTTACTATAGTTTAAATAAATGAATCCTATTTAAAACTAAAGACTTACCTGTAAAATAAACCCTAAGATAGCTGCAATATAACTAATAGTTTACATTGTAGCTATTGTTAGCATTTATATTTATTTTACAGGCAACTTTGTATTTATTTTAACTAGGTACAATAGCTATTAAATAGTTATTGACTAATTAATAGCTACCTAGTTAAATAATTACAAAATTACCTGTAAAATAATCCTAACCTAAGTTACAATTAAGACCTAACACTAAACTATCATTAAATAAATTAACTACAAGTACCTACAATTATCTACAATTAAATAAACTAAAGTACAAAACCCCCCCACTAAATTACAAAAAAAACAAACACTAAATATTACAAAACATAAAAAAATATTACACAGAATTTAAAACTAATTACACCTAATCTAAGCCCCCTAATAAAATAACAAAGCCCCCCAGAAATAAAAAAAATGCATAACGCCTATACTAAATTACAAAAGTAACAGCTCTATTACCTTACCAGCCCTTGAACAGGGCCCTTTGTGGGGCATGCCCCAAACAAAACAGCTATTTTGCCTGTAAAAAAAAAACACAATCCCCCCCCACCATTACAACCCAACACCCACATACCCCTACTGCCTTAACCCCAAACCCCCCTTAAATAAACCTAACACTACCCCCCTGAAGATCTTCCCTACCTTGAGTCGTGTTCACCCAGCCGGGCCCGAAGTCTTCATCCGATGGGGCAGAAGAGGACATCCAGACCGGCAGAAGTCTTCATCCAAGGCGGGGCAAAAGAGGTCTTCCATCCATCATACAAGTACCAAAATACAAACAAACACTAAATTACCAATAATAATAAAATATTACAATAATTTTAAACTAATTACACCTAAGTCTAAGCCCCCTACAGCTATTAATATAGCTTACAATATAACTAATAGTTACATTGTAGCTATTTTAGGATTTATTTTATTTTACAGGCAACTTTGTATTTAATTTAACTAGGGTACAATAGTTATTAAATAGTTAATACTATTTAATAACTACCTAGCGTAAAATAAATACAAATTTACCTGTAAAAATAAATCATAACCTAAGTACAATTACACCTAACACTACACTATCATTAAATTAACTAAATCAATGATCCTATATAAAACTAAAAGACTTACTTTGTAAAATAAACACCTAATATAGCTGCAGATATAACTAATAGTTTACATTGTATCTATTTGTAGCATTTATATTTATTGTAGCAGGCAACTTTGTGATTTATTTTAACTAGGTTCAATAGCTATTAAATAGATATTGACTATTTAATAGCTACCTAGTTAAAATAATTACAAAATTACCTGTAAAATAAATCCTAATCTAAGTTACAATTAAACCTAACACTACACTATCATTAAATAAATTAACTACAAGTACCTACAATTAAATACAATTAAATAAATTAAACTAAAGTACAAACCCCCTCCCACTAAATTACAAAAAATAAAAAAATATTACAAGAATTTTAAACTAATTACACCTAATCTAAGCCCCCTAATAAAATAACAAAGCCCCCCAAAATAAAAAAATGCCCTACCCTATACTAAATTATAAAATTTAACAGCTCTATTACCTTACCAGCCCTTAAAAGGGCCTTTTGCGGGGGCATGCCCCAAAGAAAACAGCTCTTTTTCCTGTAAAAAAAAACACAATATCCCCCCCACATTACAACCCAACACCCACATACCCCTACTCTAACCCAAACCCCCCTTAAATAAACCTAACACTACCCCCCTGAAGATCTCCCTACCTTGAGTCGTGTTCACCAAGCCGGGCCGAAGTCTTCATCCGATGGGGCAGAAGAGGACATCCAGACCGGCAGAAGTCTTCATCCAAGCGGGGCAAGAAGAGGTCTTCCATCCATCAGAAAAGTACAAAAAAACAAACAAACACTAAATTACCAAAAATAATAAAATATTACAATAATTTTAAACTAATTACACCTAATCTAAGCCCCCTACTAGCTATTAATATAGCTACAATGTAACTATTAGTTATATTGTAGCTATTTTAGAATTTATATTTATTTTACAGGCAACTTTGTATTTATTTTAACTAGGTACAATAGCTATTAAATAGTTAAGAACTATTTAATAACTACCTAGCTAAAATAAATACAAATTTACCTGTAAAATAAATCCTAACCTAAGTTACAATTACACCTAACACTACACTGTCATTAAATTAACTAAATAAATGAATCCTATATAAAACTAAAGACTTACCTGTAAAATAAACCCTAATATAGCTACAATATAACTAATAGTTACATTGTAGCTATTTTAGCATTTATATTTATTTTACAGGCAACTTTGTATTTATTTTAACTAGGTACAATAGCTATTAAATAGATATTTACTGTTTAATAGCTACCTAGTTAAAATAATTACAAAATTACCTGTAAAATAAATCCTAACCTTAGTTACAATTAAACCTAACACTACACTATCATTAAATAAATTAACTACAAGTACCTACAATTAAATAAAAAAACAAACACTAAATTACAAAAAATAAAAAAAATTACAAGAATTTTAAACTAATTACACCTAATCTAAGCCCCCTAATAAAATAACAAAGCCCCTCAAAATAAAGATCTTCAGGGGGGTAGTGTTAGGTTTATTTAAGGGGGGTTTGGGTTAGAGTAGGGGTATGTGGGTGTTGGGTTGTAATGTGGGGGGGGTATTGTGTTGTTTTTTTACAGGCAAAAGAGCTGTTTTCTTTGGGGCATGCCCCAGCAAAAGGCCCTTTTAAGGGCTGGTAAGGTAATAGAGCTGTTAACTTTTGTAATTTAGTATAGGGTAGGGCATTTTTTTATTTTGGGGGGCTTTGTTATTTTATTAGGGGGCTTAGATTAGGTGTAATTAGTTTAAAATTCTTGTAATATTTTTTTATTTTTTGTAATTTAGTGGGGGGGGTTTGTACTTTAGTTTAGTTTATTTAATTGTATTTAATTGTAGGTACTTGTAGTTAATTTATTTAATGATAGTGTAGTGTTAGGTTTAATTGTAATTTAGATTAGGATTTATTTTACAGGTAATTTTGTAATTATTTTAACTAGGTAGCTATTAAATAGTCAATATCTATTTAATAGCTATTGAACCTAGTTAAAATAAATACAAAGTTGCCTGTACAATAAATATAAATGCTAAAATAGCTACAATGTAACTATTAGTTATATTGCAGCTATATTAGGGTTTATTTTACAAGTAAGTCTTTAGTTTTATATAGGATTCATTTATTTAGTTAATTTAATGATAGTGTAGTGTTAGGTGTAATTGTAACTTAGGTTATGATTTATTTTACAGGTAAATTTGTATTTATTTTAGCTAGGTAGTTATTAAATAGTTATTAACTATTTAATAACTATTGTACCTAGTTAAAATAAATACAAAGTTGCCTGTAAAATAAATATAAATCCTAAAATAGCTACAATGTAACTATTAGTTATATTGTAGCTATATTAATAGCTAGTAGGGGGCTTAGATTAGGTGTAATTAGTTTAAAATTATTGTAATATTTTATTATTTTTGGTAATTTAGTGTTTGTTTGTATTTTGGTACTTGTATGATGGATGGAAGACCTCTTCTTGCCCCGCTTGGATGAAGACTTCTGCCGGTCTGGATGTCCTCTTCTGCCCCATCGGATGAAGACTTTGGCCCGGCTGGGTAAACACGACTCAAGGTAGGGAGATCTTCAGGGGGGTAGTGTTAGGTTTATTTAAGGGGGGTTTGGGTTAGAGTAGGGGTATGTGGGTGGTGGGTTGTAATGTGGGGGGGGATTGTGTTTTTTTTTTACAGGCAAAAGAGCTGTTTTCTTTGGGGCATGCCCCGCAAAGGGCCCTGTTCAGGGCTGGTAAGGTAATAGAGCTGTTAACTTTTGTAATTTAGTATAGGGTAGGGCATTTTTTTTTATTTTGGGGGGCTTTGTTATTTTATTAGGGGGCTTAGATTAGGTGTAATTAGTTTAAAATTCTTGTAATATTTTTTATTTTTTGTAATTTAGTGGGGGTTTTTTTGTAATTTAGTGGGGGTTTTTTGTACTTTAGTTTATTTAATTGTAGATAATTGTAGGTACTTGTAGTTAATTTATTTAATGATAGTGTAGTGTTAGGTTTAATTGTAACTTAGGTTAGGATTTATTTTACAGGTAATTTTGTAATTATTTTAACTAGGTAGCTATTAATTAGTCAATAACTATTTAATAGCTATTGTACCTAGTTAAAATAAATACAAAGTTGCCTGTAAAATAAATATAAATGCTAAAATAGCTACAATGTAACTATTAGTTATATTGCAGCTATATTAGGGTTTATTTTACAGGTAAGTATTTAGTTTTAAATATGATTAATTTATTTAATTAATTAAATGATAGTGTAGTGTTAGGTGTAATTGTAACTTAGGTTAGGATTTATTTTACAGGTAAATTTGTATTTATTTTAGCTAGGTAGTTATTAAATAGTTATTAACTATTTAATAACTATTGTACCTAGTTAAAATAAATTCAAAGTTGCCTGTAAAATAAAAATAAATCCTAAAATAGCTACAATGTAACTATTAGTTATATTGCAGCTATCTTAGGGTTTATTTTACAGGTAAGTCTTTAGTTTTAAATAGGATATCATTATTTAACTATAGTAAACTTATTTTGTTTTAATTTAAATTATATTTAAGTTAGGGGGTGTTAGTGTTAGGGTTAGACTTAGGTATAGGGGTTAATAACCTTATTATAGTAGCGGCGACGTTGGGGGCGGGAGATTAGGGGTTATAATTTGTATGTAGGTGGCGGCGATGTTAGGGAGAGCAGATTAGGGGTGAATAAAATGTATTATAGTGTTTGCGAGGCGGGAAGTGCGGGTGGTTTAGGGGTTAATACATTTATTATAGTGGCGGCGATTTGCGGTTTGCAGGATTAGGGGTTAATACTTGTAGTTAGAGTGCGTCGACGTTGGGGGGGGGCAGATTAGGGGTTAATAACTATAATCTAGGGGTCGGCGGTGTTAGGGACAACCAGGATTAGGGTTAATAGCTATAATGTAGGGCGGCGGCGATATCGGGTCGGCAGCAGATTAGGGGTTTAATACTTGTAGTTAGATTGCGGCGACGTTGGGGGGGGTGCAGATTAGGGGGTTAATAACTATAAAGGTAGGGGTCGGCCGGTGTTAGGGACACCAGATTAGGGGTTAATAGCTATAAGTGTAGGCGGGCGGGCGATATTCGGGTGCGGTCAGATTATGGGGTTAATACTTGTAGTTAGATTGCGGCGACGTTGGGGGGGCAGATTAGGGGTTAATAACTATAATGTAGGGGTCGGCGGTGTTAGGGACACCAGATTAGGGGTTAATAGCTATAATTGCAGGCGGGCGGGCGATATCGGGTTGGCAGGATTAGGGGTTAATACTTGTAGTTAGATTGCGGGGCGACGTTGGGGGGGGGCAGATTAGTGGTTAATAACTATAAGTTAGGGTCGGCGGTGTTAGGGGACAGCAGATTAGGGGGTTAATAGCTATAATGTAGGCGGGGCGGCGATATCGGGTCGCAGATTAGGGGTTAATACTTGTAGTTAGATTGCCGGCGACGTTGGGGGGGCAGATTAGGGGTTAATAACTATAATATAGGGGGACCGGCGGTGTTAGGGACAGCAGATTAGGGGTTATAGCTATAATGTAGGTGGGCAGCAATATTCGGTCGGCAGATTAGGGGTTAATAAAATAATGCCAGTGGTGTCATCGATAGCGGGGGGGCGGCAGATTAGGGGTTAATAGAGTTAGGTATTAGGGGTTTTTAGAGACTCGGGGTACATGTTAGGGTGGTTAGGTGCAGGACTTAGTGTTTCCCCAGAGGAAACAATTGGGGTGCGAGTTTTTCAGCGAAACTCCCATTGTTTCCTATGGGGAAATGCCGAATTTTACCGAGCTAATTCGGATTTAATTCGGAGATACGGCAGCTATTTCGGATTCATTCGGTAGATTCGGAAGTATTTTAATTCGGAAATCCGAATCGGATCCGAATCTCCGAATTTACCGAATTTTCCGAATTTCCGAATAAATCCGAAACGAACTGCACATGTCTAGTTAAAGTTTACCATCACTTCAGCCAATAACATTACCAGCTTGATTATAATCTAGGATGGTTTTTGTTTTTCAAGGGTCATGAGAGATTTTTTTTTTGGTGTATGTGTAATCTATGATTTACTATAATGCTACAGAAGTGGAAATAAACATATTTTCAATTTACTTCCATTAACAAAATGTTCACAGTCTATTTTTAATATTTACACTTTATGAGTCTCCAGCACCAACTAAGCATGTGCAAGAGTTCACAGAATATACGTATATGCATTTGTGATTGGCTGATGCTGTAGATGATACTGGGGGAGTGAAAAGTAGACATAACTGAAATTTATCAAAAGAAAATACTGAGTGCTATGCATTGTCTTGTTATTATGCATTTGCTGATTATGCAAATCTACTGTAATTTACGGGTATTTCTCTTGCAAGGTGTATCCAGTCCACGACTTCATCCTTTACTTGTGGAATATTCTCATTTCCCCACAGGGAAGTCCTCTTCTGCCCCATCGGATGAAGGACTTTGGCCCGGCTGGGTAAACACGACTCAAGGTAGGGAGATCTTCAGTGGGGTAGTGTTAAGGTTTTATTTAAGGGGGGTTTGGGTAGAGTAGGGGTATGTGGGGTGGTGGGTTGTAATGGTGGGGGGGGGATTGTGTTTTTTTTTGTACAGGCAAAAGAGCTGTTTTCTTTGGGGCATGCCCCGCAAAAGGGCCCCTGTTCAGGGCTGGTAAGGTAATAGAGCTGTTAACTTTTGTAATTTAGTATAGGGAGGGCATTTTTTTTTATTTTGGGGGGGGCTTTGTTATTTTATTAGGGGGCTTAGATTATGTGTAATTAGTTTAAAATTCTTGTAATATTTTTTATTTTTTGGTAATTTAGTGGGGTTTTTTTTTGTAATTTAAGTGGGGGGGTTTTTTGTACTTTAGTTATTTAATTGTAGATAATTGTAGGTACTTGTAGTTAATTTATTTAATGATAGTGTAGTGTTAGTTTAATTGTAACTTAGGTTAGGATTTATTTTACAGGTAATTTGTAATTATTTTAACTAGGTAGCTATTAATTAGTCCAATAACTATTTAATAGGGCTATTGTACCTAGTTAAAATAAATACAAAGTTGCCTGTAAAATAAATATAAATGCTAAAATAGCTACAATGTAACTATTAGTTATATTGCAGCTATATTAGGGTTTATTTTACAGGTAAGTATTTAGTTTTAAATTAGATTAATTTATTTAATTAATTAAATGATAGTGTAGTGTTAGGTGTAATTGTAACTTAGGTTAGGATTTATTTTACAGTAAATTTGTATTTATTTTAGCTAGGTAGTTATTAAATAGTTATTAACTATTTAATAACTATTGTACCTAGTTAAAATAAATTCAAAGTTGCCTGTAAAATAAAAATAAATCCTAAAATAGCTACAATGTAACTATTAGTTATATTGCAGCTATCTTAGGGTTTATTTTACAGGTAAGTCTTTAGTTTTAAATAGGATTCATTTATTTAACTATAGTAAAACTTATTTTGTTTGATTTAAATTATATTTAAGTTAGGCTGGGTGTTAGTGTTAGGGTTAGACTTAGGTTTAGGGGTTAATAACCCTTATTATAGTAGCGGCGACGTTGGGGGCGGGAGATTAGGGGTTAATAATTGTATGTAGGGTGGCGGCGATGTTAGGGAGAGCAGATTAGGGGTTAATAAAATGTATTAATAGTGTTTGCGAGGCGGTGGGAGTGCGGCGGGGTTTAGGGTTAATACATTTTATTATAGTGGCGGCGATTTGCGGTTTGCAGATTAGGGGTTAATACTTGTAGTTAGATTGCGTCGACGTTGGGGGGGGCAGATTAGGGGTTAATAACTATAATCTAGGGGTCGGCGGTGTTAGGGACACCAGATTAGGGGTTAATAGCTATAATGTAGGCGGCGGCGATATCGGGTCGGCAGATTAGGGGTTAATACTTGTAGTTAGATTGCGGCGACGTTGGGGGGGGGCAGATTAGGGGTTAATAACTATAATGTAGGGGTCGGCGGTGTTAGGGACACCAGATTAGGGGTTAATAGCTATAATGTAGGCGGCGGCGATATCGGGTCGGCAGATTAGGGGTTAATACTTGTAGTTAGATTGCGGCGACGTTGGGGGGGCAGATTAGGGGTTAATAACTATAATGTAGGGGTCGGCGGTGTTAGGGACAGCAGATTAGGGGTTAATAGCTATAATGCAGGCGGCGGCGATATCGGGTTGGCAGATTAGGGGTTAATACTTGTAGTTAGATTGCGGCGACGTTGGGGGGGGCAGATTAGTGGTTAATAACTATAATGTAGGGGTCGGCGGTGTTAGGGACAGCAGATTAGGGGTTAATAGCTATAATGTAGGCGGCGGCGATATCGGGTCGGCAGATTAGGGGTTAATACTTGTAGTTAGATTGCGGCGACGTTGGGGGGGCAGATTAGGGGTTAATAACTATAATATAGGGGTCGGCGGTGTTAGGGACAGCAGATTAGGGGTTAATAGCTATAATGTAGGTGGCAGCAATATTCGGTCGGCAGATTAGGGGTTAATAAAATAATGCAGGTGTCAGCGATAGCGGGGGCGGCAGATTAGGGGTTAATAAGTGTTAGATTAGGGGTTTTTAGAGACTCGGGGTACATGTTAGGGTGTTAGGTGCAGACTTAGTGTTTCCCCAGAGGAAACAATGGGGCTGCAGTGTTTTTCAGCCGAAACTCCCATTGTTTCCTATGGGGAAATGCCGAATTTTACCGAGCTAATTCGGATTTATTCGGAGATACGGCAGCTATTTCGGATTCATTCGGTAGATTCGGAAGTATTTTAATTCGGAAATCCGAATCGATCCGAATCTCCGAATTTACCGAATTTTCCGAATTTCCGAATAAATCCGAAACGAACCGCACATGTCTAGTTAAAGTTTACCATCACTTCAGCCAATAACATTACCAGCTTGATTATAATCTAGGATGGTTTTTGTTTTTCAAGGGTCATGAGAGATTTTTTTTTGGTGTATGTGTAATCTATGATTTACTTAATGCTACAGAAGTGGAAATTAAACATATTTTCAATTTACTTCCATTAACAAAATGTTCACAGTCTTTTTATATTTACACTTTTTGAGTCTCCAGCACCAACTAAGCATGTGCAAGAGTTCACAGAATATACGTATATGCATTTGTGATTGGCTGATGGCTGTCAGATGATACTGGGGGAGTGAAAATAGACATAACTGAAATTTATCAAAAGAAAATACTGAGTGCTATTGCATTGTCTTGTTATTATGCATTTGCTGATTATGCAAATCTACTGTAATTTACTGGTATTTCTCTTGCAAGGTGTATCCAGTCCACGACTTCATCCTTTACTTGTGGAATATTCTCATTCCCCACAGGAAGTGGCAAAGAGAGCACACAGCAGAGCTGTCCATATAGCTCCCCCTCTAGCTCTGCCCCCCAGTCATTCTCTTTGCGGGCTCTGACAGCAGGGCCACTCTACGGGAGAGTAAAGTGAATGTGGTGTTAGATTTGTAGTTTTATATCTTCAATCAAAAGTTTGTTATTTTTAAATAGTACCGGTTTGTACTATTTACTCTATAGCAGAAATGTGATGAAGAATTCTGCTGAGAAGAAAATGATTTTAGCATCCACTGCTGTTCCCACACAGGACTGAGGAGTACCAGAAAACTTCAGTTGGGGGGAACAGTTTGCAGGCTTAACTGCAATAAGGTATGTTCAGTCATCTTTTTCTAGACAAGACTCAGTTAATGCTAGAAGACTGACAAGAATCCCCATGTGGGGTGGTAAGCTATGTTCTGAGACTCAGTATAGAAGTGAAGGCTTACTTAACAGGGCTCAATAGACTGGTGGACACTGTTACAGGGCAATCGATTATTTATTGAAAGAAAAATACTCGTTATAGACACTTTTCAAGCACTTCGGTGTGTTATTATGGGGTTATCTTCCACATGGCTATTTGGGATTTTGAAGGCCCCACAACTCCGGAGTGGAGGGGGCCTAAATTTCGCTCCTCAGTTGCGCAGTTAATATTTGCAGACAGTTCATGCAGCTTCACGTGGAGGGTCCAAAAGACTGCTTGAGGACTTCAAAGAAGCTTGTTTTCCACAAAACTAATCCCCAAGGGCAGGTAGGGCCACAGCAGTAAGCTGTTGCAAGGTGCTGTAGTTTATTAACCGGTTGTCAGCTTTAGGTTGCTCCGGTTTGGGTATTAAGGGGTTAATCAGGCTGAAAATTGTTGTGCAATCATTTCAAAGCCTTAGGCTCATACGGTAAATTTCAGAAAGATTGGATCATTTTTCACGGTTTGGTAAAATTGTGTGCGCTTTTTATTTCTTAAAGGCACAGTAACGTTTTTTTCAAATTGTAAATTTTATTTGAATAAAGTGTTTCCAAGCCTGCTTGTGAATAATACTAGTCTGTTAAACATGTCTGACACTAAGGAGAGGCCTTGCTCTATGTGTTTAGAAGCCATGGTGGAACCTCCTATAAAATTGTGTTCTAAGTGCACTAATGTGTCTATACACTTTAAAGATCATATTGTGTCACTTAAAAATGTAGCCCTAGATGATTCTTTGATGGAAGGTAACGAGGATAGTCGCCTTCCCCATGTGTCGCCACCAGTTACGCCCGCACAAGCGATGCCTAGTACCTCTAGTGCATTGGCCCCTATTACATTACAACAATTAGCGACAGTCATGGATAATTCCCTTGCGACATTTCTATCCAAACTGCCAGTTTTTCTTACAAAGCGTGATAGCTCTGTTTTAAGAACAGATTATGAGCAGTCATAAGCTTTGGGAGGTTTATCTGATGTACCCTCACAACACTCTGAAGTGGCGGTGAGGGATTTGATGTCTGAAGGAGAAATTTCTGACTCAGGAAAGGTTACTCAGCGGGCAGAATCAGATTCATTAGTATTTAAATTTAAACTTGAACACCTCCGCGTATTGCTCAGGGAGGTATTAGCCACTCTGGATGATTGTGATCCTATGGTGGTCCCAGAGAAATTGTGTAAAATGGACAAGTACCTAGAGGTCCCTGTATACACTGATGCGTTTCCGATCCCTAAAAGGGTTGCGGATATTGTTACTAGGGAGTGGGATAGACCAGGTGTCCCTTTTGTCCCCCCCCCCCCCTATTTTTAAGAAAATGTTCCCTATAACTGACCCCAGGCGGGACTCGTGGCAGTTGGTCCCTAAGGTTGAGGGGGCTGTTTCTTCTCTTGCTAAGCGCACAACCATACCAATTGAAGACAGTTGTGCTTTTAAAGATCCTATGGATAAAAAATTAGAAGGTTTACTTAAGAAAATTTTTGTTCAACAAGGTTTCCTTCTCCAACCTATTGCCTGCATTATTCCTGTAACTACTGCAGCGGCTTTCTGGTTTGAGGCGCTGGAGGAGTCGCTCCAGACGGAGACCTCATACGACAAAATTATGGATAGAATTAAGGCTTTAAAGCTGGCTAATTCTTTTATCACAGATGCCGCCTTGCAATTAGCTAAGTTAGCGGCAAAAAATTCAGGTTTCGCCATTATGGCGCGCAGAGTGCTTTGGCTCAAGTCATGGTCGGCCGATGTGTCGTCAAAATCTAAATTATTAAATATCCCTTTCAAGGGGAAGACCCTTTTTGGGCCAGAATTGAAAGAGATTATTTCAGAAATCACCGGGGGAAAGGGTCATGCTCTCCCTCAGGACAAGCCCTTTAAGGCTAGAAACAAAGCTAATTTTCGTTCCTTTCGTAACTTCAGGAGCGGTCCGGCTTCAGCCTCTACAGCTGCAAAGCAAGAGGGTAACGCTTCACAGCCCAAGGCAACATGGAAGCCTTACCAGGGCTGGAACAAGGGTAAACAGGCCAAAAAGCCTGCAGCTGCTACCAAGACAGCATGAAGGGATATCGCCCGATCCGGGACCGGATCTGGTAAGGGGCAGACTCTCTCTCTTCGCTCAGGCTTGGGCAAGAGGTGTTCACAATCCCTGGGCAGTAAAGATTGTTACCCAGGGATATCTTCTAGAATTCAAGGACTCCCCTCCAAGGGGAAGGTTTCACATTTCTCATCTGTCTTCAGACCAGACAAAGAAAGAGGCGTTCTTACGCTGTGTAGAAGATCTACTCACGATGGGAGTGATATGTCCAGTTCCACTTGCAGAACAAGGAACGGGCTTTTACTCAAACCTGTTTGTGGTTCCCAAAAAAGAGGGAACTTTCAGACCAATCCTGGATCTAAAAATTCTAAACAGATTCCTCAGAGTCCCATCATTCAAGATGGAGACCATTCGAACAATGTTACCAATGATCCAGGAAGGTCAATATATGACTACCGTGGATTTAAAGGATGCGTACCTACATATCCCTATCCACAAAGATCATCACCAGTTTCTCAGGTTCGCTTTTCTGGACAAGCATTACCAGTTCGTGGCTCTTCCGTTCGGTTTGGCCACTACTCCCAGAATTTTCACAAAGGTGCTAGGTTCCCTTCTGGTGGTGCTAAGACCGCGGGGCATAGCAGTAGCACCTTACCTAGACGACATCCTAATTCAGGCGTCGTCTTTTCCTAGAGCAAAGGCTCACACGGAGATTGTACTGGCCTTTCTAAGGTCTCATGGGTGGAAGGTGAACATCGAAAAGAGTTCTCTGTCCCCGTTCACAAGGGTTCCCTTCCTGGGAACACTAATAGATTCGGTAGAAATGAAGATATTTCTGATGGAGGTCAGAAAGTTAAAGCTTTTAGCTACCTGCCGAGTTCTTCATTCCACTCCTCAGCCATCTATAGCTCAGTGCATGGAGGCAATCGGATTAATGGAAGCGGCAATGGACATAGTTCCTTTTGCTCGAATACATCTCAGACCACTGCAGCTGTGCATGCTCAAACAGTGGAATGGGGATTACACAGACTTGTCTCATCAGATACAATTGAACCAGGGGACCAGAGACTGTCTTCTCTGGTGGTTGTCTCAGGATCATCTGTCTCAGGGAACGTTGTAACGACCGATGCCAGTCTGTTAGGCTGGGGTGCCATCTGGGACTCCCTAAAAGCTCAGGGCTTATGGTCTCGGGAAGAATCTCTTCTCCCGATAAACATTTTGGAACTGAGAGCGATATTCAATGCGCTTCAGGCGTGGCCTCAACTAGCTGCGGCAAAATTAATCAGATTTCAGTCGGACAACATCACGACTGTAGCTTACATCAATCATCAGGGGGGAACAAAGAGTTCCTTAGCGATGAAGGAAGTCTCCAAAATAATCAGGTGGGCAGAGGATCACTCCTGCCATCTCTCAGCAATTCACATCCCAGGAGTGGACAACTGGGAAGGGGATTTTCTAAGTCGTCAGACTTTGCACCCGGGGGAGTGGGAACTCCACCCGGAGGTTTTTGCTCAGCTGACTCAGCTATGGGGCACTCCAGAATTGGATCTGATGGTGTCCCGTCAGAACACCAAGCTTCCTCTCTACGGATCCAGGTCCAGGGACCCCAAGGCGGTATTGATAGATGCTCTAGCAGCGCCTTGGTCCTTCAATCTGGCTTATGTCTTTCCACCGTTTCCTCTTCTCCCTCGTCTGGTCGCCAGAATCAAGCAGGAGAAGGCTTCGGTGATTCTGATAGTGCCTGCGTGGCCACGCAGGACTTGGTATGCAGACCTAGTGGAAATGTCATCTGTTCCACCATGGTCACTGCCAATGAGGCAGGATCTTATAATACAGGGTCCATTCAAGCATCCAAATCTAGTTTCTCTGCGTCTGACTGCTTGGAGATTGAACGCTTAATTCTATCAAAGCGTGGTTTCTCTGAGTCAGTTATAGATACTCTGATTCAGGCCTGTCACTAGGAAAATCTACCATAAGATATGGAAAAAATATCTTTGTTGGTGTGAATCCAAGGGTTACTCATGGAGTAAGATTAGAATTACCAGAATATTGTCTTTTCTTCAAGAAGGATTGGAGAAAGGATTGTCAGCTAGTTCCTTAACCCCTTAATGACCGCAGCACTTTTCCATTTTCTGTCCGTTTGGGACCAAGGCTATTTTTACATTTTTGCGGTGTTTGTGTTTAGCTGTAATTTTCCTCTTACTCATTTACTGTACCCACACATATTATATACCGTTTTTCTCACCATTAAATGGACTTTCAAAAGATACCATTATTTTCATCATATCTTATAATTTACTATAAAAAAACATTATAAAATATGAAGGAAAAATGGAAAAAAACACACTTTTTCTAACTTTGACCCCCAAAATCTGTTACACATCTACAACCACCAATAAACACCCATGCTAAATAGTTTCTAAATTTTGCCCTGAGTTTAGAAATACCCAATGTTTACATCTTCTTTGCTTTTTTTGCAAGTTATAGGGCCATAAATACAAGTAGCACTTTGCTATTTCCAAACCACTTTTTTTCAAAATTAGCGCTAGTTACATTGGGACACTAATATCTTTCAGGAATCCCTGAATATCTATTGACATGTATATATTTTTTTTTAGAAGACATCCCAAAGTATTGATCTAGGCCCATTTTGGTATATTTCATGCCACTATTTCACCGCCAAATGCGATCAAATAAAAAAAATTGTTCACTTTTTCACAAATTTTTTCACAAACTTTAGGTTTCTCACTGAAATTATTTACAAACAACTTATGCAATTATAGAATAAATGGTTGTAAATGCTTCTCTGGGATCCCCTTTGTTCAGAAATAGCAGACATATATGGCTTTGGCTTTGCTTTTTGGTAATTAGAAGGCTGCTAAATGCCACTGCGCACAATACGTGTATTATGCCCAGCATTGAAGGGGTTAATTAGGGAGCATGTAGGGAGCTTCTAGGGTTAATTTTAGCTTTAGTGTAGTATAGTAGACAACCCCAAGTATTGATCTAGGCCCATTTTGGTATATTTCATGCCACCATTTCACCGCCAAATGCGATCAAAGTAAAAAAAAATGTTAATTTTTTCACAATTTTAGGTTTCTCACTGAAATTATTTACAAACAGCTTGTGCAATTATGGCACAAATGGTTGTAAATGCTTCTCTGGGATGCCCTTTGTTCAGAAATAGCAGACATATATGACTTTGGCGTTGCTTTATGGTAATTAGAAAGTCGCTAAATGCTGCTGCGCATCACACGTGTATTATGGCTAGCAGTGAAGGGGTTAATTAGGTAGTTTGTAGGGAGCTTGCAGGGTTAATTTTAGCTTTAGTGTAGAGATCAGCCTCCCACCTGACACATCCCACCCCCTGATCCCTCCCAAACAGCTCCCTTCTCTCCCCCACCCCACAATTGTCCCCGCCATCTTAAGTACTGGCAGAAAGTCTGCCAGTACTAAAATAAAAGTTTTTTTTTTTTTAAAGAAAAAAAAAAAAAAGCATATTTACATATGCTGTGTTTAGGATCCCCCCCTTAACCCCCAACCTCCCTGATCCCCCCCAAAACAGCTCTCTACGCCTCCCTCTCAGCCTTATTGGGGGCCATCTTGGGTACTGGCAGCTGTCTGCCAGTACCCATTTTGAACAATCAAATGTTTATTATTATTTTTTTAAAATTTCTGTAGTGTAGCTCAATCGCCCCCCCCCCCCCCCACCACCGAAATCACACAAGGGCTTTTTTATTTATTTAAATTTTGTCCCACTTTGTGTTTTGGGGACACATTTTTTCCGTAGTGTAGCGGTTCCCACCCGCTCCCTCCCCGTGCACGCGCCTGCCCCCGCCCCCCTCATGCACGTGCGCACGCCCGCGCGCGCCCCCGGACTCCCCCGCCCACGATCCCGCCCCCCTCCACATGACCAGGGCCATCGATGGCCGCCACCCACCTCCCATACCGGCTCCCACCCACCAACGATACCGGCCATCGATGTCCGGTGCAGAGAGGGCCACAGAGTGGCTCTCTCTGCATCGGATGGCCGTGAAAGGTTATTGCAGGATGCCTCCATATCGAGGCATCACTGCAATAACCGGAAAGCAGCTGGAAGTGAGCAGGATCGCTTCCAGCTGCTTTCCACACTGAGGACGTGCAGGGTACGTTCTCAGGCATTAACTGCCTTTTTTCTGAGGACGTACCCTGCACGTCCTCAGTCGTTAAGGGGTTAAAGGGACAGATATCTGCTCTGTCTATTCTCTTACACAAGCGAGGTACCAGACGTTCAAGCGTTTGCTCAGGCTCTAGTCAGAATCCAGCCTGTTTATAAACTGTGACTCCGCCATGGAGTCTTAATCTAGTTATTTTAGTTCTTCAAGGGGTTCCGTTTGAACCTTTAAATTCCATAGATATTAAGTTATTATCTTGGAAAGTTCTGTTTTTGGTAGCTATAGCTTCTGCTCGAAGAGTTTCAGAATTGTCTGCTTTACAGTGTGATTCACCTTACCTGGTTTTTCACGCAGATAAGGTTGTTTTGCATACCAAACCTGGTTTTCTTACTAAGGTTGTTTCTAACAAGAATATTAACCAGGAAATAATAGTTTCTTCTCTGTGTCCTAACCCATCTTCAAAGAAGGAACGACTGCTACAAAATCTTGATGTGGTTCGTGCTTTAAAATTTTATTTACAAGCAACTAAAGACTTCAGACAAACATCATCCTTATTTGTCATTTATTCTGGTAAGAGGAGAGGTCAGAAAGCAACTGCTACCTCTCTTTCCTTCTGGCTGAAAAGCATAATCAGGTTGGCTTACGAGACTGCTGGCCAGCAGCCTCCTGAATGAATTACTGCTCATTCTACCAGAGCTGTGGCTTCCACATGGGCTT
Source organism: Bombina bombina (assembly GCF_027579735.1). Lineage (NCBI taxonomy): Eukaryota > Metazoa > Chordata > Amphibia > Anura > Bombinatoridae > Bombina > Bombina bombina. The sequence continues at coordinate 133,074,501 of NC_069502.1, read as the reverse complement.
TCAAGAATGAGGCTTCTGTTGAACAGATTTGTAAGGCAGCGACTTGGTCTTCACTGCATACTTTTGCCAAATTTTACAAATTCGATATTTTTGCTTCTTCGGGGGCTATTTTTGGGAGAAAGGTTTTGCAAGCGGTGGTGCCTTCCGTTTAAGGTACCTGTCTTGTTCCCTCCCTTCATCCGTGTCCTAAAGCTTTGGTATTGGTATCCCACAAGTAAAGGATGAAGCCATGGACTGGATACACCTTGCAAGAGAAAACAGAATTTATGCTTACCTGATAAATTACTTTCTCTTGTGGTGTATCCAGTCCACGGCCCGCCCTGGCAATTAAGTCAGGTAAATAATTTTTTGTTTAAACTACAGTCACCACTGCACCCTATGGTTTCTCCTTTTTCTCCTAACCTTCAGTCGAATGACTGGGGGGCGGAGCTAGAGGGGGAGCTATATGGACAGCTCTGCTGTGTGCTCTCTTTGCCACTTCCTGTGGGGAATGAGAATATCCCACAAGTAAAGGATGAAACCGTGGACTGGATACACCGCAAGAGAAAGTAATTTATCAGGTAAGCATAAATTCTGTTTTTTAATTACTTCTTAATGCTTGTTATTGATAAAAAGGAAGATTGGTAATGCCACACTTTATGCTTTCTTTTTGTGTTCTTTCTTTGTTAATCTGTTTCTGGGTAAGCAAAACATACTTCATTAAGTTAATAATAATATTTCATCTGTTATTTGTTTGACCTGAGTCTCTAGCTGTAAAAAATATTTATTTATGCATTTTAAATAAGTCATTAAGTATTAATGTTTGACCCTCAGCTATTACTTTTTAACATTTATGTCTTCAGCAATATATAACAAATAGTTACAAAATGTTTATTTTTAACTTGATGTTGAATATTTCTTTTCTTCTCTCTGAGGAGTAAAAATGTCATGTTTATGTGGAACAGAGCTAAAGATTTTCACCATCATAAATTATTTTAAAAACATCATGAGGTAAATTTCTAGAGCCCTAAATCACTGAAAATCCTCAAGAGGTCTACAATAATCTCTTTGTCAGTCTATAAATAAAAAAAGGAGATCAACTGACATTTGTACTAAATTCCCAAAATAGAATCAAACCATATATTTTGTGGATATCCAACCAGTGGTGAACATTATGATGATTTACCAAAGGGACATAATGGTTAAAACTGAAATCTGCAGAAGTGCATTTCAATTTTTAATAGGAGACCTTTTGCAACATATATTTATATTATAAAGCTTTTGGTAAAACTGTACCAAAAGCACTCACATATAATGAGCATGTTTTGACCACCCATTTTGAAACACTGTGCCACCGTACACTGTTTTAAGTGATGACTTAATTTGTGTCATACAAGCTACCGCTGAAACTCTGAGCAGGCATGGTGTTTAAATGCTGGTCCAAGGCCTGAACAGAATATGTGTGCATGCCACTGAAAGAGCATTGTTAGTGTAAAATGCCTTTTGTGCATGGAGTGCCTTAAAGTTTACCCATCTTTATGGAAATGGGAAGTTGTAGAAGCTAAGTGTGAGTTAATGTCACTTCCTTGTTGCTTCTGATCCTGCTACCAAGACTAGAAGACTGCCAATTCCTGTTTTGCTTCTAGTTTACTGAACTGGTTTATCCCAGGTTTGCTAGGGCCAAATGTCTGTCCCAGTCTTGCCCACTCTAACAGATTTCCAAGTTCTGTCCTGCTTCTAAGCTGCTAATCCAGCCTTTTCCTAAAGGTTGGCAAGCATCATCCAGTTTGATGTAGTGCCAGTCTAGGTTATTGCTTTTTGCCCTTCCATGACCTTTTACACCTTGTTTCAGTTTTATATTTATTCAGGTCTACAGACACGTTGTACATATTTTTCCTGATACTTTTTTGTATTTTCCTTCCGCATTATAGGCCATATTAACAGTTACACACAAGCAATAAGGGGTTTATCGCGGGTGTTTGTGCTCATTGGGGTTTCCGTCCGTATTACAAGTTGAAAGGAAACACGATTGATTGAGCGCAATCGCGATTTACGCCAGAATTATTACCACATCCTTGGAGTTCTGGTTTACTCTTTAGCAAAACAAAAAAGGGTGATATAGCACATCAAAAATACATTACAAAATACACTTACACTCATAATAACACCATCTAATAACAATTATTTTAAACAAAATATGTGCATTGAAGCACTTTGCAGTTAAGTAGATGAAAACATTTAAAAACATATTTATGCAATATTCATATTTAATAAAGTGTTATACTGTGTATTTACTTATTTACTGTAAAAATTTCACATTCCAGTATTCTGCACATATAAAAATATGTATATATTTAGATTTATAAATATATATTCCTATACATATCTGTATATATCTACACCTATATATAATCATGTATATATATATATATATATATATATATATGTATGAATAAATATATATTGTACCAAAATACCTTTTTTATATATATATAAATAAATATATATAAATATATATATATATATATATATATATATATATATATATATATATACAGTATCTCACAAAAGTGAGTACACCCCTCACATTTTTGTAAATATTTTATTATATCCTTTCATGTGACAACACTGAAGAAATGACACTTTGCTACAATGTAAAGTAGTGAGTGTACAGTCTGTATAACAGTGTAAATTTGCTGTTCCCTCAAAATAACTCAACACACAGCCATTAATGTCTAAACCATTGGCAACAAAAGTAAGTTCACCCCTAAGTGGAAATGTCCAAATTTAGCCCAAAGTGTCAATATTTTGTGTGGCCACCATTATTTTCCAGCACTGCCTTAACCCTCTTAGGCATGGAGTTCACCAGAGCTTCACAGGTTGCCACTGAAGTCCTCTTCCACTCCTCCATGATGACATCACGGGGCTGGTGGATGTTAGAAATCTTGCATTCCCCCACCTTCCATTTGAGGATGCCCCACATATGCTCAATAGGGGTTAGGTCTGGAGACGTGCTTGACCAGTCCATAACCTTTACCCTCAGCTTCTTTAGCAAGGCAGTGGTCATCTTGGAGGTGTGTTTAAGGTCGTTATCATGTTGGAATACTGCCCTGCGGCCCAGTCTCCGAAGGGAGGGGCTCATGCTCTGCTTCAGTATGTCACAGTACATGTTGGCATTCATGGTTCCCTCAATGAACTGTAGCTCCCCAGTGCCGGCAGCACTCATGCAGGCCCAGGCCATGACACTCCCACCACCATGCTTGACTGTAGGCAAGACACACTTGTCTTTGTACTCCTCACCTGGTTGCTGCCACACACGCTTGACACCATCTGTACCAAATAAGTTTATCTTTGTCTCATTGGACCACAGGACATGGTTCCATGCCTTCAGCAAACTTATTGCGGGCTGTCTTGTGCATCATCTTTAGAAGAGGCTTCCTTCTGGGATGAAAGCCATGCAGACCAATTTGATGCAGTGTGCGGCGTATAGTCTGAGCACTAACAGGCTGATCCCCCACCCCTTCAGGTTTCACTCAGAAGGCCTTGCCACGGTCGACCAAAGAAGTTGAGTGCACGTGCACAGCATCATATACAGAGGTTGTCTTTGGGAAATATATGTATGAGTGCTGCCAGCATTGCTGCAGAGGTTGAAGGGATGGGGGGTCAGTCTGTTAGTGCTCAGACCATACGCCACACACTGCATCAAATTGGCCTGCATGGCTGTCGCCCCAGAAGTAAGCCTCTTCTAAAGATGATGAACAAGAAAACCCGCAAACAGTTTGATGAAGAAAAACAGACTAAGGACATGTATTACTGGAACTATGTCCTGTGGTTTAATGAGACCAAGATAAACTTATTTGGTTCAGATGGTGTCAAGCGTGTGTGGCAGCAACCAGGTGAGGAGTGCAAAGACAATTGTGTCTTGCCTACAGTCAAGCATGGTGGTGGGAGTGTGATGGTCTGGCCCTGCATGAGAGCTGCTGCACACCTTTCTGGCCGTCACACAACGTCAGTACCGCACTTTTAAAAAAAGTCCTTTTTCAATGGGACTTCCATAGTGCTGCTATTACGAGTTTTGCGGTGAGGCCAAAAAGTGAGCGGTACAGCCTAAAACCACAAGATCCATACCACCATCTAAATTCAGTAGTTATGAGTTTTAAGTTGCAAAGCTGTAGCATAACATTCATAACTAGTTGTATAGATAGAGAAGAGAAAGTAAACTATACTTCACATTAAGTCCCCAACACAATTATAGTATGTACCAACACGGGAAAAAAAAGTATATAAACCCTGTGTGGAGAGAATCAATCTCTTAACTAAATTATAGACTGGGGGGTGCTCAATATCCTTACTTGAACATGAGTAAATGTAGGAAGAAAAAATGGATATAGTCAGAGCACACAGTAACTACTGCGTTAGAGTAATTAAATGTATAAGTGAGTTGGCTAAGTACAAGCCAGATGAATAATAAAATATAACTTTTAATTGTACAGATTAAAATAAAGTTGGTGAAAAACATTCACACACACACAGTGCATAGCTAAAATCAATTAAAAATAAGTAGTGAATGCTACAATGCCTAGGTAACAACCATATGGTGTGAGTTAAATGGGAAAGTCTGGCAGGGAAGCACCACAAAATGCTCGCGGATTGCACAAGATGTCTAATCTATAAAGAGGATTGACCTCACACAAATATTCTATCTGGCTAGTGCAATACTAGAGCGGTGCCTAAGCCTGTCAGAGTCCCAATCAATAATATATCAAAGTATGGGGGTGGATGATTTAGAAAATCGTCATTCACAATATCATGCTAATATATAGTTAGAGCCCATACAGTATAGAGGACTAATATACACCGTAAGATAAAGTACTTGTACATATACTTGTACATATAAGTTTCCGTGTATAAGATTTAACCCACAGAAGGCAAGGAATTCGGCATTTCATTAAGAGCGCTTGATTCGCATTTCGCCACGCCAGTGGCTTTATCAAAGGCCACTGGCGTGGCGAAATGCGCATCAGGCCCTATAGTTAGACTATATCCATTTTTTCTTCCTACATTTACTCATAACATTCATAACTAAACTGTCACAAAGTACACTAACACCCATAAACTACCTATTAACCCCTAAACCGAGGCCCTCCCGCATCGCAAACACTAAAATAAAATTATTAACCCCTAATCTGTAACTCCGGACATCGCTGCCACTATTAAAATGTATTAACCCCTATTCCGCCGCTCCCCGACATCGTCACCACTATAATAAACCTATTAACCCCTAAACCGCCGCCCTCCCACATCCCAAAACACTATTTAAATATTATTAACCCCTAATCTGCCATCCGCCCACACCGCCGCTATAATAAACCTATTAACCACTAAACCGCAAGCCCCCCCACAACGAAATATACTAAAATAAACTATTAACCCCTAAACCTCTGGCCTCCCACATCACTACATAAATATATTAACCCTTAAACCTAACCCTAACGTAACCCTAAGCATAACCCTAACGTAACCTTAACCCTAACACCCCCTAAATTAAATATAATTAAAATAAATCTAAATAAAACTTACAATTATTACCTAAATAATTCCTTTTTAAAACTAAATACAAACTTACCTGTAAAAAAAACCTAAGCTAGCTACAAAATAACTAATAGTTACATTGTACAGTAGCTATCTTAGGTTTTATTTTTATTTCAAAGGTAAGTTTGTATTTATTTTAACTAGGTAGACTAGTTAGTAAATAGTTATTAACTATTTCCTAGCTACCTAATTAAAATAAATACAAAGTTACCTGTAAAATAAAACCTAACCTACCAATAGGATTAAAGCTCAATCCTATTGACTGATTTCAACAGCCAATAGGATTTTTCCCCTTTAGTTCCTATTGGCTGATAGATTTCTATCAGCCAATCGGAATGTAAGGGACACCATCTTGGATGACGTCACTTAAAGGGAAACTTAATTTACCAGCAGCAATCGTAAGAAGAGGATACTCCGCGCCAGATGTCTTGAAGATGGACCCGCCCCGCGCCGGATGGATGAAGATATAAGATGCCGCTTGGATGAAGATTTCTGCCGCTTGATGAAGACTTCTGCCACTTGGATGAAGACTTCTGCCGGCTTCGATGAGGACTTCTGCCACTTGGATGAAGACTTCTGCCGGCTTCGATGAGGACTTCTGCCCCATGGATGAGGATGGATGTCTGGTCTTCGAAAACTGTAAGTGGATCGTCGGGGGTTAGTGTTAGTTTTTTTTTAAGGGTCTATTGGGTGGGTTTTATTTCTAGCTTAGGGTTTGGGCAATGTGAAAGAGCTAAATGCCCTTTTATGGGCAATGCCCATCCAAATGCCCTTTTCAGGGCAATGGTTAGCTTAGGTTTATTTAGATAGGTTTTTATTTTGGGGGGTTTGGTTGTGTGGGTGTGGGTTTTACTGTTAGGGGGTTGTTTGTATTTCTTTTTACAGGTAAAAGAGCTGATTTCTTTGAGGCAATGCCCCGCAAAAGGCCCTTTTAAGGGCCATTGGCAGTTTAGTGTAGGCTAGGGTTTTTTTTATTTTTGGGGGGGCTTTTTTATTTTGATAGGGCTATTAGATTAGGAATAACTTGTTTTTATTTTTGATCATTTTGTTTTTTATTTTGTGTAATTTAGTGTTTATTTTTTTTGTAATTTAGATAATTGTATTTGATTAATTTAATTTAATTTATTTTATTTTATTGTAATGCTAGTTTTTAGTGTAAGGCAGGTTAGGCTTTATTTCACCAGTAATTTTGTATTTATTTTAACTAGGTAGCTAGTAAATAGTTAATAACTATTTACTAACTAGTCTACCCAGTTAAAATAAATACAAACTTACCTGTGAAATAAAAATAAAACCTAAGATAGCTACAATGTAACTATTAGTTATATTGTAGCTAGCTTAGGTTTTATTTTACAGGTAAGTTTGTATTAAGTTTTGAATAGGAATTATTTAGGTAATAATTGTAAGGTTTATTTAGATTTATTTTAAGTTAGGGGATGTTAGGGTTAGGTTTAGGGGTTAATATATTTATGTAGTTTTAGTGATGTGGGAGGCCAGAGGTTTAGGGGTTAATAACTTTAGTATAGTGGCGGTGACATTGGGGGCGGAAGATTAGGGGTTAATAACTGTAATGTAGGTGGCGGCGATGTTAGGGCCAGCAGATTAAGGGTTAATAACTGTAATGTAGGTGGCGGCGATGTTAGGGGTGGCAGATTAGGGGTTAATAGTTTTATTTAGGTGCCGGCGATGTCGGGGGCGGCAGATTAGGGGTTAATAACTGTAATGTAGGTGGCGGCGATGTCAGGGGTGGCAGATTAGAGGTGTTTAGACGTGGTTTTTATGTTAGGGTGTTGGGTGTTAGGTTTAAACGTAACTTTTTCTTTCCCCATAGACATAAATGGGGCTGCGTTATGGAGCTTTTCATTCCATGATTGCAGGTGTTAGACTTTTTTTTAGCCGACTCTTCCCATTGATGTCTATGGGATAATCATGAACGAGTACATCAAAGCAGCGCTTGTATTTGGGTGATGTATGGATCTCAACACCACTATATCGCACGCACAAGCCTGCTTTTTCAGCAGCGCTATGAAAGGTGAGCGATGAAAATAACGTACACGAAATTAGCGAGCAGCCATAATGCCATAACTTGTAATCTAGCTGATATTTAATAACTTCCATAATTTCAAGTGTTTAAATATAAGCTTGTATGGCTTCATTAATGAACCTATGAATACAGCCTCTGAGCCCTTGCAATGCAGGCTTGCTCACCTGAACCTTCAACCACAAATTAGGTAACAACAGTCTACTTCTTATGCGATCTTTCACCTCAAAGGGAAATAATTGTTTGTGTAATAATAAATGCTGCCAGTGGCTTGTGCCTCACCTTCTCCAAATGCAGGCAGACACCATGGCTGGGCATATTGGTTGTTTGTACATTAATAAATAGGAGGCATATAGTCCAGGTATTCAAAGCTTTTGCTATCTTTAACACTTGTAAACTATTAACTTTATACAGAACAGTTTAAAATAGTAAAAAAGGTAAAATGCAAAGCTATACACAATTAGAGCTAAATTACAAGTCAAATTAGTATAACAAGTAATTGGCTAAAATGTGTGTCTAAATATGTATATGTATGTATATATACAAATATATATATATATATATATATATATATAAATGAAGGAAAGCACTCTCTGGTCTTTTAGTGAAAGTTTAATAAATCAAGCGTGACGTTTCGGGGGGACACTCCCCTTCCTCAGACAAACAAAAAGTGCATTCAACTGAAAATTTAAACAAAATAAGCCCCTCCCCCAGTGAGAAAATTGCGCCAATATTAAAAAAACAGTTGTCATGGTGATCTTCAATAAACAAGTACTGGCTGACTCAAGCCTAGTGCAGAGTGCAAAAAGAAGAGCTCTATATACATAAATCTTTACAAAGAGCAATTAATGTGAGCAGTAAAGTATGAAAGAAACATTAGTTCTCATAGTGTGCTAAATTATAGTGACATCAGAACCATATCATCGCAAAAGAGTGAAAATATGCATCTATTAAACATCTAACACCCTGGTTGAGGTGAATTATATACAAAGACTGTGATACGTGTAGTGTTTGGTGATTACTAGTGTTAGTAAACAACCTAGATGGGCACCGGATATCTTTAAACATCACAGATCGTATTTCGGTATTACCAACAAAACTTACAGAGACATCCCATTTCTTACAATTAGACTCTGTTACTAGAGGATTATAAACTATATCCATTTAGTCACTGTTTAGTACCTGTTTGCTGTATTCAATTGCGTGGAGCATGGAGTGGTGGTAAGAGACACGCTCATCACGGCCATGTTGTGACGTAAGCACTGGGCGCCATACCACACTCAAGGTTAGTTACCATAACAACCTTATACACAGAGCGCTCCGCGCCGTGACTCACTCAGAGGTGGTTGCCATAGCAACCTTATACGCCAAGCCGCCGGCAGGGAAGTACTCTGGGTTCAGAGTAATTACATTGTCAATTAATATCTCTGCAACATTGTCTCTTATAGGTTATGTACTTATATAGTAGATCAACTAATGGATCTACTCCTTCCTTTGAGGAACTCAGGTTATTGAGACATAACCTAGGGATTAATCACCAATGTAGATACTACATAATTGGAGCACATAGACTTTCCGGTGTATTCCAGTGATTATTATATGTCACATGTGAGACATGTTGTGTTAGATGTACTCCGCTAGGTTATGGCCCATATATATAGTAATTAATTGACAATGTAATTACTCTGAACCCAGGCCAGCACCAGACATACATTTGCGGTTGCTATGACAACCGGTAGCGTTAATGGTATGCGGATTGTTAGTGGATGTCTGGATTGGGCACTGTGATGAGCGGGTCACTGTTTATTGAATTGATGAGCGGGTCACTGTTCATTGCTATACTTCCCTGCCGGCGGCTTGGCATATAAGGTTGCTATGGCAACCACCTCTGAGTGAGTCACGGCGCGGAGCGCTCTGTGTATAAGGTTGTTATGGTAACTAACCTTGAGTGTGGTATGGCGCCCAGTGCTTACATCATAACATGGCCGTGATGAGCGTGTCTCTTACCACCACTCCATGCTCCACGCAATCAAATACAGCAAACAGGTACTGAACAGTGACTAAATGGATAGAGTTTATAATCCTCTAGTAACAGAGTCTAATTGTAAGGAATGGGATGTCTCTGTAAGTTTTGTTGGTAATACCGAAATACGATCTGTGATGTTTAAAGATATCTGGTGCCCATCTAGGTTGTTTACTAACACTAGTAATCACCAGACACTACACGTATCACAGTCTTTGTATAAAATTCACCTCAACCAGGGTGTTAGATGTTTAATAGATGCATATTTTCACTCTTTTGCGATGATATGGTTCTGATGTCACTATAATTTAGCACACTATGAGAACTAATGTTTCTTTCATACTTTACTGCTCACATTAATTGCTCTTTGTAAAGATTTATGTATATAGAGCTCTTCTTTTTGCACTCTGCACTAGGCTTGAGTCAGCCAGTACTTGTTTATTGAGGATCACCATGACAACTGTTTTTTGAATTTTGGAGCAATTTTTTCACTGGGGGAGGGGCTTATTTTGTTTAAATTTTCAGTTGAATGCACTTTTTGTTTGTCTGAGGAAGGGGAGTGTGTCCCCGAAATGTCACGCTTGATTTATTAAACTTTCACTAAAAGACCAGAGAGTGCTTTCCTTCATTTATATATCCATATCTGCTAGCACCCTGGCATCTAACCCTTTGGAAGTGAGAGTGCTCTCATTGAATCTGTATTAATTAACTTTTCTAGAACCCACCAAGTTTAGATTGCCTCTTCCAGTGAGGATTTCCTCAACAGTACTTCCTTTACAGCCCACTATAGTGTGGGTGTTTTTTTTCTTTCTTTTTAACTACACCACAGCACCTGGCACTGTGCAATTCTCTCCAACCTGATGGATACAGATACAGGCATTGAGGACACCCAAACTCTATCTTTCACAGAAAGTGATGCAGCCCGCATTCTATTTGAACAGGAGGTGGATACACAATCCAATAGTGATTCCAGCAATTCAATTTTCTTGGCATTATTAAAATTAAAGAAAAAAGAAATTGACCTGAGACTACACAGCAGTTATTTGTCAGAATACTAACCGGAAGAAACTTATACCACGAGGATTCCGCATCAAGAATATCCCTACCATTGGCAGAGCAAGCGCTGAATTCTGCAGAAGGTGGTGTGCAATTTTAAATAAGTGCTCCTTGGATTTCATCTTGTTGGTGACAGAAGAGGTGAGAACACAACTTGATAAAGTCAAGGGTGATATACAAGAGTATGACAACAATAACACTCCAAAATTAATAGCGGATACTAGCTCAGATTGGCTAAACCAATTACAGACGCAGCTGAAAGAATATAAAGATGCCTTGATCTCTTTTAAAAACAGGAAATTGGCAGCTGTGACTGAAGATCATAAAGAAAAAAGTGTGTATCGGTGGCTGACAGGAGGAGAAGGGGACAATAGGGGTTTTAGACCCAGAAGACAGAGACGGTTCAGACAGTACACTAGGAGAAACCTCCAAACCATTGACACCAGTTCGGGCACGGATTCAGACACCCCACAGTCTGCACAGGATCCATTACCACCATATAGAGGGACCTCACGCCCCTATAGAGGAAATAGACAACAACAGTCTTTTTTAGGGGTGACCACTCTTTCAGCAGGAAGGGGAAGAGGAGGCCACATCCAAGAAGGGGTAGTCAGAGGCCGACCACCGTTCCCCCACCAACCCCCACCAATACACCAATGAATAATAATTTGGTTATCAATATTAGTGATCGTGTTCTATCAGAGCCAGAGATCCAGTTGTTAAATAAGGGACTCAATTTTGTACCCACTAAAATGTGTGACCCGTTTGACCTGTGGATAGATCAACAGAAATTCCAGCGATCACTAAGACTCAAAGAACATTTCAGCAATAGCATAGCCTCTGAAACTGATATACAATTCCGCAAATCCAGTAAGTTTGATCCCACTAGCTACAATTCAAGTATAAAAACATACTCTCGCTTGACACAAAAGGATACCAATATGGCAATTAAGCCGGAATTTAAAAATAACCTAACAAAGGAAGAATTTTCAGCCATAAGAACTCTGGCCACAGACCCCAAGATTATCATCCGCCCAGCGGATAAAGGAGGAGCCACCGTAATAATGAACTATGAGTACTATCGATCACACATTTTGCTCCAACTTAGTGACACCATGACTTATTCACAACTCCAAAGAAATCCGACAAAGGAATTCCAAAAAGAAATTGATTCCTTGGTGAAGGAAGGTGTGATGGATTGATGAGAAGATAGCGGGCTTTTTAATAACTGAATATCCTAAATGCCCTATTTTGTATACTCTACCTAAAGTACACAAGAATCAAACTCAACCACCAGGGAGGCCTATTGTGTCTGCCCGAGAGTCCATCACATCACCATTGTCCCAATTTGTGGACTTCTTTCTACAGCCCCTCGTCAAAAATATGAGATCGTATACCAGAGATTCTATGGACTTGTTAGAAAAATTGAAGAACATAAGGCTGGAGGATCAGTGGCTATTGGTCACTGCCGACGTAAATAGTCTTTACACAGTCATACCCCAACAAGAGGGCATCAACAGGGTTGCGAGAGCACTGAATAGATACCCTTATGTGGGTCCACCTGCTCATTTCCTATTGCAGGTTCTAGAGCTGAGCCTGAGGCTGAATTATTTCAGATTCGAGAAGTCTTACTATTGCCAAATAAAAGGAATCGCCATGGGTTTGAATGTTGCCCCTTCATTCGCAAACTTATACATGGAATTTTATGAGGAAGAAATCATGAAGGTGTTCCAAAAAGAAGAAATCGCTATATACCAGCAGTATATAGATGCTCTGTTCATGGTGTGGAGGGGTTCAAGGGAATCATTACAGAAATGGTTCCTTAAATTGAATGAATTAGGACAGCCCATCAAACTCAAGATGTGTTTCAGCGAAGACAAAGTTGAGTTCTTAGACCTATGCATCTTTAGGGATGGAAATAATATTGGAACAACATTGTATCAGAAACCAACGGATAGGAACTCTGTGTTACATGCACGCAGTTGTCACCCTACATCCTTACTGAGAGCCATCCCCAAAGGCCAAAAGTCCAGAATGACTAGGAATAATACCAACAAGGAGACCAAGAAAACACAGCTCCAGGACATGGCGGTGAAATTCATGGCCAGGGGATACAAGTGGCAATACCTACTCGAGTGTATGGGCGAACAAGATGATGCCAAAGAAAAGAAAGAGAGAATGGCCACTAAACATATGACCTTTACAACAAAATATTGTCCTGATACTAAACATATTGGACACATACTTAAGGAGCATTGGTATATTATCCAAAGTGATCCAACACTACCTTTCGGAGACTGGGATAGCCCGCGAGTTGGGTTCAAAAGAAATCGAAACCTTAGAGATAAACTGGTGGTGACGGACCCAGTACACTGTTACGATAACAGGACTTGGCTATCTCATAATAAGAAGGGATGCTTTCGATGTATAGGGTGCACCACGTGCCACTCCATGATCCCTGGAGCCACCTTTCGCCATCCGGACACGAACTTTAATTACAAGATACACCATTACCTTACTTGCACTACACCCTTTGTGGTCTATCTCATCAATTGACCGTGCGGGCTGTTTTACGTGGGTAAAACGGCCGACGACGCCCGCACCCACATGGCCAATCATAGATCAGGGCTGCAATTAGGAACCAAGGTAGTGACCAACCAGTAGCCCACCATTTTGCCATAAGTGGACACAGTGTCCAGGACTTAAGGTTCAAGATCATTGACCATGCACCAGCACCCCCAAGAGGAGGGGATAGACACTGGACATTACTACAATTAGAATCTAAGTGGATGTACAAGCTGAACACACTATGCCCAAGGGGCCTCAATGTCAGCTTAGACTGCCATTGTTTTTTGTGAACCCAGGGGACTTACGACCAAGATGCTTCTACCAAGATGATCGCATTGGGTGGACTTTGTGGATCTCAGATGGATATATATTGATTCTTACATTATCTTTGAGTATCTGAGAGTCCATGATCCATTATACCTGATTTGGGAGTCCATGATCCACTATACCTGCTCACAAATTCAGGTGACCTTTGTTTTATGTTTTTCCTCTTTTGGTCTTCTTTTCCTTGTCTACCTTATACACTCTACGGTTTTCACTTTCGGGTTCTGAGTTTAGTCTTATGTTTCCTCTTTGTTTCTCAAGATGTTGGTGCTTATCTCTGGGGTTTTTCCTCTGCTGCCATTTTTGGGTTGGGCATCTCTATTCATTTATCACTCTTCATTCCACTCCACTTTATCTCATTGTACTTTATTTTATTTTATTCTTTTTATGTTTTATTTTTAGTTTATTTTACTTTATTCTCTTTTTTATTCTATTTATGCTCTTATTATTTCATTCGATTTATGGTTTTTTTTATATCTTATGTGGTTTATTTTATCCTATTCATTTATTCATGTTATCATTGTTTTGAATGTATTTATATTCTTTTATGTCTATTCTTGTTTGGACTTTCATTCAGTTATTATTTCTTATTGATCTTATGTATGTTATCTTTGTTGCTGGTTAGGTTGTTTTGGTGTGCTGCTTTTAGTCTTTGAGATCACACTATATATTGGTTATGTGTTGGGTGCAACAATATCTCTGCAACATTGTCTCTTATAGGTTATGTACTTATATAGTAGATCAACTAATGGATCTACTCCTTCCTTTGAGGAACTCAGGTTATTGAGACATAACCTAGGGATTAATCACCAATGTAGATACTACATAATTGGAGCACATAGACTTTCCGGTGTATTCCAGTGATTATTATATGTCACATGTGAGACATGTTGTGTTAGATGTACTCCGCTAGGTTATGGCCCATATATATAGTGGTCCCCTGCGATGATTAATTGACAATGTAATTACTCTGAACCCAGGCCAGCACCAGACATACATTTGCGGTTGCTATGACAACCGGTAGCGTTAATGGTATGCGGATTGTTAGTGGATGTCTGGATTGGGCACTGTGATGAGCGGGTCACTGTTTATTGAATTGATGAGCGGGTCACTGTTCATTGCTATACTTCCCTGCCGGCGGCTTGGCATATAAGGTTGCTATGGCAACCACCTCTGAGTGAGTCACGGCGCGGAGCGCTCTGTGTATAAGGTTGTTATGGTAACTAACCTTGAGTGTGGTATGGCGCCCAGTGCTTACGTCACAACATGGCTGTGATGAGCGTGTCTCTTACCACCACTCCATGCTCCACGCAATCAAATACAGCAAACAGGTACTGAACAGTGACTAAATGGATAGAGTTTATAATCCTCTAGTAACAGAGTCTAATTGTAAGGAATGGGATGTCTCTGTAAGTTTTGTTGGTAATACCGAAATACGATCTGTGATGTTTAAAGATATCCGGTGCCCATCTAGGTTGTTTACTAACACTAGTAATCACCAGACACTACACGTATCACAGTCTTTGTATATAATTCACCTCAACCAGGGTGTTAGATGTTTAATAGATGCATATTTTCACTCTTTTGCGATGATATGGTTCTGATGTCACTATAATTTAGCACACTATGAGAACTAATGTTTCTTTCATACTTTACTGCTCACATTAATTGCTCTTTGTAAAGATTTATGTATATAGAGCTCTTCTTTTTGCACTCTGCACTAGGCTTGAGTCAGCCAGTACTTGTTTATTGAGGATCACCATGACAACTGTTTTTTGAATTTTGGCACAATTTTCTCACTGGGGGAGGGGCTTATTTTGTTTAAATTTTCAGTTGAATGCACTTTTTGTTTGTCTGAGGAAGGGGAGTGTGTCCCCGAAACATCACGCTTGATTTATTAAACTTTCACTAAAAGACCAGAGAGTGCTTTCCTTCATTTATATATCCATATCTGCTAGCACCCTGGCATCTAACCCTTTGGAAGTGAGAGTGCTCTCATTGAATCTGTATATATATATATATATATATATATATACATACACATATATATATATATATATATATTTGCATACAAAGGCCTCTAGTTATGAAGCCGTCTACTTAGCTGCATTCGCCAGCCCAATACGCTCGCCTAAGCTCGCCTACCATCGCCGCCGCAGACCTGAATACGTTCGCCAAAGTTATCAAAAAAGCTGTTAAGAAGCCGCGCACCAAGTACGGAGCAACGGAGCAATGAGCAGTGGACTGTTGTTAACTAACAGTGTCATACTCTGCAAGGGAGCAGGTTCAGGAGTAAGGAGCTGTTGTGCAGAGGTGTCAGGTTTTGGGGTTAATGTTGTGTTTTGTCTGAGTGAGTCTTTCCTTTTAGGCATAATTAAACAGGTACAACGTTTTAAGAAATAAAGGAGATGGTTTTATTTATAGGATAAAGCAATGTAGAGATATGCAATTAGATAAGACAAAGTTTATAGGTTGTGGTATAAGGCAGGAATACAGTTCTTTGTAATAACAGGCAGGAATGCAGAGCTTTGTAATAACAAACAGGATGTTTGCATATGCTGTAGACTGGAACTGTGTAATAACACTCAGGAAAGCATAGCTTTGTAATAACAAGCAGGATACTTGCATATGCTGTAGAACTGGAACTGGGTAGTATCAGGCAGGAAAGCAGTGCTTGTATAACAGACAGGATACTTGCATATGCTGAAGACTGGAACTGTGTAATAAAACGCAGGAATGCAGAGCCTTGTAATAACAAGTAGGATACTTGCATATGCTGTAGACTGGACACAGTTGTAACAAACTGGAAACGTGCATTAACTGCAAACTGGTACTTTAAGGAAACATGTATAAACTGCAAACTGGTACTTTATGGAAATTTGCATAAACTGCAAACTGGAACTTTGTAGAAACAAAGAGGATACTTGCATATACTTCAAATTGGAACTTTGTAGAAACAAACAGGATATTTGCATAGACTGCAATTGGAACTTTGTAGTAACAAACAGGATATTTGCATAGACTGCAATTTGTAACTTTGTAGAAACAAACAGGATATTTGCATAGACTGCAATTGGAACTTTGTAGTATCAGGAAACAAGCAAGCAAAAGTACCTGAGTCAGTCCTTAGGAAAGAGAGTTTTAGGCAAGATCAATTGCCTAAAGTAGGGGTATGTGGGTGGTGGGTTTTAATGTTGGGGGGTTGTATTTTTTTTACAGGTAAAAGAGCTGATTACTTTGGGGCAATGCCCCGCAAAAAGCCCTTTTAAGGGCTGGTAAAAGAGCTGGTTACTGGGTAATTTAAATTAGGATAGGGCATTTTTAATTTTGGGGTGCTTTATTATTTTATTAGGGGACTTAGATTAGGTTACTTAGTTTAAACTTCTTGTAATTCTTTTTTATTTTCTGTAATTTAGTGTTTGTTTTTTTTTGTACTATAGTTTAATTTATTTAATTTAATTTAATTGTAGGTAATTTATTTAATTTATTTAATGATAGTGTAGTGTTAGGTTTAATTGTAACTTAGGTTAGGATTTATTTTACAGGTAATTTTGTATGTATTTTAACCTGGGTAGTTAATAACTATTTAATAAATATTGTACCTAGTTAAAATAAATACAAAGTTGCCTGTAAATAAAATAAATCATAAATAGCTACAATATAATTATTAGTTATATTGTAGCTATCTTAGGGTTTTATTTTCCGGGTAAGTATTTAGTTTTTAAATAGGAATAATTTAGTAATACGAGTAATATTATCTTAGATTTATTAACATAATATTTAAGTTCAGGGGGGGTTAGGGTTAGTGTTAGACTTAGGTTTAGGGGTAAATAATTTTAATATAGGTGGCGGCGGTATAGGGGGCCAGGATAGGTGTTAATAAGTTTAAATAAGGTGGTGGCGGGGTCCGGGAGCGGCGGTTTAGGGGTTAAACAATGTATTTAGTTGCGGGGGGTCCGGGATACGCAGGATAGGGGTAATAAGTTAATGTAGGTGGCAGCAGTATAGGGGCGGCAGATTAGGGTTAATATTTATAATGTAGGTGGCAGCAGGATCAGGGGAGTGGCGGTTTAGGGGTTAACATGTTTATTATAGCTTGCCCCGGCAGGGTCTGGGGAGCGGTAGTTTAGGGGTAATAAATTTATTTAGTTGCGGCGGTGTAGGGGGGGCAGATTAGGGGTGTTTTTAGACTTGGGTACTTGGTTAGGGTGTTAGGTGCAGATGTTACCATAGGAATCAATGTGATATCGGGCAGCAGCGAACATGAGCTTTCGCTCATGGTCAGACTCCCATTGATTCCTATGGAATCCGCCGCCTCCAGGTACGCTGGCCCTGAAGAGTGGCCGAGCGTAACTGGTACGTAGTTTTATAAACTACAAAAGTAGTCAGATTGTGCCGAACTTGCGTTGGAACATCTGTAGTGACTTAACCATCGATCTGTGTCGGCTGAGTCCGGCGGATCATAGGGTTACGTCACTATATTCTCCTTTTGCTGGGCCAGTAGTGGTTGATAACTAAGGCGAATCAGCCTCGCCACAAATACACTGCGGAATTCCAGCGTATTTGCGGTTGACGGCCTTGAAACTAGAGGCCAAATAGAGAAGTGACATACATACAACCACTCACCGGCCACTTTATTAGGTACACTTGTTCAATTGCTTGGTTACACAAATTGCTAATCAGCCAATCACTAGTGATGTCGCGAACACTAAAAACATGGCGAACCGCCATTGACTTCAATAGGCCAGGCGAACTTTAAAACCCACAGGGACTCCTTTCTAGCCACAATAGTGATGGAAAAGTTGTTTCAAGGGGACTAAACCACCTGGATTGTGGCATGCCGCAGGGGGATCCATGGCAAACTTCCCATGGAAAATTAATAGTTGATGCAGAGTCTGGTTTTAAGCAACTAAAAGGGCATAAATCACCTAACATTCCTAAATTGTTTGGAATAACGTGCTTTAAAACATCAGGTATGATGTCTGTATTGAATCAGATAGTGTAAGGGTTACGCTCGCTTCACAGTAACAGACCAAACTCCCCGTGTAACGCACCGCAAACAACCGCAAACAGTCCATTTGCACAACCACAAGATAGATAGATTTGATAGATAGATAGATAGATAGATAGATAGATTACCTAGATCAATAGATGCAATATACATTTGATATATAGATAGATAGATTTTTTTTTAATATTTACACTACTGTTATAACAAATATGATTGGTGGCACTAGTTGGCAAGTGGGCCTGGCACACACGCTGGCAGGCAGGCAACTGCAATTAGATTACACTAGCAGACTGATGTTTCACAGTCAAAAAAGTTTTTTTTTTTTAATATTTTACACTACTGTTATAACAAATATGATTGGTGGCACTAGTTGGCAAGTGGGCCTGGCACAAACGCTGGCAGGCAGGCAACTGCAATTGATTACACTAGCAGACTGATGTTTCACAGTCAAAAAATTTTTTTACAAAAAATATTTACATACTGTTACAACACATATGAGTGGTTGCCACTCACTTGGCAAGTGGGCCTGGCACACACGCGGCAGGCAGGCAGGCAACTGCAATAAGATTACATTAGCAGACTGATGTTTCACAGTCAAAAAGTTTTTTTTTTTAAATATTTACACTACTGTAATAACAAATATGACTGGTGGAACTTGTTGGCAAGTGGGCCCTGGCACACACGCTGGCAGGCAGGCAACTGCAATTAGATTACACTAGCAGACTGATGTTTCACAGTCAAAAAAGTTTTTTTTTTTAAATATTTACACTACTGTTATAACAAATATGATTGGTCGGCACTAGTTGGCAAAGTGGGCTGGCACACACGTTGGCAGGCACGAGCAACTGAAATCTAGATTACACTAGCAGACTGATGTTTCACAGTCAATAAAGTTTTTTTTAAATATTTACACTACTGTATAAACAAATATGATTGGTGGCACTAGTTGGCAAGTGGGCCTGGCACACACGCTGGCAGGCCAGGCAACTGCAATTAGATTACACCCCCCCTAGCAGACTGATGTTTCACAGTCAAAAAGTTTTTTTTTAAAATATTTACACTACTGTTACAAACAAATATGAGTGGTGCCACTAACCTTGGCAAGTGGGCCTGGCAACACACGCTGGCCAGGCAGGCAACTGCAATAAGATTACACTAGCAGACTGATGTTTCACAGTCAAATTTTTTTTTTTAAATATCTTACCACTACTGTTATAAACAAATATGATTGGTGGCACTTGTTGGCAACGTGGGCCTGGCACACACGCTGGCAGGCAGGCAACTGCAATTAGATTACACTAGCAGACTGGTGTAAAAGTTTTTTGTTAAAAAATTTACACTAATGTTACACCAGATATGACTGGTGGCACTGAGGAAGTAGGGCACAGTATATGCTGTGAGCCTGACACACAGGCTGGCTGGCAGTGGCAGGCTGGCCTGGCAACTGAAATTAGATTACACTAGCAGATGATGTAAAAGTTTTTTTTTAAATTTACTCTAATGTTACACCAGATATGACTGGTGGCACGCTGAGCAAGTAGGCACAGTATATGCTGTGAGTCTGACACACAGGTGGCAGTTTCCCGTCAGGCAACTGCTATTATATACCAAAGAAAAAAAAAAGGACTGATGTTCTAGCCCTGAAAAGGGCTTTTTGGGGTGCTGTCCTTACAGCAGAGATCCAGATGAGTCCTTCAGGACTGTAGTGGACACCTGAATACACTAGCCTAGCTAATCAATTTCCCCTATAAAATCAGCAGCCAGCAGCACATATCCTTCCTCTCACTAAGCAATGCAGGATCAGAATGAACTCTAAAATGGCTGCTGCCCAAGAGCTGGGAGGGTCTGGGAGGGCGTGTCTGCTGCTGATTGGCTGAAATGTGTCTGCAGACTGTGAGATACAGGGTCAAAGTTTACTCAATGATGACGAAATAGGGGGCGGAACACGAACAAGCCTTATGATCGCCGGGAACTGTTCTACGGCGAACTGTTCGCGACATCACTACCAATCACATGGTAGCAATTAAATACATTTAGACTTCTAGACTTGATGAAGATGACTTGCTGAAGTTTAAAGCGAGCATTAGAATGGGGAAGAAAGGGGATTTAAGTGACTTTGAACCCCATGGGTGATGGTGCCAGACGGCTGGTCTGAGTATTTTAAAAATTTCTGATCTACTGGGATTTTAACGCACAACCATCTCTTGGGTATACAGAGAATGGTCAGAAAAAGAGAAAATATCAAGTGAGCAGCAGTTGTGTGGACAACAAAGCCTTGTTGATGTCAGAGGTCAAAGGAGAAGGGGCAGACTGGTTTGAGATGATAGAAAGGGAACGGTAATTCAAATAATCGCTTGTTACAGCCAAGGTATGCAGAATACCATGTCTGAACGCACAACACATTGAACTTGAAGCAGATTGCTACAGCAGCAGAAGACCACACTGGGGTGCCACTCCTGTCAGCTAAGAACAGGAAACTGAAGCTACTATTCTCCACAGGCTCACCAAAATTGGACAATAAAAGATTGGGAAATGTTGCCTGATCTGAGGAGTTTTGATTTCAGCTGTGATATTCAGATGGTAGGGTCAGAATTTGGGGTAAACAACATAAAAGCATGGATCCATCCTGCCTTGTATCAAGCTGTTCAGGCTGCTGGTGGTGGTGGTGTAATGATGTGGGGGATTTTTTCTTGGCACACTTTGGGCCCCCTTAGTACCAATTGAGCATTGTTTAAACATCTACCTGAGTATTGTTGCTGACATGTCCATCCCTTTATGACTACAGTGTACCCATCTTCTGATGGCTACTTCCAACAGGATAATTCACCATGTCACAAAGCTCAAATCATCTCAAACTGGTTTCTTGAACATGACAATGAGTTCACTGTACTCCAATGGCCTCCACAGTCACCAGATCTCAATCCAATAGAGCACCTTTGGGGATGTGTTGAAATGGGAGATTCGCATCATGGATGTGCCAGCCAAAAAATCTGCAGCAACTGCGTGATGCTATCCTGTCAATATGGACCAAAATTTCTGAGGAATGTTTTCAATGCCTTGTTGAATCAATGCCACAAAGAATTAAGGCAGTTTTGAAGGCAAAAGGGGGTCCAACCCGGTACTAGCAAGGTGTACCTAATAAAGTGGCCGGTGACATATATACACATACACACACACACAACACACACATATATATATTATATATATATATATATATATATATATATATAAATATATATATATTAATATATATATAAAAGTGCATTGTAGTATAGCTATATTATTTCACAAAATACTATCAGTGATATGTAGAAATATGTATTTAAGAATAAAAAGAACATATTCTGTTATGTGAAGAACATTGAAATGTAAAATATTAATATTTTATGTCAGATTAGCGCACTTGAGAAAACACAATCAGGTTTGCACTAGGTGTTCATTTTTTACACTTTATGTACTCCATTGAAGTCTATGGGGGAATGCATTAATGTGATAGTCGTCCTTCAATCCAACAGGTTGAGGTTTCTTCCAGATTCTTTTAGATGCTTGGTTAATCCTGGAAATAGACCTCAGGGGACAAAAAGGAAAACAGACAATAGTGAAGTCCATTTTAACATACAAGTATGTTTATGGCTGGTCAGGTACTAACACACTTTTGAGCTATAACTTAGCTCTTAGTGGTTAGTCAGTTAGGTATCAGGCCCCTCGGCACTTCCTCTTATTTTATGTCTTCCAATTATGCGGAGAAATAACACAGAAAGCAGACCATAGTGAAGACAGTATTTTCAAAGGGGAATTTAGTCTGATTGAGTGGTACTCACACAGCAATGATCTATAACTTAGCTCTAAGTAGTTAAGCAGGTAGGTATTTTGCTCCTCAGCTTACTTTAGATAAAAAAGGAATAGTAGCTCATTAGCATAAAATATTTATTAAAACTACATAAAATTTACAGTACAACGGGACCATACTGTGTACAGGCATTACAGCTAATATCTTCTGCTTAGTAAAAATTTATCATGAACATACCACAAGTGATATAGCCAAGAACCCAGCAGTAAAACAGTCTTTACAATGTCCTTAAAAACAGAAAACTCCAACAATCGTTTTACCACTTTCCTAGTGACTTTTTCAAGGATCCTTATTGAATCTGTCTATCCATCCTGCGAATGCTGTCCAGTTCTCATGTTTAACTTGTTTTGCTAGCTCTTCTGCTTTTGCAACTATAATTGGACCATTTATAGGTGTATTTTCTGACTGTGCATTTACAAACTATTTTAACAAAGATTCTTCAATGTCATCAAAGTTTACCATCTGTATTTTCTTTGTACGTGCTTCAAAATATCCAAGCTCGTATTCCTTTTTATTTTTTCAGCATTTCTTTTCCAATCTGAGACAGTGTTTGGTGTTATTTCATGCTTTCTTGCTAAGTCAGCAGCTTTCTCTCCCCTTTTTAAGTGCTGGAATGACCACATACGTCTCCAGATCAAGTGCAGTGTTTCTTCTTTTACATGACATACATTACTGTATTTTACACATCAGAATGTTGCTGGGAAACTGTACTTGCCACTTAGAAGAAAGATTTTGAATAGTGGTTGTATATTAAAACAATTCGATCTTGAATAGTGGTTGTATTAAAACAATTCCTCAATCTTTCTCTAGTATGCTGGTTGCCTTCAAACTAGTGCCAGACAGCTTCAGAATAGTGTTTGTGTTAAAACCTATTGATGCAGCTCCACAGTGTTGCCCCAGAATGCTGAATGCCTTCAAACCATGGCCAGACAGCTACAGAATAGTGTTTGTGATACAGCACCATAATGCTGCTCCAATGTTCTAGTTATCTGCAAACTAGTCGCAAACAAAATCAGAATGGTGACTGCCTTGCGGCTACCACTTTGCAGAATGAGCCAGAACATTGGCTGTGTTTTAAAGATCAGTTTAATCAATGAGGTAGGGTTTTGACCAAATTGTTTCAACATTAATGAGAAAATTTAGTTACCAATAGTTTGTTTAAAATTAAAAAATTTGCTCTATAGAAGTAATGTGTTTGTGTGTGTGTGTGTATATATATATATATATATATATATATATATATATATATATATACAGTATATACAGTATATTAGATATAAGTATATCATATATTTCTGTAAGAAATTTATGCTAGCACCTAAAAACATATTGTTACTTCTTATCCACACTTAAATACATTTCTCACAATATTTTAAAATTTCACGTTATACACAAATAAAAAATACAATAAAAATAATATTAAATATACTGTATATGTCTGTTTATTAATAACCCTTGTATTTCATCTATGGTGAAAATTATTTTCTTAAAAATATAAATTCTACTTTAAAATTGGTAATGTCAAGGTTAACGTTTTCTACCTTTCTTAGAAACTTTTGTTGGATAATGTAATGTCATTTTAGCAATGTCTATAAATCAAAATGTCTTACAGATAAATGGTTCCAGAAGCTGCTTATGAGCTTAGATGGCATACTGTCAACATGTACATTTGTCACGTCAAAAAGGAGAACTTAAGTCAGAAAATGTATACCCTTTATCTAATTGTTTTCTATCAATTTTTTATCACTTCTGTCGTCAAAGAATTCATTCCCTTGGAACCATTCTGTTATTTAACCAATAAGTTAGAGAGCATATATGTATGTGTGAGTGTATGTGTGTATATATATAAACACACACACACATACATATTTGCTCTCTAACTTATTATATATATATATTTCATATACAATGTTCCCAATGCACAAGAGAATTCTGGGTAAGATATGCAAATTAGATATGCAAATTCTCAGTTTTTTTGCTTCAAAAATACTGTTTAAACACAGCGATCCTTTTAACAGGATTATTGTAACAAACCAGAAATCACTCACTAGACAGCCTGTTTCGTTCTTTTTGGAACTCATCAGTAGGAGATAGATTTCTGGTTGCTGCATTGGTAAAGCTACTTTCAAGGTTAAACCAAAATTTATTAAAATTATGGGGGGAGATGAAATCTAATTTGCATATCTTACCCAGAATTCTCTAATACATACACACAGATCTGATATTGTTTGTATTGAACTTTTGAGAGTTGTTATTTTTTCAAGAAGTAGCCATTTATATGGTTTGACAAAATACTATTAAAAATATTTGTTTTAATAAATATTGTGTATAAATATTAGGAATTGTTACATATCTATATTAACATATTTTATCACTTTGGGGATTTTTCAACTAAAAACAAATATTTGCTTACTGCTTGTTTTACTAGAACAATAATGGCATAAGTTATATATTTAGGGCTTGATTACAAGTAGAGCACTATTTAGCACTCCCGCTCGCATGTTAAAGGGAAAGTCTAGTCAAAATTAAACTTTCATGATTAGGATAGGGCATGCAACTTTAAAAAAATGTCCAATTTACTTTTATCATCAAATTCGCTTTGTACTCTTGGTTTTATTTGTTAAAAGCTAAACTTAGGTAGGCTCATTTGCTAATTACTAAGTGCTTAAAGGCATTTTGACAGTTTTTCACAGCTAGACTGCACTAGTTCATGTGTGCAATATAGATAACATTGTGCTTACTTCCATGGAGTTATTAATGAGTCAGCACTGATTGGCTAAAATGCAAGACTGTCAAAAGAGTTGAGATAAGGGGGCAGTCTGCAGAGGCACAAATAGTTGCACTTTAGATATTAAAACCACATCTCCCCATAAACTTCACCCATACTTGCATGCTAAACCAATCACGTTTATTCAAGAGCTCTAAATCTGACATGAATTATGAACTGTGTTGTAAACACCTTATACCATATATCTTTGAGCCCTTATAACTTTTTTATGATTTTTATTAGATAGTGTTTATATGAGTGTAGCTGTAATTTTAGTTTTAAGTGTATTTATGTTTTGTTTAATGCAACTTTTTTATTCTTCCTCTACTAATTATGCAAGCTTTGAAGACACACACACTCGATGAGCGTAAATCACCATTTCACTCAAGCAAACTTGTTTACTTTTAACTTGTAATACCCACGCTATTTCCAGCACATGCAAAAAGCCTTAAGAAAGCAGCTATCGATTGTGTGCAAACAATAGCTCTCCAATCATAACGTAGCCCTTATTGTGTAAAAAATACGTTATTTTTCAAATTATTTGAACACCCACACTTTTGAATTGATTATAAAAATAAGTTATAAACTCTGGCAGAAGAGGAATCCTTCACAGTGGTGCAGTTATTTAGTTTGAATGAGAGTTGCATATTAATAACTTTTGAAAGAAGTAATGAAAACATTTGATATTTAGATCCATAGCTCATTGTCTCTTTGGGGTATCACTTTTGTATGATACTCCTATTTTAAATTCCAAGCCATACCAATTAGTACATGAAGTTCCTTTCTTAGCGCTTATCAATAACATTAGCGCACCACTTGTAATCTTGCCCAATGTGTGAAATCTTGGCATCCTATATAATAAAAGGCCAAATGTGTTTGTCCGAAGCTGTCATGCACAGTAGAGACAGCACAAGGACAAACACACCTGGCCTTTGAGTCCCTAGCTGATCTGCGCTCTGCGGCAGAAGTGGGCGTGGTCGGGCATGAGCGGGGGGCATGGCCAACGTAAAGGAGCGTGGACTGACGTGAATGGCCATGAGGGGGTGTGTCCGGGCATGAAGGGGGCGTGACCAGGCGCGTTCACGCAATAGAGGGGAGATAAAGAGGGATAGAGAGGGGGGAGAGAGAGGGGGTGAGAAGGGGGAGAGAGAGGGGTGAGAGAGAGAGGGGGGAGAGAGAGGGGGGGGAGAGAGAGGGGGGAGAGAGAGGGGGAGAGAGAGAGGGGGGAGAGAGATAGAGGGGGAGAGAGATAGAGGGGGGAGAGAGAGAGAGGGGAGAGAGAGAGGGGGGAGAGAGAGAGAGTGGGGGGAGAGAGAGAGGGGGGGGAGAGAGGGGGGAGAGAGAGAGAGGGATGAGAGAGAGAGAGGGGGTAGAGAGAGAGAGGGGGAGGGGGGGAGAGAGGGGGAGAGAGAGAGAAGGGGGAGAGAGGGGGGGGAGAGAGAGAGAGGGGGAGAGAGAGAGAGCAAAAGAGAGGGGGGAGAGAGAGCGCAAAAGAGAGGGGGAGAGAGAGCACAAAAGAGAGGGGGGAGAGAGCACAAAGAGAAGGGGGGGGAGAGAGAGTGCAAAAGAGAGGGGAGAGAGAGAGCGCAAAAGAGAGAGGGAGAGAGAGAGCGCAAAAAAGAGGGGGAGAGAGAGCGCATAAAAATTATGCAAGCTTTGAAGACACACACTCGACGAGCGTAAATCACCATTTCACTCAAGCAAACTTGTTTACTTTTAACTTGTAATACGCACGTTATTTCCAGGACATGCAAAAAGCCTTAAGAAAGCCGCTATCGATTGTGTGCAAACAATAGCTCTCCAATCATAACTTATTGTGTAAAAAATACAATATTTTTCAAATTATTTGAACACTCACACTTTTGAATTGATTATAAAAATAAGTTATAAACTCTGGCAGAAGAGGAATCTTTCACAGTGGTGCAGTTATTGATTTTGAATGAGAGTTGCATAATAATAACTTTTGAAAGAAGTAATGAAAACATTTGATATTTAGATTCATAGCTCATTGTCTTTTTGGGGTATCACTTTTGTATGATACTCCTATTTTAAATTCCAAGCCATACCAATTAGTACATGAAGTTCCTTTCTTAGCGCTTATCAATAACATTAGCGCACCACTTGTAATCTTTCCCAATGTGTGAAATCTTGGCATCCTATATAATAAAAGGACAAACAGACCTGGCCTATGAGTCCCTAGCTGATCTGCGCTCTGCGTCAGAAGTGGGCGTGGCCGGACGTGAGCGGGGCATGGCCAACATGAAGGGGAGTGGACTGACGTGAATGGCTGTGATGGGGCGTGGCTGGGCGTGAAGGGGCGGGCCGGGTGCGGTCACGCAATAGAGGGGAGAGGGATAGAGAGGGGAGAGAGAGAGGGGGAAGAGAGAGTGGTGAGTGAGAGAGGGGGGAGAGAGTGGGGAGAGAGAGAGAGGGGGGAGAGAGAGAGGGGGAGAGAGAGAGGGGGAGAGAGAGAGGGGGAGAGAGAGAGGAGGGGAGAGAGAGATAGAGGGGGGAGAGAGATAGAGGGGGGAGAGAGAGAGAGGGGGGAGATAGAGGGGGGGGTGAGAGAGAGAGAGAGAGAGAGAGAGAGGGAAGAGAGAGAGAGAGGGGGTAGAGAGAGAGAGAGGGGGGAGAGAGCGGGAGAGAGAGAGAAGGGGGAGAGAGGGGGAGAGAGAGATGGGGGGAGAGAGAGAGGGGGGAGAGAGAGCAAAAGAGAGGGGGGGGAGAGAGAGCGCAAAAGAAAGGGGGAGAGAGAGCGCAAAAGAGAGGGGGGAGGGAGCACAAAAGAGAGGGGGGAGAGAGAGCGCAAAAGAGAGGGGAGAGAGAGAGCACAAAAGAGAGGGGGAGAGAGAGAGCGCAAAAAAAGAGAGGGGGAAGAGAGAGAGCACAAAAGAGAGGGGGAGAGAGAGAGCACAAAAGAGAGGGGGAGAGCGAGAGCTCAAAAGAGAGGGGGAGAGAGCAGAAGAGGGGGGATAAAGAGAGGGAGAGAGAAAGCAAAAGAGAGGGGGGAGAGTGCACAAAAGAGAGGGAGGAGAGCGCAAAAGAGAGGGGGGAGAAAGTGCGCAAAAGAGAGGGGGGAGAGTGCAAAAGAGAGGGGGAAAGGGCACAAAAGAGAGGGGGGAGAGCGCAAAAGAGAGGGGGGAGAGCGCAAAAGAGAGGGAAGAGAGAGAGTGCAATAGAGAGGGGGAGAGAGAGCGCAAAATAGAGGGGGGAGAGAGAGGGGGAGAGATCGTAAAATAGAGGGGGAGAGAGAGTGCGCAAAAGAGAGGGGGAGAGAGAGAATGCAAAAGAGAGGGGGGAGAGAGAGAGTGCAAAAGAGAGGGGGGAGAGAGAAAGCGCAAAAGAGAGGGGGAGAGAGCGCAAAAGAGAGGGGGGAGAGAGAGAGTGCAAAAGAGAGGGGGAGAGAGCGCAAAAGAGATGGGGAGAGAGCACAAAAAGAGAGGGGGGAGATCGCAAAAGAGAGGGGGAGAGCGCAAAAGAGAGGGAAGAGAGAGAGCACAAAAGAGAGGGGGAGAGAGAGCACAAAAGAGAGGGTGGAGAGAGCGTAAAATAGAGGGGGAGAAAGAGTGCGCAAAAGAGAGGGGGAGAGAGAGAATGCAAAAGAGAGGGGGAGAGAGAGAGTGCAAAAGAGAGGGAGAGAGAGAGAGCGCTAAAGAGAGGGGGACAGAGAGAGCTCAAAAGAGAGGGGGAGAGAGTGCAAAAGAGAGGGGGAGAGAGAGCCAAAGAGAGGGGGGAGGGAGAGAGAGAGAGCAAAAGAGAGGGGGAGGGAGAGAGCGCAAGGGGTGGGACTGCTGTACTGCAAAAAATGGCCTGTGTGAATGGGCTTTAGGACTAGTTATATATTATGCCTAAGTACTGCATATAATGTCCAATGTAAAAATATTATAAAATGAAAAGAACAAAAGAAGGAATGTTAAACGTTTTAATAAATACTTACTAACAGCAAACAAAGTCATTATTAGCATGCATACTGCAAGACACAGTGACCGAGAATATAAGTGGATCACTAATGACAGCATACTATAAGTTCTTCACTATTTGCTATTGCGGTACAGCTTTGCACTTGCACTACTGCTGCTATACAGGGAGTGCAGAATTATTAGGCAAATGAGTATTTTGACCACATCATCCTCTTTATGCATGTTGTCTTACTCCAAGCTGTATAGGCTCGAAAGCCTACTACCAATTAAGCATATTATGTGATGTGCATCTCTGTAATGAGAAGGGGTGTGGTCTAATGACATCAACACCCTATATCAGGTGTGCATAATTATTAGGCAACTTCCTTTCCTTTGGCAAAATGGGTCAAAAGAAGGACTTGACAGGCTCAGAAAAGTCAAAAATAGTGAGATATCTTTCAGAGGGATGCAGCACTCTTAAAATTGCAAAGCTTCTGAAGCGTGATCATCGAACAATCAAGCGTTTCATTCAAAATAGTCAACAGGGTCGCAAGAAGCGTGTGGAAAAACCAAGGCGCAAAATAACTGCCCATGAACTGAGAAAAGTCAAGCGTGCAGCTGCCAAGATGCCACTTGCCACCAGTTTGGCCATATTTCAGAGCTGCAACATCACTGGAGTGCCCAAAAGCACAAGGTGTGCAATACTCAGAGACATTGCCAAGGTAAGAAAGGCTGAAAGAC
The DNA here is from genome assembly GCF_027579735.1 of Bombina bombina. NCBI lineage: Eukaryota > Metazoa > Chordata > Amphibia > Anura > Bombinatoridae > Bombina > Bombina bombina. Next base: position 133,044,650 of record NC_069502.1, on the reverse strand, counting down.
GACCAACACTGAACAAGACACACAAGCTGAAACGTCAAGACTGGGCCAAGAAATATCTCAAGACTGATTTTTCTAAGGTTTTATGGACTTATGAAATGAGAGTGAGTCTTGATGGGCCAGATGGATGGGCCCGTGGCTGGATTGGTAAAGGGCAGTGAGCTCCAGTCCGACTCAGACGCCAGCAAGGTGGGGCTGGAGTACTGGTTTGGGCTTGTATCATCAAAGATGAGCTTGTGGGGCCTTTTTGGGTTGAGGATGGAGTCAAGCTCAACTCCCAGTCCTACTGCCAGTTTCTGGAAGACACCTTCTTCAAGCAGTGGTACAGGAAGAAGTCTGCATCCTTCAAGAAAAACATGATTTTCATGCAGGACAATGCTCCATCACGCGCGTCCAAGTACTCCACAGCGTGGCTGGCAAGAAAGGGTATAAAAGAAGAAAATCTAATGACATGGCCTCCTTGTTCACCTGATCTGAACCCCATTGAGAACCTGTGGTCCATCATCAAATGTGAGATTTACAAGGAGGGAAAACAGTACACCTCTCTGAACAGTGTCTGGGAGGCTGTGGTTGCTGCTGCATGCAATGTTGATGGTGAACATATCAAAACACTGACAGAATCCATGGATGGCAGGCTTTTGAGTGTCCTTGCAAAGAAAGGTGGCTATATTGGTCACTGATTTGTTTTTGTTTTTGTTTTTGAATGTCAGAAATGTATATTTGTGAATGTTGAGATGTTATATTGGTTTCATTGGTAAAAATAAATAATTGAAATGGGTATATATTTGTTTTTTGTTAAGTTGCCTAATAATTATGCACAGTAATAGTCACCTGCACACACAGATATCCCCCTAAAACAGCTATAACTAAAAACAAACTAAAAACTACTTCCAAAACTATTCAGCTTTGATATTAATGAGTTTTTTGGGTTCATTGAGAACATGGTTGTTGTTCAATAATAAAATTAATCCTCAAAAATACAACTTGCCTAATAATTCTGCACTCCCTGTATACAGAAGCAAATGGATGCTAGCTGTTTTTTGAAAGAGCATAATTAATGCACGTGCAAATCTATACCACTCCACCTGGAAAAGTGGTAATGTCTACTAAGTCAAATAAACCACGGAAACCACAAGCTATTAACCCCTAAACCACCAAAGTCTCCAACTGCATTAACCCTTATTAGGGATAGGCAAACGTGATTAAATAGGAATTTGAATGTTAGAATTAATATTCCTTTGCATATTCGTTTTACACAATTGAATATAGATAAGAACACAATTTCTATAAAATTAAAAAATAGAATGTTATTTTAAATGTTTGAATGTTGCTTTTGATTTTCAATTTTGCTTTCAAAATTAATGCTGCTTTCGAATTTGAATGTTGCTTTTGATTGATAGTTCAAATATACACATTAGAATATTTTTACATCAATTATAATGATGTCAAAGACTGCGTTACAAATTAAATCGTTAGCCATTTTAAGGACTTTAACGCAGGTGGTAATATCATCGGATGGTTGATCAGAAATCATCTGAGAAAAAGAATCACACAAGAAGTCAGCAGCAGTGGCAAAACAAGTGATTCCAACTGTCTAAGCTGAAGAGCCAATTGGGAGAATTTCCTAAGCATGGTCTCAGATTTGTGATCCATTGGATACCTAAATGAAGAACTATCCTTCATAGGAATAGTAGTGCATCTAGCTAAGGTCAAAATAGCCCCATCAACCTTAGAAACTACTTCCCAGGCTGTTAAATTCTTCCTTGAAAATGGATACATTTTTTTCTTTTTTTTAATTTGATGGTACAAAAGGAATGCTTGTTTTTTTCCATTCTTTGGCTATATAGGGATAGAATACAAGTGGAGCGCTATTTTAACATGCGCTCATAAAGGGGCAAATTTGTCTGTTTAAGGGCTCACATTAAATTACCAGCCATTACAAGAGGCTGGCTAATGCTCCTGCAAGCTTGATGACTTTGCACTTAGCGCAATCAACCAGACCTTTGGTTAATAAAAAAAACATTGCCCCAATTGCCCCCAAAATAAAGTGTACAGTTCATTTATATAAATAAAAAATATAAGCATTTTTATTGTTTTAATAAACCACTGCACAAAGCAGTAATAAGGGGTTAAATTGAGGGGATGTGGGGTGTTATGGAAAAAAACAAAACCTCAGCACTGAACATGCCTTTACATAGAGGTGAATGGAGGCCTGTGTTTTTACTATAAATATATATATGCTTTTATACATATATTTGTATGTGTTAATATGTGTATATACACATATAAATACATTCATATACATATATATTTAAATTTTCTGCCCAATGCTGCATGAATTGCACCTTGCGCTTGGTACTTTGCTGTGTCTCACGGCATGTATGTATGTATGGGGTACTTGTAAAGCGCAGCTAATCACCCGTAAGGGTCTCAAGGCGCTGCTCATTTTATCGACCTCGGAAGGATGAAAGGCTGAGTGGACCTCGCCAGCAATCGAACCTGCAACCCTTGGGTTGCTACAGAGCTCAGCCACAGTTAGAATTAGGTTTTCAATTTTGGGGGGTTGGTTGGGTGGTGGGTTTTACTGTTAGGGGGTCTTTGTATTTTTTTTTCAGGTAAAAGAGCTGATTTCCTTAGGGCAATGCCCTACAAAAGGCCCTTTTTTGGGCTATTGGTAGTTTATTGTAGGCTATGGGTTTTTTTATTTTGGGGGGCTTTTTTATTTTTATAGGGCTATTAGATTATGTGTAATTGTTTTTATTTGGATAATTTCGTTTGTTATTTTTGTAATTTAGTGTTTGTAATTTTCTGTAATTTAGTGTTTGTTATTTTTTGTAATTTAGTATTTGTTATTTTTTGTAATTTTAGATTATTATTTTTTTAGTAGTGTTGTTTTTTTTTAATGTGCAATTTAGTTTATTTAATTGGTAGTTATTTTAATTTTAGTATAATAGTTGTTAGGTTAATTGCTAGTTTAAGCTTAGGTTTTTTAATTTCACAGGTAAGTTTTTATTTATTTTAAGATAGGGATATTGTAATTTTAATTTAATGTTAGGGGGTTGTTAGGTTTAGTGGTTAATAGTTTAATTAATTTTTTGCGATGTGGGGGGCAGGCGGTTTAGGGGGTAATAGGTTTATTTAGTGGCGGTGATGTGGGAGGCCAGAGGTTTAGGGGTTAATAACTTTATTTAGTGGTGGCGATGTCGGGGAGCGGCGAAATAGGGGTTAATAACTTTTATTAGTGGCGGTGATGTCGGGAGCAGCAAATTAGGGGTTAATAACTTTATTATAGTGTTTGCGATGCGGGAGGGCGGCGGAATAGGGGTTAATAGGTAATATATGGGTGATAGTGTACTTTATAACATTTTAGTTATGAGTTTTGTGTAACAGTTTTGTTGCACAAAACTCATAACTACTGCTCTCAGATAGCGGAACGGATCGTGTCGGTAAAGGCTAGAACGCAAGCATTTTAACCTCACCTAACAACCTGTAATACCGGCGCTATGGAAATCCCATGCAAAAACGTCATTTTTTGAGTGCAGTATTGACGTTGCATTACAGGTTAAAATGCTTGCGGTATAGCTATACCGACAAGAATTGTAATAGCTGCGTTACGGTTTTTACCCTCATATTTTTACCATTTTTTCAGCGTTAAAACCGTAACACAATACTCGTAATCTAGGTGAATGATTTTAAAAATCGAATTGATGTTTCATTCAATATAATCTTAAGCTAATAGCTCAAAGGGATAGCTCACTTAACATTAAACTGTCATGATTCAGATGCAGCAGAAATTAAAATCACCTCTTTACTGACATGATATTGTCAGTGTTTTTCTTCCTTTTCTTTAATTTCTTTTTCAGTAAGAAATGTCATCTTATATGCCAGCCAATTTTATAACACCTGTGTAGGGGTGGTCATTAAAACTAGATTGCAATCAAGAGGGGTTACACAGGTACAGGGAGAAAACTGGCCCAGCTCTTAAAATATCCATTGATTGCAAATAAATACATATGATACCCTGTTTGCATGTTATATTCGGAATTATTCCTGCTCAGAATAATAGTACATTTACACTATATACATATAGTGGTATAAATAAACACAGAGATATGACAGTCAACATTGTGTAGAACAAAAAAAGGAATTTAGGGACATGTACTGTAAATATGTTTGCAAAAAATTTCTGACATAACACACACATATATATTTCTATGAGATATTGTTTGTTCAGGTATAAATCTAGCTATTTCTTGGACATTAACAGATGAAAAATAAAATATTAGCTTTAGAGAAATGTGCTTGTTCATGGACAGTAATGAAGTGGTATAAAGTTGGGAAAAACCTGAATAACCGCAACATTGATGACTGTTAGTTAACAACAGTCCGATGCTCATCGCGCTGTACTGGACAAGCGTGTTTTTGTCGGGATTTTTTTATAAATAAGGGATGTTATTTATATGTGGATCCGCGGCAGCGATATCTGGCGAACTTATTGACACCGGCGAATGCGCAGAGATTGACACTTTGATAAATATCCCCCTATGTATCTTTTAAAACAATAAAAATTATATTATAGACTGTCCCTTTAAGGAGCAGCGGTTGTCTTAACATAACTTTCAGGTGGACCTGAAACTTCGGGGGGGGGGAGTAGATTGCAGCATCTTCATTTTATAACCCCGTATTCAGTAAAATCCATTTTGCAATAGCTTTTTTTTTTAATCATTTTTTATCTTTTATTTTTTAAGGGAGACATCCCTGTGGATCTATCAGACATGAATGCAGTATGAATGTTTGATGTTGTTTATTTTCTTAAATTAGATCAGAATAAACATTATATATATTTTTATGAATTTTAGCCATAAATCATTATTGTAATATATTCGTGCTTGAATAGCACTGCTTCTTACTGTTTTTGCAAATCTATCTATGGCCATGTTTACAATATTGCTGATAATTCAGCTCTTTTCGGGGGCGGATTGATTCTTGTGTAAGATAACCACGTTAAGATCTGTGCAAGTCCAGATCTTAATGTAGAAATCTTGCATAAGAATCAATCCTCCCCCGAAAAGAGCTGAATTGCACATAGTTCTGCATTTGGATCCTAAGTAAGGATCCAAATGCCCATGTCTATATTTTATATTTATTTTTGATATTTCATAAAGTTACCATGATCTATAAAAACCGTGAGCAACCAGAAATCACAACTGGAAAACAAAGAAATGGCATTTAGCAAGCCCATTGTTACAATCTTTAATTTCATTATCTCATTTTCAGGATTGTAAAGTACAATATTCTCATCTTTAGTAGCAGGGTTTCTCTCTGCAATTGCGTCGTTGTGATGGGTGATAAGTATTTGCCATTCAATCTTGTTTGCATAAAACCATTATCTTCTTACATTTATAAAAATAGAGGGCGCCACATAGTGCAAATCAGTCTGTAACACAGAGAATATAAGAGAACGGTATATATCCAGCTCACATGATGTAAAACACTAGTGTGCAGTAAAGGCAATCCGGAACTACACAGTCGTCTGGTAGACCCAACGGTGATGCTGGAACAAAACCAAAAGGTATCCTCGTCCCACCAGAGATCCTGGGAACCGTACCCTTGGCAGCAGAGCCCACAAAATGTCTGAAGAATAGTTTCTGTAGGAGCCTAATACCAGCTCAAGCTGGGAGATCAGCAGCTTTAAAAAGCAAAGTAGTAACCTCCAGAAGGGAGGAATAATTCCAATGGTTGGTGCGGCAGCAAAATGAGAGCGACAATAGTGGTAATAATAATTAAAATTTATTAAAAACATAAAATCATTAGCAACGCGTTTCTCAGTGTCACAGCACTGTTTCATCAGGCTAAATTAAGAAATGACGAGGCTCCTGTAGTATAGGGGTCCCTCCTCACACTCTCACCTCTCTGATTCCCCCCTCCTTTTTTCATTAGCGTAGAATCCCCCTCTAGCATTATGTGCCACAGTGTAGGGCCCCATATCTCCCTGTCCCTAACCTGACATTTTTCTATAGTGTAGGGAACCCCGCCTCATCCCTCCCACCACCTATGATCACCCCCCACCTACCTCGGTCACCTCCTATCCACTCAAATCCCAGCCCTCCACCCATGACAGTATCAGATACAGGCGGTGACATTGCTAGTATCAGAACTGCCTTCATATGGTAATGGAGCACGGTCAGAGTCTTAATCTGGCCCAATATGTGTTGTACTTTTTAGAAAGGATTCAAAACAAAGTGTTATTTACCAGAAGATTAGTGTGGTAACTGTGTTTGTTCATTGGTATAGAACCTACTCAGGGTACATTCTCTTTTAACTCACTATACCTTCCACAGAGGAGAAATATCCAATAGAATATAAGTCTGTCCCTTAACCAAAAGTCAATCCTACCAAGAAACTCCAATTCCCCTGAATGATTATTATTATTATTATTATTATTATTATTATTTTGATTCACAATTCTTTGTATTTGTTAAACTGCAGCTTTAATGGTTCATTGACTTAGTGACTACTTCAAGCTGTCTAGTTTCTGTTATATGAAACCGGGATATTCATTCTCTGTCTAGCTTTATATTTATTGGTTGTATATGTGCATCCCCATATAACAAAGGGTCCAAAATATATAGTTTTTGTATGTATTCCAATCCTTTGTGATGAAAAGAAAATTTGTTTAGTAGGGTGTTCATAAAAAAATCAAAATGTTAACTTTTTAAGTAGGTTACACATTCAAATTTGACATTGAGACATTGAAAATTTGATGCCATTTGAGTTTGTTAAGTGGCTGAAGCCAGAAAGAAAAAAAAAATGAAGATCTTATAAATAATTGAAATAGACAGAGATGTACTATGCTAAGACAGCAATGCTTTTTGCTTTAATTTGCTATGTACTCCTGCTGTGCTTTTTCAGGCATATAGAACTTCAGTTCCTCTTGATCTACAGATCTTGCAACTAAAACAGTTTGTTTTATTTTTTTTTCTTATAACATATTTTCCTATATGCAACAATAAATTTATATATTGCAAATCTTAAAAAATGTTTTAATTATAAGTATAAAAAAAGATTAAATGTTAATTTTTTGTTGTTTTTTTTTCTAAATCTATTTTGATTGTAGGTTTAAAAATAACACGAAATGCAATGATGCCTTTTTATTGCGATAGCTTTCCATATGAAAAATCTTATTTCTGAAGCAAGACTGAACAGTTTGATGAATCTTAAATATTTGTGATCAGCGCTGCTTCAAACCACAGCAATATCTTTTGATATGGAATGCTAGTCCAATAAAAATGACACAATTTTTATATCTATATAATCCAGTAGTAGAGAGATCTGCACTGGATTTGTAAAAAAAAATGTACTATTCTTGTGAAGTCAGTGATTTTTTGGGGGAGAAAGGGTTCATTTCACACATGTTAACTGGAAACTTAACAATGGGAAACTCTTTAACTTACTATTCTGATAATTTGTGAACAAACAATATTTGTGGTTGAGTGAAAAACAACTTTACTTTTAACATGTAATATGAGCTCACAGATGCTTGCTGTATGCTTGCAAATCAATATTAGTTTTATTCAAGCTCAATTTTATTGTTACATATCTCACGCATAATAATGTTCCACTTGTAATCTAGACCTTAGTATGTAAATAAAACTTCAATTTATTTGATCTTTTTTGTAGAAATAATAGACACTCTGAATAGAGGATACACTTTGATGGCAAAATTAGAAGATTCAGTTTCAAGCTTTTGGAACACTGAGGTCACATTACCATTTGACCACAAATACCTAATGAAGGGACATCTTTTTCTTTTAAGTGTGTAAATTAAAACCACTCTGTGGGCAAATAAGAAAAAACTATGCATTGTATTGAAATCCCTGGATGAAAGCATTGAAAAGCTTGTTTTAATGTTGTTTTTTCATACTCCCTTTACTGTGGCCAATTAGGTACAGATATAAATGCACATATTAGCCAATTATTGTGCAGCATGTCAGAGTGTCAGATTCTGCGTTCCACTGGATGCCTTACACCATTTCTGACATGTGTAAATATCACAATTTTAAAGGGCATGAAAGGTAGGCAAACTAAATAAAACCAAAACCTTGAATTATGCAGAATTAAATACTTAGGGGGAATGAAATGTTGAGTTTAATATGAATTAAAGATATTTAAATATTATTCTTATTTTATCAAGACTCCCAAATAGACTATAGTAGTGGTCTCTTTATGATATATTCAGCTAATAAAGAGAGCCGAATTCACCCCTGTGCTATGCACCTCTCATTTATTATTGCAGTACTCTCAAATTACAAAGATTTGCAAGGTAGAGTCGTTGTATACATGTCCCGTTATCTAGAAGCTCAGTTAGAGAGGTAAAGGATTGGGGATTACAAAAAAATAGAAAATTGGAAGAGGTGCGAAAAGATGAGGTGATTCCCTCTTGAGCTTTAATATTTAGCTTTGTCAAATATTTGCCCCCCAAAATTTTATTTTCTGGAACCTAGTTTACCAATGAAAATGTTTCATCATACCTTTGGACTTCACACAGTGATGTGGTTTATTACCAATGCAAAGCAAAGGTGCAATGCTGCAAAGTGTTAAAAATAGAAAAATAGTATCATATTAATTATTAACCTCTTTTTAGTGACCTATAGTTCTATGTAAACAAACACAACACAATATTACATACAGATATACTTTCCTTTTTGTTTCTTTGATGAATCAAGGTTCAATTTATAGTTTCAATTTGAAGTGACATTGCTTTGATTTTTGTGAGTTCAAAAGTTTATTTTGTCCTTTATTTGAACTTGCAGAAGGAACCTTCATCTATAATGCATACCAAAATCTGTACAAAAACAAATCTGCAACTTCAGTTACTTACCTAATTGTAAGTTTTGGCAAAGCATAGATAAGATATATACAAAGCTCATTCCAATAAGAATCCATCTTTCAGGCATATTTGTAATCATTGCTCAAAATTCCTATAGAGTGCAGACTCAGCAGAGGAGCACTAATTAAGGGGACTAAGAATCATGATGATGTAAAGCTGTGTATCACAACATTTTTTGAAATGGGCGAATGTCTTAGTATATCCATGTAAAATAATGTTGCTGCTGAATTTTCTCATTCTTATTGAATGCTTAAAGGGACACTAAACCCAAAATTTTTCTTTCATGATTCAGATAGATAATACAAATTTAAACAACAATCCAATTTACTTATTTTATTTATTTTGCTTCGTTTTTTAGATATCCTTAGTTGAAGAAAAAGCAATGCACATGAGTGAGCCAATCACATGAAGCTTCTATGTGCAGCAACCAATCAGCAGCTACTCAGCCTATCTAGATATGCTTTTCAGCAAAGAATATTAAGAGAATAAAACAAATTAGATAATAGAAGTAAATTAGAAAGTTGTTTAAAATTGCATGCTCTTTCTAAATCATGAAAGAAAAAATTTGGGTTTCATGTCCCTTTAATGTCCTCTAATATTCAAGACACATTTTTTGAAAGAAAATAAATGGATTTTCCCATTTTTCAAATGTAACATTCAAGTCTCAAATGTAGGCTTTAAAAGTCAATGGCAACATTTAGTTGTGGAATGTTTTTTTCTCAAAGACTTCAATGCAAGTCTATGGGAATCAATATTCTAATATAGGCCCAGATTACAAGTGGCGCGCTATTGTTAGCTCAAGGAGCATAAACACAATCGCTGTTTTTTTATGCTTGATTCCATATTACAAGGGGGAAGCTATTTAAATTACTGCAACATTGTTTACTATTGCTATAGTTTATTTTAGTGTATAACTGTTTTTTTAATCTTTTGTAAAAAAATTTTTTTTTAATGTAATGTTAGGTTTTTCATTTCTAATGTAATGTTAGGTTGTTTTTTTGTTGGTAACTTAGAGGGTGTTAGGTTAGGAGAGTTAGGAGGGTTAGTTTGTTAATGAGGTTTATAGGTTACTTGGTACTTTGCGATGGGGGTTGTGGTGAGTTAGGAGTTAATAGTGTAGAGGGGTAGTTTGCAATGTAGGGGTTAATGTAGTGGGAACTTAGCAATGTGGTTGTATGATGGTTTAAGGGATAATAGTGTAGGGGCACTTAGCAATGTGCTGTGTGTTGATTTAGGGGTTATTAGTGTAGTGGGGACTTAGCAATGTGGGGGGTGTGGTGGTTTAGGGATTAATAGTGTAGCGAGTACTTAGCGATTTGGGTGTGGTGGTTTATGGGTTAACAGTGTAGCAGGGACTTAGCAATGTGGGATGTGGCGGTTTAAAGGTTAATAGTGTAATGGGGGATTTGAGGTAGACTATGTGGTGGTTTAGGGGTTAAAAACTAAATTTATGCTTACCTGATAAATTTATTTCTCTTGTGGTGTATCCAGTCCACAGATCATCCATTACTTGTGGCATATTCTCCTTCCCAACAGGAAGCTGCAAGAGGATCACCCACAGCAGAGCTGTTTATATAGCTCCTCCTCTAACTGCCACTACCAGTCATTCGACCGAAGACAAGCAAGAGAAATGAGAAACCATAGGGTGCAGTGGTGACTGTAGTTTAAAAATAAAAAACACCTGCCTTAAAATGACAGGGTGGGCCGTGGACTGGAAACACCACATAAGAAATAAATGTATCAGGTAAGCATAAATTGTGTTTTCTCTTGTAAGGTGTATCCAGTCCACGGATCATCCATTACTTGTGGGATACCAATACCAAAGCTATAGGACACGGATGAAGGGAGGGACAAGGCAGGGGCTTAAACGGAAGGCACCACTGCCTGCAAAACCTTTCTCCCAAAAATAGCCTCTGAAGAAGCAAAAGTATCAAATTTATAGAATTTTGAAAAAGTATGAAGCGAAGACCAAATCGCCGCCTTAAAAATCTGTTCAACAGAAGCCTCATTCTTAAAAGCCCATGTGGAAGCTACTGCTCTAGTAGAATGAGCTGTAATCCTTTCAGGAGGCTGCTGGCCAGCAGTCTCATAAGCTAAGCGTATTATACTCCTTAGCCAAAAAGAAAGAGAAGTTGCAGAAGCCTTTTGGCCTCTCCTCTGTCCAGAGTAATCAACAAACAATGCAGATGTTTGACGAAAATCTTTAGTAGCTTGTAAATAAAACTTTAAAGCACGAACCACATCAAGATTGTGTAAAAGACATTCCTTCTTTGAAGAAGGATTAGGACACAGTGACGGTACAACAATCTCCTGATTGATATTTTTATTAGATACCACCTTAGGTAGAAAACCAGGTTTGGTACGTAACACTACCTTATCGGAATGAAAAATGAGATAAGGAGAATCACATTGTAAAGCAGATAACTTCGAAACTCTTCGAGCCGGGGAGATAGCTACTAAAAACAAAACTTTCCAAGATAAGAGCTTAATATCTATGGAATGCAAAGGTTCAAACGGAACCCCTTGAATAACCTTAAGAACTAAATTTAAACTCCAAGGCAAAGCAACAGGTTTAAACACAGGCTTAATTCTGACTAAAGCCTGACAAAACGCCTGCACATCTGGAACCTCAGCCAGACGTTTGTGCAAAAGAATAGACAGAGCAGAAATCTGTCCCTTTAAGGAACTTGCTGACAAACCCTTCTCCAATCCATCTTGGAGAAAAGATAATATCCTAGGAATCCTGACCTTACTCCATGAGTAACCCTTGGATTCACACCAATGAAGATATTTACGCCATATCTTATGATAGATTTTCCTGGTGACAGGCTTTCGCGCCTGTATTAAGGTATCAATGACCGAGTCGGAGAAACCACGCTTTGATAAAATCAAGCGTTCAATCTCCAAGCAGTCAGCCGCAGAGAAATTAGATTTGGATGGTTGAAAGGACCCTGAAGTAGAAGGTCCTGTCTCAGAGGCAGAGTCCATGGTGGAAAGGATGACATGTCCACCAGATCTGCATACCAAGTCCTGCGTGGCCACGCAGGTGCTATCAAAATCACTGATGCTATCTCCTGCTTGACCTTGGCAATCAGACAAGGGAGCAGAGGAAACGGTGGAAACACATAAGCCAGGTTGAAGGACCAAGGCGCTGCTAGAGCATCTATCAGCGCTGCCTTGGGATCCCTGGACCTGGATCCGTAACAAGGAAGCTTGGCGTTCTGGCGAGACGCCATGAGATCCAGTTCTGGTTTGCCGCAACGTTGAATCAACTGTGCAAACACCTCCGGATGGAGCTCCCACTCCCCCGGATGAAAAGTCTGTCGACTTAGAAAATCCGCCTCCCTACTCCTGGGATATGGATAGCTGATAGGTGGCAAGAGTGAATCTCTGCCCAACGAATTATCTTTGAAACCTCTAACATCGCTAGGGAACTCCTTGCTCCCCCTTGATGGTTGATGTAAGCTACAGTCGTGATGTTGTCCGACTGAAATCTGATGAACCTCACTGCCGCTAGCTGAGGCCAAGTCTGAAGAGCATTGAATATCGCTCTTAGTTCCAGATTGTTTATTGGAAGGAGAGCCTCCTCCTGAGTCCATGACCCTTGAGCCTTCACAGAGTTCCAGACTGCCCCCCAGCCCAGAAGGCTGGCATCTGTTGTTACTATTGTCCAATCTGGCCTGCGGAAGGTCATACCTTTGGACGGATGGACTCGAGATAGCCACCAGAGAAGAGAATCCCTGGTCTCTTGATCCAGATTTAGTAAAGGGGACAAATCTGTGTAATCCCCATTCCACTGACTGAGCATGCAGAGTTGCAGCGGTCTGAGATGTAGGCGGGCAAACGGAACTATGTCCATTGCCGCTACCATTAAGCTGATTACTTCCATACACTGAGCCACCGAAGGGCGAGAAGTAGAATAAAGAACACGGCAGGAATTTAGAAGTTTCAACAACCTGGCCTTTGTCAGGTAAATCCTCATTTCTACAGAATCTATCAGAGTTCCCAGGAAGGAAACTCTTGTGAGAGAGGATAGAGAACTCTTCTTTTCGTTCACTTTCCACCCATGAGACCTCAGGAATGCCAGATCAATGTCCGTATGGGACTTGGCGATTTGGAAATTCGACACCTGTATCAGAATGTCATCTAAGTAAGGGGCTACTGGATAAATCTAAGGCCATATACATGCCTTTTGAATGACTTATATATTTATATATGTATAAAATGAATCTGTTAAGATTTATATACTTCCGGTTTGCCATATGGGGGATTTTTTTATTTTTATATTTATTTATTTTTTTATTTTATTTTTTATTATTTTTTTTTTATTTTATTTTATTTATTTATTTATTTTTTTATTTTATTTTTTATATTTTTATATATTTTTTTTTATTTTTTTATGTTACATAGGAAGTGATGTTACACTTTATGGGGGATTCTTTTAGATGTTACACAGGAAGTGGAGGGACTTCCGATTTGCCATATGGGGGCATTTTTTAGATGTTACATAGGAAGTGATGTTACACTTTATGGGGGAATCTTTTAGATGTTACACAGGAAGTGGAGGGATTTGGCGCCCAAACAATACAATTAATCAATTAAACTAACATATAGGCTACTTCTAAACTGTATATAAGGCTAGCTGCCATTACCAATATTTTAGTCTTGAGAAAGGCCCTTTTTTGAGGGCAGAAACACGTTGACATATTGGTAAGCATTATTTTAATCTTTACTTCATTCTCATATTGGATACACTATGTTGTGAATTTCTTTTTTTCAGGGACACTTTTTAGGATACCATAGGAGCAGCTGACAGGTGTTAGGATCCAATCAGCTACTTCAGCTACCACACTCAGGAATTTGGATCTGTTAAAGTAACTAATATTGAAGGAACCAATTTCCTCACTTTCACCTTGTTTTTCATCACCCATTTTTTTTTTTTGGTTTTGATTGACTTATTTTTGTTCCTCACTAACATTTGTTGATCAACTTTTTGGAACACTTTTTTTGAATATATTTTTTATGTTATTGCATATTGTGTATTTTATTTAATTATATCTTTACCTCACTGGATTAGTAGCTAGCATTTGTAATATCCATTTGAACTCACTTACTATTTGACCCTCTTTTTGCACTGCAGTGCATTTTTCTATTTTTTTGACACACTATTTTTTGAACATTATTGTTTGTACTATTGTTTATTAATTTCTTGCTTGATGCACTTGTTATAGTTGTACTTAGGCTTATTCTGTTTCACTAGTTTACACTCTTAATCTGGTGTACCACTAACACTGATCACCTGTGATTCTCTCTGTTTTTATTGTAATTATCAGCTTTAGCCGCTCCTGCAAGATATTCCTGTTTTTGTAATTTTATCTATATGTGTTTTTTACATTTTTTACTGATGCTTTTTAACATGGTTCATTAAATAATCTTCTTTTATCTCTCTGTGAGTATATTTATCCCTTGGCCTCTTGTTGGCGCTGTATTCACTTCTTACTATTTGTGCATATTTTTTGGAGGTTGGTTAGGATCTCTGTTTGGATACAGCTTGGGGATTACCTTAGCGCTTGTACACTACCCCCTTTTCCACCCATGAGACCTCAGGAATGCCAGAACAATGTCCATATGGGACTTGGCAATTTGGAAATTAGACGCCTGTATCAGAATGTCATCTAAGTAAGGGGCTACTGCTATGCCCCGCAGCCTTAGGACCGCCAGAAGTGATCCCAGAACCTTCGTAAAGATTCTTGGTGCCGTAGCTAACCCAAAGGGAAGAGCCACAAACTGGTAATGCCTGTCTAGGAAGGCGAACCTGAGAAAAACCGATGATGATCTTTGTGTATCAGAATGTGAAGATAAGCATCCTTTAAGTCCACTGTAGTCATGTATTGACCCTCCTGGATCATAGGTAGGATGGTTCGAATAGTCTCCATCTTGAAAGATGGGACTCTGAGGAATTTGTTTAGGATCTTGAGATCTAAAATTGGTCTGAAGGTTCCCTCATTTTTGGGAACCACAAATAGATTTGAATAGAATCCTTGCCCCTGTTCCTCCTTTGGAACTGGGTGGATCACTCCCATAACTAGGAGGTCTTGAACACAATGTAAGAATGCCTCTCTCTTTATCTGGTCTGCAGATAATTGTGAAAGGTGAAATATTCCTTTTGGGGAAGAAGCTTTGAAGTCCAGAAGATATCCCTGGGACACAATTTCCAACGCCCAGGGATCCTGGACGTCTTTTGCCCAAGCCTGGGCGAAGAGAGAAAGTCTGCCCCCTACTAGATCCGTTACCGGATCGGGGGCCAATCTTTCATGCTGTCTTAGAGGCAGCAGCAGGTTTCTTGGCCTGCTTACCTTTGTTCCAAGCCTGGTTAGGTCTCCAGACCGGTTTGGACTGGGCAAAATTTCCCTCTTGTTTTGAATTAGAGGAAGATGATGCCGCGCTCGTCTTAAAGTTTCGAAAGGCACGAAAATTAGTTTGTTTGGTCCCTAATTTGTTAGACCTATCCTGAGGAAGGGTATGACCTTTTCCTCCAGTAATATCAGAAATGATCTCCTTCAGTCCAGGCCCGAATAGGGTCTGCCCCTTGAAGGGAATATTGAAAAGCTTAGACTTTGAAGTAACGTCAGCTGACCAGGATTTAAGCCATAGCGCCCTACGCGCCTGAATAGCAAAACCTGAGTTCTTAGCCGTTCCCTCTTTTTTGGGAACCACAAATAGATTTGAATATAATCCTTGCCCCTGTTCCTCCTTTGGAACTGGGTGGATCACTCCCATAACTAGGAGGTCTTGAACACAATGTAAGAATGCCTCTCTCTTTATCTGGTCTGCAGATAATTGTGAAAGGTGAAATCTTCCTTTTGGGGAAGAAGCTTTGAAGTCCAGAAGATATCCCTGGGACACAATTTCCAATGCCCAGGGATCCTGGATGTCTCTTGCCCAAGCCTAGGCAAAGAGAGAAAGTCTGCCCCCTACTAGATCCGTTACCGGATCGGGGGCCAATCTTTCATGCTGTCTTAGAGGCAGCAGCAGGCTTCTGCTTCTTGGCCTGCTTACCTTTGTTCCAAGCCTGGTTAGGTCTCCAGACCGGTTTGGACTGGGCAAAATTTCCCTCTTGTTTTGAATTAGAGGAAGATGATGCCGCGCTCGTCTTAAAGTTTCGAAAGGCACGAAAATTAGTTTGTTTGGTCCTTAATTTGTTAGACCTATCCTGAGGAAGGGCATGACCTTTTCCTCCAGTAATATCAGAAATGATCTCCTTCAGTCCAGGCCCGAATAGGGTCTGCCCCTTGAAGGGAATATTGAAAAGCTTAGACTTTGAAGTAACGTCAGCTGACCAGGATTTAAGCCATAGCACCCTACGCGCCTGAATAGCAAAACCTGAGTTCCTAGCCGTTAGTTTAGTTAAATGAACAACGGCGTCAGAAACAAATGAATTGGCTAGCTTAAGCGCTTTAAGCTTGTCAAGTATATCATCCAATGGAGTTTCTACCTGTAAGGCCTCTTCCAGAGACTCAAACCAGAAGGCCGCAGCAGCAGTGACTGGGGCAATGCATGCAAGAGGCTGGAGAATAAAACCTTGTTGAATAAACATTTTCTTAAGGTAACCCTCTAACTTTTTATCCATTGGATCTAGGAAAGCTCAACTGTCCTCAACGGGGATAGTTCTACGCTTAGCTAGGGTAGAAACTGCTCCCTCCACCTTAGGGACCGTTTGCCATAAGTCCCGTGTAGTGGCATCTATTGGAAACATTTACTTAAAAATAGGAGGGGGAGAGAACGGTACACCTGGTCTATCCCATTCCTTAGTAATAATTTCTGAAAACCTTTTAGGTATTGGAAAAACATCAGTGTAAACAGGCACTGCATAGTATTTATCCAATCTACACAATTTCTCTGGCACTATAATGGTGTCACAGTCATCCAGAGTAGCTAAAACCTCCCTGAGCAACACGCGGAGGTGTTCAAGCTTAAATTTAAATGTTGACATATCAGAATCAGGTTGAAGCATCTTCCCTGAGTCAGAAAAATCACCCACTCCTGCCTCAGCTTCTGCATATTGTGAGGGAATATCAGACATAGCTACTAAAGCATTAGAGTGCTCTGTATTTTTTCTAGCCCCAGAGCTGTCTCGCTTTCCTTGTAACCCTGGTAGTTTGGACAATACCGCTGTAAGGGTATGATCCATAACTGCCACCATGTCTTGTAAAGTAAACGCCATGGGCGCGCTAGATGTACTTGGCGCCTCTTGAGCGGGAGTCCCTTGAGCGGGAGTCAAAGGTTCTGACACGTGGGGCGAGTTAGTCGGCATAAATTCCCCCTTGTCAGTTTCCTCTGGTGATAAATCTTTTAAAGACAGAATATGATCTTTATAACTTAAAGTAAAATCAGTACATTTGGTACACATTCTAAGAGGGGGTTCCATAATGGCTTTTAAACATAATGAACAAGGAGTTTCCTCTATGTCATACATGTTTAAACAGACTAGCAATGAGACCAGCAAGCTTGGAAAACACTTTGATAACTGTAAACAAGCAAAAAATAAAAAACGGTACTGTGCCTTTAAGAGAAACAAATTTTGTCAGAAATTGAAAAACAGTGATAAAAAGCAGTAAATCTTACGAAATTTTTACAGTGTGTATAATAGACTAACAGAGCATTGCACCCACTTGCAAATGGATGATTAACCCCTTAGTTTCAAAACCGGATCAAAAAAACGATATATAAACGTTTTTCAACAGTCACAACAAACTGCCACAGCTCTGCTGTGGCCCTACCTGCCCATATAACGACTTTGAAAGGCACAAAAACCCTTTAGAGAGGTCCTAAGTGTTCAGGGGACTCCTTCAGGAAAACTGGATGTCTCAAGCTGCAAAATCTAATGCGCATTGAGGCGCGAAAATAGGCCCCTCCCAACCTGTATTCACAGTGAGAGGGCCTAACAAAACTATCCCTAGGCAAAATCTAGCCAGCCATGTGGAAAAAACTGGGCCCCAATAAAGTTTTATCACCAATATGTATAAAAAAACGTTTAAACACTTCCAGCAAATGTTTTATTTTTCAGTAATGTGAGAAAGTAATAAGAATATTACCTTTTACAGCAAGCATGATACTAGTCGTTATTAAATCACTGTAATCAGGCTTACCTTAAATAAATCTGGTATTAACAGCATTTTCTAGCATATTCATTTCTCTAGAAAAAAATTAAACTGCACATACCTCATAGCAGGAGACCCTGCACACCATTCCCCCAGCTGAAGTTACCTCTCTCTTCAGTTATGTGTGAGAACAGCAATGGATCTTAGTTACAACCTGCTAAGATCATCAAAAACCACAGGCAGACTCTTCTTCTACTTTCTGCCTGAGGCTAAAATAGTACAACTCCGGTACCATTTGAAAATAACAAACTTTTGATTGAAGATAAACTAAATAAAAACACCACATCTCTCTAGCTACTTCCTTTCTTGTCGAGAGCTGCAAGAGAATGACTGGGAGTGGCAGTTAGAGGAGGAGCTATATAGACAGCTCTGCTGTGGGTGATCCTCTTGCAGCTTCCTGTTGGGAAGGAGAATATCCCACAAGTAATGGATGATCCGTCGACTGGATACACCTTACAAGAGAAAGTGTATTTGGGACTTTGAGGTGGGCTATATGATGGTTTAGAGTTATATTGATTAGACAAGGGGGCTTATGGCTATTTAGATTAGTGGGCAAACAATGATGTTAGGTTTTTTCCACTTTTCTTGCTCCATTGAAGTCTTTAGGAGAGTACGTTAATGTGGTCACGAAATTGCAACTTAAGGGACACTGAACACAAATGTTTTCTTTTGTGATTCAGATAGAGCATGTCATTTTAAGCAACTTTCTAATTTACTCCTATTATCAAATTTTCTTCATTCTTTTGCTATCTTAATTTGAAAAAGAAGGTATATAAGCTTTTTTGGTTCAGGATCTGGACAGCACTTTTTTATTGGTGGATGAATTTATCCACCAATCATCAAGGACAACCCAGGTTGATCACCAAAAATGGGCCGGCATCTAAACTTACATTTTTGCATTTCAAATATAGATACCAAGAGAATGAAGAAAATTTGATAATTCCCTTCAAAAAGGGAAGCAGGGATGATCCAGGAAGCTATAGACCAGTTAGTCTGACATCAATAGTGGGGAAGATATTTGAAGGGATTATAAGGGATTATATTGATGAGCATATTCGTGTAAATAAGATTATGAGTTCTAATCAGCATGGCTTTAGGAGAAATAGATCATGTCAAACTAATCTAATTAGATTCTACGAGGAAGTAAGTAAAAATATAGATAAAGGGGAATCAGTTGATGTGATATACTTAGATTTTGCAAAGGCATTTGATACAGTGCCACATGAGAGATTAATGCACAAAATTAAGGGACTGGGAATAGCTGAAAATGTTAGCTCATGGATAAATAACTGGATAAAAGATAGGGAGCAACGAGTAGCAGTAAATGGATCATACTCAGATTGGACAAAGGTAATCAGTGGCGTCCCCCAGGGATCAGTACTGGGCCCTGATCTTTTTAATATTTTTATAAATGACTTGGAGCAAGGATTAAATAGCGACATCTCTATTTTTGCAGATGATACTAAGTTAAGTAAGGTCATTAGGTCAGAGCAGGATGAACTCTCTTTGCAAAGGGATTTGCTAAAATTAGAACTATGGGCAAGTGAATGGAAAATGAGATTTAATACGGAAAAATGTAAGGTTCTACATTTTGGAAGTAAAAATAAGCAGGCTATGTATTTTTTAAATGGGACAAGACTTAGCCAAACACAGGAGGAAAGGGATTTGGGAGTAGTAATAGATAACAAGCTAAAGATGAGTGCACAATGCAGGGCAGCGGCTTCAAAGGCTAATAAGATACTAGCATGTATTAAAAGAGGCATTGATTCAAGGGAGGAAAGCATAATTCTGTCATTATATAAAGCCCTGGTAAGACCTCACCTTGAGTTTGGAGTGCAGTTCTGGGGACCGATTGCTAAAAAAGATATTGCAGAACTAGAAAAAGTTCAGAGAAGGGCCCCAAAGCTAATAAGGGGATTGGAGAAATTAACCTATGAGGAGAGGCTAGCCAAACTGGGTCTGTTCTCTTTAGAAAAAAGGCGCTTGAGAGGTGACATGATTACTTTATATAAATATATTCAAGGCCCATATACAGAGATGGCAGAAGCTCTTTTTATTCCAAGAAAATTGGTTCTGACAAGAGGTCATAATTTAAGGTTGGAGGAAAGGAGATTTAATCTCCTGCAACGGAAACGTTTTTTCACTGTAAGAGCAATAAAATTGTGGAACTCATTACCACAGGAGGTAGTGAATGCCAATACCATAGATACATTTAAAAATAGTCTGGATAAATTTCTGTCTATAAACAAAATTCATGGATATGATTGCTAGTATTAAATGGGTCACATTTTAATGGGGTTATTTAAGCTTAACTGGAGCTTTTTGTAAGTATTTTAGATTTGTATAGGTTGAACTCGATGGACTTCAGTCTTTTTTCAACCTTATCTACTATGTTACTATGTTACTATGTTACTATGTTATATTAGAAAGTTGCTTAAAATTTCATGCTCTATCTGATTCACATAAGAAAAAATTTGGGTTCAGTGTACCTTTTGGCTGTTTACGCACATTGGGTTAGCATGCAAACGAAAAACTTGTGCCAAAGAGCCAAAGTTGACCATAGTTAGTGCTCAAGCGGGAGCAATAAATAGCGCTCAACTCGTAATCTAGCCCATAATGTTTCAATGCTAACATTCAATAATTGAACATTAATATTCAATATCTGAATTTTAACGTTGGACATTAAATTGTACATTATAATATTTCAATGTACATTTTGTTTATATAGAAGCATTTGAATGGCAGAATACATGTCAAGAGAAGGATTAATTGTTCCTTAGCTATTACTGCTTTAACGCATCAAGGATACACTTAAAGGGATATTAAACCTCAATTTTTTCTTAAATGATTCAGATAGGACATGCAATTTTATGCAACTTTCTAATTTTCTCCTGTTATCAATTTTTCTTTGTTCTCTTGGTATCTTTATTTAAAAAAGCAGAAATGTTAGCTTAGGAGACAGCCCATTTTTGGTTCAGACCTGGGTAGCGCTTGCTGGTTGGTGGCTACATTAAGCCAGGTCCTCAACTTTTTCCTTTTTACCCCCCCCCCTGCATTTTCAAATAAAGATAGCAAGAGAACACAAAAAAATGAAATAGGAAAAAAAATATAAAATTGCTTAAAATGACATGATCTATTTGAAACCAAATACAAATGTTGGGCTTTTTACTGTTTATCATTCTAATAATTATTTTATTCTCTTGTCTTGTAGGACCCACTGATTGCCTCTAATCTTCTAATCAATATAAATCTCTCATACAAACAAGATAGCAACAAGAGAGCAAAAGTAGTAACAACCAATTCAAATGAAATGCACTTAATTGTTGGCACTTATGTAACAATTACATTTAAAGGGACACTCAGGTTAAATAAAATTTTCATGATTCAGATACAGCATGCAATTTTAAACAACTTTCCAATTTACTTCCATTAAAGGGATACTAACCCCTCATTTTTTCTTTCATGATTCAGATAGAGCATGCAATTTTAAGCCACTTTCTAATTTACTCCTATAATCAATTTTTCTTTGTTGTCATGTTATCTTGATTTGAAAAAGCAGTAATAAAAGGTTAGGAGCCGGCCCATTTTTTAGTTCAGCACCTTGGTAGAGCTACTGATTGGTTTGCTACATTTAGCCACAAATCAGCAAGTGCTACCCATGTTCTGAACAAAAAATGGTCTGGCTCTAAAGCTTACAGTACTGCTTTTTCAAATCAAGATAGCATGAGAACAAAGAAAAATTGATAATAGGAGTAAATTAGAAAGGTGCTTAAAATCTCATGCTCTATCTGAATCATGAAATAAAAAAATTGGGTTTAGTATTCCTTTAAAATAAATGTGCACAGCCTTTTATATTTACACTTTTTGAGTCACCAAATCCCACTGAGCATGTGTAAGAATTCACAGACTATATGTATATGCATTTGTGATTGGCTGATTGCTATCACATGGTACAAGGGGAGTGGAAATATACATAACTTTAAAATTTGTTATAAAAAAATCTACTACTCATTTGAAGTTCAGGCTAAGTGCTATTGCATTGTCTTGTTATCTTGCATTTGTTGGTTATGCAAATACTAGCCAATAAAGGGTTAGATTACGAATGGAGCTCTAACAGTCACACACGAGCGAAAAGGGGTTTATCGTGGGTGTTAGCACGTGTCAAGTGTTTCTCTCATATTACAAATTTAAAGTAAATACTAACGCTTGAGTGCAATTGAAGTCAATGAGCGTCGGGTTAGCATGACCTAAGAGCTCTTGTTAAGTGTTTCATGAAACAAAAACGTGTTACAAAACACATAAAAAATACACAGTTACACTTATAATAACACCAACTATTACAAAATTATTAAAAAAATAATGCACAAAAAAATATATGTGTGTGTGTGTGTATATATATGTGTATATATATATATATATATATATATATATATATATATATATATATATATATATATATTCCACAAGAATCTGCACTCCTACTTTTTGTTAGTCAGCGACCAGGGTGCTCAGTCAGTCAAAATGAAATTTTTTTGTGAAAAAAAGTATAAACTTTTTATCGTGACTTAGTGATGTTTCGGGGGCCGCAAACCCCTTCCTCAGACCAGACTGGTCTAAGAAAGGGGGTCTGTGGACCCTGAAATGCCATTATGTCACAATAAAAACTTTATACTTTTTTCACAAATCAAGTGAGTGCAGTCTGTACTTTTACTATATATATATATATATATATATATATATATATATATATATATATATATATATATATATAAATATCAACAACAGGTGCACTCATCCGCCGGGGTGCTGCGTGGAAAACATACAATTCACAACAGCAATCCAAAAAAGTCCCCAAACGTTTCGATACCGATAAAACATCTTTGTCCCAAGAAAAATATATATATATATAAATATATATATATATAAACTGTATATATAAGCAAAGATGATGCACTCTCAGGCTTTTCACAAATAAGTGTCAAATGTATTAGATGATGTTTCAGATCTACATAAGACCTTTCATCAGATCAAACAGCTTCTGTTTGATCTGATGAAACATCCCATGTAGATCTGAAATGTCATCTAATACATTTGACACTTATTTGTTAAAAGCCTGAGAGTGCATTATCTTTGTTTCTATTCATCTCAATGCTGCACCCAGGTGGCTTTCCAATGGCATGGAGAGTCAGTCCACAAATCCATTCAATTACTAGTGGGAATTCAACTCCTGGCCACCAGGTGGAGGCAAAGAACACCCCAGCAAAGCCTTAAGTATCCTCCCATTACCCACAATCCCCATTCATTCTTTGCCTTTGTAACATTCTAGGTGATATGCGAATAAGGTGTCTTAAGAAATCAAGTTGGTAATCCTTTAATGGTTACTTTTCCCTGCAAGCAAGGATTTGGGTTATGCTGTGTCCATGTAATTCTCTTTAGTAAGAGTAATGGTGGCTTTTAGCAGTTGGAAGATGGCGGGTGGTCTTTGCTTACCTTCCAACATTTTTGCTACCCCTATAAAGAAACCCAGGTTGGTTACTCTGTTTTTTCTTCATCTACTGGTCTATGTCAGTGAGGATTCTGTCACACCTGTTTGCTGTACCTGCCCTACAGCAGATCCACAGGTAAGTGCTTTTACCTTCTAGGTGAGAAGGATGCAGCGCTTAGGAGTTCCTTGTTTAAAAAAAAAGAGAAAAAGATACTTAGAGAACAATGTTTATCCTTATGGGGATTTATTGGGCAGCAGTTCAGGGCACTGTTTTGTCATGTGAAGGCTTTTTTGTTTTTGGCTTTTCTTTGGGATTTCTTTGCACAGATGTTACCTTTTATTTTGTTTGGGTAATATCTCTTTAAGAAAGTTGTTGGACCACACCTTACTTTTGAATTTGTGATCATGTGACTGCTTAGTTACTTCCGGAGTGCTGATATGTTTGTTTATACTGGCTGTTTGGAAGCCAGGATTTTCAAGGAATTAGAATGTTTTTTCTGTCATAGGATTATTTTTCCTGCTGTCGCTTTTCTCTGATGGTTGCAGGTTTCTAGGATTTGCAGTTTGAACAGGATTGTTTTATCTGCTGGTGTGGATTGGATTCCTGGTTAAAGGTTGGCTGAGTCTCTCCAGCGTGGCTGGGGTGTAGAGGTGCAGGTTTCAATAATTATTTATCTATGCTTAGAATTGTATTCTATTTTTTTATATTAAAATTAGAGTATAAGGGAAATAAAGGCCTATTTAATTTACTATGGAAGACGATCCTAAGCTTTCTCTGTCATTTAATAAATGCCTTTATTGTACTGATGCCCAGGTTATAGCTCCTGTGCTATTTTGTACCCCTTGCCTTAATAAAGTTTTTATTATATAAGGATAAGGATTCCTTATCTGAGCCTTCTGAGCCTCAAGATAATGCAGTTCAGGGGTTGACTCAGCTTTCTGCTAACATGTCCCAGTCTTTGACAGATTCACATGCAGTGCCCTGCGGTTCCTCTAAGTCAGTCTCTGAGAGTGTTTGTTTGCCTAAAGATTTGATGCGCAGTTAACTTCTGCAGTTTCTGCAGCCCTAAGTGCTTTACCTAGTTCTGGTAAAAGGAAGAGGAAATCTAAGAACATTTCTATGGGTTCTGATTCCGCCAAGACTAATTTGGCTAGTCTTTCTCAGTTATCTAGCGAGGATCATTCCTCTGCAGCTTCTGAGGGTGAGTTCTTTGATTCAGAATCTGCAGTTCCTAGTACAATAGATTCTGAGAAGGTTAATTTTATATTTAAACTGGAGCATCTCTGTTTACTTTTGAAGGAGATTTTAGCTACTTTGGATAACTCTAAAACTGTCGAAGAGGCCCCTAAAAAGGCTAATAAACTGAATAGAGTTTTTTTTATGTCAAACCTAAACCTGTGGAGCCCTTTGATTTAAGTTTTGGTCTGCGGATGTGACTTCTAAACCCAAGCTTCTATCTCTACCTTTTAAGGGTAAGACTTTATTTGGTCCTGGTCTGGCAGATATATTTTCCATGGTTTCTGGTGGAAAGGGAGTTTTTTTTATCACAGGATAAGAAGAATAGTCCCAAGGGTCGTCAGACTTCTAATTTTTGTTCCTTTCATAACTTCAAGGGACAGATATCTTCCTCATCTTTTAAATCAGACCAGCCATGGAACAAGGGTAAGCAATCCAGAAAGCCTTCCACTGAGGCTGTCAGCATGAATGTACTTGCCCCGGTCCAGTTTTGGATCAGGTAGGGGGCAGGGTTCCCTTTTTTTTTCAGCAGGCTTGGATTTGCGACATTCAAGATCCTTGGGCAGTGGCTTAAACTGCATTAGGGATTTGTCCTCTCTGGGAGTGATTATCCCAGTTCCTCTAGCAGAACAGGGTCAGGGATTTTGTTCAAATCTTTTTGTAGTTCCCAAAGAGGAGGGATTTTTTTGACCCATTATAGACTTAAAGTCTCTCATCAAGTTTCTAAAGGTCATTCCTTCAAATTGGAGACTGCTCATTCTATTCTCCCTCTGGTTAAGTAGGGTCAGTTTATGACCACTATAGACCTAAAGGATGCGTATCTTCATGTGCCTATCCACAGGGAACTTTTCAAGTTACTGAGGTTCACTTTTTTGGATTGAAATTTCCAATGTGTAGCCCTACCTTTTGGCCTTGCTGCTGCTCCTCAAATCTTTACAAAGGTTCTAGGGGCTATTTTGGCAGTGGCCAGATCTCTAGGGATTGCGGTGGCTCCTTACATGGATGATATCTTGGTCCAGACACCATCTTTTCAGTTAGCAAGATCCCATACAGATTCTCTGCTATTCTCTGCTCTCACGGGTGGAAGGTGAATCTAGGGAAAAGTTCCTTGGTGTCAAGTACCAGGGTATGTTTTCTGGGTGTAATCTTAGTTTTTTTGACGAATATCAGAAAAGTCAAGCTTCTGAAGGCCTGTCGTTCTCTTCAGTCCTCTGTTCGTCCATCAGTAGCTTTATGCATGGAAGTAATTGGTCTCATGGTGGCATCCATGTACATTATTCTGTTTGCATCTGAGACCTTTACAGTTATGTATGCTCAATCAATGGAACGGAGTCCAGTCGGATTTTTCTCAGAGGATAGTTTTAGACTCTCAGACAAGGATGTCTCTGTCTTGGTGGATCTCCCAGGATCTTTTGTCTTAGGGCAATTGTTTCCTGAAACCTTCTTGAGAGAGTGTGACAACAGATGCTAGCCTGTTAGGCTGGGAAGCAGTTTGGGGGTCCCTAAGAGCTCAGGGACTTTTGCACTCAGGAGGAGTCTGCCCTTCCTATAAATATTCTAGAATTCAGAGCAATTCTCAATGCTCTATCAGTATGGCCTCAACTGAGTTTTAGCCTGGTTTATCAAATTTCAATTGGACAAAATCTCTTCTGTGTCGTATATCAACCATCAAGGAGGAACTCGGAGTATGTTAGCTATGAAGTAGGTGACTCACATTTTTTAGTGGGCAAAGTCTCACAATTGTTATCTCTTTGCCATTCATATCCCAGGGGTGGACAACTGGGAAGTGGATTATCTTGGCAGGCAGACCTTTCATCTAGGGGAATGGGCTCTCCATCTGGAAGTTTTCTTGAGGTTAACCCTCTAGTGGGGAGTTCCGGAGCTGGATCTGATGGCATCTCATCTAAACGCCAAGCTTCCAAGATACAGAGAAAGATCAGGAGATCCTCAAGTAGCTCTGGTAGACGCCCTGGCAGTGCCATGAGATTTCGGTCTTAATTATCTGTTTTCTCCGTTTGCCCTCCTTCCTTGGTTGCTAGTTCGTATCAAACAGGAGCGGGTTTTGGTGATTCTACTTTCTCCAGTGTGGCCTCGCAGAACTTGGTTTGCAGACCTAGTGAGCTTGTTGTCATTTCCCCCATGGAAATTGGCTCTGAGGAAGGATCTTCTACTTCAGGGTTCCTTCCTCCATCCAAACTTAGTCTCTCTGAAGCTGAATGGTTGGAGATTGAATGCTTAGTCTTGTCCAGACAAGGTTTTCCTGTGAACTCTATTGAGACTATGTTTCAGTCTTGTAAGCCTGTGAAATATTTAGATTTTAAAACATTATTAGAATGCCACCACAGTTTTGTATTTAGAAGACTGCGCACGTTGATTTGATAAATGCTTTTTCCTGTGTTCACAACTATTGTTAAACATTTTGATTTTGTGCAAGACCAGGTCATTATTTAATAAATATAAAAACACAGATCTGTAGAGTTATTTCTACTAAATAAAAAATAAAACCTTATTATATATATTTATAATTGAAGTGCTAAAAAATATTTTTAAAAAACTATAAAAAAATAATTATAGCTAAGATTGTGAAAAGTATGCTTTCAAATACAGCATTTTTGCATTAGGTAATGGAAATATTGGAATTGTGCATTTCAATATTTTACAACATTATTTTAGGGACGTTTCATTCACAGAACAACATTTTGTGCTACGGAAATCTTGTTAGCATTTGTATTTCTTTGCCTAATTTAGCAAGTGCATTTAAAAACCATTGAACCGAGATCCAACACACAACCTGATTAAATGTTAATACCTAACTAAAGTAACATTTGGAGTTAAATGCATTTAAGTGGTAACTGTGAAGTGACTGTAAGTTGACAGAGGAATAAGAAGCTTTGCCATCATTACAGTGAGTTCAAAAGTTCAATTTAGCCTTTATGTGAACTTTCAAAACGAATCCTCATCTATAATGCATGATCAAATCTGTACAAAAATATAAAAACCCAAACCTCAATTAAAGTTGCGATGTCTCCATGGCAGCGGTTAGTAAACAAAGTACATGAAGATAATTTATACAAAAGTTGTACCAATGGGAAAAAAATCCCTAAAAAGTTAATTAAAATGTTGAGTAAACTTGAATTACAATTAGCAGATTTTTTAACAACATCCAGAATTAAGATTTTGGAGATCAAGGAATAAATTTGATTCTATTTGAAATATAATATATGTATGTGAAAATGGCTGGAAATGAATCTGGAACTGAACCAGGGTCTCAATAAATGAGAAAGTTTTGAAAATTAAGACTAGGGTCATGATAATAAAAAAAAAACATCAGCATAGAGAGTAATCACGCAAAATTTTGGTAGGCTTTTTTAGCATCGATTGTAATGTAGGTGTCTCTTTTTTACACACAGAACTCTGCATAGCTAAATAAACAGACTCCATGCTAACATTTGTCTTTCTCCTTTATTTATTTTTTTTTTTTGCCAGAGTGGTGTGCTTTAGGTCATGAGACCTTAAAGCTGCTGCAGATCTTCAGACTTAATTTCTTGATAAGTTCTCAGTGTAACAACTAAATGTAACCCTTAATAATAAATACGACACAAGACCAATTATCACAGCTATGAGAGGACCTCTAACAGAAGGAAAAAGACCATGACAGGTCCCATTTATTCCAATCCACCAGGGATATTATCACAGCTATATTGGCACATATAGGTCCAGGATATCACAAGTGACGTTTCAGGTTTAATAACCCTTAATCATGCCATATAGGTACACCTTAATCAGTGCTTTAAATACAGATCCATTTACTAACAATGTCAAGGGGTCACAATCTAAAGTTAGAGGGTAGCAGATTCAGGAGAAATTTAAGGAAGCATTTTTTTACAGAAAGGGTGGTGGATTCATGGAATGAACTTCCATTTGAGGTGGTAAACACAAAGACTGTAAAGGAATTTAAAAATGCCTGGGACATGCATAAGGCTATCCTAAGGAAAAAGTAACATGTAATATGGGTAGACTTGATGGGTCTTTTTGGTTCTTATCTACCGTCAAATTCTATGTTATTATGTTTCTATGTAATAATGACAATAAATTTCCAAACCATATAATACATATAATACTCAGATCACCCTTACACAGTGCCACCTAGGGGTCAGTAAATAAAATACATTTTCCATAATATTTGATTTAAAATAATAATGCTCTTTACATCAGAATTTATTAACATCATCAGATCTAATTTATTCAACATGAAAACATTACCGACAACTATGGATGGCTGCAAAATGAGTCACTAAAACTTCTCAAGTTAAACAACAGGTCAAAGCCCTGCAACGGAAGGTGCAGCGGAGCCCCACTGCTCCACCCATGACCAGAAACAGGGTTTACAGGGAGTTCCCTTGGCTCACCTACTGAGAGGGATACCCTAAGCACCCACTTAGGATTGTAGGCCCCTCCTTCTAGCCTAGCGATCACTCCACACCATTTAATTAGCCAAAGATGGTAAACAAAGGGTAAGACCTCCCACCCTCCCATAAGCGGACCCAGGTCTGCTGGCCGAACAAACCAGCTATCACTGGGAAGAGAATAAATTACAATCATGATGTTACTAAAGGCTAGCTCAATTAAACCTACCCCTGCTGTGTTAACCTAAACAGCCCAGAAGAGCACCGTCAGAATCAAAGCTGCCATGCTCACAAAACAAATAGGGGCGGGCGGGTAGGGAAACAGGACGCTTCAGCCAGCACAATGGAAAAAGAGGCTTTGTACTTCCTGACAGAACCTTATAAAGGTAGGCTAACCCACTCCCTAACAACTACAATACTGTTGCAACTAACCATTACACCTCCCATCCCAAAGGACCTTAACCCTTAAGTCTGCACCAACCCATTATGGGCTCTACACTATCATAAAGGATTAAATACCCTAGTTGAGAGTTCTTGGTATAAAGACTTTACTTAACCCTTAATAATAAATAAGACACAAGACCAATTATGGATGAAAAAAGAAAAATCATGTTTATTCAACATGAAAACATAACCAACATAAATATGGATGGCAGAAAAATGAGTCAATAAAACTCCTTAAGTAAAATAAGAGGTCAAGGCCTCACAACGGAAGGTGCAGTGGAGCCCCACTGCTCCATCCACATCCAGAAACAGGGTTTGCAGGGAGTTCCCTCGGCTCACTGAGAGGGACACCCTAAGCACCCACTTAGGATTGCAGGCCCCTCCTTTTGGCTGAGCTATCAATCCACCCCATTCAATTAGCTTAAAGGGACACTGAACCCAGATTTTTTCTTTCGTGATTCAGATAGAGCATGTAATTTTAAGCAACTTTCTAATTTATACCTATTATCAATTTTTCTTCGTTCTCTTGCTTTCTTTATTTGAAAAGGAAGGCATCTAAGCTATTATTTTGGTTCAGAACCATGGGAAGCACTTGTTTATTGGTGGGTGAATTTATCCACCAATCAGCAAGAACAACCCAGTTTGTTCACCAAAAATGGGCCGGCATCTAAACTTACATTCTTGCATTTCAAATAAAGATACCAAGAGAATGAAGACAAGTTGATAATAGTAAATTAGAAAGTTAGTTAAAATGGTAAACAAAGGGTCAAGACCTCCTGCCACAAGAGACATACTGTATATAACTCTTGCCGCCAACCAAGTACTAAAGTGGACACACACCTTAAAGTTGAGCTGCCAAAGTGACCTTCAGGTCATTCAAGAAGATATCTAGTTCTACATCAAACAAACTCCAACATTACCCCCTTTTGTTGGCCGTAATGTCATGCCGAATGACAAAGCCGCTTAACTCTGTCACAGCCCTGCCTACCACATGATTGATCTTCTTACAAAGCCTGTAGGCAGAACCAGAAAAGCCTAGGTACCTCCAACTTATGCGAGCAACCAAGTTGGACCACCCAATAAAGATCCCAGGGAACTATGCTCTCAGCCAAAGGAGATCTGACTTCATAATTTTAATCAAATCCACAGCAGAAATGGCCCCTACATCATTACCTTCCAGGTGTAAGACTACTATATCAGGTCAAACTCACATCCTAGTAGCATCCTGCAGCAGAGAAGGAAGGACCTTCCATAATAATCCCTTATGACCCAGCCATCTATGTAATGCCCTAGCAGTAGGGAATCCAAGGTTCTGCCTCATTGGAGAGTTCAGGGCACGGATGTAAGCCTAATTGATGAACGAATGGCCCACCAGCAAAACACGCACCACTCAAAAGGAACCTGCAAAAACACACAACAATAAAAACAGAACAAGATAAACGCCCAAAGCAACACTCCTAACATTCAAATGTGAAGACCAGCAGCAAGAGGCCTAACATAAAGATCAATCTTCCCAACCTGCAAATATTGCCAGGTGAAAAACCCCTGACTGCCGCTGAAGTAGTAGCACCTATGTGAAAAGAATGAGGGGCTATGCTACATGGTTTAGGCCTACCAGCTCAGCAGCAGCCCTTTGAAACTTTACCAAATTGAAATCTGGAAAGGGCAGTGCCCTTCTCATGCACCAGAAACTGACTGCCACCCTCTGGGTGAACATCCACATACTCACTCAACAGACACACAGGAAAACACTCCCATCCTGAACGAGGGATAATCAGAAAAATCACCCTGTCATACATCTTCACATGATCATACTGCACTCTCATGTGATCTTTCAAACAATTGAAACAATTAAAATAACTGAAAAGACAATATTAACAGTTCTTAATTAGCAATTTAAGAACTGTTAATATTACTATTAGGAATATTAATGAAATGGCTAAGATAATGCTCCTATTAGGTGTAAGATATAAGTTATATGGGTTATTTTCTATAAAAGGAGGATGGTCTTTTAATTGTGTGTGGTGCTCTTTCTTGAGATGTTCAGAAATCCCATAATGCTCATTTCTCCAAGTAAGAAAAATCAATAAAAAATGAAAAGGAATTTTTCTTGAAGAGGCAAAGTTTGCAGTACTCATTTATTTCCACTAGATGGCAGAAATATAATGTATCAGGGACGTGGGAGTGGCTGTGTTAACAACTAGGGTATAAGTTTTGCATGGTTTGGAATGGTTTGTAACCTTGACAAATGCCCGAACTGGGGCCAAAATGTTGGTTATAATAAATGTATTGAAAAGTTAAAGTTTAGCAGTCATTAATAAAATATATATATATATATATATATATATATATATATATATATATATATATATATACATATATATATATACAGTATATCCCTGATTACAAGTGCATGGATGCGTAAGCAGAGAGTGCTGGTGCTACATGTCTCTGAGAATGTGTGGTGCATTATGAAGCGCAAAATAAGCCAATGAAGGCCCTGTACAGTTGCGCAGCTGAAGAGATGCATAATGGATGAATGGGGGAAATTCCGCTTGCTAAACCAACTGTTGTCTTCAATGCCCAAATGCTTAATAAGTGTTATTAAAAGAAAAGGTGATGTTACACAGTGGTAAACAGTCAACTGTCTCAACTTTCTTGGAGTGTGTTGCAGTAATCAGATTTGAAATGAGTGTATATTTTCAAAAATACATTAGATTAACAAAGTAAAACATCAAATTGTCACCTAGATTACGTGTTTTGTCCGTAATGGTGTGCGGTGCTAACGAGCAGTTTTCCCTCACGCTCACCTACAGACAGCGCTGGTATTACGGGTTTTTACAAACCCGGCGTTAGCCGCAGAAAGTGAGCGGAGAGCAAAATTTAGCTCCACATCTCACCTCAATACCAGCGCTGCTTACGGTAGCGGTGAGCTTGCAAAACGTGCTTGTGCACGATTTCCCCATAGGAATCAATAGGGCAGAGCTGACTGAAAAAAAAAACTAACACCTGCAAAAAAGCAGCGTAAAGCTCCTAACGCAGCCCCATTGATTCCTATGGGGAAATACTTTTAATGTCTACACCTAACACCCTAACATGAACCCCGAGTCTAAGCACCCCTAATATTACACTTAACCCCTAATCCGCCACCCCTGACATTGCCGACACCTGCATAATATTATTAACCCCTAATCTGCCGCTCCGGACACCGCCGCCACCTACATTATACTTATTAATGCCTAATCTGCTGCCCCCAACATCGCCAACACCTACATTATATTTATTAACCCCTAATCTTCCACCCCAATGTCGCCACCACTATAATAAAGTTATTAACCCCTAAACCTAAGTCTAACCATAACCCTAACCCCCCCTAACTTAAATATAATTTAAATATATCTAAATAAATATTACTATCATTAACTTAATAATTCCTATTTAAAACTAAATACTTACCTATAAAATAAACCCTAAGCTAGCTACAGGCAAGCTATTTTACAGGCAACTATTAACTATTTAATAGCTACCTAGTTAAAATAAATTCAAATTTACCTGTAAAATAAATCCTAACCTAAGTTACACTAACACCTAACACTACACTATAATTAAATTAATTTCCTAAACTAAATACAATTAAATACAATTTAAATAAATTATCTAAAGTACGAAAAAAGACAAACACTAAATTACAGAAAATAATAAAATATTTACAAGGTTTTTAAACTAATTACACCTAATCTAATCCCCCTAATAAAATAAAAAGCCCTTAAAATAATAAAAAGCCCTACCCTATACTAAATTACAAATAGCCCTTAAAAGGGTCTTTTGCGGGGCATTGCCCAAAAGTAATCAGCTCTTTTACCTGTAAAAAAAGTACAATACCCACCACCCACACACCCAACCCTACTCTAAAACCCACCCAATACCCCCTTAATAAAACCTAACACTAACCCCTTGAAGATCACCCTACCTTGAGAAGTCTTCACCCAACCCGGGCCGAAGTCCTCAACGAAGCCGGGCGAAGTGGTCCTCCAGAAGGGTAGAAGTCTTCATCGAAGCCGGGAAGAAGAGGTCCTCCAGACGGGCAGATGTCTTCATCCATGCGGCATCTTAGGGACGGCAGATTAGGGGTTAATAAAATGTAACTAGTGTTTGTGATGTGGGAGGGCAGCGGTTTAGGGGTTAATATATTTATTATAGTGGCAGCGATGTCCTGTTCAGCAGATTAGGGGTTAAACAATTTATTTTAGTGTTTGCGATGTGGGGGTGTCTCGGATTAGGGGTTATTAGGTAGTTTATGGGTGTTAGTGTACTTTTTAGCACTTTAGATAAGTGTTTTATACTATAGCGTTAGCCCATAAAACTCTTAACTACTGACTTTAAAATGCGGTATCAGGAGAGGCTGTACCGCTCACTTTTTTGGTCAGACTCGTAATACCGGCGTTATGCAAGTCCCATTGAAAATATAGGATACGCAATTGACGTAAGTGGATTTGCGGTATTTTCGAGTCTGACCAAAAAAGTGAGCAGTACACCTGTACCTGCAAGACTAGTAATACCAGCGTTAGGAAAAAAGCAGCGTTGGGACCTCTCAACGCTGCTTTTTAAGGCAAACGCACAACTCGTAATCTAGCCGAGTGTGTTTTCAATGTAGTATAGGGTGAACTGAATTTTCAAATTACACTTTTTTTTTTAATTTTCCATACTGTCCCAACTTTTTGGAATTGAGGTTGTATACGCCTTGCCCTACACCATATCCATTTTAACAATTTTAAAACTTTTAATATGAGTGTAATGTCTTAAATTAATATGCACTTCATGTGTTTTGTAAAAAATATTTTAACCCTTACACTTGTCTCTGGTAAATGGGATTTATCATGGACTTGTAATATCAGCTTGACCCAGTGATATTTCTTATAGTGACCTGTGCTATCACTAGATCGCCGCTTGTAGTCTGACTGAAAATAAGTGCAATTTAATTATATATTTTTGGAGTAGAATGCAAGTATACATTCTAAGTAACTACAAACAAATGACAATGTGAATGATTTCAAAACATTGCAGTGTAGTGTGTAATTGTTGAGATGTTTGGACATATTTCGTCTTATATTTTGTATGGCTATGGTCTACAAATATTCCCCATTAAAAGCAGTAGCTATAATTAGAGGTAAACTGTCAAGGAATTAATATGCACAATTTGCTTCCATCTTTTTGGTGTAGTTAGCAATAATAAATATTCATTCTAAGAGGTAGATTTAGCAGGCAGTGGATGCTGCTACGCTTGAAGTTTCTGGCTCGTCAGAAACATAAGTTAAGAAGCAGCAGTTATAAGATACATTCGGGATGATTGACACCCCCTTCTAGCGGACGATTGGCCACAAATGTGCATTGGCGGCATTGCACAAGCATTTCACAAGAAATGCTTGTGCAATGTTAAATGCTGACAGCGTATGCTACAGAGAATCATGTCCACCCGGCAATGGATGAATTGACCCCCTGGTCTAAGGTGTTAGTTTTAAGGAAAATGTATGAAATCATAGCAAACAATACAATATTTTTGCCACATACTGTAAATGTTTACATTGTTAAATTTTTATTTTCTAGATTGCAACAGCCCATAAATAAAATAACTTGATTTTGGTTAATTTATGATTTGGGGTTTGTTTGTGATTTAACCCTTTAACCCTTTAAGAACACAGCTTTCAGTTTGCTCAATTGTTTTATGATGGAAAAATTCCGTCATATGTCCTTAAGAGGTTAACTATTACCACAGTGATCACCTGGCAATTAACATCTATAATATATAGAAGCGTATTTATGGGTTTTAAATCTAGGTGTCTTGGGGGTATCTAGGCCTTTCTGATGAGCTGATACAATCCCATAGATACCCCTTCCAACAAAATGTGTGTGCTTTTCATATTATTATTTTTTTTTTAAATGTGGTTTCACTTTATACCCCCAAGTTAAACACTGAAAGAGAAAAAAATGGGTCTTGGGGTTTCTATGGCTTAAGGGAGCTGAGATTGGGGGTTTGAATACGCATCCCCTCCATCAAACTCTCTTAAGCCCTTTAGCCACATTTCTGGGTTTCCAGGGCCTGGTGACATCACAATGCATGAAAAAGCCCAGAGTGAGGGGTGAAACATGTCAAACTGAATTGCTAAATTTTCTACTCAATACCAACAACTGACGAGCAGCTGTGAAATAATACAGTGCACCTTACGGATTTACAGACCCTCAACCCAGATTGATCATAAAGAGGGTTATAACCAGTGGAAACCAGCCCATCCTAAAGTTGGACACAGCCTATAAAAACTTGCTACCAGGCAAAAAGGGCCAACAACTAAAAAGCTTGACGTTAGGACTTACGTCACAAGAAGAAGACAGGGGCTCACCACTTAAAACCGCCCTCTGCTACATACAACAGGCGGATCAGATCTGCAACGCCGGAATACAACAAAGGCGTGATTTTAGAATACAGACCGCATCACCGAAGCAGTAACACCTCAACGGCAGAAGACTACCTAGGCCCAGGAATAGTTTCAGAGACTTTGAATTCGCAAAGTACCAGTACAGTGACAGCGTGATATTCCAAGTACAATTTAATGAGAACCGGATCCATTCGTATCAACACTGTGGCACATTAATATGCTCTCTCTAGACGTAGAGAGAGGCATTAAAAACTTTTAAGGTACCACTTAAAAACTTCTTATCTACATACTCTATGCCTACACTGCATCTCAGCAGGTTATTTATATGTGATTTCTAATCTGAATTTTAGTACTCTTTTTTTTTAACTATTGGACGTCCAATTTTAGTTTTACCCCATTTCCATTTTATAAGCAACTGTATATGAATATTTTATAAGTGTTTGTGTAGATTTGTTGTATAATAAATGTTATTTATC
Organism: Bombina bombina; assembly: GCF_027579735.1. Classification (NCBI taxonomy): domain Eukaryota; kingdom Metazoa; phylum Chordata; class Amphibia; order Anura; family Bombinatoridae; genus Bombina; species Bombina bombina. The sequence goes on along the minus strand of NC_069502.1, from coordinate 133,008,123 downwards.
AATCACTTACAGCCTGTATAATATATATAATATAGATTGGTATACGTTTGAGATTAATCTTATTCTCCTACACTTTTGTAACCTGCTTATATCGAGCTAGTCTCAAGTGATAGGGAGCTTTAGTCATCTAAGAATTTAACATATAAGTGTTATACCGATCCACACAACTGATTAATACACATGAGCTTATAGCTATATTGAATTATCTCAGTACAACTTATATTTATTGTCTCCTTTACCGAACCTAAAAAGGGTCCTCTGAGAATATATTTATGTACTTTATATTCATCTAATCAATACTCATAATCACTTTATGAAATCATTTTTTTCCTTGATATAACTATCTAAAAGGTCCTTATTTATATTGAGAATATTTATGATTTATTAATTATTACAAAAACAATACTCATTAACCCTTAGGCTTCCAAGCGCCAGTACTACCTTGCCGAATCTGTCCTCACTAACCCCTGGATCTTTGTATGAGGGATCCTTTTCGTACTTGGCATATAAGGGGTCCTTAGCGCCACTTCTTTCCCTACTTCGTGGTGATGTCACCAGCATACCCAAATTCCCTCGGTGATGCAGAACCTAGTAGATCACCAGGAATGTCCAGGGGGGCCACAACAACCTTTGAAAGTGATGACACATGGTTGTCATCCATACTAAGGGCTAGATTTATGAAAGCTGAGGCGGACAGGGGCACGTATACGTGCCCCTGTATGCCTCAGCTCACCTGTGGCAGGGCGAAATTACCCGCAGGTATTCGCCATTGCACACGAGCGCAATTTTGCGCTCGCATGCAATCCCGCCCCCTGCTAACGCGTGATTGGCTGTCTGACTAGACCGAGGAGATTGAATTTCATCACATTAGAAGTAGCGAAGAGATTAGGGAAGCGGCGGTCTGGTGACCGCTACTTGATAAATGACGGCGAGCAAGAACTTGCAGCCATAGCGCTTTAATAAATCTAGCCCTAAAAGCACTGTGTAGATAAAGGGCTCCGATTGGCTGCCACTGAGCAGGGGACACCTTTGCACAAGCATTTTACCAGAAATGCTTGTGCAATGATACAAGCGGACAGCCTATGCTGTCTGTATTTAGTGATGTCGAGCATACATGATTCGCTATAGTAAATCATCTCCACCCAACACTTAATAAATCTACCCCAATGTGTCATCATGCACAGCAAAGGGATTATTAAAATATGTTCTTTTAAATGGACATGAAATCCAAAATGTTTAATTTCTTCCATAATTCAGATAGAACAAACTATTTAATTCTATTATCACATTTTCTTCTTTCTTTTGTTATCATTTGTTGAAGTAGTAAAACGTTCTAGCAGAACACATCTGTTCAGCCAAGACAGCATATATGTGTGACCACCAATCATCTGCTAGCTCCCACTAGTGCATTGTTGCTTCCAAGGATATCTAGGTATTCTTTGCAACAAAGGTTACAAAGAGAACAAAGCAAATTAAATAATAATAATACTTTACTGTCTCTTTATAAATAAGTAGAGAAATAATGTACTTAAAGGGACATGAAACCCAAAAAAATCCTTTCATGATTCAGATAGAGATAAAATATTTAAACAGCTTTCCAATTTACTTCTATTATTTAATTTGCTTCCTTCTCTTGTTATCATTTGCTGAAAGGTTTATCTAGGCAAGTTCATAAGCAGCAGAGAAACTAGGTTCTAGCTGTTGATTGGTGGCTGCATATATATATTGAATGTGATTGGCTCACCCATGAGTTCAGTTAGAAACTAGTAGTGCATTGCTGCTCCTTCAACAAATTATACCAAGAGAATGAAACAGATTAGATAATAGAAGTAAATTAGAAAGTGGTTTAAAATTGAATTCTCTATCTGAATCATTAAAAAAATTTTTTGGGTTTTATGTCCCTTTAAACACAGTATGATAATAAATAATACATTTTGCTACTTATCTTTTATTGTACTTTAAATAATTATTTTAAGTAATTCCTTATATTTGCTTGATTTTAAAGAATTTTAGTACCTATTGTCTTATAATACATTTCTACAGTTCTTTGCAAAAGTAGAACACATGCTACCTCGCATAATTAAAGTTCCCATTGACACTGTGTGCAGAGTTTAGTAAATTTGAAGGACAATTTTTAAATGAATTTTTCATTTACCCTGACATATTCATATTTGCCTTGTATTGTATCAAAATGAGGAAAATTGTTTCTTAACACAGTAGCTGAATTAACTTCTTTGTTATACTGTGATATTGTCAGATGTATGTAACATTTCATTTTACTTTGTTATACTTGATGTTTTTCCTTGCGTAAAGAATAAAATGATTTAAGAAAAAAAAATCTGACATAGATATGTCATAAAACTTTAACCATTTTTATTGTACAAGAAAAAGAGATTTAAAAAGTATCTTTGAAATGGAACATATGTGCTATAAAAATGAATTAATGCTGAGAGTAAACTGTACTAAATAAAATAAAATAATTTTGTTTTAATTATATGAATACAATACATGTTGTGCACTGATGCCAGTGTTTTAAACTATAAGAACAGATTTCTTATATTATTAGAGCAGGCTAGATCTGTGGCGTCACTAGGGTTGGTGTCACCCGGTGAGGTAAGTTATGGTGTCACCCCCCCCCCAAAAAAAAAGTAGACACACACAAAAACACAGGCACACACACATACAAACACTCAGACACACTTAAATACATACTCAGATGCACACACAAACACTCGGAAACACACTCAAACACACACACAAAAACACTGAGACACACACACAAAAACACTGAGACAAACACACACACAAAAACTCAGACACACACATACAAAATATGTAAACTGCACTGCATTAATTATAAAGCTCATGCCTAGAGCTGCTCCCTGGCTCAGCAGAGCATCAAATGAAAGATAAACAGAGCACTTTAAATAAATCACTGAAGAAAAGGTTTAGGCGCGCAAACTATGAAAATTCTGCTCTCTGACCCTGTTCCAAGTCTGTCAGTGCACAGCCCAGGGCCGCATGTCACTGAGCAGTGAGCACAGATAGTCAGGCAGGTTTAGGCTAGCGCCACTTCACGCCCACAACATTCATAGTGAAATTGGGCAGGGGAGGAGCAAAGTACAAACAAGCAAAAGCAGCTGGGAAAGCTATTTGTTGAAATTGCAGCACTGGCTCAAGGGGCAAAAAAATTGTGTGTCTACAACTTCCCCAGTCCCACTAATGTTCACAAATGCCAGACCCTATAATGAAATAATCTATGCATCTCAACATTGTATTTCTTTGAATTTCAATAAAATTAAAAAAAAAAAAACAAATTTTGGTGTCACCTCCTGGAGGGTGTCACCTAGGTGCGGGCCCGCACCCCCCTAATGACGCCACTGGGCTAGATTCACCTGCTGCCTCTCTAGTCTCACTGCCTCTAATCTATTAAACCTCACTCATCTTTCTTTTTTTTTAAATCAAGAGATTTAATGGAAAAGGATATTGCTAAGTGAGAGTTACCAGAGTTGAAAATAACATTAAAAGAGTATAGGTACTGTCTGTTATTGACAACATTCACTAACAACTTTTGCTATTAGAAGAAGGGTACACTAAACTTTGGCATTCAGCGCACCCATTCACAATACTGATTGGTTAAAACTATTACTCAACCTGGATTGTTATGAGTAGAAGGGAAATTTACAGGATCAGGACATTTTGGGCCAGATCACTAGTGGAGCGCTATTTATCACTCCTGCTCAAGCGTTAACTGCTCACCAAATTGGACAATAGAAGATTGGAAAAACGTTGCCTGGTCGGATGAGTCTCGATTTCAGCTGCGAAATTTAGATGGTAGGGTAATAATTTGGCATAAACAACATGAAAGCATGGATCCATCATGCCTTTTATCAATGGTTCAGGCTGGTGGTGGTGGTGTAATGGTGTGGGGGGATTTTTTTGGCACACTTTGGGCCCCTTAGTATCAATTGAGCATTGGTTTAAATGCCATGGTCTACCTGAGTATTGTCACTGACCATGCCCATCCCTTTATGACCACAGTGTACCCATCTTCTGATGGCTACTTCCAGCAGGATAATGCACCATGTCATAAAGCTCAAATCATCTCAAACTGGTTACTTGAACATGACAATGAGTTCACTGTACTCCACTGGCCTCCACAGTCAACAGATCTCAATCCAATAGAGCACCTTTGGGATGTGGTGGAATGTGAGATTTGCATCATGGATGTGCAGCCGACAAATCTGCAGCAACTGTGTAATGCTATCATATCAATATGGACCAAAATGTCAGAATGATGTTTCCCACACCTTGTTCAATCTATGTCACGAATAATTAAGGCAGTTCTGAAGGAAAAAGAGGGTCCAACCCAGTACTAGCAAGGTGTACCTAATAAAGAGGCTGGTGAGTGTATATATACATATATATGAATATCTATTTAGAAATACTTAGAACAATCTGGCCCTCAATATTTTCTTTTTATTTGCCATTCTGTGATATGGCATTTTCTTTGCAACAAACACAAAGGGTAGGATGCTCCAGCCGACAAAACGTACTTCTGTCCATGAAGTACTTCTGTATAGACAAACCTGTGGTGGGAATGTCACTCGTGTGCTCAGGGAACAGCCCCTGGATAGGCTTAATCCAACTTTAAAGTATATCTGCCCCAGTCTTGCAAGAAACTCATAGACCTGCATATTCAGCTGTACCATTGCTCTCTGCAAACAGGTAGCCTCTGGAAGATAGTTTCCCTCCCACCCTAAGCTCATTTCCTCATTTATAGATAGTCTCCCACAGAACGTTCCTTCTCCTAAAATGACAGCTGCAAACACTGATCAGCACATCCTTCCATTCACTTAACCCTATAGAATACATACCCTCTCTCCCTACAAATAGCTATATATCACACATTGATAGTATATACTTTTATTTCTTTTTAAATTTTGTATTTTTGTTTTATTTTCATCTACACACCTCATGCAACTAACATGAATCCAAATATGACCATATTGTTATTTGTGATAACACTTTTCTCACTCCAATTTTGTTCACATCACTCCCGCCATAAGCACACACCTCAAACTAGAATTTTTTTTATCATACACCATGGCCTGCTCTGTTGCTGTAACTTATCTGCTGAGTGCTGGTGGAGAGTTATAAAAAATAACCCTCCTACCCCCACCTCATAAAATTATTAAGTATCCCATTCACTATATGCCCAAACAAAAACTATGTTCAAATTCCTATTTCTTATGTTACTTGCCCTTGCAAATGATGTAGAGTACATTGTATAACTCATTCTGCCGCTTTGTGCTACAATGTAACTACAGGACCCACCATTGTGACATGCTAAAAGAACTAAACTGCCTGTCGCTGGAATCCAGACGCACCCTCCATCTTTCCTGCCTTGTGTTTAAGAGCCTTTCTGGGAAGCTCCCACCCTACCTGAGCAGAATGCTCTGCCCTGCTATTCCCACCTCCTATAACCTCCGATCCAGTACCAGCACATTATTTAGCTTGCCTCAATACAAAAAGAAAGCAGCTCAATCCTCCTTTTCCTACAGAGCTGATCTACAAAACAGAAAGAGACAGATGCGCCACATGGCCCAATATTGTTTGTTCAACACAATAATTATGGTCTAGTCGTGCCAGTATAAACTCACAATTTGGAATGCACTTCAGTTAGTGCAATAGAAGCAGTCTGGGATCAATCACAGTCACCCAGCAGACCGACCTCTAGGGTAGAATGGAATAATCTGTAGTGGAAATATAAAGAGACACAGGGGTGCCTATATGGCCTAGTACAGTTTGGTCCCAAGATCTATTACTCTATTTAAGTAATATACTCACAATTGGTAAAGCATCTCCAGTGATGCAAATCAGGCAGGATGGGATCAATACAGTCGCCCAACAGACTATGACAGGGTTCCCACAGGAAGCAAACAGCAAAGGTCCCAATGAAGGCCAAGGTTTGGTCCAAATAATGCACAAGAGCAAGTGTTTTATAAAAAAAGTAATATTTACTATATAAAAACAAGTAAAAACAAGCGACGCGTTTCTCAGCACACAGGCTGTTTCATCAGGCTTATGAAACAGCCTGTGTGCTGAGAAACGCTGCCTAAAGATCACCCTCTATTTCCACTCCTCAGAGAATTTTTATTTGTATATTTGGAATTATTGAAGCATTACCTATTGTTTTTATTTATGTGCGATATTTAGTACAACAACTGATTTAAAGTATTAATTTAATTGATCTATCGTTCATTCTATACCTCACTAGGTCTGATATATTGTTATCATTTAGGGCGCCCCCTATTATATAGGAATTTTCCTACAGAGCACCAGAATTATGGAACAACCTCCCACACACTTTTAAACCTTCCCCAAGACTAATATCCTTTAAGAGATCCCTCTCTACATATCTCAAAAGGGAATGCATCTGTCATGGTTGATTATATATTTCCTACCTGTTTTATGTTAAGTATTTGCATATATTGTGTATTATTATTGTTTTTGTATTTTATCATACCCTATTGTATCAATGTAATGTTTTGTGGGCCCAGGACATACTTGAAAACGAGAGAAATCTCAATGTATCCTTTCTGGTAAACTATTTTATAAATAATAACTATGACATCACAAACTCTCGGCACTAAGGATATCAAGCAAAAAGGTCACAGCAATAACCCAGTAACAAAGATACAGGGGAATAAGAGGACTGTACCCCACCCACATCATATGCGTTTCATGTCTCCCAGGAACATTTTCACTGAACAAGTGCATGGGAGGCTTGAAACGTGTATGATGTGGGTGGGCTACAGTTTTCCTACAAGTGCTTTGTAGATGCCCCTCATTACATGATGATAAGTGATCAAAAGCTGAGGATGCACAAAATAGCATAGATTACATAACTGTTTTATGGCACAGTAAGTATATCTTTGAAGATGTTTTGGATATGAGAACACTGTCAGCTTGATGGGTACCTAAAATTTTAATTGCAGATGAGAAAAGACTGGTAATGAGTTCAAAATAAATTTGGACAAGTATTTGTAGGAATGGTTATTTCTATAGATTACTAGCTGTTGCCTGTGGCTTCACTCTCATGAATTTTGTGATTTGTAAAAAATACCAAAAAACGCGTCCTCTCACAATGACGTGTGCCCTCACGTGCGTGCCCATTTGGGTTGCACACTCTGACATGAACTTTGTGAGTTTTCATTAATTCTCTGTGTTTCTCGTACATGGGCACCAATCAGCCAAGTTATGGGTGGGGCGTCCGCCCAGCAAATCAGAAATATGTTATTGTTCTGTTTACAATTGCTTTACTATTAAATTGTAATTATATATTAATTATATATTATGACTCAACTGTCAGATGTGAAAAAAGAGTATTCATTTTTTTAGTGATATCCATATCTTGAGAACTCCTGACGTTAGCAGTAAGAAATTTGGCATGTAAACTTATTTTATAATGATGATTTTAAATGATATATTTTTTCTTTTCTAACATATTCGGTTTTTGAGATCTAGGGATCCTCATAAATAACCCCTCTCCTTTTCATCCCCCTTAAAGGGACAGTAAACCTAAAAAATAATGTTATATAATTCTGCACATAGTGCAGAATTATATAACATTATTTTACTGCTATAGTTATAAAACCCTTTTTTCCCTTTTAATATTTAAAAAACATGCCGCTTTTACAGACCCGCTCTCTGCTCTCTGCTGAGCGGGCCTTTTTTATTTTAGTCAGCGCATCGGGCCAGCTGTATAGTCACAGCCCGGCCCGACCGCGCCATAAGATTAAGTGCAGCTCGCTCCTGTCACAGGAGCGAGCTGCACTTAATCTTATGGCGCGGTCGGGCCGGGCTGTGACTATACAGCTGGCCCGATGCGCTGACTAAAAAAAACAGACCCGCTCAGCAGAGAGCGGGTCTGTAAAAGCGGCATGTTTTTTAAATATTAAAAGGGAAAAAAGGGTTTTATAACTATAGCAGTAAAATAATGTTATATAATTCTGCACTATGTGCAGAATTATATAACATTATTTTTTAGGTTTACTGTCCCTTTAAGTGGATTTTCAGGGAAATGGTAAAAAACACATATTTCTTTATTTTTTAAACAGAATCTAAATACCAATTTTCACATCTGTAACATCTTTGGTTTTTGAGATTTAGGGATCCTCATAAATAACCCCTTCCCTTTTCATCCCCTTTTCATCCCCCTTAAGTGTATTTTCAGGAAATGGTAAAACACGTGTTACTTTATTTTTAAAGGAGAATCTAAATACCAATTTTCACGTCTGTAACATCTTTGGTTTTTGAGATTTAGGGACCCCTTCCCTTTTCACCCCCCTTAAGTGTATTTTTGGGAAATGGTAAAACACGTGTTTCTTTATATTTAAAGGAGAATCTAAATACCAGTTTTCACGTCTGTAACATCTTTGATTTTTGAGATATAAGGATTCCGCAAAAATAACCTTTTCAATTTACACCCCCCTTAAAGGGACATTAAATCCAAACTTTTTCTATCATGATTCAGATAGATTATGCATTTTTAAACAACTTTCCATTTAAATTCTTTTATCAATTGTGCTTCATTCTCCTTGTATCTTTTATTGAAGAAGCAGCAATGCCCTCCTGGTAGGTAGCTGAATACATTTGCAAGCCAATGAAAAGGGGCATACAAGTTCAGCCACTAATCAGCAGCTAGCTCCAAGCTCCTAAACTTATCTAGATATGTTTTTCAACAAAGGACACAAAAAGAATAGAGCAAATTAGATAACAGGAGTAAAATGATTTTTTTTTAAAAAATTGTATGCTCTATCTGAATCACAAAAGAAAAATGTTGGGTTTCATGTCCCATTAAGCGAATTTTAAGGAAATGGTAAAATCTTTGGTTTTTGAGATATACATTAGGGATCCCCATTAATAACCCCACCCCTTTTCACCCCCCTTAAGTAGATTTTTGACAAATGGTAAAACATGTGTTTCTTTAATTTTAAAGGAGAATTTAAATACCAATTTTCACATCTGTAACGTCTTTGGTTTTTGAGATATATGTATCCTCTTAAAAAAAATCACCCCTCTTTTTCACCCCCTTAGGGATGTGAATTTCCAAAATCCTTCATAAAAACAACATACCTTCCAAATGTCACATTCCTAGATTAAACGGTTTGAGCTGGGCATTGATGAATCAGTCAGTCAGGACTTCTTTTATATATATACATACTGTAGATAACGGATATATCACCCTTGAGACTATTAAAGCAGTGCAAGCACCTTGGCTTTCTTCCCCCTTGGAATTTGCACATCCAAGTAAATACTGGCAAGGTTATGCCATCTATAATTTGAGATGCTGAGGGAGTTTTCATTTGTGACTTCTTGCAACACTGACAGATCACAAGAGGTAACTACTACACCAACTTGGTTAAAAAAATTGCACAAAGAGAGAGTTTAAATAATGTAATTCACAGCATTGGTCTTACTACCTGTGCTTTGTCTGTTGTTCATGTGACTGGAAGCAATCATTTTCTTCAGTGCACATTATATCAAAATTTATCAAAGTTTCAAATTGAAACGTCTGCTGAGCTAAATTTCATCTGCCGCTATTTGAATCAAGCGGGCATTTTAGAAAATGTTCTTTTTTATTTTAAAATATATATATTTTATACATACAATATATATCTATATACAGTATATATCTATGTCTGTATATATTCCTATAGATATATAGGTTTAGATATATATTTTAGAAAAACTATTCATATTCAGCTAGATTACGAGTTTTGAGCGCTATAGGGAACTTAACAACCGCAACAAAAGCGGCGGTATTTAACCTCCCTAGCGCTGCTATTACAGGTTTTGTAAAACCCGGCTTGCACGGGCGATATGGTTGCGTTGAGCTCTATATCTTACCCAAATACAAGCAGTGTTTTGACGTGCTCGTACACAATTTCCCCATAGACATCAATGGGGAGTGTCGGCTAAAAAAAGCCTAACACCTGCGATCAAGGAAACAAAAGCTCTGTAACGCAGCCCCATTGATGTATATGTGGAAAGAAAAAGTTAAGTTTAAACCTAACACCCTAACATAAAAACCACGTCTAAACACTCCTAATCTACTGCCCCTAACATCGCCTCCACCTAAATAAAACTATTAACCCCTAATATGCCGCTCCCGATATCGCCGCCACCTACATTACAGTTATTAAACCCTAATCTGCCGCCCCCAATGTCGCTGCCAATATACTAAAGTTATTAACCCCTAAACCTCTGGCCTGCCACATCACTAACACTAAATAAATATATTAACCACTAAACCAACCCTAACCCTAAACATAATCCTAACCCTAACGTAACCCTAAGCCTAAGTCTAACCCTAACCCCCACCAACCTAAATATAATTTAAATAAATCTAAATAAAATTTACAATTATTATTTAAATAATTCCTATTTAAAACTAAATACTTACCTATAAAATAAAACCTAAGCTAGCTACAATATAACTAATAGTTATATTGTAGCTAGCTTATGTTTTATTTTTATTTCACAGTTAAGTTTGTATTTATTTTTACTAGGTAGTTATTAATTGGTTAATAACTATTTACTAACTAGTCTACCTAGTTAAAATAAATACAAACTTACCTGTGAAATAAAAATAAAACCTAAGCTAGCTACAATGTAACTATTAGTTATATTGTAGCTATCTTAGGTTTTATTTTACAGGTAAGTATGTATTTAGTTTTGAATAGGTATTATTTAGGTAATAATTGTAAGTTTCATTTAGATTTATTTTAATTATATTTAAGTTAGGGGGTTTTAGGGTTAGGCTTAGACTTAGGCTTAGGGTTACGTTAGGGTTAGGTTTAGGGGTTAATATGTTTATGTAGTGATGCGGGAGGGCGGCGGTTTAGGGGTTAATTGGTTTATTATAGCGGCGGTGTGGGCGGACAGCAGATTAGGGGTTAATAATATTTAAATAGTGTTTGTGATGCGGGAGGGCGGTGATTTAGGGGTTAAAAAGTTTATTATAGCGGCGACGATGTAGGGGAGAGGCGGAATAGGGGTTAATTAATTTTTTAAGTGGCGACAATGTCTGGAGCGGCAGATTAGGGGTTAATTAATTTATTATAGTGTTTGCAATGAGGGAGGGCCTCGGTTTAGGGGTTAATATGTAGTTTATGGGTGTCAGTGTATTTTTTAACACTTTAGTTTTGAGTTTTATGCTACAGCTTTGTAACATAAAACTCATAACTACTGACTTTAGATGGCGGTACGGATCTTGTGGTTATAGGCTGTACCGCTCACTTTTTGGCCGCCCAGGCAAACTTGTAATACCGGCGCTATGGGAGACCCATTGAAAAAGGACTTTTTTAAAAAGTGCGGTACTGACGTTGCGTGATGGCCAAAAAGGTGTGCGGTACCCCTATACCTACAAGACTTGTAATAGCAGCGTTAGGGAAAAAGCATCATTATGAAGCATAACAATGCTTTTTCACTCATAACGCAAAACTCGTAATCTATCTGATTGTAAACAAAAAGATAAAAAGAAAAAAGTGACCGAAGCGCCGCATTCATTTAATTTCATTACTACCTATAATGAGGGAGCTCCAGAGATTAAACAGATTATAAAGAAACATTGGCACATCTTAAATAAGGGTAACCTATTAAAAAGAATAACAGTAAATGAACAAAAGGTTATTTTTAGGAAGAACCAGAATTTAAAGAACATCTTAGCACCTAGCCAGTTTAAGAGTAGTAACACCACAAATACAAATTGGCTAAATAAAGCAGCAACAGGCTTTTTTAAGTGCAGTAGGTTAAATTGTGTGGCATGTGCACATCATGTCATGACCAATAAACCAACTAGGGAAATAACATCTAGCATTACTAACAAAAAGTATGAGCTCAAGACCCTGTGTTACTGTAAAACAGAGTATGTTGTCTACCTCCTGCAGTGCAGCTGTGGCCTACGATACGTTGGGTGCACTATTGGACCCTCCCTAAAAAAAAATTTAAAAAAGGGGGGCATGCCACTGCCCCAGTTTAAAGTGAGGAGCTCAGCATGTAATCGGTAATATCCTCTGATGAAAAAGGTAGAGACATTGAGCACCTTCGAAACTCGTCAGGATAACTTTTTTATCACTGCTATTTCAGGACTTTGGTATTTCCATTAAAGTACAGTATTGCACTATTTTCTTTATTATCTCTTTTCATGCACCACGTCCAAGAACGGAATACAAGCCTGACTCACTACAAGCCATACGAGTGGAACATCCTGGTGTCTGAGGCAGACTCTTCTTGCACAGTGCGGCCCTTACCTCATATTGATTGAGGTTGTGGAGTGTAAGTAGATACCCAATAGGGTCCAGTATTACCTCTTGATATTGCTATATACATGATGAACTTCATGAGAACTGTTTTTTAACATTAACTGCTATTTTTCCTATTACTCACATTTTATCTGATTTGTATTTTGTATATGTATCACATAAGCATCTATGTTGATACTTTTGCTCCTTTGTGATTTTGTAATATGTTATATTAGTGATGTTTTTTTACAGTGATTTGCGATTTGGCCTAACACCAATAGCTGTATTGGCGTTATTTTAGTGACATCACTAGTCTGTTTTAATTATACCTCTTAAACAGTTTGCGCCTATCAATACCGCCTTCTTTCTCTTCTATATATATATATATATATATACATATATATATATATATATATTTATATATATCAGGGACGCGCACTCATAGGAGGCAGGGGAGGCAGTGCCTACCCTGCTATATGTGGCCAAAGCTTAATTAAATTTTAATTAAAACAAAAAAAGTCCCCAAAAAATATTTTCCTCCCATGTAATGCTATGGAGAGGCAGATACAAGAATGCTTCTCTCCATTGCAGTACATGGGTCAAAGGAAAACTGTGCTTCAGCGCCACCTGTGTTCTGTCAATATATTAGCAGCAGAAATTGGTACCAATAGGAGGCACCCCTCTTGATGCCTCCTAGCAAGTGAAGGATATATAGATTAATCAGAAGGAGGCTGCAGTGAGTAGGGTCATGTGACACAACTGGAAGCTGAGGTAACCTAAGAACAGATGACACCAAGCAGAAGAGTAAAGTAGTATTCTACATCTCTTGCGATTCACAAATTTTGTTCAGATACAGCTCATTAACAGGGGGGGACAGTAAGTGAGTATAACCCAATACTGACAGGAAGTCAAAGGGTCAATTCAAATTTAAATTCATAATTTAAAACCCAGAGTTTGAAGTTAAGTGTGCAGTGTCCACACTTATTGCTAAGCCTCCCTTTTTCATGATTGATTTAATTAGGTACAAACTCCATATATGTTATGTCTGTTCAGTCAGAGGATGCAGTATCTATTTTTATTTTTCTCTGTGTCTCCATTTATTTAAAGACTGCTGTTAACTTGTAATTCACAAAGCAATTTAAAGCTGTTTCATTGTGTTTTTAATATGTGCTGCTTTTATACAAGTTTACATTAATAAAAAGCAGATAATGAGTCATTTAAAAAATATTTGTAATTACTGCAGTTAAATGTTTTTAAAAATAATGCCACTGTAAAATAACTGGTTAAACACATAGTCAAAGGTAGACATTTAAAATTAAACTTTCATGATTTAGGTAGAGCATGATATTTTTTTTTTTTTTTAACAAGCTTTATTGAAAACAATAGAAAAACATTACAGAAACAGAGGACCATACAATAACGTGCATCTGGCAAGATAATAGAGATTTGTATACATATCGATTATGGCAAGGAGTGCCGACTGGTTTTTAAGAGAAAGTCAATTGCGAACAAACAAGACTATGGGGGACCCTGCCACATTCCGGCCTGGATTCTCCCCATGCCAGCAAGCTTTTACTCCGTTAGTCCATAAACACGTTCGCATGGCTCTCCGTTAGTTTGTAGCTTGGTTTTCCAACAAAAAAAATTATAAGTAAACAATCATAGGAACCTTATATTAACATTTAGGTTAAGTTAAGTTCCCATCTGGGATATAAAGTGTTCACCGGATAGAGGAGAGAAAGTTAGCATAGAAAGAGAAAGTAGGGTAGAAGGGTAGAGGGTAGAGAGGAGGAAGGAGGGTGTGTGGAGGGGAGATGGGAAAAAAAAAAAAAAAAAAAAAAAAAGGGGGGGGGGAATGTAGTAAGAAGGGGCTGATCTAGCGCCTAGGGGTCATGACTATTGTGAATGTTTTAATTCCACAAGGACATCATTACGTCGTAAGTGGACAACTGATTGCTCATTGAGTAGTGCAGCTTCTCCATCACAAGCAACTCATCTACGGCGGCTCGCCAATCGGAAATGGATGGTATCTCCAAAGATTTCCATAGTCTGGGGATGAGCCGCTTCGCTCCTGTGAGCATCAGCAATAGAAGAGCCTTCTTCTGCCTCTCCATTTGTTCAGGGAGGTGCAAAAAGAGGAGGGTTTCAGGCGTATTTGGTATGTGTGTGTCTAGTTTCTCCGACATCACCCCTATAACTGTCGTCCAATAGTTTTTTAATTTGGGACAGGCCCACCATATATGTAACAGTGTGCCTGTCTCGCCACATCCTCTCCAACAGGCCGCCGTAGCCGTCGGAAAATAACGATGTAGTCTAGATGGTGTATAGTACCACCTTATTAGCAGTTTGAGTTGTATTTCTTGGACTGTGGCGGAGACAGAGGAGCGCTTAACCATGCGGAATGACTTCAGCCATTCTTCTTCCTCAATTGTGTTGTGCAGATCATTGTTCCATGCTCTAGTGTATGTTGGTAATTGTGTATCAGGTGGAGTAAGTAGAAGTTTATATACTTTTGAAATTAATCTTTTTGGTGGCGTATGACTTGTACAGAGAGATTCATATGGAGTGAGTTCCCTGACAAAATCACTTTTGTGTTTGTGGTGCATTAAGTAGTGGTGCAATTGGTGATATCTCATCCAAGATGAAAAAATGTTACCGTAGCACTCAACCATTTCCTGTTGGGTTCTAAGTTTCCCGTCGGTCAGTGCAGAGTGAATAGTACCGTGTCTCAGGCTGTAGGGGCTGAGAGAGCGTTTGTTCAGTGAGGAGTACGGTATTTCGTGGTTCTCCAGAAT
Source organism: Bombina bombina (assembly GCF_027579735.1). Lineage (NCBI taxonomy): Eukaryota > Metazoa > Chordata > Amphibia > Anura > Bombinatoridae > Bombina > Bombina bombina. The sequence continues at coordinate 132,993,017 of NC_069502.1, read as the reverse complement.
TGGGATTAGTGGCGACGAGTTAGTAGATATGTGAGTGCTGGTATTTATAGTTCTATCCCACTCAAGGAGGGTTTCCAAGATCAAGTGGTATTTGTGTAGAGTTTTGGGGCGTTTGGTTGGGGGGGTCCAGGCTAGGGAGGCGACATTGTTATGCTGGAGAATCTGACCATCTATTCTAACCCATTGTTTTTGATGTGTGTTGTGTGCCCATTCTGTCACCCTTTGTAGTAGTATGGCCCTTCTGTACAATGCTAGATTAGGGAAGCCTAGGCCTCCTCTGTCTCTGGGAAGGTAGAGTGTCCTTTTGGATATTCTAGGTTTCACACCCGACCAGATAAACTGTTCCAAAGTTCTCTGGAGGTTGGCAAGATAGTCCTTAGGTAAATGAATAGGGAGGGTTTGCAGTATGTATAAAATTCGTGGTAGAATATTCATCTTAATGAGACTTATCTTCCCCAACCATGATAAGGATTTATTCCTCCAGGAGGAGAGATCATTAATTATTTCTTTTCTTAAAATAATGTAGTTATTTCTGAATAAGTCTGAGGGGGCGGCTGTTAGGTATATGCCTAAGTATTTTAATTTGGTTGGTGAGAGTGGTACTTTGTGGTTTAATGTTAGGAGTTGGACACTGTTGGGAGAGGAATTAATATTAAGAAGCTCTGACTTTGATAAGTTTAATTGGAAATTGGAGAGTTTACCAAACTCCATCAATTCCCTGAGGAGTTCTGGTATCGACGTTTCGATGTTAGATAGAGTATAGAGAACGTTGTCAGCATAAAGAGCCTGTTTATGTTCAGTATCTCCGATACAAACTCCTTTAATTATTGGGTTGAGGCGAATCTTTTGCGCCAGCGCTTCCATGGAGAGGGCAAATAGTAATGGGGAGAGTGGGCAGCCCTGTCGCGTGCCATTAGATATGGGGAGGGTATTAGACAGGGTTCCATTGATTTTGATCTGCGCGTTCGGGGTTGAATAGAGTGCAAAGGCCATGTTGAGGTATGAATCCCCAAAGTTCATGGCCCTCATGACCCGATGCAGAAAAAGCCAATCGACCCGGTCGAAGGCCTTCTCCGCGTCGGTCGAGAATAGTGCCATAGGCACCCCCTCGACTTGTGCGTAATTTAGGATTTGGATCACTTTGGTGGTGTTATCACGGGCCTCCCTGCCCGGTACAAACCCCACTTGGTCAGTATGTACAAGAGTTGTTAGGTATCTGTTTAGGCGGTTTGCTAAAATTTTGGCCAGGATCTTGATATCTAAGTTCAAAAGGGAAATGGGCCTGAAGTTTGACGGAGAGTTGGGTGGCTTACCCGGTTTAGGTAAGACAGTGATATGAGCTTTAAAGAGCATGATATTTTAATAGACTTTTCTAGTTATTTATATTTTGAGAATTAGCATCAACTGTTACTGGCCCCATGTCAGCAAATCAGTTTTTGAAAGGAACATGAAAGGCATCATTCAGATAGAAATTGCATAAAAAAAACAAAAAAAAAAACAACTTTCTATTTTACTTTTATTATGTACTTCATTCTTTTGGTATCCTTTGGTGTCCTTTGTTGAAGAGCATACCTAAGTGGGATGTGCACGTGCGTTTCTTGAACACCATATTGCAGCAGCTGTGTTGGCAGTATTGATAACTTGCCCTTTGTGTAAAATTTGTATGGTAATTTATTTCTATTTTTATAATACAGTAGTGAGTAGAGAAGAGATTGTGTATCAATCTAATTGCTTAGTAACTGGCACTGTGCTACAGAATTGTGTGAGTGTGTATGTGAGCAGAGTATGTGTGGGTGTCAGTGAGCAGAGTATGTGTGCTTTATTCTCCAGGTAATCAATACATTTCCGATGAGTTGGTGCTTTAGTGCAGTGTTTCTCAACAATGGTCCTCAAGTACCCCCAACAGGCCAGGTTTTCATTATAGCTGAATCAGTGCACAGGTTAAGTAATCAGCTTATCAGTACCTCAGTGGTTACTAACTTGCTCTCACCCATCACCTGATTATGTCACCTGTGCACTGGTTCAGCTATCATTTAATCCTGCCCTGTTGGGGGTATTTGCGGCCCTCTGTACATCTGTTTCTCCGGCGTATCATATCTATTGCCTCACCAACCTCTGACCTCACTGCACGTCACTGATATATATATATATATATATATATATATATATATATATATATATACTGGATATATATACTGGATATATATACTGTGTGTATATATATATATATATATATATATATATACACACAAATTCCTTTCAACAGCTCAGCCCACCAATATCAATTGCCTGGGTGCAAAAATACCAGAAAATAGCCACTCAAACAAATGCACTTTCAGGACTTTCAAATAGAATAACAAAGTTATCATTAATTGAAACGTTTTCGGGTATACACTACCCTTCATCAGCATGAAATAAAGTGAAACACATCATGCATTATATAGGCATACAAATCAAATAATAATCAAACACAATCCAACCTGTGTACTCTCAAAGTGGCGCCAAAGTGAATTGCTGGAATGCAAACTTGCGTTCCTCTGTTTCGTGAGACCGGAAGGTCAGTTGCATCACTTCCGGTTTTCCCGTATTAACCCGGCTCAGTTTCAATAACAAAAAAAAAACATACAATGTCATCAGTATAAATTCAAAGATAAATGTTAATATCTATAGCGTGTCCTATATTACATAGTGAACTAAGTGATGCAAATACTTATCAGTATAATAGCTTGTGTGTTATTCCCTGGGGACACGTTTTGGTAGTCATGCCAACGACCCTACACATCCGGTCTCGTCATGTACTGCTGACTTTCCAACCCTCTGAAGAAGAAGGATTCAAACCTTTGAAACGCGTCAGGGAATTAACTTTTTGTATACATATTTTAACCTATGTTCTACTTGTTGTTTTTATACTATTTTGTCCCTCCTTGCAGCTAGTTTACTAGCGTTGCTTTGTGTGCCATTTAAACTGCACTGTATCATTTATCTTGGAATACACCACAGCTATATGCAACTTCTTTACGAAGTTTCTAATTAAGACTGGGGATCCTGCATCCCGTTCTAACCTGTGGAAGGATTCTTCTATATTATATGTGCCATATACATACCTCATACTGTTTGAGGATGTCAAATGTGAGTGCTATATAAATTGTATTTCTGTGCTTATTTAGAAATAAACGGTATTACACTATATACTCTTTTTGTGTCTCCTTGGGTATCCTCACGCTGGAGAAAGTTAATACCAGGACAGAAAAAGCACTCCAAGAGGCCAACCACTAACCCACAGGAAGTGCAAGGGATCTATTCACCATCAGAAACACATCCCTGCATACTCCAAGAGGTCATCGAATACCACAAGAGGCACTACAGCTGGACACAAGGAGGAAATCTAATCATCTATATATACCCCCAGTGCGGCATACTTACCTCATTCGATTGAGGTAATATCTGGTAAGGGTATTATATACCATCTATTACTGTATATCAACTACATCTGGAGATTCACTACGAATTATATCATTTTTAGGACTCATATGAACATTGTTTCTTAGTTCATATATTTTATATGCTATTTTTTAGCTGGACTTTGATTTATTTTATTTTATTTAATTTCTTTTATTATTATTTTTTATTTTTTACTTATTTTATACTCTTCACATATCCCTACAGTATATTGGACATATAGGTGCTGTATCCATCTTTGAATATACATTTACTCTTACTGTCTAGGGCCTCACAACCCTCCCAGTATCTGTCCTATATAGCTGCCACTATTTCCTAAACACTTTTTTGACTAGCGCCTACTACAGAGTAACACTTGTGTCAACTCAGTCCACTGAGGAGACACATTTTACTTATTCCTATATATATATATATATATATATATATATATATATATATATATATATATATATATATATATATATATATACTGGATATATATACTGTGTGTATATATATATATATATATATATATATATATACACACAAATTCCTTTCAACAGCTCAGCCCACCAATATCAATTGCCTGGGTGCAAAAATACCAGAAAATAGCCACTCAAACAAATGCACTTTCAGGACTTTCAAATAGAATAACAAAGTTATCATTAATTGGAACGTTTTCGGGTATACACTACCCTTCATCAGCATGAAATAAAGTGAAACACATCATGCATTATATAGGCATACAAATCAAATAATAATCAAACACAATCCAACCTGTGTACTCTCAAAGTGGCGCCAAAGTGAATTGCTGGAATGCAAACTTTCGTTCCTCTGTTTCGTGAGACCGGAAGGTCAGTTGCATCACTTCCGGTTTTCCCGTATTAACCCGGCTCAGTTTCAATAACAAAAAAAAAACATACAATGTCATCAGTATAAATTCAAAGATAAATGTTAATATCTATAGCGTGTCCTATATTACATAGTGAACTAAGTGATGCAAATACTTATCAGTATAATAGCTTGTGTGTTATTCCCTGGGGACACGTTTTGGTAGTCATGCCAACGACCCTACACATCCGGTCTCGTCATGTACTGCTGACTTTCACACAAAGCTTACCAATCATTAAGATGTTAATGGCAACTGATAATATTATTAGTGTGTACATAAAAAAAACCTTGTAGACTATCTCTATACAGATTAACTTATGGTAATTGGCATACACGGGAATGGTATACAACAGGCACGTACTGGTAACCATGGTAACCCTAAACAATGCATTATATGCGTTACCATCAACTAAAAGTGTCATTTCTTTTACGGGATACAAATTTACCTCCAACTCTATTCAAATGTATCCTTTATATTGGGAACACATACAAATATTAAAAGTGCATCATATTGGGAAAAATTAGCATACACACAAATAAGCCCACAATAAGGTGATACTCGCCACATTTTGCAATTCGATGTTGCCAGCCTATTACTGGGTGGGGTTATAAAAAACAATACTATACCGCTATATACAAATACAAAGAAAAGTCACAAGAACTAAAATATATCACTATTGGACTTTAACATCTCCTGTTTTGTGGATGCAAGGCAACTAGCCTATATAGCCTATATAGAAAGTTGAGGACCCACTAGGACTGGTGCCCCCACCGACCTAATTTGTTCGGGACCCTTAACAGCATTGATCCTTGCCTCATACCTTATGGGCAACAATTAACGTTAAAATCTCAATATTACAAAATAAAAGCAAACAGTAGTAATTTGTACATCAATTTAAAACCACCAACTACATTTTTATAATTGCTTAGAAGTGATTATCTATTGAGGCACTATTGGAATCTCATCACTTATATATTTCCATTAGGACCCACTTACTTCAAGGACTACACCAGTTTTTGATTTTACGATTTTCGATGATTCCTTTTGATTGTTTCATCTGATTGATGGTTTCAAATTGATGTACAAATTACTACTGTTTGCTTTTATTTAGTAATTTTGAGATTTTAACATTATAGCATGGATCCATGATGTTGACTTATTTGTATTAAAATAGCGCTCCGTATTTCCGGCTCCGGTATCCCCGTTTCTAGGCACTGGGAGCCATTGGAGTTTCAGTGTGCTACGTGCACTGAAGATGGTAAGAATTCTTAAGCCTCATTTTTGTTTAAGTTGTTAGGTTTGCATTTTCGCTCAACAGCTGGCACACCCTGAATCCTATTACCCACTTAGCTGGGTGGCCCTTGTATTACTGTTCTGATGCTAGTCATGTTAGTCGGTGCTCTAACTTTCTGGTTTGCAGGTGCAAGGTGTGTTTGTATCGGCTGATACGCAGGTTAGGCTTGTAGTGGTTCTGTTCCACTCCGGCTGTAGCTTTGATACTTTACCCCGGGTCTAAGGACTTGTGATGTTTGGTATGTTAGTCCCATGGTATGGAGCTCCTGTCTGCATATGTAGCATGAAATGGTGGTTGCAGGGTATTCCCTATATGTATATATGTCTCCTTATGGCTACGCTAGTGTTTTACATGTTCCCTCATTTGGTGGTTCCCGTTGCGTTACACTCTTTGCAAAATTGTATGATGGTTAGTCGGCAGGTCTCATTTGTGACACTTTTAGATTAAGTATTTGGGTTGTTAGGTAGTACTATACTATGTAAAGTGGTTAGACCCCCACCGGTGCTGTGTATTCCAGGGTCATTTGTCGGCTGGATTATTAGCATCATTATATCTAGTCTGGGAATGTCTGTTTCCATTTGCTATATCTCACATTGTGGGAGTATATAGTTTGGTAAGCCTTGTCATACTATGTTGTCCAGATATGTTTTATCTTACCGTGAATGAGTGCATATATATGATAGGTGTTACCATATGATTGATGATCAGGTCCCCACTTGTGCAGTGCACTCTTTGGTGATTTTTTGGATAACATCACTGTTTCATTCTGATGAGGAATGAATATCCTTATCAGCCTGTACTGGTCCCCATGTTGGGAGTATATTACTCTAAGACCCTGTGGCACTGTGATGTCTTGCTATGTTTTCTCATCTTCTGTTTGTCAAAAGTCCTTGCACTTTGTTCTCTATTTTTTCTTTCTTTTCTAGTTTTTATTCCTTTTCCCTGGTTTTTAATAATGAATTTATATCCGCTGGTGGGCGGAATATATAATGTCCAGTATGGCGGTGATATAATGCTGCCATTAATGGTGGAGGGTTGTCACTGGTGTTTATTTGAGGTTTTTGTTTTTTATTTTTGACTATGTTTTTGTATCTTGTAGATAAAAATTTGTCTTGAAGAAGGCCTTTGAATAGGCCGAAACGTCGACATTGCTTGATGTACTACTAGTTTTGAAAAATAAAGATTACATACTTTTACCTATTCTACAAGTCCTGTGAGTGCCCTCCATACACATAGCTAACTTATATATATATATATATATATATATATATATATATTTTAAATAAAAATATTTTCTTCTCACTGTAGAACAGGAATGTGAAATATTTCTAACGCACCTTAGGCTTAAGCACAGTTGGTCTAGCACAGTTTCAGGTTAGCATGCAAGCAATGAATTGAAAAGGCTTTAGTGCATGCCACAGAAGGAAAAGGGAGTTAGTGTGGTTACAATATCTGAATTCCTGAAGTAAGCGCACCAGAGTCTTTTGCTCTTGTACTAACTTTTTACATTTAACTTGTAATACTAGTGCTAAACTGAGAGCTCTAAGGGCGCGATCCGATAAAGATCATAGTTTGCGGCGCAAGCTAGGGAACCCCCGCCGCCCGTAGTTTCAGCTCGCAACTCGAGCTATCCTTTATACGGCGCCATCAGATGCTAAAGTGCCGTAAGTCTGATAAACCAGCGATGTCCAGAAATCTGCGTAAGTACAAATTTCTGGAGTCGCCAGTGACTTACGGCACTTTAGAAACTGCCGGCGCCTACAAAACCTGACTAAGTTATAAAATCACCTGTACTGTCTAACACGCCTCCCAAACATAGCCCGACACGTCTAACCCTCTATCTGCTATCCCCCCTCACTATCCTAACAACAAAAAAATGTATTAACCCCTAAACCGCCACTCCCGGACCCCGCCGCCACCTAATAAAGTTATTAACCCCTAAACCGCAGCTCCCAGACCCCGCCGCCACCTACATTATCTATATTACCCCCTAATGTGAGCTCCTACCCTGCCGCCATCTACATTAACTACCCCCTAATGTGAGCTCCTACCCCACCGCCAACTACATTAACTACCCCCTAATTTAATCCCCCTACCCCGCCGCCAGCTATATTAAAATTATTAACCCCTAATTTAATCCCCCTACCCCGCCGCCAGCTATATTAAAATTATTAACCCCTAATTTAATCCCCCTATACCGCCGCCAGCTATATTAAATAGATTAACCCCTAATCTAATCCCCCTACACCGCCGCCAGCTATATTAACTATATTAACCCTAATTATATTAGGGTTAATATAGTTATATTATATATGTTAACTATATTAACCCTAATTATATTAGGGTTAATATAGTTATTATATTATATATAGTTAATATAGTTATTATATTATATATATTAACTATATTAACCCTAATTATATTAGGGTTAATATAGTTAATATAGTTATTATAATATATATATTAACTATATTAACCCTAATTATATTAGGGTTAATATAGTTAATATCGTTATTATATTATATATATATATTAAGTATAATAACCCTATCTAACTCTAACATCCCTAACTAAATTCTTATTAAAATTAATCTAATTAATATTAATATTATTAATTAAAATATTCCTATTTAAATCTAAATACTTACCTATAAAATTAACCCTAAGATAGCTACAATGTAATTAATAATTACATTGTAGCTATTTTAGGGTTTATATTTATTTTACAGGTAACTTGGTATTTATTTTAACTAGGTACAATAGCTATTAAATAGTTAATAACTATTTAATAGCTACCTAGTTAAAATAATTAGCAATTTACCTGTAAAATAAATAATAACCTAAGTTACAAATACACCTACATTATCAATAAATTAAATAAACTACAAATATCTAAACTAAAATACAATTAAACTAAACTAAATTACAAAAAACAAACAAACACTAAATTACAAAAAATAAAAAAAGATTACAAGATTTTTAAGCTAATTACACCTATTCTAAGCCCCCTAATAAAATAATAAAGCCCCCCAAAATAAAAAAAATGTCCCTACCCTATTCTAAAATACAAAAGTTAACAGCTCTATTACCTTACCAGCCCTTAAAAGGGCCTTTTGCGGGGCATTTCCCCAAAGAAATCAGCTCTTTTGCCTGTAAAAAAAACACACAATACCACCCTAATATAATTAGGGCATAATATAGTTAATATATATAATATAATAACTATATTAACTATATTAACCCTAATATAATTAGGGTTAATATAGTTAATATAACTGGCGGCAGTGTAGGGGGGATTAGATTAGGAGTTAATCTATTTAATATAGCTGGCGGCGGTATAGGGGGATTAAATTAGGGGTTATAATTTTAATATAGCTGGCGGAGGGGTAGGGGGATTAAATTAGGGGTTAATAATTTTAATATAGCTGGCGGCTGGGTAGGGGATTAAATTAGGGGGTAGTTAATGTAGATGGCGGCTGGGTAGGAGCTCACATTAGGGGGTAGTTAATGTAGATGGCGGCGGGGTAGGAGCTCACATTAGGGGATAATATAGATAATGTAGGTGGCGGCGGGGTCCGGGAGCGGCGGTTTAGGGGTTAATAACTTTATTAGGTGGCGTCGGGGTCCGGGAGCGGCGGTTTAGGGGTTAAATACTTTATTAGGGAATGCGGCGGGGGATCGCGGTTGACAGGTAGATAGACATTGCGCATGCGTTAGGTGTTAGGTTTTACTTAGCAGGTAGTTTAGGGAGTTACGGGGCTACAATAGGCAGCGTAAGGCTTACTACGGTTGCATTTTGTGGCGAGGTGAAAATGGAGTAAGATTTCTCCATTTTAGCCATGTAAGTCCTTAAGCTGTATATTGGATACCAAACTGCCTATGGCCCAAAAAACTACGGGCAAAGGCAGCAATATACGAGCGTAACTTCTAGGTTACGCCGTATATAGGATACCAAACCCACGCAAAATTCGGCGTCGCCGGCTTTTGTGGGCGACACTGCATATCGGATTGGGCCCTAAATGTTTACCTTGAGCGCAGTAAGTGCTCATGAAAATGTAATCAAGCCCATATGGGGTTTTATTCTATTCAGATGATTACATCTTATTAATACTCAGCGTTAAGGTTACTCTTAGAACACACTACAGAGAGTGGTCAGCAATAACTACATGGGTTGCTGCATATAATAACAGACATCTTTTCAGTTTCAGGCTTTCAAATATATCTATTATTTTAAATTGAAAAAAATGTTGTAGATGTAACTAAAATATTAGTTTTATCTAAGACATAAGCTGAATAGCAATCTGTTGATGTATTTGTTCTTTCAATATACACCAAAATAAATCATTACATTTATGATTAATCTTCTGTTTTAAATGTAGTATTTTGGTTACAAATGATTTAATTATACAGACTAGGTAAGTATGTATTATTTTAGAAAGGGCAACACAAATAACAACTGTGCAGATGGCAGTGCCTTGGGGTGCATACAAAAAACATGTCTGGACCCTGCTATTGACAGTCACAAACATCTCATGTGTCTCATTTCCAGCTGTCATGAGAATTAATTTGGTTAATATAAACTTTGTTTGGTTATACCTGCTGTGCTAAAGACCATAACAGCTTGTGCTGTGTCTCACTTAATATTCAGCATAAAAACAAGCAGTGTAAATGTATGCTCCTAAGTACCACCTCACGAATTCAATGTGACTGATACAATTTGCATTACAGTGCAATAGAAAACATTAATTTGACCTGGCTTCAAGCAGAGTTGCATTTATCTTTTGAAATATATTTTAATAATTAATCAACTGTTCTCCTTAGGGAAAAAAATAAATATTACTGCACAGCTATAAAATAATTACTTTCTGAAAATGTATTCTTGGGCACTGTATATATGAATTTACAATTTGTATAATGTTTTTACAAATTGCAGTTCTAGAATGTAGGGAAAAAATATTGTCAGATTACATTTTGTTGATTTCTACTCAGGCTATAGTTATATTATTATTAGTAGATTATGTTATAGCGTCTAATGGCACTGTTTATGCTATTACATTACAGAATGTATAGTGCAAGTGTATATTGACTGTATAGTAATGGGATATGAAGGTTTAAATTAAACTTTCATTGGGTCAGGTAGAGCATGTACTTTTAAGGGACTATTAAATTCACTTCTAATATCAAATTGACTTTAATTTCTTATTATCTATTGAGAAAAACATATATACATATCTTCAGTAGTATCAGTGCACACATTTTTCTCTTGTCATTGACTCGTCAGATGTGTTCAGCTAGCTCCCAGTAGTGCATTGCTGCTCCAGAATTGGCATTTACTATGGGACAGAGTACAAGTTGAGCACAAAGAACATCTCAGGGTGCCTTATCCTGAGCACAACTCTGTGCTAACAAAAGAGCATAATGTGATATTTTAAGTGAATGGAAAAGAAGATCTTAATGCGACTGACATTTATTTAGCATGCTTACATTGCTAGTAGTGAGTTAAAGGGACATAATACTCATATGCTAAATCACTTGAAACTGATGCAGTATAACTGTAAAAAGCTGACAGGAAAATATCACCTGAGCGTCTCTATGTAAAAAAGGAAGATATTTTACCTCACAATTTCCTCAGCTCACCAGAGTAAGTTCTGTGTAAAAAGTTATACTTCAGTTACTGTCCAGCTGCAGGTAAAAAAAATAAATGAAGAAATGAACAGCAGCCAATCAGCATCAACAGTGCTGAGGTCATGAACCTTCACTGTGATCTCATGAGATTTCACTTAACTCTCATGAGATTTCATAGTAAACTTCCTTAAACTGAATAGGGAAATAAGATGAGAGTGCACAAAGCTTGCTCCTTTGCCTGTCCCGGGACAGACATACTGATTTGCTGCTTAGAAATCTTTTACAATGGGATGTGGCTACTAAGGAATTTTTGAGGTAAAATATCTTTCTTTTTTACATAGAGATGTTCAGGTGATATTTTCTAGTCAGCTTTTTACAGCTATGCTGCATCACTTTCAAGTGTTTCAACATTTGTGTATCATGGCCCTTTAAGTATTATGCTCATACTCAATAGAAAGTACAGTTGGAAAATGTAGTCATATTTATACATATTAAATGTAAGATCAAGGTTTATTATTATTATTATCATTATCATTAATTGGTAGGGCGCCACAAACTGCCATAACTACTGGAGGAAGAGGGGCCTGTTCTAATGGCGTCACTAGGGGGGTGCGGAGGGTGCAGCCCACACCAGGTGACACTCTCGCGGGCGGAGTGACACCACCAGGCACATAGTTGCTAACAGTCTCATATCTGACCTCTTAGTTAAGGCACATAGTATACAAAAAACCTGGCTAGCATCTCAGACACTGTCAAATGAGCCCATCAAACCCCCCTTTCCTTCTTTGCTCTCTTCCCACTCCCCGTGTCAGACTGATGTGTCTGACATCAGTCTGACACATCAGCTTAATACAGCTTAATACAGACAACATTTTCCATATAGTGTTATTTGGGTACATTACTCACACAGTTAAGCTTATCTGTTTAAACAATTGGCAGCAGCTGAAAATCAGTTTAACTGTGCAGAGTAATGTACCCAAATAACATTATATGCAGCCATTATATGCAGCCAGCAGTGAGTGCTTTGTTTTAGGGACTTTTTAAGCTAAACATTTAATGTGAATTCCCCTAAGAGAACAACAGTCTATTAAAACAAGACCACCCAACAAAAAGAGACCAGTAAAGTACAGAGAAAGGAGTGTGACTGATAATTGCTACCTTACCACCCCCCCCCCAATCAACAAACACCTATAAGACACATTCAACCTACTGTAAAGACATGTCCAGGATTGGACAACTTTCTTTATATCTCTGATAACAACCTGTCAGTGAACATGATAGGTTAATAAATTATTCAGCTAGAGCACTATAGCTGTGACATCTTTATTTTACTGTGTGCTGTTGTTTCAAATGAGAAGTATGTTAATACATACATGCACACTCACTAAAGACATGCAGGCCCACAATACAATACACTACACATCACACACAGAATACCCCCTACACACACAAACACGCATGCTACAAATATACACACACAAGACACTCAAGTTGCATTTTATTATTATTATTATTATTATTATTAACTTTTAATAATATACGGGTAGATTACGAGTTTTGCGCTAAACAGGGTTAGAAACTAACACCAAAAAAGTTGCGTTATTTCACTCTCCATATCGCTGCCATTACGAGTTACTGAAAAGCCACCTTGTGCGTGCAATATGCTGGCGTTAAGCTCCAAACGCTGCTTTAACGTGCTCATGCATGCTTTTCCCCATAGACATCAATAGGGAGAGTTATTAACCCCTAATCTGCCGCTCCCGACATCACCGACACTAATAAAAGCTATTAACCCCTAAGCCGCCACTCCCCGACATCGCCGCCACTATAATAAAGCTATAACCATTAATCTGCCGCTCCCCGACATCGCCGACACTATAATAAAGCTATTATCCCTAAACCTCCGGCCTTCCACATCACCGCCACTAAATAAACCTATTAACCCCCCTAAACCGCCAGCCCTCCACATCGCAAAACACTAAATTAAACTATTTACCCCTAAACCTAACACCCCTAACTTTAAATTAAAATTTCAATATAACTATCTTAAAATAAATTTAAAAAAAACTTACCTGTGAAAAAAAATAAAACTAAGTTTAAACTATAAATTAACTTAACATAACTATTCTAATAAAATAAAAAAAAATACCAATTAAAAAATCTAAATTACAAATTTAAAAAGCCTAACACTACGAAAAAAAATAAAAAATCTAAAATTGCAAGAAATATTAAACACTAAATTACAAAAAATAAAAAAACACTAAGCTTACAAAAAATAATAAACAAAATTATCAAAAATAAAAACAATTACACCTAATCTAATAGCCCTATCAAAATAAAAAAGCCCCCCAAAATAAAAACACCCCTAGCCTACAATAAACTACCAATAGCCCTTAAAAGGGCCTTTTGTAGGGCATTGCCCTAAGTTAAACAGCTCTTTTACCTGTAAAAAAATACAAAGTCCCCCAACAGTAAAACCCATCACCCAACCAACCCCCTAAAATAAAAAAAACTAGCTCTAAAAAAATAAATAAGCTACCCATTGCCCCTAAAGGGGCATTCATATGGGCATTGCCCTTAAAAGTGCATTCAGATCTTTTTCATTGCCCTTAAAAGGGTATTCAGCTCTTTTAAAAAAGCCCAAAGCCCTAATCTAAAAAAACAAAAAACACCCAAAAAAATGAAAAAAAAACCCCTAACACTAACCCCAGAATATCTACTCATGGTTCCTGAAGTCCAGACAGTCATCTCCATCCAGGTGGCGAGAAGTCTTCATCTAGGGGGCGATATCTTCATCCATCCCGGGGGCGTCTTCTATATTCATCCCGGCCACACAGAGCGGCACCATCCTGAAAGCCGAAGACATCCTGCACGGAGCGTTTCTATTGGCTGATTTGAATTTGAAGAATCAAATAGGATGAGAGCTTCTGAAATCATTTTGGCTGTTGAAAACAGCCAATAGGATGAGAGCTACTGAAATCCTATTGGCTGTTGAAATCAGCTAATAGGATTTCAGTGAGTAGATATTCTGGGGTTAGTGTTAGTTTTTTATTTTATTTTGTGTTTTTTGTTTTTTTTTAAGATTAGGGCTTAGGGCTTTGGGCTTTTTTAAAAGCACAGAATGCCCTTTTAAGGGGAATGAAAAAGAGCTGAATGCCCTTTTAAGGGCAATGCCCATCCAAATGCCCCTTTAGGGGCAATGGGTAGCTTAGGTTTTTTTTAGAGTTAGTTTTTTTTTATTTTGGGGGTTGGTTGGGTGGTGGGTTTTACTGTTGGGGGGACTTTGTATTATTATATAGGTAAAAGAGCTGTTTAACTTAGGGCAATGCCCTACAAAAAGATATTGGTATTTTATTGTAGGCTAGGGGGTGTTTTTATTTTGGGGGGCATTTTATTTTTATAGGGGTATTAGATTAGGTGTAATTGTTTTCAGTTTTGATAATTTCATTTATTATTTTTTATAAGCTTGGTGTTTTTTATTTTTTGTAATTTAGATTTTTGTAATTTTTTTCGTAGTGTTGGTTAGTTTTAATTTGTAATTTAGGTTTTTAATTGGTAGTATTTTTTTATTTTATTAGAATAGTAATGTTAGGTTAATTTACAGTTTAATGTTAGGTTTATTTTTTTTTCACAGGTAAGTTTTTTATTTATTTTAAGATAGTTATATTGTAATTTAAAGTTAGGCGGCGTTAGGTTTAGGGTTTAATAGTTTAATTTAGTGTTTGCGATGTGGGGGGCTTGCGGTTTAGGGGTTAATAGGTTTATTTAGTGGCGGGGATCTGGGAGGCCGGCGGTTTAGGGGTTAATATGTTTATTTAGTGGCAGCAATGTGGGAGACTGGAGGTTTAGGGGTTAATAACTATTATTGTGGCGGCAATGTGGGAGGCCGGCGGTTTAGGGGTTAATAGGTTTATTTAGTGACGGCGATGTGGGAGACTGGAGGTTTAGGGGTTAATAGTACTATTATTGTGGTGGCAATGTGGGAGGCCAAAGGTTTAGGGATTAATAACTTTATTATAGTGTCAGGGAGCAGAGGATTAGCGGTTAATAGCTTTATTATAGTGTCAGCGATGTTGGGGGGCGGCGAATTAGGGGTATTTATGTTTATTTAATAGTTGCGATGTGGGTGGGCGGCAGATTAGGGGTTAATAAATGTAATATAGTGTTTGCAATGCGGGAGGGCGGCGGTTTAGGTGTTAATAGGTAGTTTATGGTTGTTAGTATACTTTGTAACACTTTAGTTATGAGTTTTGTAAAACATTTTTATTGCGCAAAACTCATAACTACTGCTCTCAGATGGCGGTATGGATCATGTCGGTATAAACTGCAACGTAAGCATGTTAGCTGGACCGCACAACCTGTAATACCAGCGCTATGAAAATCCCACGCAAAAGCGTATTTTTTTTTAGTGCGGAATGGACGTTGCGTTACAGGCTAAAATGCTTGCAGTATAGCAATACCGACACGACTCATAATATGCATTACTGGCCATTACACTGGAATTGCCATATTTTCAGCGTTAAAAGCTGTAACGCAAAACTCGTAATCTAGGTGATAGTTATTTTCTTATGACACTAGTTTAAGAAGCATATGTATTATATATAGCTGATGTAAACGCTCCACATTAGGAAAAAAAAAAAATTATGGGGTAACACCATGAGTTACCGCACCAGATGACACCAACCCTAGTGACACCATTGCCCTGTTCCAAAGAGCTTACAGTCTACAGGTTAAGGGTGCAGACACATAAGGTTTAGGGTAGTTTGTCACGTGTAATGTAGTGGCAGCAGTGAGTCAAAGCAGTTCAAGGTTTATTTTGGGTAGGATGAAAAATAGAGGAGAGATGGTAAGCTTCTTTAAATAGGTGAGTTTTCAAAGCAATGGAGACAGTCATATGGAGTGGGGTAGAGAGTTCCTGAGAACAGGAGCATCACATAAGAAATCTTGGAGGCAGGAAAGAGAAACGTAGATAATAGGAGTATAGAGACGTAGGTCAGAGTATGATCAAAGAGGACAGGTCAGGGAGTATTTGTTGATGAGAGAGGAAATATAATTAGGAGTGAGGCGGTTGAGTGCTTTGTAAGTTAGGGTTAATACTTTGAATTGTATTCTGGAGTGTATGGGATGCCAGCATAGATATTGGCAGAGCGTTGCAGCTCATGTACTGTAGATTGGCAACTTAGGTTGATGTAATACTCCTGACCAATATAAAATTGGTTTTGTTGCTCTTGTGTTTTAAGTCTCAGCAAAATGGTTATATTTACTAAGATCATAAACTGTGAGCTAATTAGTAACAAATACAGTAATGAATGACACTGGAAAAGAAACAACGTGTGTTTATTATAACACAGGTTTCCTATGAGCAGTGTTAGAATAGCAGTCTCAAGTTTCTGCTTAATGACTTGGTTAGAGGTATAATGTTCAGCAGGAATAATCACTTCAACAAGTTGTAACAGGTGTTTCAATAGTATCGCAAACAAACTTCACACACTCTCACTGGAATAAAATATTTACAAGTCCCACACATTCTTTCACATCCTTTTGGAAGCATATATGAATATAACTGGTTGTTCAGTCACAGGTTAATACGTTTAGTGCTTACGAGTTCTTAGAGGATTTATCGGCATATAATCTTACCACTTCAGTCTCTAAGTAAGCGATCACAGTACCTTTGTCTTGGGAGGAATATACCTGATGTGAGAAAAGATCCGGAGGTTTGTTTGTCCGACAGCGTGTGGAGGAGTGAGAAGCCGGTGAGAGTGTGACTTACTTCCGGTTGCGGTTAGGATGATCCGATACACAGCTGATGCTGGAAACTCACACAGAGCTAAATATTGCGGCTGAAAAAAAGGCTGAATAGCTGAATGTGATAAAGGTTTGATTTGAATAAACCTCAAGGTGTTAAACCTAGTAAAGGTTATAACAAGCTGAATAATTCAAAGGTTAAATAAACAGAGACCTGGTCTTAAGAACTATGAATATAAAGCTAAACTCTTAACAGAGCAGGCTTAAACAAAGTACATCAATTAACAGGCAGTTTGAATATGGCAATGTGAGGTTTAAATAGGGTTTGGCTGTTGGTAGGAGGGATCAGTCCTTAAAGGTATATTACATCTCCCCCCCGTTAAGGAATCACCCCCGGTGATTCAGGGTGAGGTTTAGATGGGTAACGGAGATGAAAACGCCTAAGGAGTCTTGGAGCGTTAATCTCCGAGTGATGTTGCCAAGAATTCTCTTCTGGTCCATAACCCTTCCATTGAATCAGATATTCCAATTTCCTTCTCCTAATGCGAGAATCTAGGATTCTTTCTACCTCAAACTCTTCTTGATTGTTTAGGAGTATGGGAGGAGGAACTGTCAAATCTAATCTGTTTCGGTCTGAAGTATACGGTTTTAATAATGAGACATGAAATGTATTATGTATTTTGTAATGTTGTGGTAGCTTTAATCTCACTGCATTAGGATTGATGATTTTGTCAATTGAAAAAGGTCCTATATACTGATTAGCTAATTTTTTACTTGGTATCTGTAACCTTAGATATTTAATAGAAAGAAGTACCTGATCACCTAACTTATAGTCTGGTGAGGGTCTGTGTCTTTGGTCATAATAATGTTTTTGTCTGTCTTTAGCTTGAACGAGGTGTGCCTTTATTTGTTCTAATCGATCTTGTAAGGTATTGAGATAAGTTGTAGCACCTGGAGAATTGACTGGAGTATTTGAAAGAGTGATTGATGTGGGGTGATAACCATATGTGGCAAAAAATGGGGACATCTTTGTTGAAGAGGATAGAGAGTTATTGTATGAAAATTCTGCCAAAGGGAGGTATGTTACCCAATCATCTTGTAAATGTGTAATATAACACCTGAGGTACTGTTCTAATGTTTGATTTAATCGTTCGGTTAACCCATTGGTTTGTGGGTGGAATGCTGTGGAGTATCGTGTGTCAATCTTTAGTGACTTACAGAGTGATCTCCAGAAAGCGGAGGTGAATTGAGTACCCCTGTCAGTTATAATGGTGGATGGTAAACCATGTAGGCGAACAATAGCTCTAATGAATGCTTTTGCTGTTATAAAGGCACTAGGAAGAGCCTTTAAAGGTGTGAAGTGAGCTAATTTGGTTAATTGATCCACTACAACAAATATTGTATTATACTGTTGTGAATCTGGTAAATCAACAATGAAGTCCATGGATATGGTACTCCATGGTCTATCAGGAATCGGCAGTGACGTCAGGTATCCTATAGGTTTCCTATGCTCAGCCTTGTTTCTGGCACAGACATCACAGCCTATGACGTAGTCAGAAATAGTCTTTTCCATATGAGGCCACCAAAAGTTCCTTTTAGTTAACTCAATGGTCTTTTGGATTCCTGTATGTCCAGATAATACATTGTCATGGGTATTGTTCAATATGAGTTGTCGTTGAGACTCAGGAATGAATAATCTTCCATTATGGTAAAATAATCCTGTTGTTGAATCCTTAACGCACTCTGGTGGTATTGAAGTCTCATCTTTCAGAGCTGATAATATTTCAGTCTCTAAACCAGTGAGTGCTCCCAAAAATTTTTCTTCTGGTATAATTGGTGTTGAGATGTGTTGTGGCAAACTGGAATCAAACTGTCTTGATAAAGCGTCAGCTTTCGCATTTGCACTTCCTGGTCGGTATGTTATTAAAAAATTGAACCGATCCATAAAAAGTGCCCATCTTACTTGACGGGAAGAAAGTGTCTTGTTAGTCCTTAAGTATTCTAGGTTCTTATGATCGGTATAAATCAGAAAGGGTTCTTTAGTTCCTTCTAAGAGGTGTCGCCAATGTTCTAGTGAACGTTTTATAGCTAGTAACTCTTTGTCACCAATAGAATAATTACTTTCTGCTGGTAAGAAAGTCTTTGAATAGAAAGCAATGGGATGAATCAGTTTGGTGTCCCTGTTCTGTTGTGATAATACTGCTCCAATTCCAGAATTGGAAGCATCTACTTCCAATATGAATGCTTGATTGTAGTCTGGTAAAGTTAAAACTGGTGCTGAGGTGAAAAGCTCTTTTAGCTTAGTAAAAGCTTCTTGGGACTCTTTTGTCCAACAGAATTTATGATTGCTACTAGTTAGTTGAGATAGTGGTTTTACAACTGAGGAAAACCCTTTGATAAATTTCCTGTAAAAATTTGCAAACCCCAGAAACCTCTGGAGTGAGCGTGTGGTAGTGGGTTTTGGCCATTCTATAATAGCCTGAATCTTTTGTTGATCCATCTCAATCTTGTTGGGTTTTAGAATATAACCCAGGAATTTTATTTCTGATGTATGAAAGATACATTTTTCTAACTTAGCGTATAACTTATTTTGTCTAAGTCTAGTTAAAACCCAACGAACGTGTTTCTCATGTTCAGCTATATTTTTTGAATATATTAAGATATCATCCAAATAGATTATGACGCAAACATCTGTGAGATCGTGGAATATCTCATTTATGAAATGCTGGAAGGTTGCCGGAGCATTGCATAATCCGAAGGGCATAACGTTATATTGGAACAATCCGTATCTGGTGCGGAAAGCAGTCTTCCACTCATCACCCTTCTTGATACGGATTAGATTATAAGCTCCTTTTAAATCCAGTTTTGAAAATACAGTGGCCCCCGTAAGTCTTTCTAGTAACTCAGGGATTAAAGGGAGTGGATATCGGTTCTTTACTGTGATCTTATTTAGAGCTCTGTAGTCGATAATTGGACGTAAAGTTCCATCTTTGTTTTTTACAAAGAATATCCCAGCCGCTGCTGGAGAGGTTGAATGAGTAATGAAACCCTTTCTCAGATTATCATCCAAATAGGTACGTAAATCTTGGAGCTCATTTTGGTTCATTGGATAAATTTTGCCATGAGGTATTTGTGATCCTGGAATAATGTCAATGGGGCAGTCAAATGCTCTATGTGGAGGCAAATTTTCAGCTTCTTTCAAATCGAATACGTCTGCCAGATCCTGATATACACATGGAATACCCTGCTCCATAGTAGCTATAGAACAGTGAGGATAACAAGTCTTAGTACAATAGGTTGAGTTTAGGTTTACTGTGTTTTGTGTCCAATCTATTTCAGGATTATGAATAACTAACCATGTATAACCTAAGATGACTGAGTGCTGTGCTATAGGTATAATATCAAAAGTTACATATTCAGTGTGTGCCTTGGATGTGGTTATTAAAAGTGGTATGGTGTGATGAGTGATTGGTCCATTCTGAATGAATGTACCATCAATTAACTTCACAAAAACTGGGTTTGTTTTGCACACAGTGGGTATTTTATTCTTTTTTACATAATCAGTGTCAATATAATTTCCAGTCGCCCCAGAATCTATTAGTCCTTCAGTCTGTAGGTTGTCTTGATCCCACTGTAAGGAAAGGGGAATAGTTAGATGTTGTGTCTTAGAGGTGTTATATATTTGTTTGATAGATTCTGTCTTACCCTTTCTTTGTTTTGATAGTAATGGACATTCACTAACAGAGTGCTCCTTATGTGCACAATATAAACAGAGATTTGACAATCTTCGTCTTATCTTTTCTTCTGAGGTAAGTGGACCCCTTATAGTTCCTATTTCCATAGGTATAGGGTTAGATAAAGTCTTTTCTTGTGATGTAGGTGAGGGATAAGTGCGTCTAGAGAGTGTCTCATAAACTGATTTTTCTACTTTGCGCTCTCTTAGACGTCTGTCCAGAGTAATGCAGACTTTTATGAGAGCTGATAATGTCTCAGGCATTTCTATTCGTGAGAGCTCATCTTTTAAGCTCTCAGATAATCCCAGCCTGAACTGATTTCTGAGGCTGACCTCATTCCATTTGGAGTCTGAAGCCCACATCTGAAAGTCAGTGATGAACTCTTCCACGGTTCTTTTGCCCTGTTTAAGAGCTCGAAGTTTGGTCTCTGCGTTAATCTGTGTGTTAGTGTCCTCATATAAGATAGACATAGCAGAGAAAAAATCCTGCAATGAATCCATTACAGGATCGTTTGTTTCATACAGCCTATTGGCCCATGTTCTAGGTTCCCCCAGTAAGTAAGATATAGTAGTGCAAACTTTTATTCTCTCACTATGGTAAGTCCTAGGTCTCAAAGTAAATAACAAATTGCATGCATTTTTGAAATCTCTGAAAACTGATCGTTTACCTGAAAAAGGAGTAGGAGGCTGAATTTGAGGTTCAGGAGTAGCCTGCTCCTTAGGGGTTAAACATTCCTTTAGTAAGGCTTTTAAAGCTGTATTCTCTGCTTGCACCTCTGTTAAGCCACGTGCAAGGTAATCCAACTTTTGATGTATGTTAGAGAATTCATTCTGAATCTCTTGTGGTTCCATGGCTTAAAGAGTAAACAAACAGATATTTTGGGCCTGTTAATACTGTAATACTCCTGACCAATATAAAATTGGTTTTGTTGCTCTTGTGTTTTAAGTCTCAGCAAAATGGTTATATTTACTAAGATCATAAACTGTGAGCTAATTAGTAACAAATACAGTAATGAATGACACTGGAAAAGAAACAACGTGTGTTTATTATAACACAGGTTTCCTATGAGCAGTGTTAGAATAGCAGTCTCAAGTTTCTGCTTAATGACTTGGTTAGAGGTATAATGTTCAGCAGGAATAATCACTTCAACAAGTTGTAACAGGTGTTTCAATAGTATCGCAAACAAACTTCACACACTCTCACTGGAATAAAATATTTACAAGTCCCACACATTCATTCACATCCTTTTGGAAGCATATATGAATATAACTGGTTGTTCAGTCACAGGTTAATACGTTTAGTGCTTACGAGTTCTTAGAGGATTTATCGGCATATAATCTTACCACTTCAGTCTCTAAGTAAGCGATCACAGTACCTTTGTCTTGGGAGGAATATACCTGATGTGAGAAAAGATCCGGAGGTTTGTTTGTCCGACAGCGTGTGGAGGAGTGAGAAGCCGGTGAGAGTGTGACTTACTTCCGGTTGCGGTTAGGATGATCCGATACACAGCTGATGCTGGAAACTCACACAGAGCTAAATATTGCGGCTGAAAAAAAGGCTGAATAGCTGAATGTGATAAAGGTTTGATTTGAATAAACCTCAAGGTGTTAAACCTAGTAAAGGTTATAACAAGCTGAATAATTCAAAGGTTAAATAAACAGAGACCTGGTCTTAAGAACTATGAATATAAAGCTAAACTCTTAACAGAGCAGGCTTAAACAAAGTACATCAATTAACAGGCAGTTTGAATATGGCAATGTGAGGTTTAAATAGGGTTTGGCTGTTGGTAGGAGGGATCAGTCCTTAAAGGTATATTACAGTTGATGAGCCTAGTTGAAGCATTCATAATAGATTAGAGGGGGAAAGGTGGTGTTTGGAAAGGCTATTTAGATATGGATAGCAGTAGCCAATGCCTAACAAAATGATGGAATTAATTATTATTATTATATATTGTAGTTTGCTGAGTATTGGGAGGATAATTTAATGCAGTTGTGATATCTGAAGACCAGCTTTTAGCGCATCAGGTTTTGCTTAAGTGCAAACAGTTTATTTTCAATTATAGGAGCACTGAGCTGACAACAATGAGAGTGTGAGAGTGAGAGTGAGTGAGAGTGAGTGAGTGAGTGAGTGAGAGTGAGTGAGAGTGAGTGAGTGAGTGTGAGTGAGTGAGAGTGAGTGAGAGAGAGTGAGTGAGTGAGAGTGAGTGAGTGAGAGTGAGTGAGTGAGTGTGAGTGAGAGTGAGTGAGTGAGTGTGAGTGAGTGAGAGTGAGTGAGTGAGAGTGAGAGTGAGTGAATTTGAGTAAGAGTGAGTGAGAGTGAGTGAGAGTGAGTGAGAGTGAGTGAGAGTGAGTGAGAGTGAGTGAGAGAGTGTGAGAGTGAGTGAGAGTGAGTGAGAGTGAGTGAGTGAGAGTGAGTGTGAGTTAGTGTGAGTGAGTGAGAGAGTGAGCGAGTGTGAGTGAGAGTGAGTGAGTAAGAGTGAGTGAGTGAGAGTGAGAGAGAGTGAGTGAGTGAGTGAGTGTGAGTGAGTGAGAGTGAGTGAGAGTGAGTGAGAGTGAGTGAGTGAGTGAGAGTGTGAGAGAGCTCAGCCAGTCACCACTTACAAGGTGTCCCATAATAGACTGGTCCTAACGCTATGAAATTAGCCAAACTAAGCTGAATAATACAATTCTAATATATCAAAGTAGAATTTCCAATCTCTCATCCAGACTGCATGGGATGAGGCTTCCTGGCTACATATTTTTTCACATATTTTGAACTTGTTTCTCAATGCTGCAAAAAGTTGCCTTCTTAATATTTCTTAACACTATGAAGTTAGCCAATACAATTCTAATATACCAAAGTGAAATTCCAACATTACAATACTATACCTCTCATCCAGACTGCATGGGATGAGGATTCTGGCTTTATATACACACAGTTAAATAACATTATCTGAAACACACCTGAACTGGGTGGAGTGCTTTAAACCAAAGGGCTTTGGTCAGTTTCCCTAGTGATAACTCAGCAAGAAATTTTGATTAAGCACATCTAATAAAAGCATATGTTTTTAAATCCACATATTGTGGGAGTGCTGCCAAAGTGACCAAAATAAATATAATAAAGAAACAGGTATTGGCGCACCTCCAAACACATGAGACCACATATTATTTCACATATTTTAAACTTTTTTATTAATGCTGCAATTTTTTGCAGCATTAAGAAAAAAGTTTAAAATATGTGAAATAATATGTGGTCTCATGTGTTTGGAGGTGCGCCAATACCTGTTTCTATATTATATTTATTTTGGTCACTTTGGCAGCACTCCCACAATATGTGCATTTAAAAACATATGCTTTTATTAGATGTGCTTAATCAAAATTTCTTGCTGATTTATACATAGGAAACATTCTACTATGTGCTGAGCATTGAAATGTGAAATATTTAAAGTAAATAGTTAAAAACTTTATTAAATATGAATATTGCATAAATAGGCTTTTTCATGTTTTCATCTACTTAACTGCAAAGGGCTTGAATGCACCAATATATATATATATGTATATATTTATGTGTTTAAATGTGTATATAATATGTATATATGTAAATACATATAAACACATGTAAATACATATGTACATGCATATAAGCATATATATATATATATACATACACACACATATCCATCTTTAGACATACCTAAGATCTTATATCCTTGAGCTTTTATAACTCTTTTGTGCAATATTATTTTTGAATGATTTTTATTAGATAGTGTTATCATGAGTGTAGCTGTACATTACAAAGTATATGTGATGTGTGACCCTTTTTTTTTTTTTGCAAAACAGTTAACCAGAGCTCTGAGGTCACGGTAATCATTGTTGCGTAAATTGTGATTGCACTTGTGTGTTCGCATTTATTTTCAACTTGCGCGCAAACTGACCCAAAAACCTGATATCGCTCATGCGCAACTGATAGCGCTCCACTCGTAATGTGGCCCACAATAGTTAAATTAAATAAACAATACATATGGTAGAATCTCTGTTTTGCTAAATTATTTATGGCACATAATATTATTGTTTTCTAAATTGTTCTGAAAAATAAACACATCCAAATTATGTTTGAGTTTAATTTTGTTCTCTAAATACATTTAAAGGGGCACTAAAACCAAAGGTTTTTTCTTTCATGATTCAGATAGATCATGTGATTTTAAACAACTTTCCAATTTACTTCTGTTATCTAATTTGCTTTATTCTCTCAGTAATCTTTGTTATAAAAGGATACCTAGGTATGCTCAGACGCTGCTGATTAGTTACTGCACATATATGCTTCATGTTATTGACTCCTTCAATGTTCCCACTAGTGCATTGCCGCTTCATGGATTTCATGCCATTGTAAGTATCTTTTATAGATTATATTCTGCTGGATAAAAAGAGTTTTTTTTACTTTTCTGAACTCAACACTGTTTGTTGTTGTTTTTCTATTTTGTACTGTTTTGTATTCCCAATTACTTTTTATATCACTGTAGAGAATTAAGGGCCACTAAAGTCAAAATGTATGTTTCATTATTCCGATAAAGCATGCTATTTAAAAAAAACATGCACATTTTTTTTCTGCACACTTTCTGGGGCTTCAGCTCCTACTGAGCATGTGTAAAAGTGCACAGGTATATGCAGTTTGTGATTAGCTGACGGCTGTCACGTGATACAAGGGAAGAGAAAATTTGATTCATTTTTTAATTTGCAAGAAAATATTCTACTGCTCATTTGTGAATTGTCTTTGAATTGTGCATTTTTTAATTATTCAATATTACTGTATTTTGTGGTCCATTTAAAATGTAATGAATATTGTTCCTTTAAGATAATGTTTATATTTGAAATAGCTGATTAATAGCCATAATTCTACTGGAGTTATTTCATTATGAGAAAAAAAAAAATGACTAGTGAAATCAGAGATTTCCTTTGCTATATTTGTGACTGGTGTATTTACAGATTCTATACCAGGTTTATTCTTAGTAATTGGAGAATACTAGAGCACAAGGAAAAGCAAGGACAAAAGTGTGAAATCCTTTAAACATCTTTTATTCCCATGCACAGATTCTCCTTACAAATGCTAAAACAAATGGAGCGATTTGCAAAAACTGTTTGGTTTCCAGTGTCTTCAACTCTGGCGTGTAATATCACCACTGCCCTCCTCAACTGACTCCACAGCGGGTACAGGGTTTAGCCTCAAGATGTTTCCCGATCTCTCTTGATCGCTTTCTCAAGTGGATTTTAAATCTTTTTCTTATTAGGTTGATACATTTGTTAATCCCATCCATACACATTTTAAATATTGGAGTATTTTTAGCCTCCATTAAAAATGTATTCTGCAATGGAAGCCTTCTTTATAATTGAATGAAATGCTGGCATTTGTGTGACATCATATAGGGCTATACATCAATATTATACTCTGCATGTGGGCATTTTAGTGTTCACCTGGGTGGTGGTTCTCCTAAGGTCTTTGCCACCTTCCTATCAATTATTGCCTCGTGATCTGAGATAATTGAGAGTTCTAGTTTATTAAAGTCAAGTAAATTTAGTAAATGTGTGAGTTTCTCAAGTAAAGGTATAATCTTCCTAGAGACTTATGATAACCCCATGGGGCGTATTATCAAGCTCCGTATAGAGCTTGATGCCCCGTGTTTCCGGCGAGCCGGAATGACCGCTGCTCCTTAAACTGTCCGCCTGCTCTGAGGCGGCAGACAGAGATCAACCCGATCAAATGCGATCAGGTAGATTGACACCTCTTGCTAGCGGCCGATTGGCCGCAAATTTGCAGGGGGCGGCATTGTACCAACAGTTCACAAGAACTGCTGGTGCAATGATAAATGCCTAGAGCGTATACTGTCAGCATTTATCGATGTGCAGCGGACATAGTCCGCATTATCGGATCATGTCCGCTCACACATTAATAAATAGGCCCCCATATATTTTATTTATTTTTTGGCAGGCTCTTTGCTCTGTAAAGTTAGATGCTTTAGATGTATGTTCTTTCAGGTATGGCAATACTATGTTGTGGTTGTTCTGGCATTGTTCACTCTCTGTGGTTTTGTAGCTTCATATGCCAGTTTTTTCTATACAATCAATAAAAGGAAAATATACATTTTCTCATTTGCACTTGTGAAAAGAAAACATTAAAACAGAATGCAATAATATGTATTTAAATATCTACTTATTTTTTACTCATCAAGTTGTTGCACCATCTGATCCACTTAATCAGAAATTAATATAAGAGTAGTGGGTTAAGAAAAATAGATAATACAGGTACAACATCATTTATCCAAACTGTGGGATCAGAAAAAGTTTGGATTTCAGAATATTTGTAAATTTGCATTTGTAAAGTGTAAACAGTATTGTATGTTGTTTAGGCAATATGTATGTGTCATAACACAGCTTATACATGTTGCAGGGATACCAGGTCCCATGAGCTGTAGGGGACCATAAAAAGCCAGTCTATGGCCTCTATTTATCAAGCCGTCAACCGCAAATACGCTGGAATTCCGCAGCGTATTTGTTGAGAGCCTGATTCGCCTTAGTTATCAAACCCTACAGACCGGCAAAAGTAGAATTTAGTGACGTAACATACGATCTGCCGGACTCAGTCCGACACAAATCGATGCTTATGTCACTGCAGATGTTCCGAATGCAAGTTCGGCACTATCTGACTACTTTTGCTAGTTATCAAATAACTAGCAGGTACGCTCAGCACTTTTCCGGCCCAGTGTACCTGGTTTTCAATCTGCCGCCCTGGAGGTGGCGGATACCATAGGAATCAATGGGAGTGAAGCAGCGAAAGCTTATGTTCGCTGCTGCCCGATATCCCATTGATTCCTATGGGAATGTCTACACCTAACACCCTAACATGTACCCCGAGTCTAAACACCCCTAATCTGCCCCCTCTACACCGCCGCCACCTACATTATACTTATTAACCCCTAAACCGCCGCTCCAGGACCCCGCCACAACTAAAGTGTTTAACCCCTAAACCGCCGCTTCCAGAGACCACCACCACCTACATTATACTTATTAACCCCTAATCTGCCCCCCCTACACCGCCGCCACCTATATTATATTTATTAACCCCTAATCTGCCCCCCCTACACTGCCTCCACTATATTAAATGTATTAACCCCTAAACCTAAGTCTAACACTAACCCTAACACCACCTAACTTAAATATAATTTAAATAAATCTAAATAAAATTATTCCTATTTAAAACTAAATACTTACCTATAAAATAAACCCTAAGCTAGCTACAATATAACTAATAGTTACATTGTAGCAATTTTAGGATTTTTTTTTATTTTACAGGCAACTTTGTATTTATTTTAACTAGGTAGAATAGTTATTAAATAGTTATTAACTATTTAATAGCTACCTAGTTAAAATAAATACAAATGTACCTGTAAAATAAAACCTAACCTAAGTTACAACTACACCTAACACTACACTATCATTAAATTAATTACCTACATTAACTACAATTTACTACAATTAAATAAAATTATCCAAAGTCCAAAACCCCCCCCACTAAATTACAGAAAATAATAAAATAATTACAAGTTTTTAAACTAATTACACCTAATCTAATCCCCCTAATAAAATAAAAAAGCCCCCCAAAATAATAAAAAGCCCTACCCTATACTAAATTACAAAAATCCCCCCAACATTAAAACCCACCACCCACATTAAAAAACTTGTAATTATTTTATTATTTTCTGTAATTTAGTTTTTTTTTTTTTTTTTGGACTTTAGATAATTTTATTTAATTGTAGTTAATTGTAGTTAATGTAGGTAATTAATTTAATGATAGTGTAGTGTTAGGTGTAATTGTAACTTAGGTTAGGTTTTATTTTACAGGTACTTTTGTATTTATTTTAACTAGGTAGCTATTAAATAGCTATTTAATAACTATTCTACCTAGTTAAAAAAATACAAAGTTGCCTGTAAAATAAAAATAAATCCTAAGCTAGCTATAATGTAACTATTAGTTATATTGTAGCTAGCTTAGGGTTTATTTTAGAGGTAAGCATTTAGTTTTAAATAGGAATAATTTTATTTAGATTTATTTAAATTATATTTAAGTTAGGGGGTGTAAGGTTTAGTGTTAGACTTAGGTTTAAGGGTTAATACATTTAATATAGTGGCGGCGGTGTAGGGGGGACATATTAGGGGTTAATAAATATAATGTAGGTGGCGGTGGGCTCCGGGAGCGGCGGTTTAGGGGTTAAACACTTTATTTAGTTGCGGCAGGGTCCGGGAGCGGCAGGATAGGGGTTAATAACTTTATGTAGGTTGCAGCGGTATAGGGGGCGGAATATTAGGGGTTAATAAGTATAATATAGGTGGCGGTGGGCTCCGGGAGCAGCATTTTAGGCTGGGGGCCCGCACGGGCGCGCGCGCGTGCACGGGAGGGTGGGGGCGGGCGCGTGCACGGGGAGGGAGCGGGTGGGAACCGCTACACTACAGAAAATGCTGAAAATAAAAAATGTCAAAAATGTAAAAAAAAAAATTTGATCAGCAAGGTGGTGGGGGTTTGTCTGTGGGGGGGGGAGCTACACTACAGAAAAAACAAACAAACAAAAAAGCACTTTTTATTGCAAACTGGGTACTGGCAGACAGCTGCCAGTACCCAAGATGGCCCCCAATAAGGCAGAGGGGAGGGTTAGAGAGCGGTTTTGGGGGGGATCAGGGAGGTTGGGGGCTAAGGGGGGGATCCTACACAGTAGCATATGTAAGTATGCTAAAAAAAAATATATATTTTTTTAAAAACCCTTTTATTTTAGTACAGGCAGACTTTCTGCCAGTACTTAAGATGGCGGGGACAATTGTGGGGTGGGGGAGGGAAGGGAGCTGTTTGGGAGGGATCAGGGGGTGGGATGTGTCAGATGGGAGGCTGATCTCTACACTAAAGCTAAAATTAACCCTGCAAGCTCCCTACAAACTCCCTAATTAACCCCTTCACTGCTAGCCATAATACACGTGTGAGGCGCAGCAGGATTTAGCGGCCTTCTAATTACCAGAAAGCAACGCCAAAGTCATATATGTCTGCTATTTCTGAACAAAGGGAATCCCAGACAAGCATTTACAACCATTTATGCCATAATTGCACAAGCTGTTTGTAAATGATTTCAGTGAGAAACCTAAAATTGTGAAAAATGTTACGTTTTTTTTAATTTGATCGCATTTGGCGGTGAAATGGTGGCATGAAATATACCAAAATGTGCCTAGATCAATACTTGGGGTTGTCTACTACACTACACTAAAGCTAAAATTAACCCTACAAGCTCCCTAAAAGCTACCTAATTAACCCCTTAACTGCTGGGCATAATACACTTGTGGTGCGCAGTGGCATTTAGCGGCCTTCTAATTACCAAAAAGCAACGCCAAAGCCATATATGTCTGCTATTTCTGAACAAAGGGGATCCCAGAGAAGAATTTACAACCATTTATGCCATAATTGCACAAGTTGTTTGTAAATAATTTCAGTGAGAAACCGAAAGTTTGTGAAAAAATTTGTGAAAAAGTGAACGATTTTTTGTATTTGATCGCATTTGGCGGTGAAATGGTGGTATGAAATATACCAAAATTGGCCTAGATCAATACTTTGGGATGTCTACTAAAAAAAATATATACATGTCAAGGGATATTCAGGGATTCCTGAAAGATATTAGTGTTCTAATGTAACTAGCGCTAATTTTGGAAAAAAATGGTTTGGAAATAGCAAAGTGCTACTTGTATTTATGGCCCTATAACTTGCAAAAAAAGCAAAGAACATGTAAACATTGGGTATTTATAATCTCAGGACAAAATTTAGAAACTATTTAGCATGGGTGTTTTTTGGTGGTTTTAGATATGTAACAGATTTTGGGGGTCAAAGTTAGAAAAAGTGTGTTTTTTCCATTTTTCCTCATATTTTATCATTTTTTTTATAGTAAATTATATGATATGATGAAAATAATGGTCCATTTAATGGCGAGAAAGACGGTATATAATATGTGTGGGTACAGTAAATGAGTAAGAAGAAAATTACAGCTAAACACAAACACCGCAAAAATGTAAAAATAGCCTTGGTCCCAAATGGACAGAAAATGGAAAAGTGCTGTGGTCATTAAGGGGTTAAACAACTTTCCAATTCACTTTTATCATCAAATTTGCTTTGTTCTCTTGATATTCTTTGTTTAAAGCTAAACCAAGGTAGGCTCAAATGCTAATTTATAAAACCTTGAAGGCCGCTCAATATTTTAATGCATTTGTAAGTTTTTTTCACAGCTAGAGGGCGTAAGTTCATGTGTGCCATACAGATAACATTGTGACCACGCCCGTGGATTTACAAGTGAGAGGGCACTGATTGGCTAAATGCAAGTCTGTCAAAAGAACTGAAATAAGTGGGCAGTCTACAAAGGCTTAGATACAAGGTAATCACAGATGTAAAAAGTATTTTTCTATAACAGTGTTGGATATGCAAAATGGGGGACTGGGTAATAAAGGGATTATCTATATTTTTAAACAATAACAATTCTGGAGTAGACTGTCCCTTTAACTTTGGGGGAAGCCCGACATTTTTTTTTGCACCAGGACCCTCTGTTGAGTAGGTTCACTACTGATGCAACCTAAAGGTGGTTTGATATAATTTTTAACCCCTTAACGACCAGCACCGTACCCTGTAGGATGCTGCTGTCCTGGGCCTCTCCCTGCTGCAATCTTGCTAACAGTAGCGAGATTGCACTATTTCTGGGTGCCTCACAAGCGGGAGTGTACAAAAAATAGAAGGGCAGAGGTACAGATGCACAGAGGACCACTCTGTGGCCCTCTCTGCATCGGGCAACGGTGGTGCCGAATGTTGGTGGAGTGGGAGGGTAAGGAGGGAGGCAGGTGGTGGCCCATCGCTGCTGGGGGGCAGTAGTGGGTGGGACCACTACAGAAAATAAACAACATCTGAGAGCAGCAGGGAGAGGGAAGGAGGAAGGGGGGAGGAGGTTGGTTATAGTTGAGGGGTGAGAAATCAATTTGGGAGGGGGATGTGGATGGGAGGGGTGGTAAATGAGGTTGCGGGACAGCTACACTACAGAAAAAATGGTTTTTTTTTTTTTTTTTATTGTTAGCTAAATATTATAAATCATGGAAAACTGGGTACTGGCAAATAGCTGTCAGTACCTAAGATGGTGGAAATAAGTTAGAGGGGGGAGGGTTAGATAGCTTTTTGGGATCGATCAGGGAGGTGGGAAGGTAAGGGGATTATCCTACACTGAAGAACATAATTATAATTTAAAAAAATAATAAAATAAAAAAGCTCTAATACTGCATACTCGCAGACTTTTGACAGTACTTAAGATGGGGTGACCAGTGGGGGAGGGAAGAGAGCTGTTTGAAAGGGATCAGGGAGGAATCAGGGGGTGGGAAGTGTCAGGTGGGAGACCAATCTACACTAAAGCTAAAATTAACCTTACAAGCTGCCTAATTAATCCCTTCACTGCTGGGCATAATACAAGTGTGGTGTGCAGCTGTACTTAGTGGCCTTTTAGTTACTAAAAAGCAATGGCAAAGCATATATATGTCTTCTATCTCTGAACAAAGGGAAATCCAAAGAAGCTTTTACAACAAATTGTGCCATAATTGCACAAGCTATTTGTAAATAATTTCAGTGAAAATCCTAACGTTTGTGAAAAAGTTAAGGATGTTTTTTTTATTTGATCACATTTGGTTGTGAAATGGTGGCATGAAATATACCAAAAGGGGCCTAAATCAATACTTTGGGTTGTTTACTAAAAACAAAAATATATCGTTTTCATAAATAAATTAGAAAAAAAAAAACAAGACTCTATTTCTGTTTAAATGGGGTAATGGCAAAAATGCTAAAAATGCTCTTGTTTTTTTGGGGGAAGATTTAGTCTGAAAGGCCTGGTCCTTAATACTTGTGTGTATATATAGTACCATTAGAAAGATACTATGGTACTGTAATCAGAAAATATTTATAGACTATCATTTGCATTTTAGAACACCCAATCTTTTCTACCTATGTCTTTGCTTTGGTCTTTGACTTCCTTGATAAGTTTTTTATAATTTTACTTTAAAAAAAAGTAATAATTATAAAGTCTGGATTTAAGAATAATTCAGAATTTTGGAATATGCACCTGTACTGATATTTTGGATACATTTACTTTTGAAAGGTTCAATTGGCAAATTGTTTCTTGATCTTTGCTGCAAAAACTTCCAAAACATATTCTCTGCAATGGTGTTCATAGATAATAAAAGGCCATTAATATTTTTTTTTTATGTTATCTCTAATAATTGTAAAGCTTTGTTTTGTTTTACTTTTCAGTATATATTAAGAATATGTTTTAATAGTCATACAATGAGTTACATTTCTAAATATAAGTGGGCCAGATTACAAGTGGAGCGTTATTTAACTGTGCTAGTATTAAGCTTTTTGCATGTGTCAGGTAGTGCTTGTATTACAAGTTGAAAGTAAACTGTTTTCATTTCACGCTAAACCGATGAGCGTAAAAAGCTGAACTTAGAATATTGCGCAGGTGATAACCTTTTCCCCCATAGAATGCAAAAAAAGTGTAAAAAAGACATATTTGTGCACAAACCCAACAGGAAATAGGAATATTTCACCTAGATTCTTTACATAGAAGAATATGTTCTATGTTTTCATAAATACATAATTCTACATATATCTGATGGTATTTTGATACATATTCTGCTATGTGAAGATCATTGGAATGTGAAACATTTACAGTAAATACACAGTATAACTTTAAAGGACCAGTCAACACATTTGATTTGCATGATCAACAAATGCAAGATAACAAGACAATGCAATATCACTTAGTCTGAACTTCAAATGAGTAGTAGATTTTTTATAACAAATTTCAAAGTTATGTATATTTCCACTCCCCTTGTACCATGTGATAGCAATCAGCCAATCACAAATGCATATACGTATAGTCTGTGAATTCTTGCACATGCTCAGTAGGATCTGGTGTCTCAAAAATTGTAAATATAAAAGACTGTGCACATTTTTTTTAATGGAAGTAAATTGGAAAGTTGTTTAAAATTACATGCTGTATCTGAATCATGAAAATGTAGTTTCCCTTTAATAAATATGAATATTGCATGAATATGCTTTTAACATGTTTTCATCTACTTGACTTCAAAGGGATACAATGTATTTATACTGTATGTATGTACAGTATCTCAGAAAAGTAAGTACACCCCTCACATTTTTGTAAATATTTTATTATATCTTTTCATGTGACAACACTGAAGAAATGACACTTTGCTACAATGTAGTGAGTGTACAGCCTGTATAACAGTGTAAATTTGCTGTCCCCTCAAAATAACTCACACAGCCATTAATGTCTAAACCGTTGGCAACAAAAGTGAATACACCCCTAAGTGGAAATGTCCAAATTGGGCCCAGTTAGCAATTTTCCCTCCCCGGTGTCATGTGACTCATTAGTGTTACAAGGTCTCAGGTGCGAATTGGGAGCAGGTGTGTTAAATTTGGTGTTATCGCTCTCACGCTCTCTCATACTGGTCACTGAAAGTTCACCATGGCACCTCATGGCAAAGAATTCCCTGAGGATATGAAAAAAAGAATTGTAGTTCTACATAAAGATGGCCTAGGATATAAGAAGTTTGCCAATACCCTAAAACTGAGCTGCAGCACGGTGGGCAAGACCATGCAGCGGTTTCACAGGACAGGTTCCACTCAGAACAGGCCTCGCCATGGTCAACCAAAGAAGTTGAGTGCATGTGCTCAGTGTCATATCCAGAGGTTGTCTTTGGGAAATATACATATGAGTGCTGCCAGCATTGCTGCAGAGGTTGAAGGGTGAGGGGTCAGCCTGTCAGTGCTCAGACCATACGCCGCACACTGCATCAAATTGGTCTGCATGGCTGTTGTCCCAGAAGGAAGCCTCTTCTAAAGATCATGTACAAGAAACCCCACAGTTTGCTGAAGACAAGCAGTCTAAAGATATGGATTACTGGAACCATGACCTATGGTCTGATAAGACCAGGATAAATGTATTTAGTTCAGATGGTGTCAGGTGTGTGTGCCAGCAGCCAGGTGAGGAGGAGTACAAAGACAAGTGTGTCTTACCTACAGTCAAGCATGGTGGTGGGAGTGTTATGGTCTGGGCCTGCATGATTGCAGGCCCAGACTATAACAAGCATGTCTCCAGCCCTAAACCCTATTGAGCATCTCTATTGGGGCATCCTCAATGGAATGTGGGGGAGTGCAAGGTCTCTAACATCCACCAGCTCTGTGATGTCGTCATGGAAGAGTGGAACAGGATTCCAGTAGCAACCTGGGAAGTTGTGGTGAACTCCATGCTAAAGAGGGTTAAGGCAGTGCTGGAAAATAATGATGGCCACACAAAATATTAATACTTTGGGCCCAATTTGGACATTTCCACTTAGGGGTGTACTCACTTTTGTTGCCAATGGGGTTTAGAAATGAATGGCTGTTTGTTGAGTTATTTTGAGGGGACAGCAAATGTTATACAGGCTGTACACTCACTACTTTACATTGCATCAAAGTGTCATTTCTTCAGTGTTGTCACATGAAAGATATAATAAAATATTTACAAAAATGTGAGGGGTGTACTCATTTTTGTGAGATACTGTGTATGGATAATATATATACAGCAGCAGCAAGCAGCTGTGGGTAAAGTCCGAT
This sequence comes from Bombina bombina, assembly GCF_027579735.1. NCBI lineage: Eukaryota > Metazoa > Chordata > Amphibia > Anura > Bombinatoridae > Bombina > Bombina bombina. The sequence continues at coordinate 132,957,586 of NC_069502.1, read as the reverse complement.
GTAATGTAATTCCACCATCTACACTATTTATTTTGTCTCCGCCTGAGGGGTTCAAGGAAGTCTCCCCGCCGATCCTCTGGCATCCAGCCCAAGTGAACCTTGGGGAATGAATTTATACAGAGAAAAAAAAAGGTATTTTAACATAACAGTTGCAATGTCTCTTTAAATTTTTACATCTGATGTTCGATTAGTGTTAGCTCAATCTCTTTTATTTTTCTAGTAGTTTCCCCCAAATAAATTAGAAAACAGACATTTGATGAGGTAAATTATATACTTTGATTCACAAGTGTAAAAATTGTTTATTGTGAACTTTCCATTATGGGGATGATATAAGGTATCCCCCTTGATAATGGAGCTGGAACTGATGCAGCCAAGGCAAGGATAGCTACCTGTTACCTTTCTCCCTATATGGGTTTGTGAGGGGTTTGACTTAGGACCTATATCAGTACTAACTAGGTGGTCCCTAAGATTCTTAAGTTTTCTGTGTGTAGTGAGTGGTGGTATTTATTCCAATGCTTGTTGACTATATGTTTGATGTGCTGGCTAATTGGGCTAAATTGAGTAACTAACACCATATGGTCAGTGTCCTTTACACCCATTTTCTATTCCAATAATTTTGTGGGGTATCCCCTTTTGGTAAATTTCTGCTGCATTTCCTTGAGTCTAAAGTCCACTTCATTCCCATCACTGACTATTCTTTGTACCCTAAGAAGTTAGCTTTTGGGGAGTGAATCTACAAGTTTCCTGGGGTAAAAGCTATTGTAATGCAACAGAGTGTTTCTATCAGTGCCGTTAATAATATAAAGGTCAGTTGTGAGTACATGTCACCTCTTATGTATTACCATATTTAAAAATGATATGGACTCCTCACTACAGGTTAGAGAGAACTCCAATCCCTTTACAGCTGAATTTAGTTCTTTCACATAGTTGTTAAGGGATCCAACGTCACCCCACCATATGCAAAAAGACGTCATCTATGTAACACCACCAAACTGCTCCCATTCTCTTGAATATTTCGCTTTTATAGACAACTATTTCCTCAAATTAACTCATGAACATATTGGCATATGATGGTGCGACATTGGATCCCATAGCTGTGCCCTTCACCTGAATATACCAAGTGTCTTGGAAAAGGAAATAGTTCCAATACAGTACTAGTCTCAATAGATTCTCAAGAAATTCACATTTGAATCGGAATATCTCTTATTTATCCTCCTCAAAGTTTTAACTATAATCCCTATTCCTGTTTCATGTTTTATGGCTGTATATAGACTTTTTACATCCATGGTATACAGCATGAATTTATCAGAATTCAATGAAAGATCAGGAACTTTATTCAAGAAGTATCTTTCAAATAGGAGGACATCTTAGTGACCTCTGTTTGCAAAATCCTGTCTAAGAATTTGGTTATATTAGTGTAAACTGACTCCACACTGAAGACAATTGGTCCTCCAGGGGGTTTCTCTGTGTTTTTGGGTAACGTATAAAATAGGGGTTCTAGGACTTTTAAATTGTCAGATAATCCATCAGTTGTTTGTCTATATGACCCTGTGCAAAACCTCTTTCATCTTATAGATTTACTCCCCAAAAGCCAACTTCTTAGGGTACAAAGAATAGTCAGCGAGGGGAATGAAGTGGACCTTAGACTCAAGGAAATGCAGCAGAAATGTACCAAAAGGGGATACCCCACAAAATTATTACCTTTACAACGGTGGGTCTTGGGGGTCTGTAGCTGCTTAGATGCCTGAGATACAGACTTCTAAGCAGCATGCCCCCTTTGCCTATACTTAACATTGTTACTTTTAAATAAAGTTACACGGTGATGCATCACGTAATTGCGTGTGACGTCACCATGCATAACGTGAAGCCCCGGTGATGTCTGTCACTATACAGGCCCGATTGCTGGGGTAGGAGTTGGTGGGAGTCCCCAGATCTCCCTCAAGGTGGTAGAGTGCTAGAGATGGCTCTGAGCCGTCATTAGCACCAGAGTGGGAAACTCTGCAATGTCATTAGCACTGAAAGGGTTAAACAATTGAGGCGTGAGACAAAAGGTGTCCCTTGGTCAGTGAGTATTTCTTTTGGAATGCAAACCAGTGAAAACACTTGTACTGACTCTTTAGATATATTCTTAGCAGTAGCGTAGTCTAGAATAACCAAAATATACTGGTGATTGAGCCGATTTCTCCAAGGGATCTACGAGGTCCATGCCTATCCTTTCAAAGGGAACATCAACAATTGAGAGAGGTATAAGTGGGGCCCTTAGTTTTGGCTTTGGGGATAACAACTGACATTCTGTACAAGAGGCACAATACCGCTTTATTTCCTCATACACCCCAGGCCAAAAAAATCTTCATAGGACCCTTTCCTGTGTTTTTTCCACCCCCAAGTGCCCCCCTAAAAGATGCGAATTGGCAAAAGATAGTACCCTCCTAGTATAAGATGCTCAATCTCCTGACCACCTTCTGAGATTACTCTGTACAGAAGGTCATTCTTGAGTTTGAAATATGTATATGAACTCTTTGTTTGGCCCTCCACTAGTACTCTACTCCTTGCATTTTGTAATAATAGATCATTTGCCTGGTCACACCCAAAGCTAACATTAGAAATATCCAAAATTCAGGAGTCATTTACAAGTCACCCTTCCTTTATCAGTTACAGGTTGTTGTTATTCTTCTAATATCTCTGACTCAGTACACTGGGTTGCCATACCTTTGCTAGAACGTTTCCCCTTTCATTTAACAAAACTTCAGATAAAGCTTTTTTAAATTTATACCAGCAATGCCGGCATTCCCTTTTGGTTTTACCTCTTTTTGGATGGGTTGCAAACAACTCAGGAGGGGTGAAGGAAACATTTCATGGGGGCTTTTGTCCTTTTTGATTTTTCCTGTTTTGAGGACAATTGAGAATGAATTAGGGAGTAGAACTCAGGAAAATTTCTTCCTATGACCAATTAATATGGCAACCGATGTACAACCACTGCTGAGATTTTTACTTTTCTACCCATAACAAAAACCTCTATTTCTCCAACATAGGTGTGTCCGGTCCACGGCATCATCCTTACTTGTGGGATATTCTCCTCCCCAACAGGAAATGGCAAAGAGCCCAGCAAAGCTGGTCACATGATCCCTCCTAGGCTCCGCCTACCCCAGTCATTCTCTTTGCCGTTGCACAGGCAACATCTCCACGGAGATGGTTAAGAGTTTTTTGGTGTTTAAATGTAGTTTTTATCCTTCAATCAAGTGTTTGTTATTTTAAAATAGTGCTGGTATGTACTATTTACTCTGAAACAGAAAAGAGATGAAGATTTCTGTTTGTAAGAGGAAGATGATTTTAGCAAACGTTACCAAAATCGATTGCTGTTTCCACACAGGACTGTTGAGATGAAGTAACTTCAGTTGGGGGAAACAGTTGGCAGACTTTTCTGCTTGAGGTATGACTGGCCACATTTCTAACAAGACTATGTAATGCTGGAAGGCTGTCATTTCCCCTATGGGGACCGGTAAGCCATTTTCTTAGATTAAGTAAAAGAATAAAGGGCTTCATAAGGGCTTAAAAAACTGGTAGACATTTTTCTGGGCTAAAACGATTACTTTGCTAAGCATATTTTGCAGATTATAACTCTTAATAGTTATTATAATCTTGGGGATTGTTTTAAAAAACGGCAGGCACTGTATTGGACACCTTTTTCAGATGGGGGCCTTTTCTAGTCATAGGCAGAGCCTCATTTTCGCGCCACTAATGCGCAGTTGTTTTTGGAGAGCAAGGCATGCAGATGCATGTGTGAGGAGCTAAGAACCACTGGAAAAGCTTATAGAAGGCGTCATTTGGTATCGTATTCCCCTCTGGGCTTGGTTAGGTCTCAGCAAAGCAGATAGCTGGGACTGTATAGGGGTTAAATGTAAAAACGGCTCCGGTTCCGTTATTTTAAAGGTTAAAGCTTTCAAATTTGGTGTGCAATACTTTTAAGGCTTTAAGACACTGTGGTGAAATTTTGGTGAATTTTGAACAATTCCTTCATACTTTTTCACATATTCAGTAATAAAGTGTGTTCAGTTTAAAATTTAAAGTGACAGTAACGGTTTTATTTTAAAACGTTTTTTTGTGCTTTGTTGACAAGTTTAAACCTGTTTAACATGTCTGTACCATCAGATAAGCTATGTTCTATATGTATGGAAACCAAGGTTTCTCCCCATTTAAATTTATGTGATAATTGTGCCATAGTGTCCAAACAAAGTAGGGACAATGATGCCACAGATAATGATATTGCCCAAGATGATTCCTCAAATGAGGGGAGTAAGCATGATACTGCATCATCCCCTTCTGTGTCTACACCAGTTTTGCCCACACAAGAGGCCCCTAGTACATCTAGAGCGCCAATACTTATTACCATGCAACAATTAACGGCTGTAATGGATAATTCTATTGCAAACATTTTATCCAAAATGCCTACTTATCAGAGAAAGCGCGATTGCTCTGTTTTAAACACTGAAGAGCAAGAGGACGCTGATGATAACTGTTCTGACATACCCTCACACCAATCTGAAGGGGCCAGGAGGGAGGTTTTGTCTGAGGGAGAAATTTCAAATTCAGGAAAAATTTCTCAACAAGCTGAACCTGATGTTGTAACATTTAAATTTAAATTAGAACATCTCCGCGCACTGCTTAAGGAGGTATTATCTACTCTGGATGATTGTGACAATTTGGTCATTCCAGAGAAATTATGTAAGATGGACAAGTTCCTAGAAGTTCCGGTGCCCCCCGATGCTTTTCCTATACCCAAGCGGGTGGCGGACATAGTAAATAAGGAGTGGGAAAGGCCCGGCATACCTTTTGTTCCTCCCCCTATATTTAAGAAATTATTTCCTATAGTCGACCCCAGAAAGGACTTATGGCAGACAGTCCCCAAGGTCGAGGGGGCGGTTTCTACTCTAAACAAACGCACTACTATTCCTATAGAAGATAGTTGTGCTTTCAAAGATCCTATGGATAAAAAATTAGAGGGTTTGCTTAAAAAGATGTTTGTTCAGCAAGGTTACCTTCTACAACCAATTTCATGCATTGTTCCTGTCACTACGGCAGCGTGTTTCTGGTTCGAAGAACTAGAAAAGTCGCTCAATAAAGAATCTTCGTATGAGGAGGTTATGGACAGAGTTCAAGCACTTAAATTGGCTAACTCTTTTATTTTAGATGCCGCTTTGCAATTAGCTAGATTAGCGGCGAAAAATTCAGGGTTTGCTATCGTGGCGCGCAGAGCGCTTTGGCTAAAGTCTTGGTCAGCGGAAGTGTCTTCCAAGACAAAATTGCTTAACATCCCTTTCAAGGGTAAAACACTGTTTGGTCCTGATTTGAAAGAGATTATTTCAGACATCACCGGGGGAAAGGGCCACGCCCTCCCTCAGGATAGGTCTTTTAAGGCTAAAAATAAGCCTAATTTTCGTCCCTTTCGCAGAAACGGACCAGCCTCTAATTCTACATCCTCTAAGCAAGAGGGTAATACTTCACAACCCAAACCAGCCTGGAGACCGATGCAAGGCTGGAACAAGGGTAAGCAGGCCAAGAAGCCTGCCACTGCTACCAAAACAGCATGAAGGGATGGCCCCCGATCCGGGACCGGATCTGGTGGGGGGCAGACTTTCTCTCTTTACTCAGGCTTGGGCAAGAGATGTTCAGGATCCTTGGGCACTAGAAATAGTTTCTCAAGGTTATCTCCTGGAATTCAAGGAACTACCCCCAAGGGGAAGGTTCCACAGGTCTCAATTATCTTCAAACCAAATAAAAAGACAGGCATTCTTACATTGTGTAGAAGACCTGTTAAAGATGGGAGTAATTCATCCAGTTCCAATAGGAGAACAAGGGATGGGGTTTTACTCCAACCTGTTCATAGTTCCCAAAAAAGAGGGAACATTCAGACCAATTTTAGATCTCAAGATCCTAAACAAATTTCTCAGGGTTCCATCGTTCAAAATGGAAACCATTCGAACGATCCTTCCCACCATCCAGGAAGGTCAATTTATGACCACGGTGGATTTAAAGGATGCGTACCTACATATTCCTATCCACAAGGAACATCATCAGTTCCTAAGGTTCGCTTTTCTGGACAAGCATTACCAGTTTGTGGCACTTCCATTCGGATTAGCCACTGCTCCGAGAATTTTCACAAAGGTACTAGGGTCCCTTCTAGCGGTTCTAAGACCAAGGGGCATTGCAGTAGTACCTTACTTGGACAACATCCTGATTCAAGCGTCGTCTCTGTCAAAAGCAAAGGCTCATACGGACATCGTCCTAGCCTTTCTCAGATCTCACGGATGGAAAGTGAACAAAGAAAAAAGTTCTCTGTCCCCGTCAACAAGAGTTCCCTTCTTGGGAACAATAATAGATTCCTTAGAAATGAGGATTTTTCTGACAGAGGTCAGAAAATCAAAAATTCTAAGCTCTTGTCAAGTACTTCATTCTGTTCTTCGTCCTTCCATAGCGCAGTGCATGGAAGTAATAGGATTGATGGTTGCAGCAATGGACATAGTTCCTTTTGCACGAATTCATCTAAGACCATTACAACTGTGCATGCTCAGACAGTGGAATGGGGATTATACAGACTTGTCTCCGACGATTCAAGTAGATCAAAAGACCAGAGATTCACTCCGTTGGTGGCTGATCCTGGACAACCTGTCACAGGGAATGAGCTTCCGCAGACCAGAGTGGGTCATTGTCACGACCGACGCCAGTCTGGTGGGCTGGGGCGCGGTCTGGGAACCCCTGAAAGCTCAGGGTTTATGGTCTCGGGAAGAATCTGTCAGCCGCTCTGGAATCAATCCGGGATGTAACCCAACTGCTAGCGTGAATTGAAAGCACACGCTAGCACACTGAGAAATATCCAGGACGTGACCCACTCAGGAAGCAGATTAGAAGATAACAAAAATGAATATTGTTCCAGAATGCAGGAAAGCCACAAAGGATAAAACGTCCCTTTAAGTAGTACAAAGAACAAAAAGGAAATGCTCTTACTTGAAGCTTCTGAAAAAGGTCCTCTTTAGCAGGCTTGTAAAACAAAGGAAAAGTTCTCTGTTGCAGCTTGTAAAAGTATAATGTCCCTTTAAGCAGGTTTATAACAAACAGAAAGGCAAAGTTCTCTTTTGCAGCTTGTAAAAGTAAATGTCCCTTTTAAGCAGGTGTATAACAAACAGAAAGGCAAAGTTCTCTTTTGCAGCTTGTAAAAGTAAAATGTCCCTTTAAGCAGGTGTATAACAAACAGAAAGGCAAAGTTCTCTTTTGCAGCTTGTAAAAGTAAATGTCCCTTTTAAGCAGGTGTATAACAAACAGAAAGGCAAAGTTCTCTTTTGCAGCTTGTAAAAGTAAAATGTCCCTTTAAGCAGGTGTATAACAAACAGAAAGGCAAAGTTCTCTTTTGCAGCTTGTAAAAGTAAAATGTCCCTTTAAGCAGGTCTTGTTTATCAAAGAATAGGTTTAAAGGTAAAGGCAAAAGCAAGGTCAGGCAGGCAGAAGTCGGCATCCAAATATCAGCAAAAGGTAGAGGCAAAAGACAAGGTCAGGCAAGCAGAAGTCGGCATCCAAGTATCAGCAAAAGGGTAACAGCTACAGGCAAGGTCAGGCAGGCAGAAGTCAATGTCCAAATATCAGCAAGTAGGGATAAGGCAAGAGGCTTGGTCAGGCAGGCAGAAGTCGGTACACAGAAGAACAAAACTGATATGGTACTCACAATCCAGGGAAACAAACAAACGGGCCCAGATTCAGATCTCCCGCCGAGATTTAAAGGGCAGGAGCGTAACCGTCATCAGAGGGTGTGAGAGGAAGCGTCATGTTGCTAAGCAACATGACGTCAGAGACACAGAGAAGTTCCGGGAGCCGCGGCGACACGGCGATGAACGGAAGCGTTCATGACAGCACCCCCTCCTCAAGGACCCCTCCGGGGGACAGGACCAGGTCTATCAGGATGAGTCTTGTGGAAGGTCTTGACCAATATAGGAGCATTTACTTGATGAGCAGGTTCCCAAGAACGTTCCGTGACTGGATAACCCTTCCAATGAATGAGATAATACAATTTCTTGCCCCGCAATTTGGAATCTAGAATATGGCTGATCTCAAACTCAGGATGTCCATGCACCAATAACGGTGGAGGTTTAGAAAAAGGCTTAGAATACCTGTTAATCATCACAGGTTTTAAAAGAGAAACATGGAATACCGGATGGACTTTGAGAGACTTGGGTAAAGCTACCCGATAAGCAGTGGAACATACCTGACCCAGTATTCGGAAAGGACCCACATATCGTGGTCCCAATTTGTTAGAAGGTTGTTTCAGGCGAAGAAATCGAGAGGAAATCCAAACTTTATCACCAGGGCGATATTTGGGAGCCTTCTTCCGTCGAAGATCCGAAAAGAACTTGTAACGTCTAGAAGTTACAGAAAGAATACGATGTATCTTCTGCCAATGTCGAGTTAATCTTCGGGCTGTAAGATCAGAAGCAGGATTCACTGTGGAGGAAGTATGCAAAGGGAATGTCCTAGGCTGATATCCGTAAGCTGCATGAAAAGGAGAAGTCTGAAGGGAGGAATTGTACCGGGCATTATGGGCCAATTCAGCCAAAGGAAGGTAAGAAGTCCAGTTAGAGTGATAATGATCCACATAATGTCTAAGATATGTTTCAAGACACTGGTTTACTCTTTCAGTCTGACCATTCGATTGTGGGTGGTGAGAAGTAGAGAGAGATATAGTAGTACCAAAATGTTTACAAAGTGACCTCCAAAATCGAGAAACGAATTGTACCCCTCTATCTGAAACAATATCTAGAGGAAATCCATGGATTCTTACAATATGTAGAATAAAAAGTTCAGAGAGTCTTTTGGCAGATGGTAATCCTGGCAAGGGTACAAAATGAGCCGTCTTAGTGAACCTGTCGACCACCACCCAGATAGTATTGTTCCCAGTGGACAAGGGAAGATCGGTAATAAAGTCCATGGATACATGAGTCCAAGGCTGGTGGGGTATAGGCAATGGTTGGAGTAATCCTGAAGGAAGCTGGCGTGGAGTTTTGTTCATGGCACATTGTGTGCATACTGAGACGTAATCCTTCACATCTTGAGAGAGTGTAGGCCACCAGACATGTTGTTTGAGGTTTCGAGTGGTAATACTGATGCCAGGATGTCCAGAAAGGGGACTATCATGAGCCCAAAATAAAATCTTGGAACGAAGGCGTTCAGGAACAAAGAGTAAACCATCGGGAGGTTTACAGGACAAAGGAAGATGCTCTTGAGCGGACTGTAATTCTTGTAACCAAGAAGTTGTTAACTGGGCAATGACTTTATGAGGTTGGAGAATGGTACCAGACTCAGGAACTGGGGTATCTTGAAATTGTCTGGAAAGTGCGTCTGCTTTAATATTTTTTGAACCAGGTATGTAAGACAAATTATAGTGAAACCGAGAGAAGAATAATGACCAGCGTGCTTGCCTGGAATTTAGTCGTTTGGCTGTTTGGAGATACAGAAGGTTCTTATGATCAGTAAGTATAGTAAATGGCAAAGAAGTACCTTCCAGCCAATGTCTCCATTCATCCAATGCCATCTTGATGGCAAGCAACTCTTTATTCCCTACGTCATAGTTAAATTCGGAAGGAGTGAATTTTTTAGAGAAAAAAGCAACAGGATGAATCCTTCCAGTCTCTGGTATTCGTTGAGACAGAACAGCTCCAGCAGCAACAGAGGAAGCATCCACCTCCAGAATAAATTGAAACTCAGGATTTGGATGACGAAGGATAGGAGCTGAGGAAAAAGCTTCTTTGAGAGATTCAAAAGCTTCTATAGCCTCAGACGGCCATACTTTACAGTTTTGTCCTTTTCTTGTGAGAGAAGTAAGAGGAGAAGTAATAGTAGCAAAATTCTTGATGAACTTTCTGTAATAATTGGCGAAGCCTAGGAAACGTTGTAAAGCCTTCAAAGAATCAGGTCTAGGCCAATCCAAAATGGCAGAAAGTTTAGTAGGGTCCATTTCGAATCCAGATGCCGATATTACATAACCCAGAAAGGGTATGGATTTTTGATGGAAAGAACATTTCTCCAGTTTAGCAAACAGATGGAATTCTCTTAGACGTTGAAGTACTTTCTTGACGTGGTGCACATGATCTTGGTGGTTCTGAGAAAAAATTAAGATGTCGTCCAGGTATATGATAACAAAAATATTCAAAAAATCACGAAAGATCTCATTTACAAAATGCTGGAAAACCGCCGGAGCATTGCATAGCCCGAAGGGCATGACCAAATATTCATAATGCCCAAATCGAGTGTTAAAGGCAGTCTTCCACTCATCTCCTTTGCGTATACGGATCAAGTTGTATGCACCGCGTAGGTCGAGTTTGGTGAAAATGGTGGCTCCCTGAAGATAAGTAAAAAGTTCAGGAATAAGGGGCAGAGGATAACTGTTCTTGATGGTAATCTGATTCAATCCACGATAATCAATACAGGGTCTTAATCCGCCATCCTTTTTTCCCACAAAAAAGAAACCGGCCCCTACAGGGGAAGAGGAGGGTCGAATAAATCCTCTAGCCAGATTGTCTTTTATATATTCTTCCAGAGCCGTGTTTTCTGGTTTAGAAAGTGGATATGTCTTGCCTCGAGGATAGGCAGCCCCAGGAAGGAGGTCAATGGGACAATCAAAAGGGCGATGAGGAGGAAGACGTTCAGCTTCTTTTTTGGAGAAGACATCCACAAAGTCATGGTAATGCATAGGTAAGGATTCCGGAGTTTCAACTGTGAGAGCAATAGTGAGTGGTAACTTAGTAATCTTTTGAAGACATTTAGTCTGGCATGTAGATCCCCAGGAAGTGAGTTCACCGAAAGTCCAAGAAAAAATGGGATTGTGAATCTGGAGCCAGGGTAATCCCAAGATAATGGGAAATTGCGGAGTGGAAATGACATCGAAACAAATTGTCTCAGAATGAAGTATTCCTACGGTGAGGATTAAGGGTTGAGTAGAAAACTGAATGTATCCAGAACCCAAAGGATCTCCACTGACCGTAGAGACTGAAATGGAATACTCCTTCTTTAGTAAGGGTATAGAATGAGTAGAAACAAATGTAGAGTCAATGAACACACCTCCAGCACCAGAATCAATTAGAGCTTGGGTATAGATCTTCTTATGTCCAATTAGAAGAGTTACTGGAACAAAGAGTTTCTTGTATAGGGAATGACCACTATTTTGGCTTAACTCAGTTCCCTGGACTAGAGTTAAGCCCTGGCTTTTACTGGCCTAGTAGGACAATCCCTTAATAAATGTCCTTTAAGGCCACAGTACAGACATAAGCCAAGAGTCCGTCTTCTCAAGCGTTCAGTCTCAGTTAATTTTATACTTCCTACTTCCATGGGTTCAGCCTGATCAGTAGTAGGAGAGGCTGGAGTGACTGGATTAGAAAAACGAGGAGCTAAACGAAAAGGAGTTCGAGTGGAAGTCCTCTGTGTTCTATCCTTTTCTTGTTGGCGTTCACGAAACCTGGCGTCGAGACTGATACAGAGATTTATTAAGGCTTCTAAGGACTCTGGAAGTTCACGATACACCAATTCATCCTTGAGACGCTCAGAAAGTCCTTTACGGAAAGCGGCTCTGAGTGCTCCCTGATTCCAAGTGGTTTCAGAGGCAAGGGTGCGGAACTCAATTGCATATTGAGAGACTGGTTGATTTCCTTGACGTAAATCCAGGAGAGTAGCTTCAGCAGCGGATGACCTTCCAGGTTTATCGAATACGTTTGAGAATGTAGATAGAAATGTATCAACATCCAACAGTATAGGATCATTCTTTTCTAGCAAAGGTGACACCCAAGCCAAGGCTTTTCCTTTCATTAAGGAAATAAGAAACGTGATTCTAGAAGAGGCAGTAGCAAAGAGAGTAGGGCTATTTCGGAAATGAAGACGGCATTGATTCAAAAAACCTCTACATTCTTCAGGATTCCCATCATATTTATCCGGAAGAGGAATCCTGGGACTTAGTTGTACCTGAGACTGATTGTTAGGAATCGGAGGAGGTAATGCCTCAATCGGATTTGGATTGGGATTAGGATTGGGAGGTGCGGTAGCAACCAAATTTTGTAATAGAGCAGTAATTTGATCAAGTTTAGTGTCCAGAGACTGCAAGTGAGTGGCATGAGAACCCAAGAGCTGTCCCTGGTGAGCCACGGCCATAGATAATTCAGTGGGGTCCATTTTTGTGGCCCGTTTGTAATGTCAGCCGCTCTGGAATCAATCCGGGATGTAACCCAACTGCTAGCGTGAATTGAAAGCACACGCTAGCACACTGAGAAATATCCAGGACGTGACCCACTCAGGAAGCAGATTAGAAGATAACAAAAATGAATATTGTTCCAGAATGCAGGAAAGCCACAAAGGATAAAACGTCCCTTTAAGTAGTACAAAGAACAAAAAGGAAATGCTCTTACTTGAAGCTTCTGAAAAAGGTCCTCTTTAGCAGGCTTGTAAAACAAAGGAAAAGTTCTCTGTTGCAGCTTGTAAAAGTATAATGTCCCTTTAAGCAGGTTTATAACAAACAGAAAGGCAAAGTTCTCTTTTGCAGCTTGTAAAAGTAAATGTCCCTTTTAAGCAGGTGTATAACAAACAGAAAGGCAAAGTTCTCTTTTGCAGCTTGTAAAAGTAAAATGTCCCTTTAAGCAGGTGTATAACAAACAGAAAGGCAAAGTTCTCTTTTGCAGCTTGTAAAAGTAAATGTCCCTTTTAAGCAGGTGTATAACAAACAGAAAGGCAAAGTTCTCTTTTGCAGCTTGTAAAAGTAAAATGTCCCTTTAAGCAGGTGTATAACAAACAGAAAGGCAAAGTTCTCTTTTGCAGCTTGTAAAAGTAAAATGTCCCTTTAAGCAGGTCTTGTTTATCAAAGAATAGGTTTAAAGGTAAAGGCAAAAGCAAGGTCAGGCAGGCAGAAGTCGGCATCCAAATATCAGCAAAAGGTAGAGGCAAAAGACAAGGTCAGGCAAGCAGAAGTCGGCATCCAAGTATCAGCAAAAGGGTAACAGCTACAGGCAAGGTCAGGCAGGCAGAAGTCAATGTCCAAATATCAGCAAGTAGGGATAAGGCAAGAGGCTTGGTCAGGCAGGCAGAAGTCGGTACACAGAAGAACAAAACTGATATGGTACTCACAATCCAGGGAAACAAACAAACGGGCCCAGATTCAGATCTCCCGCCGAGATTTAAAGGGCAGGAGCGTAACCGTCATCAGAGGGTGTGAGAGGAAGCGTCATGTTGCTAAGCAACATGACGTCAGAGACACAGAGAAGTTCCGGGAGCCGCGGCGACACGGCGATGAACGGAAGCGTTCATGACAGAATCTCTTCTCCCGATAAACATTCTGGAACTGAGAGCGATATTCAATGCTCTCAAAGCTTGGCCTCAACTAGCAAAGGCCAAATTCATAAGGTTTCAATCAGACAACATGACGACTGTTGCATATATCAACCATCAGGGGGGAACAAGGAGTTCCCTGGTGATGGAGGAAGTGACCAAGATAATTCAATGGGCGGAGGATCACTCCTGCCACTTGTCTGCAATCCACATCCCAGGAGTGGAAAATTGGGAAGCGGATTTTCTGAGTCGTCAGACATTCCATCCGGGGGAGTGGGAACTCCATCCGGAAATCTTTGCCCAAATAACTCAATTATGGGGCATTCCAGACATGGATCTGATGGCGTCTCGTCAGAACTTCAAGGTTCCTTGCTACGGGTCCAGATCCAGGGATCCCAAGGCGACTCTAGTAGATGCACTAGTAGCACCTTGGACCTTCAACCTAGCTTATATATTCCCACCGTTTCCTCTCATTCCCAGGCTGGTAGCCAGGATCAATCAGGAGAGGGCTTCGGTGATCTTGATAGCTCCTGCGTGGCCACGCAGGACTTGGTATGCAGACCTGGTGAATATGTCATCTACTCCACCATGGAAGCTACCTTTGAGACAGGACCTTCTTGTTCAAGGTCCATTCGAACATCCGAATCTGGTCTCCCTCCAACTGACGGCTTGGAGATTGAACGCTTGATTTTATCAAAGCGTGGGTTTTCAGATTCTGTAATAGATACTATGATTCAGGCTAGAAAGCCTGTAACTAGAAAAATTTACCATAAAATATGGAAAAAATATATCTGTTGGTGTGAATCTAAAGGATTCCCCTGGAACAAGATAAAAATTCCTAAGATTCTATCCTTTCTACAAGAAGGTTTGGAGAAAGGATTATCTGCAAGCTCTCTGAAGTGACAGATCTCTGCTTTATCTGTTTTACTTCACAAACGGCTGGCAGCTGTGCCAGATGTTCAAGCATTTGTTCAGGCTCTGGTTAGAATCAAGCCTGTTTACAGACCTTTGACTCCTCCCTGGAGTCTAAATCTAGTTCTTTCAGTTCTTCAAGGGGTTCCGTTTGAACCCTTACATTCCGTAGATATTAAGTTATTATCTTGGAAAGTTTTGTTTTTGGTTGCAATTTCTTCTGCTAGAAGAGTTTCAGAGTTATCTGCTCTGCAGTGTTCTCCGCCCTATCTGGTGTTCCATGCAGATAAGGTGGTTTTGCGTACTAAGCCTGGTTTTCTTCCGAAAGTTGTTTCCAACAAAAATATTAACCAGGAGATAGTTGTACCTTCTTTGTGTCCGAATCCAGTTTCAAAGAAGGAACGTTTGTTACACAATTTGGACGTAGTCCATGCTCTAAAATTCTATTTAGAGGCTACTAAAGATTTCAGACAAACATCTTCTTTGTTTGTTGTTTATTCTGGTAAAAGGAGAGGTCAAAAAGCAACTTCTACCTCTCTTTCTTTTTGGCTTAAAAGCATTATCCGATTGGCTTATGAGACTGCCGGACGGCAGCCTCCTGAAAGAATCACAGCTCACTCCACTAGGGCTGTGGCTTCCACATGGGCCTTCAAGAACGAGGCTTCTGTTGACCAGATATGTAAGGCAGCGACTTGGTCTTCTCTGCACACTTTTGCCAAATTTTACAAATTTGATACTTTTGCTTCTTCGGAGGCTATTTTTGGGAGAAAGGTTTTGCAAGCTGTGGTGCCTTCCGTTTAGGTGACCTGATTTGCTCCCTCCCTTCATCCGTGTCCTAAAGCTTTGGTATTGGTTCCCACAAGTAAGGATGACGCCGTGGACCGGACACACCTATGTTGGAGAAAACAGAATTTATGCTTACCTGATAAATTACTTTCTCCTACGGTGTGTCCGGTCCACGGCCCGCCCTGGTTTTTTTAATCAGGTCTGATGAATTATTTTCTCTAACTACAGTCACCACGGTATCATATGGTTTCTCCTATGCATATTTCCTCCTGTCAGTCGGTCGAATGACTGGGGTAGGCGGAGCCTAGGAGGGATCATGTGACCAGCTTTGCTGGGCTCTTTGCCATTTCCTGTTGGGGAGGAGAATATCCCACAAGTAAGGATGACGCCGTGGACCGGACACACCGTTGGAGAAAGTAATTTATCAGGTAAGCATAAATTCTGTTTTTAGCAGTGGGATATTGTACAGTGCACCCATGGATAGATGTTTTCTCAGTTAAGAAGGCTCAACCAAGTCTCCTGAAACCAAGGTCAGAGCACTGCCAATGCATCAGTGTCTTTATTATTTAAACCAACTGAAACTTTGAAAGTAGGTACACCTTCAACCATGCCTGCTAGGCATATCAGTCCGCAAAAGTCTGAGAGGTTTTCTCCTAGTCAACAATGCATCGGTTATGACATATTTGGGCATCTTGCTCAGATATGCCTCTTTTCACCACACTTAAAACAGGTAATCGTATTTTTTCCTAAACGCTCTTCCTTTACAAAGGCATAGTTTCTCCCTACATTCCAGGGATGTGTTTCTGTCCCAGACCTGATTTCAGACTCTGCCTTTATGATACCAGGTCTCTGAATGTTACTAAGTGACTTACATGTAGATTACAAGTTTTGCATTGTGGCTTGTAACGCTGAAAATATGCCATTTTCAGTGTTAAAACAGCACGGCAGCTATTACAAGTCTTGTCGGTATAGCTGTACCGCACACCTTTTAGCTTGTAACACAACGTCAGTCCCGCACACGTAAAAATTATGTTTTTCATGGGATTCCCATAGCGCCGGTATTACGAGTTTTGCGGTGAGGCTAAAAAGTGAGCGTTACGGGGACACCCGGGCGGCGGCCATCTTGCAGGTCGCACTGAACTTCAGCTCCTCAAGCTTCTTCTACCTATCTCTGATTTAAAGCAGTATTTTTATTAGAACCCTGCTCTAAATAGTGGAGAGGCTTGTCTGAAGAGGTCTGCTTTCCAGAAACAGGGTTTTGGAGAGGGACCGGGCTTCATTGCCCTCAGAACCGGACTTTTTACTTTGAGGCCTTTCCCTGCTATTGAAGCCTCAGCCTGTCCCCACAACTAGCTGTGCCCTAAGTGCGCAGTCACAAACTAAGCTTTGGATACTACTAATCATCCTCTATAATAACTTGCTCCTTCCCGCCATGCAGACCGCAACTGAAATTACCCTGCTGGAGGTTGAGGCCCTCCTACTCTCGCACTTTGAGAAAATCTCTAAAGTTTGGGACACTGAAGTTGAGAAACTGCAGACTCTTACGCGATCTATTGCTACACCGGCAAGTAAACCTAATAAAAAGGGGCTATCTAGAAGCAGAATCCAAAAAGAGCTGAGCAACACACTACAACCCCTGATGTACCAGCCATTTGGATTTCCAGACACAAATGCTAACCCAGTAAGCACCGGAGAGGCATCAGAGAAACGGGAGATCCAAATGAGTAGTGCCACTGATCAGACCCTCTATTCTGACTCCCGCGACTTTAAGGAAGTGGAAATGCAGGTGCAGACTCCCAACCCTCCTACTGCTATCACGAAGGCCGTTACTGGAAGTAGGCAGAAAATTATACCTCACAACAGCAGCAGTGAGGACAAGCCTTTCCCTGACTTGGAAGCTGTGATGGTCTTGATCGACTTAAGACGTACAGAGGAGGGTAGTGAGCCAAATAGTAGCTATGTATTACTAAGTTCCCCAGGGGCTACGGAGGCACAAAAGAACACCAAAAGGCCTATGTTAACACTCACCCCTGAGCTCCAACACAGAGTGGCGGGGCGCGAGGGGCATCTGGCCTCATTACCAACATGTCACAGCTTGTTGCCTGTCGGAACCATAGGACCAGAGTCGGGGACACTTTCTTACCTATACCTTGCTAAAGCAGGTAGACAGGGCACTTGCTGGGGGACAACAGCAGCATATTTATCTTACCCTGGCAACATCTGCGCGTGGCGGTTTGAGCTACTGCAGCTCTCTCTGCTGTCGTGCTGGGACCCTGGCGGTATTGGCCCACTGCATCGTCCGGTATGTTACATCCCTCTCCTGAGACCCTCCGGCGGGAGGTTATGGGCCATGCCTGATTTGAGTGGTGCGGAGGTTGTGTCCTGTCATGTGCCGTTGAGCCCCTGGAGTCCATTCTATTTGCCGGCATGGTGGAGTCCACGTGGAATTGGATAGGCTGGACACTGGGCGGTTTTCCTGAGCTCACTGGAAACCTTGGCAATCTATGTGTCTTGCTCAAGGTGACAGTTGTTGTGAATATACCGGGAGGTATAACGGTGTGTGGGGTGACTCTCACTATGTGGACAATTTCCAGATGTGCTTTGTTACTTCCCCAGTGTTATCTACGGAGGTGCCCTGTCATCCCCCTAATGTGGCACCAATGTTTAAAGACTTCTTTTGGGGACATGTTCACTAGGGTGACCAGTGTTATGTAACTAATATAGCTCAAAAGGTATTTCTATTGTATGTATTTAACCCATCAGCCCCACTAAAACTAATAAACATACCCTTCCCCAAATCTCTGCTCCACAACTTAAATGGTTTCCTGCATGGTGGTTCTTAGTTACCTAGAGATATATATATATATACAGTATAGTAAAAGCCAAATTGTTTGTCAGTTATACCATTCATTAATATGGAGCTTTCAAAATGTCCACACTTTTTATCATAAGAACAAGAAGCTAGATATTTCTGTCATTTTTTTATATATATATATCCTATACTGGTCTCAGATTGAGCTTGGGGGACTCCTATTCCATTAGCTGCTGTTAATTAACTTTACAGATTGCTATTATGACCTTGTTGTTCTATTTTATGTTATTGGCTTTATATGCTAAATATTCTCTCCTCTATATACAGCCTAAATGTGTAGTCTTATCTATTATAATATATGGAGTTATATGTAGTTATAGTAGGTTCGTTATTTATACAGTGATTATACTGCTTTTCATCTGCTTTACATTTCATATGTATCTGTATTATATTTCCATATCCCCTTTTAGTTATGATTGTTTTTAGTTGAAAGTAAATTTAAAAATTGAGGTTTGGCTGCTGAGACCCAAAAGTGGTCTCTTAGATCAGACACCCCCTATATTATTTATATTTACTGTTGGGGTCCAAAAGTGACCTCCCTGAGCCATCTGGAGGTATATAGAACATAAGGCAGACCATATATACAGTACTATTTGCTCTTGGTTCTCCCCAAGAAGTATAGATTGTATATTTCAATCATTCTACAAAATGAGATCTGTAATTTATTGTTGCTGTGTACTTTGGAATTCATATAATATGTATGCCTTGTTATGTGTGTATGTCAAACCTCAAATAAAAACTATAATAAAAAAAAAAAGAAAGAAAAAAAAAAAAAAAGAAAAAAAAAAAAAAGTGAGCGTTACAGCCTAAATCGGAAAGATCTGTGCCACCATTTAAAGTCAGTAGTTTTACGCTACAAAGCTGTAACATAAAACTCATAACTAAAGTGTTAAAAAGTACACTAACACCCATAAACTACCTATAAACCCCTAAACCAAGGCCCTTCCGCATCGCAAACAATATATTAAATTTATTAACCCCTAATCCGCCGCTCCTGACATTGCCGCCACAAATTTTTTTATTAACCACAATACTGTCACTCCCCGACATTGGCCTCGCTTCCATTGAGTCGTAATTCAGTTTGCGTGCACTCGCAAACCGTTAAATATGCTGTCGAAAGCAATAGCGTTTAACGACTGTTTCCAATGGCGCGTTATACCTCAATATCGGCTGCCGGACTTCGGCTGCCGAAAAGATTTTCGCGTCCCATAGAAAGTAATAGAAGCCGTTAATCGATAAATTATACCAGGTTTCCATTGAAAGCGCTAACCGTTAATACACTGTCGGAGGCTGTCGATACATTGAGAAATATTACCCCCAGCTCAACTAGGTGTAAAGGAGGAAAAAAGAGCTTTTTGAGGCCTGTTTCTCATTGAAATAGCAAATCACAAAAAAATTATGAGTGTTTCAATGTACAAATAACATTATATATGCTACATTTATTGGTCCTATGTATAGGAATATTTGCACCCATGTTGTCATAGAAATTTCAATATGTATGTGCATATAAAAATATATGCAAGCACCACAATTATGGAACGACCTCCCGCACACTTTCAAACCTTCCCCATGCCTAATATCCTTTAAGAGATCCCTCTCTACATATCTCAAAACAGAATGCACCTGTCATTGTTGATTATATATTTCCTATCGGTTCTATGTTAAATTTTTGTGCATATATGGTGTATTATTATTTTTTTTTATTTTATTGTACCCATTGTATCAATGCAATGTTTTGTGGACCCAGGACATACTTGAAAACCATAGAAATCTCAATGTATCTTTCCTGGTAAAATATTATAAAAATAAATAAAATATCTACCTATTCAAAATGAAACCTTTGCCCAGGGATGCTATATATAATCTCAATACATATAGAAAAATAATTCAAAGGAAATAAGTTGTTTATCATGAAGATGAGTTTTATTATTACAGATTTACCCTCATTCAAATGTAATTTTCAATGTGAAAATCATATTTATTCAATACAAAACGATGACACATTAAAGTTATAATGTGTCATAGTACTAATATTTATAAAATATATGTAATGTCATGTCTGCTAAAGCAGATAATACATTTGCAATATTTAGACTATTAACCAAAATACATAAGTGCTTAATATTACATACTTCAAGAGATATGAAGTATTGTCTTTAACATGGAGTTATTGAAACATTTTAAAAGTGCATTGTGCATTGGTCCCAGGGAGAGTCTGTGTCTGTTCATATGATGTCAATTAAAATGAATTAATCACCTCTATATCATGGCAATCACATATATGTTGTATATACATCAGTGCATAAATATCCTAAAGATACATTTATCTAATTATTCTAAATATTGAATAATAATCTTGACAAAAAGGAGTGCATTAGTCATGATAGGTATTAGTCATGATAGGTATATATTTCAGATATTACATTCCACATAGGACTATAAGAATGAATGCAAGGTATTTGGCCATATCAACAGGAAGGAGTATTTACTTTTCAACTCTTCTATAACTGTATAACCCTTATTAGCTTCATCTGAAGGAGCAAACAACATATGCTTGTGGAATATAAATCATAACATTTACACATGTCACGTTGACTTATGTTAGATAGCATATACTGTATAAATTTCAGACACGTATCCCCAAGTATTCTTAAACGGCATAATATGATATCCTCAATAAAAGGACACATAAATTTATCAACAATGTACACCTGCATATTAATTGACATCATGTGAAATAAAAATGAATAAAGCTGTTCATTTTTAGCAGATAAACAGCTATTAGAATAATATTAAGATATATGTTCAAATTTGGATTAGAAAAATGGATGCATATTTATGAGATGAAAATCGCACTTAAAAAAGTGCTTTAGTGCAAAAATTAGATATGATATATCTTGGGTTGAAAAAAAAGAATATTAATTAATTCTTGCGGCGGGATTTTGCCTTTGGAGGAGAGGTACTTAGGGGGGCAGTGTGGCGTCTTGTGCGACGCCCACCAGCTGAATGTGAGGCTAATAACCGCGATTCAGGGTCCTGCAGGGAGATGACAGAGGATGCAAGGGAGGATGGAGTTTGGGGCCTATCCGCGAGCCTCTCCACTGCCTCTGCCAGGCGGACGAGTGAGGCATTATGGATGTCCATTTGGCTCTGTATCCTTCTCAAATCCTGCTGCTGCTGGAGCCTGGACAGCCTAAGCTCTCTATGTATGAGCCTCAGTAGATCATCCTGCTGGGACTGTGCCGGACCCTGTTGTACATTTGGTGTCTCAGGAACTAATAATTGGCTGGTTCCAGGGCTGTCTCTCCGTATTGGTGACTGTGAGGTTGTCTGTGATGGCACTGTTGGCAATACATTGGTGGGTGCAGTGGGTGGTGGTGTGGATTCCTGTTGTGCCATAGGAGTGGGAGGCATATAGTACAGATGATGCAGATCTGTATGCTGCTGTGGTGGGTGCATCATCTGCTGCTGAGGATAATGATGTCGTGGTGGGTGCATCATCTGTTGCTGAGGAGGATGTTGTGGTGGGTGCATCATCTGCTGCTGAGGAGGATGTTGTGGGGGGTGCATCATCTGCTGCTGAGGGGGATGTTGTGGGGGGTGCATCATCTGCTGCGGTGGGTGCAGCTGTGGGGGCTGTGCCATTTGTTGCTGCGAAGTATGCATGAACTGCCATTGTTGAGGAGGATGAGTCTGCTGTGGTTCAGAACCCAAAACATGAAATGTTGTCTCCGAAGTAGATGGAGAAGGGCATGATACATCCTCCACCTCATATGCCCTAGGCTGCTGCATATCATCTTCTAAGAGGCTGATATAGGAGGTAGTGTCACCATAGATATCCTCATCCTCCTCAGTGAATGTAGGAACATCCTG
This sequence comes from Bombina bombina, assembly GCF_027579735.1. Classification (NCBI taxonomy): domain Eukaryota; kingdom Metazoa; phylum Chordata; class Amphibia; order Anura; family Bombinatoridae; genus Bombina; species Bombina bombina. The sequence continues at coordinate 132,935,796 of NC_069502.1, read as the reverse complement.
CTGTGGTGTTGGTGCAGCTTCATACTCCTCCTGTTCGGAACCTACAAATAAATATACGGTATGTTTACATTATCTATCTAATAGAATATATTACTTTGTAGCATAACAATACAGACTATTATATTCCATATTTATGTGTATATATGTACACACACACACATACACACACACACACACACACATACACACACACACACACACACACACATACACACACACATACACACACACACACACATACACACACATATAGTGTGTTTGGGATAAAATCAAAGCATATATGACCATAACTGAGGAATCTTTATAGACTGTGTCTTAAAGGGACATTGTTAAAGGGACACTGTACCCAAATATTTTCTTTTGTGCTTCAGATAGAGCATGCAATTTTATTCAACTTTCGGATTTACTCCTATTTTCAAATGTTCTTTATTCTCTTGGTATCTTTATTTGAAATGCAAGAATGTAAGTTTAGATGGTGGCCCATTTTTGGTGAACAACCTAGGTTGTCCTTGCTGATTGGTGGATAAATGCATCCACCAATCAAAAACTGCTGTCCAGAGTCTGAACCTAGAAAAAAAGCTTACATGTCTTATTTTTCATATAAAGATAGCAAGAGAATGAAGAGAAATTCATAATAGGAGTAAATTAGAAAGTTGCTTAAAATTGCATGCTGTATCTGAATCACAAAATAAAAATTTTGGGTACAGTGTCCCTTTAAGGACAATGACACATGATTTATATGAAATGCTTAATATTCTTGGATATTATATTATCAATATTCTTGCTTGTCGGAGCAGATATACAATACAGAGTGCTTGCTGAACATATTAAATACAACTATGTAAATTTAGATTCATAGCTAAACACAGATGGGTATTTATGATATACAACATATATACATCACATATATGGTTATATTTAATATTGAATATTCACCTTCATACACCTCTTCAGGTGGCACAGAGGTGTCCATTGTCCCCTTACATCCGTAAACAGATTCATCCGAGATGACATTGGACAGCATCTCCTCCCATGACCTTAGGTGTATTCTCTTGCTAGGACCACCACCTGTCCCACGTGCATATTTGGCCTGCTGTGCCAGCTTAGCTTTGGTTTCCCTCCTGCAGTCATGATAGCAGTGTTTAATGCTGGCAGTAGAACGATTACGTCCTAAGCAGCTGACTGCCACTCGAATCTCCTCCCACAGCTTATTCCGGACAGCCGGCCTCAGGTTAGGGTTCTCCAGCTGAGCTGCCCTCTCCATGTATGCCTCAACAAGAGCCTCCTTCTCCTCCTCAGAGTACCTCTCCTCTCTTAGCCTGCCCTTCACACCTGAAGGGCCAGCAGACACAGACTCTCCCTCCTGTGACTGGGGACCAGCCCTCTCTACCTCCTCTGTCCCTGCAGGCTGTGACAGGCTACCACCAGCCCCACCCCCAGTTGCCACAGTCTGCCCCACTTTCCCTTTTCTTTTTGTGCCTAGCTGAGGCTGACTCCTCCTCACTCCTCCCACCTCCATTCCTCTTCCACCCTCTCTCCTTCCCTCCTCTGCCAGGGTTTGAGGAAGGACAAATCCTCCACCCAAACCTCGGCCCCTATTCCTGCCCATACTACTCCCTACTTCCCCCCTCCCCCTCCCTCTATCCACCCTCACCACTGCCCTCCCCCTAGCCACCCCCTTCCCAACTCCACTAGGCCTATCCATCCCTTTCTCCTTCCTCCCTAACTCTAACCTAACACTAAAGTCCCTAGCTTACCTAACTACACTAATTCACCTAACTAAACCCTAAATTAAATAGCCCCAAAACTAACTACCTAACCTATCTAGACCCTAACTATCTCTATTCTATATCCCTCAAAATAAAAATAAAATGTGGGGGTGAAAATAAACAAAGGGATGTAAATGAAAAAGGAAAAACTAAGGAGGATTAGAACAAAATTATAGAAAAATAATAAGGGATGCAAATTAAGAAAGGGGTGAGCTATATAGTCAAATGAAACAAAAAATATGGGATGTTAAAAAAAAAAAAATAGGATGGGCAAAATGTATATATAAAAAAACAAGTTATATAGTGAGGAAGGGAAGGGTAGTCAAAGGGGGGATGGGAAGTGGAATAAGGGGATTAATGAAAGGAGTAATAAAGGAAGATGGGGATATGGGGGTTAATGAAAAAAAAAAAATGTGAATGTGTTTGTATCAAATAAAAGTGTGCATGTGTGTGTGTGTGTATTTGTGTGTATAAACTAATGTGTGTTAATTAACTAATGTATGGATGTGTGTGTGTGTGTTCCTAATATTATATGAGGCCTACAATAAGAATATATGAAAATCAAATATCAAACTCTCCACTAACTCTCAAACAACTCTCAAAAACCCAAAACTCCTACCAACGCAACTAGCTCCCGTGTCTTTCTCTCTAGAGGCGATCACAGGTAAAGAGCGCAGGCGCAAACCGTTATTCTTATAGACAGAGGTCGGGTTACCATGGCAATGCACTTGTTATGGCGCGCTTTTCGACAAATCCGACATCGGTTGGCAACGCAAACTTACGTACGGCCGAAAAGAGCGACTGCGCGCAACACGCTAATCTTTTCAATGGAAACCTGGTACTAAAATGGAGCCGTAAATTACTTTTAGCTGTCGTCCGCTTCGGTAGCTTACGGCTCCATTTTTAACGACTCAATGGAAGCGAGGCCATTGTCGCCACTATAATAAATGTATTAACCCCTAAACCGCCACCCTCCCGCATCGCAAACACTATTTAAATATTATTAACATTTAATCTGCCATCTGCCCACACCGCCGCTATAATAAACCTATTAACCCCTAAACTGTAAGCCCCCATCCATCCATGCGGCAAGAAGTCTTCATCCAGACGGCCTCTTCTATCTTCATCCATCCAGCAAAGTCCTCATCCGGGCAGCAAGAAGTCTTCATCCAGGCGGCCTCTTCGATCTTCATCCAGCCGGTGCGGAGTGGGTCCATCCTGAAGACATCCGGCGTGGAGCATCCTCCTCATATGGTCGCCGATGTACACTGAATCTTCAATGCAGGATGGACCCGCTCTGCACCTCAGGATCAATATAGAAGATGCCACCTGGATGAAGACTTTGCCGGGATGAAGATCGCTCAAGCGGGACTTAAACTGTAAGTTGATCATTAGTGTTAGGCTTTTTTTAAGGGTTTATTGGGTGGGTTTATTTTTTAGTTTAGGGTCTGGGCAGTAAAAGAGCTAAATGCCCTTTTAAGGGCAATGCCCATGCAAATGCCCTTTTCAAGGCAATGGGTAGCTTAGGTTTTTTTAGATCGTTTTTTATTTTTATTTTGTGGGTTTGGGGGGTGAAGGTTTGTAATGTTAGTGGTTCTTTGTCATTTTTTTTTTTTTTTAAATAAAAGAGCTGATATCTTTAGGGCAATGCCCTACAAAAGGCCCTTTTAAGGGCCATTGGTATTTTATTCTAGATTAGGTTTTTTATTTTTAGGTGTTTTTTATGGGTATTAGAATAGGAATAATTTTTTTATTTTTAATAATGTGTTTGTTATTTTGTGCAATGTATGTTTTTAGGGGGTGTTTTTTTTGCAAAAGAGCTGTTTATCTCAGGGCAATGCCCTACAAAAGGCCCTTTTAAGGGTCCCCCAAAAGGCCCTTTTAAGGGCCCCTAGTAGTTTGGGGGTGTGGGTTTGTATAGTGTTAGGGGTGTTTGTATTTTTTTTCGAGCAAAAGAGATGTTTATCTCAGGTCAATGCCCTATAAAAGGCCCTTTTAAGGGCCCTTGGTAGTTTATTCTAGTGTAGGGTTTTTTTATTGTGGGGTGTTTTCTTTTTTTACGGGTATTAGAATACAATTAATCTTTATTCTTTTGGATAATTTTTTTTTTTGTAATGATAGGTTTTTTATTTTTTGCAATGATAGGTTTTAGTGTAAGGCAGGTTAGGTTTTAGGTTTAGGTTAAAAACTACTTGTTTACCTAGTTAAAATAAATACAAACTTACCTGTGAAAAGTATGTATTTAGTTTTATATAGGTATTTATTAGTTAATAATTGTAAATTTAATTTAGATCTAATTTCATTATATTAGCGTTGGGGGGGGGGCTAGGTTTAGGGGTTAATAGGTTAATTTAGTTAATAATTGTAAATTTAATTTAGCTATATTTTTATCATGTTAAAGTTAGGGGGTGTTAGGTTTAGAGTTACGTTAGGGTTAAGTTAGGGTTTAATATAGTTTAATTTAGCTTGTTGCAATGTGGCGGGGCTGGCGATTTAGGGGTTAATAAATGTAGTATAGTGACGGCGATATCGAGAGCGACAGATTAGGAGTTAATCATTTTATTTAGCTAGTGATGATATCAGGAGCGGCAGATTAGGGGTTAATAACTGTAGGCAGGCATCAGCGATGTTGGGGCAGCAGATTAGGGGTGTTTAGATTTAGGGTTTATGTTAGGGTGTTAGATTTAAACTATATTTTTATTTCCCCATATACATCAATGGGGCTGCGTTATGGAACGTTTGTTTTCGCGATTGCAGGTGAGTTTTTTTGCCGGCTCTCCCCATTAATGTCTATGGGGAAATCATGCTATGATTGTGTGCGGTATGGAGCTCAATGCAACCATATCGCATGTAGAAGGCGTATGTTTGAAAACTTGCAATGGCAGCGCTATAGGAAATAAATAACGTAACTTTTGTTCATTAATTTCTTTATAGCGATCAAAACTCATAATCTATTTGTTAGTCTTGAAAGTGTATGATCCAGCCTTGGCTGGCACAATAGATGCTTTCTCTAGGTCCTTGGCAAATTAGTATCTTTCCACTTGTGCCACCATGGCATCATATGTAGTAGGGTTTTCCTTGCCAACCCAGTTATGGAGAAGGCCACGTGGAAGTTCATGCAGATATCTGTCAATTACTAGGGATTCCACAATCTGTGCAGGACTTTTCTCCTCTGGTCTGAGCCACTTTAGTGCCAGATGAATCAGATCAAAAATCTGTGATCGCGGAGGCTTTCCCTCATTAAAACAGCAATTATAGAAACGTTGGGCTCAGACTGTAGTTGTCACACCCATTCGGGGTAGGATTTCAGCCTTTAGTCCTGTGTAATCAGCAGTAGCCTCTTCTTCTAGGTCATAATAAGCCTTCTGGGCCTGACCAAGGAGGAAGGGAGCAATTATTCCTGCCCATTGCTCAGGTGGCCAGGTCTCGCAGGTGGCTGTGCATTCAAACACCAATAGATAGGCCTCTATATTGTCCTCTGGCATAATTTTCTGTAGGCAGCTGCTAGTCCATATTCTGCTTACAGCTCCTGTTTGTGCCGGCAGTCAATGGGTAGTAATGTGGTCTGCAATCTTTTTCAGGATTTCATGGTCCCTTTTTTGCGTCTCACTCAAGGCCCCAATTTGCATAGCCATACGTCTGTTACTCTCCTGCTGAGCTGCTAGAGAGGCTGCAGCCTGTCAGTTTGTTTCTTGCTGTACTGTGGTAGCTTGTAGCAGAGCTTTTACAATATCCTCCATGTTTGGCGAGTACTGTTACTTTAAGGTTTCCACTACACAAAAGTTGGCACCATTCACAAATCCCACCACTGCCACCACCTTGTGGTAAGTTCACTGGAAGAACAGTCTCAATGGCATGGTAACTGTATTTTCAAACAGTTTAATTCAGAGAAAAAAAAGTATTTTAACATAACAGATAGACTGTCTAACTACACATATAATTTACTTTACTAATGATAAACTAGTCAGCTAAACTGAACCCAGTTTAGTACTTCATAGAAATGGCATAAGTAAAATACAAAACAAATCAAAACAAGTTTGTCTCACCAGTGTGTCTCTTAACAGACAGTCAGCCATGCTAACTGGTCTCCAGCCTCTCTTTCACTCTGGAAAACAGCCTGCTCCCTGAGACACATACTGTTCATAGAGAGCTGCTTATAAAGGCCTGAGCTAGCTTAATAGGGAGCAGCTGTGAAACTGACCCAACAGATTTAACTCTTTAGTTGCAGGTGAAAATTGTTCTCTATAAGCGCCTGCTAATGTACACACCTTCCCTCACCCTGTCACAATATATATATAAATGTACAAGAGAGGTTAACAGCGCTCACAAATCCTACTATAACTGGTGTAATATGAAAATGAGGTGTGTACTTATACAATTAGTAATAAACAGCCAAAGTTCATAAAGTATATGGAACCAAAGTCATTGGAGATCCAGTCTGAATAATCTATAGATGCAGTGAATGCCCTTACCAGAATTTACCTCAATCATATGAGGTAAGTTGCCGCACTCGAAGGGGTGCTCTGTCCTCTGTAATTGTTTGATCCGGAATACCACTGTATGCCTCTAGAATTTCATTGACCACTTGGAGTATGTAGATATTTCTTTCTTCCAAAGTGTACCTCCCAAGATGTGTGTGTGGATGTGCCCATCACCTCTTGGAGTATGAAATCTTGGTATGCACTTTCTCACCGGCAGTTATACCCAAGAAGACATAAAATCATATATAGTGTAATACAGTTTTATTACATAGTCAGAGGTAAAAGCAAAAAAATATTCAACTCACATTTAGTATCCTCAATTATTATGAGGTATAGTAAATAGCATAAACATCATCAGTTGTCTCTATTCTGGTACAATGAGTGGTATAAGTAGTACTCCAAATTGCCTCAGATAGTGTGGCCAAAATAAGCACAAGTCCGGTAAAAATACCAATAATAAGAGACTAGAGCAGTACAATAAATAACATGTTTAAAATGAAAAAGTGTAACAAAGATGGGTAACGAAATACCCTATACAGGTGTTCCCTCTGAGGAAGAAGGAATATCGATCCTTTGAAACGCGTCAGGACACCTGTATAGGGTATTTCGTTACCCATCTTTGTTATACTTTTTCATTTTAAACATGTTATTTATTGTACTGCTCTAGTCTCTTATTATTGGTATTTTTACCGGACTTGTGCTTATTTTGGCCACGCTATCTGAGGCAATTTGGAGTACTACTTATACCACTCATTGTACCAGAATAGAGACAACTGATGATGTTTATGCTATTTACTATACCTCATAACAATTGAGGATACTAAATGTGAGTTGAATATTTATTTGCTTTTACCTCTGACTATGTAATAAAACTGTATTACACTATATATGATTTTATGTCTTCTTGGGTATAACTACCGGTGAGAAAGTGCATACCAAGATTTCATACTCCAAGAGGTGATGGGCACATCCACACACACATCTTGGGAGGTACACTTTGGAAGAAAGAAATATCTACATACTCCAAGTGGTGGATGAAATTCTAGAGGCATACAGTGGTATTCCGGATCAACCAATTACAGGGGACAGAGCACCCCTTCCAGTGACTTTGGTTCCATATACTTTATGAACTTTGGCTGTTTATGAATAATTTTATAAGTACACACCTCATTTGCATATTACACCAGTTCTAGAAGGATTTGTGAGCACTGTTAACCCCTCTTGTACATTAATTCTAAACTGTTACATCAACGGCTCACCCCCGAGATGTTCTAGTCCCTAATAGCTGCCATCTATTTCCTTTTCCCTGACTAGCGCAGTTTGAGAGTATCACTTGTTCTCAGGTTAGGATTCCTGATCTGTAACATTCTACTTGTTTGCTCCATATATATATAATATATATATATATATATATATATATATATATATATATATATATATATATATATATATAATTTTTTTATATATATATAAGTGGAAGATTTAGTTACCGCATCTGGCCAAATGGCTTAAGTCAAGGAACGACTCCAAGGTCTGTCTTTTTTTTTCTAATACCTAAGACCTCATATATTTGAGCCATATAACTTTTTGTGCAGTGTTTTTTGGAATAATTTGTATTAGATGGTGTTATTGTAAGTATAATTGTACTTTATAATGTAATTTTGATGTGTTTTGTACAAATTTTATGTTTTGTGAAACAGTTAACTGAGGTCGCACTAACCCGATGCTTGTTAACTTCAATTATATATATATATATGTGCATTTCATAGGAGCTATTAATTTGACAACTGGAATACCCTTATTATTGCTTTACACAGGCGAAAATAAGTAATTAAGCAACTGTCTTTGCAGATTCTCTAATTAATGTTTTTAATTTACCATATATATAATTATATACTGTATATGTGTGTGTGTGTGTGTGTTCATCAATAGCCATAAGCATTATGGAGCTTTATTTGTCATTTGGATCAGACTGCTTAAATCCCTTGTTATTGTAAGCTGAGCCGTGATTCTCTAGTATTTCAATCTGCAGAATAATATCTTAAGATGTGTAACTGTACCTGAACTAATCTATATTGGACAAGATATCAATACTAATTCACCTCTTCTTCAGTATCTTAATGGAAAAGAACTCAATAATTCTGAGTTGTACAGTCATAGTTTGAATTCAAATGACAGTTATTTGTTAAATGTTTAAAACCTTTTTTAGCTTTTAAATATAATATTAAAAACTGTCTATTAGTTTGGAATCCAGGGTGGATAACTTGTCCATTGAAATCTTGCAAAATTGAAGTAAACCAATACAGCAGATTCTGAGAATAAAAATGTATAATGATTTTTATGTGAACTACTAACACTGCAAAACAGCCTTACTAAGACAAATATTAAGAAGACAGATGCTATTTAGTGGTCTACATTTAAAAAAAAAAAAGAATTAATAAAAAACAACTGAGTCGATGCTGAGAAATGAAGGCATAATAAAATACACAACACAATTGTTGCAGCTGTTAACAAGGGGATCACTTTTTTGGCATCTATGGCTTGGTGGAGAGGGTACAGTGTTGGCTTCACATATGAAGCCTTGGAGTTTAAAGGGATATTCTAGCCAAAATTGGAATCCACAGGAATGCATTTCAGGATTGAATAGAAGCATTTTTGTAATGTACATGTATTAGCCATAATGCTTCCAAAAAAAAATGCAGTGCACCAGCGTTTTAATCACAGCACTTGCTCAGAGATCCTAAGGTGCTTGTATCATCTGGTAATGACTTAAAGGGACACTAAACCCAATTTTTTTCTTTCATGATTCAGATAGAGCATGAGATTTTAAGTACCTTTCTAATTTACTCCTATTATCAATTTTTCTTTGTTCTCGTGCTATCTTGATTTGAAAAAGCAGTACTGTAAGCTTTAGAGCCAGACCATTTTTTGTTCAGAACCTGGGTAGCACTTGCCGATTTGTGGCTAAATGTAGCAAACCAATCAGCAAGCTCTACCAAGGTGCTAAACTAAAAATGGGCCGGCTCCTAACCTTTCATTACTGCTTTTTCAAATCAAGATAACATGAGAACAAAGAAAAATTGATAATAGGAGTAAATTAGAAAATTGCTTAAAATTGCATGCTCAATCTGAATCATGAAATAACAAATGTGGGGTTAGTATCCCTTTAATTTGTTAATTGCTGACATGATATGTGCCCCACTTGCATTCTGAGCAGCTGCAGTACTTAAAATGCTGGTGCACTGAGAAAATCTAGCTATGCTTCACATGAACGAGCATAGAAAAATGTAACACTAAAACAGTGATAACTTTTACTAGAAGCATTTTTGACAATACATGTATATTGCACACTCTTTAATAAAAACCACTATAACACACAGATATTATACTTAATGTGATTTATTAGTGCAAAATAAATAAATTGATCAACATTAATTCATAAATAAAGCACATATGACGACCCATACAAAAGACAACAACAACAATGGGCCCCACATACACCACCTAAGATATAGAAGCCAATTAATAAGTACAGACACTAATAAAATGCTAGATTGCAAAAGCCTAAAGAAAAGTCATTCAGCATAAATGCTGACCAATATAATCATTGAATATGATGTTTGTTAGATGCTGGATGCTGTCCTATGGCAATGGAAAAATATAGCAGAATAGAAGCAGATAGCATATGTTATGACGGTTAGTAATGCAGCATATCGTTAGTCAGCCAGTAGCAACATTATTCCATAAGCAGACATATACTATTCCATAGCAATGATGAAAGTAAAGTGCAAAGCAGCAGTCTTTTGTGTAAAGTTCATTAGTCAGCAAGCAGCGGGATTATACTGAAATGCAGAGTTCTCTGTAAAGTGACTAGTGCAGACAAAAGTATTTAGCAAGTTATTGGCAAGTGTGTAAAGTGTCCTTCCTTTTGTTATTAACGCCCTGTGTGGGGTATCCACATGAGTGATTAGTGCATGTCAGTAAGGTACACAAAAAGAATCCAGCCGTAGATAAGCAATAATTGATAGACTCAGTGAGTCCAGCTGTTACCGACCCAATATACAAGCCTGATGGCGATGTCCTCCGACTCACTACTCCTTCACACAGGGATAAGTTAACAGCACTGCTTAAATTGGGGGAATCCCACTGTTGTGGTGCTGCGCACCGACGCTTCCTTCTGAGCATTTTGCTCCGTTGTGTAGCAGCTAGGAGCTTCTTCCGGGTTGATCTCTGGGCTTGCCGAAGTTCATTCTTATTTGCTGAGGCAATCATGTCACGAAACTCGTCACTAGTTCCTGAAAAGATCTTATTGGCTGCACAACTCTTATGACAGAACGTGTCACTCTTTTGTTTACGGGTTAAAGGGACATTACTGATTTATTTAATATTAACAGCTCATTATTATAGGTCACTACCGTAATTCATTTAATTTACATATTTCATTGATTACACATACAGACAAAATGAACAGACAAAGAATACCTAGTGTGACAAGGTGTGACAAACAAAAGTCAATAATCAAAGAAAAATACTTATATACAAAATTAATACTTATATACTCTGTGTAGATAATTTTGGCATTATTTCAGACCTATGGCGGAAAGAACTCCCGTGCACACCGAAATGGCATAGAAAGTATCCAAATATATTTAAATTTTATAATTTTATAAATTAAAACAGTAAGTTATCTGGGAAGACTGATAGAACTGATTGTATATTTGGTTAGTTAGAGTACCTATATTTATTTAGAGTACCTATGTTTATTTAGGCAGAAAGGAGGCAAACTCTAATTTCTCATTCAAACCTCTAGGGGATAGTGTCTTTAAAGTAAACATCCACCTTGTTTCTTTTTGTAACAAGATGGTATTAATATTGCCCCCTCTCCTATGCTGGTTAACTTGTTCAATGCCTATACATTCCAAACAATCCAATTTGGACTGATGGAATGGGGCAAAGTGCCTGGCCACTGGGCTATCAATTTTAACATCTTTAATGTCATCCCTATGCTCATATATACGTGTACGGAACTCTCGATACATTTTGCCTATATAAAAGCTTGGGCAGGAAAATGATAATAAATAAATAACTCCTGTTGACGAACAATTAATATAAGATTTAATTTTGAAAGTTTTTCCAGTATTTGTTTCAAAAGTTTTCGATCTTTTAATAAATGTACATGCAGTACAGTGGTTGCAAGGAAAACAACCCACTATGCTATGTGCTTGATCGGCTAACCAATTTGTCTGTTGCACTTTCACAAATTCACTTTTTACCAAAAGATCTTTTAAATGTTTTGCTGTCATAGATGGATTCTGTCCTACAGAGTCAAAGAGATCATTGTCCTGTGATAGCAGATACCAATTCTTACTCAAAATTGTTCGCAGTTTTTGAAAGATCGAAAACTTTTGAAACAAATACTGGAAAAAGATAATGTGATATTCTACTATTTACTGAAAGGAGTTTTGAGATTTTCCACCATGCCTTAAGTGGGTTAAAAATAGTTTTAAATCTCTTGATTTCTACCGGTGTTTCTTTTGGAGAAGAATGAAGTAGTGCTATGGGAAGATAAGGATCACACATATTTATTTCAAGCTCATTATTTAAAACATAATTTTTGGAAAAAATCCAGTTGGTTGCTATACGAGTTAAGAAACTAACGGCTAGATTTAGAGTTTTGTCGTTAAGGACCCGCGTATCTAACGCTGGCTTTTTTCAGGCCGCACCTTTAAAATAACTCTGGTATTGAAAGTCCACAGAATGGCTGCGTTAGGCTCCAAAAAAGGAGTGTAGAGCATATTTAACGCAACTTCAACTCTCGATACCAGAGTTGCTTACGGACGCGGCCAGCCTCAAAAACGTGCTCGTGCACGATTCCCCCATAGGAAACAATGGGGCTGTTTGACCTGAAAAAAAACCTAACACCTGCAAAAAAGCCGCGTTCAGCTCCTAACGCAGCCCCATTGTTTCCTATGGGGAAACACTTCCTACGTCTGCACCTAACACTCTAACATGTACCCCGAGTCTAAACACCCCTAACCTTACACTTATTAACCCCTATTCTGCCGCCCCCACTATCGCTGACCCCTGTATATTATTTTTAACCCCTAATCTGCCGCTCCGTAAACCGCCGCTACTTACATTATCCCTATGTACCCCTAATCTGCTGCCCCTAACACCGCCGACCCCTTTATTATATTTATTAACCCCTAATCTGCCCCCCACAACGTCGCCTCCACCTGCCTACACTTATTAACCCCTAATCTGCCGAGCGGACTGCACCGCTATTATTATAAAGTTATTAACCCCTAATCCGCCTCACTAACCCTATAATAAATAGTATTAACCCCTAATCTGCCCTCCCTAACATCGCCGACACCTAACTTCAATTATTAACCCCTAATCTGCTGACTGGAGCTCACCGCTATTCTAATAAATGTATTAACCCCTAAAGCTAAGTCTAACCCTAACACTAACACCCCCTAACTTAAATATAATTTAAATCTAACAAAATTAATTAACTCTTATTAAATAAATTATTCCTATTTAAAGCTAAATACTTACTTGTAAAATAAATCCTAATATAGCTACAATATAAATTATAATGATATTATAGCTATTTTAGGATTAATATTTATTTTACAGGTAACTTTGCATTTATTTTAAACAGGTACAATAGCTATTAAATAGTTAAGAACTATTTAATAGCTAAAATAGTTCAAATAATTACAAATTTACCTGTAAAATAAATCCTAACCTAAGTTACAATTAAACCTAACACTACACTATCAATAAATAAATTAAATAAAATACCTATAATTATATACAATTAAACCTAACACTACACTATCAATAAATAAATTAAATACAATTCCTACAAATAACTACAATGAAATAAACTAACTAAAGTACAACAAATAAAAAAGAACTAAGTTACAAAAAATAAAAAAATATTTACAAACATTAGAAATATATTACAACAATTTTAAACTAATTACACCTACTCTAAGCCCCCTAATAAAATAACAAAGCCCCCCAAAATAAAAAAATGCCCTACCCTATTCTAGATTACTAAAGTTCAAACCTCTTTTACCTTACCAGCCTTAAGGTAGGAATATTCTGATTGGCTGATCGGAACAGCCAATAGAATGCGAGCTCAATCTGATTGGCTGATTGGATCGGCCAATCGGATTGAACTTGATTCTGATTGGCTGATTCCATCAGCCAATCAGAATATTCCTACCTTAATTCCGATTGGCTGATAGAATCCTATCAGCCAATCGGAATTCGAGGGACGCCATCTTGGATGACGTCATTTAAAGGAACCGTCATTCGTCGTTCAGTCGTCAGCCAGGATGGATGTTCCGCGTCGGAGGTCTTCAGGATGCTGCCGCTCCGCTCCGGATGGATGACGATAGAAGATGCCGCTTGGATGAAGACTTCAATCGGATGGAAGACCTCTTCTGCCCCGCTTGGATGAAGACTTCTACCGGATGTAGGACCTCTTCTTGCTCCGCTTGGATGAAGAATTTGGCTCGGCTGGGTGAAGACGACTCAAGGTAGGGAGATTTTCAGGGGCTTAGTGTTAGGTTTATTTAAGGGGGGTTTGGGTTAGATTAGGGGTATGTGGGTGGTGGGTTGTAATGTTGGGGGGGGTATTGTATGTTTTTTTTTACAGGCAAAAGAGCTGAACTTCTTGGGGCATGCCCCGCAAAGGGCCCTGTTCAGGGCTGGTAAGGTAAAAGAGCTTTGAACTTTAGTAATTTAGAATAGGGTAGGGCATTTTTTTATTTTACGGGGCTTTGTTATTTTATTAGGGGGCTTAGAGTAGGTGTAATTAGTTTAAAAGTGTTGTAATATATTTCTAATGTTTGTAAATATTTTTTTATTTTTTGTAACTTAGTTCTTTTTTATTTTTTGTACTTTAGTTAGTTAATTTCATTGTATTTATTTGTAGGAATTGTATTTAATTTATTTATTGATAGTGTAGTGTTAGGTTTAATTGTATATAATTATAGGTATTTTATTTAATTTATTTATTGATAGTGTAGTGTTAGGTTTAATTGTAACTTAGGTTAGGATTTATTTTACAGGTAAATTTGTAATTATTTTAACTATTTTAGCTATTAAATAGTTCTTAACTATTTAATAGCTATTGTACCTGGTTAAAATAAATACAAAGTTACCTGTAAAATAAATATTAATCCTAAAATAGCTATAATATAAATATAATTTATATTGTAGCTATATTAGGGTTTATTTTACAGGTAAGTATTTAGCTTTAAATAGGAATAATTTATTTAAGAAGAGTTAATTAATTTCGTTAGATTAAAATTATATTTAACTTAGGGGGGTGTTAGTGTTAGGGTTAGACTTAGCTTTAGGGGTTAATACATTTATTAGAATAGCGGTGAGCTCCAGTCGGCAGATTAGGGGTTAATAATTGAAGTTAGGTGTCGGCGATGTTAGGGAGGGCAGATTAGGGGTTAATACTATTTATTATAGGGTTAGTGAGGTGGATTAGGGGTTAATAACTTTATTATAGTAGCGGTGCGGTCCGCTCGGCAGATTAGGGGTTAATAAGTGTAGGCAGGTGGAGGCGACGTTGAGGGGGGCAGATTAGGGGTTAATAAATATAATATAGGGGTCGGCGGTGTTAGGGGCAGCAGATTAGGGGTACATAGCTATAATGTAGGTGGCGGCTCTTTGCGGTCGGCAGATTAGGGGTTAATTATTGTAGGTAGCTGGCTGCGACGTTGTGGGGGGCAGGTTAGGGGTTAATAAATATAATATAGGGGTCGGCGGTGTTAGGGGCAGCAGATTAGGGGTACATAAGTATAACGTAGGTGGCGGTCGGCAGATTAGGGGTTAAAAAAATGTAATCGAGTGTCGGCGATGTGGGGTGACCTCGGTTTAGGGGTACATAGCTAGTTTATGGGTGTTAGTGTACTTTAGGGCACAGTAGTTAAGAGCTTTATGAACCGGCGTTAGCCCAGAAAGCTCTTAACGTCGTTAGATTTCTAACGCTCACTTCAGCCACGACTCTAAATACCGGAGTTAGAAAGATCCCATTGAAAAGATAGGATACGCAATTGACGTAAGGGGATCTGCGGTATGGAAAAGTCGCAGCTGAAAAGTGAGCGTTAGACCCTTTTTTGACTGACTCCAAATACCGGCGGTAGCCTAAAACCAGCGTTAGGAGCCTCTAACGCTGGTTTTCACGGCTACCGCCAACTCCAAATCTAGGCCTAAGATTGTATAATCTTATATCTGGCAGTGCCAAGCCCCCAAGTTCAATTGGGAGGGAGAGTTTAGTCAAAGAAATCCGCACTCTTTTCCCCTGCCAAAGAAATTGTCTGAGTGAACAATTTATGAGATGAACATCTCTTTCTAACAAAATCAATGGCATGTTCTGAGAGCATGCAATTTTAAGCAACTTTCTACTTTTACTCCTATTATCAATTTTTCTTCGTTTTCTTGCTATCTTTATTTGAAAAAGAAGGCTTCTAAGCTAAGGAGCCATAAAATTTTCGGTTCAGACCCTGGACAGCACTTGTTTATTGGTGGGTGAATTTATCCAACAATCAGCAAGAACAACCCAGGTTGTTTACCAAAAATGGGCCGGCATCTAAACTTACATTCTTGCTTTTTAAATAAAGATACCAAGAGAATGAAGAAAATTTGATAATAGGAGTAAATTAGAAAGTTGCTTAAAATTGCCTGCTCTATCTGAATCACAAAAGAAAAAATGTGGGTTCAGTGTCCCTTTAAGAATCTACTGAACACATGGAGCCTGAATGCTAAGCAAACCAGACTCTCTCTATAAAATGTATACAGATGAAAAAATGCACCTACTCTGAAATTGTATTAAAAAGATCCATTTATTCACGCATAAGGTTTTTAAGGAAATGCAAACATAAAATAATAAAACTGAAAAAAGCCCCTGATTTATATTTGATATCAAAATTTAGTAAATATAGTCTTGTAGTTATAAAAAAATTACAAAATAAACCATACTTCTAGAGACAATTATGATGCACCTACTTAATTGTATAATTTGTATAATTTTTTAAGTGTTTTCTTGATTTATTTTGCTATTCAAGCCTTTTTCTGAACGTTACTTTTTATTTGCCTCTTTTTTTTTCTGTATTTATAGTTAGGAAGCAGTCAGATTTCATAAGTGTGTTTGCAAAGCTGCAGTGATAGTTAATTTAAACCAAGGAGCACATTTATAAATGAGTGTGAAACTTGTCTGAATACATTAACACTTTGCTTACTGTTATTGTTTTTTTTTAATTGTTTTTTTTTAATTCTAAGCTCACCACCATTTGCCTTCTGTAGAGAAGCCAACTCAGACCTATTACTGGAAAAGACAAGACTTGCCATTGTCATCTTGTTAGCCATATTTGGATTATTTTGCAGTATCTCATCAATTAAGCTAATCATGGACAAATATGTAGCAGGGTTAATCTTGTCTGCAGTGTGCACTTCTGGATATCAGAATTTAATAACCCACAATTAAATAAAGAGAATATGTTGCAAAGTTTTGTTTACTTTTCATAATTAAATATTTTATATTACAATCTCAAAGTATTTTGGGTTCCTTAAAGTATATAATTAATTTGATATAATTAGCATCCCTAGTTTAAAAACAAAGAGGTTTTTTTTATTGTCATTAGATGCAGGACACATGCGGGACACAGCAAAGATGGTAAAACTCTATTTTATTGTAGAGCATGGAAACACACATCTGGTAGAATTAATCTCACTAAGTAACTGCAACACAGACAACCGGACCTAAGCCCCGCCCCCAATCTGGTGACGTCACTTCCCACTCTCATCACATCTTCCTCCTTTTCAAAGGACGAAGCATACATTTTTTTTTCATTTGAATATAACAAAAAACAAGGTATACAACAACAGTTTTGTAAAGTATATAACAGATAACAAGTTACAGAAAATATAAACAACATGAATTACATCCTGACTTGAACATCGGGGTAGACTACCCTAGTCCACAGTGACCATGGGATTATTCTGCCCATACTTCCAGTCACTGTTCTAACTAAAGTTAATCGCGATATCGGGCCGGAAGTTTCACCACTCTTCCGCTTGATGTAACTCTACATGAACTGTCCTCTGATACAGAAGAAGGTGATTGAGAGTCTGCTGGAGGCAAAGACATATCCCCGCTGTGATCTTGCTGAGGGGAAGGCACCCTTTTAAAAAAGGGGATCCCACCTGCGGTGGTACTGAGGCATCCAGTTCCAAACTCTCAGGTACAGGCTGAAGATGTTTTCGATTACAGCGTGTAACTGTCCCTCCATCAGTAAGGACTACATTAGACCTTGGTTCTGGGGAGCGTCCAATTACCGTAGCAGGTGTCTTCCATTTCTTCTCATCATCCAGTTTAATCCTGACACTTTGCCCCGCATTCAGCTCCTGCAAGGGCCTCACAGAATGTCTCCTTCATTGAAGAATCGATAGCCCCTTTTTGCCTCTTCATCCATCCTAAGAACTTCGTCCAGAGGAATAGAACAAGTTGGCTGGAAGACACTCACAGAGGGTAAGGTGGTGCGAATCTGGCGCCCTAGCATCAGCTGTGCTGGGTTAAATCCTGTGGCTTGAATGGGAGTCGCCCTATAGGACAAGAGGGCCAGGTATAGCTCAGATTGCTTCAAAATAAATTTTGTTGTTTGAACTGCCCTTTCAGTCATTCCATTAGCCTGCAGGTAATGTGGACTTGACGTGGAATGTATAAAATCATATTCTCTGCTGAAAGAACTGAACTCTGTTGAAGCAAACTGCATTCCGTTATCACTCACCAACTCCATTGGTATGCCCCATCGGGCGAACAAGCTCTTGAGACGAGTGAAAACGGCTTGACTTGTGATTTCATTCAATGGTGAGATTTCCAAATACCTGGAATGGTAGTCGATCACGACTAGGAACTTTTTCCCATGCAGTTCGCACAAATCAGCAGCTATTTTCTGCCATGGGCCTGCAGGCAGCGGAGTAGAAATCAAGGACTCCCTTCTCTGAGTAGGCCGGCGTTTCCGGCAAAAGGCACATTTAGACACATGACTTGCAATGTCTGAGCTGATCCCAGGCCACCATACAGCCTTAGCTGCCTTTTCTCTGCACTTTGTAATGCCTAAGTGGCCATAGTGAATCTTGTTTAACATCTCCTTCCTTATGCTGACAGGAATAACAATGCGGTCCTGGAACAGCACCAACCCATCCAACTCCGTGAGCTGCAACCTCTCTGACTGGTAAGAAGTTAAAGACATCCAGGCTGCCCGACTCTCGGGTCAACCTTCTTTTATGTACTTTATAACTTCTTGAAGGTCTGTATCTAAATATGTCTCTTTCTTTATTTGTTCTAGTTTCCCTGAAGAAATGGACTTAGAGGCCAGAACTGAATCTTCATACACTTTCACATCCGATTCCATTGAAGACTCTTCAGCAGCAGCCAGCGGGAGCCTGGACAGTGTATCTGCCACATCCAGTTGTTTCCCCGGCACATGCACTGCCTGAACGTTGAACCTGAGCAGCCTCATTAGAAGTCTCTGGCATCTTAGGGGTGTTTTGTCAATATCATAGGAGTTGATTAGAGGGACTAGCGGTTTATTATCAGTCTCCAGACTAAATTTCTCTAAACCCACTAGGTAACGCTGAAAGCGCTCACAGGCCCAAACTGCAGCCAGGCACTCTTTTTCAATTTGGGCATATTTTGACTCAGTAGCCGTCAGTGTGTGGGAACAGTAAGTGATAGGCTGTAGTTTGTTTTCATTCAGCTGTAGGAGGGCGGCCCCTAATCCATAACTGCTTGCATCAGCACTAACCACAGTCTTTTTGGAAGGGTTGTAGAACCCCAACACTGGGGCAGACCCCAGCAGGGACTTGACCTGCATAAAAGATTCTTCCTGTGAACGTCCCCAAACCCAGGCAACATCTTTCTTTAGCAACTCTGTGATAGGGTGTAGTATTGTGGATAAATCTGGAAGGAACCTGCCCACATAATTTACAAGATCCAATATTTGTCTCAGATCATGTACATCATAAGGACTTTTCATCTGTTCAATAGCACAAATTTTCTCGGGGTCTGGCTTGATGCCATCCCCATTGATGATATGCCCAAAGTAACATAACTCAGCTTTCCTAAAATGGCATTTCTCTTTGTTTAGCTTCAGCCCGGACTCTCTGATAGTCTGCAGCACACAGCTCAATCGCTGATCATGTTCCTCCAATGTAGACCCTTACACTAAGATGTCGTCCAAGACGACTGCCATGCCCACGTGGTCTCTTAGAAGAGAACTCATTTCTCTTTGGAAGATTTCAGGAGCAGAGGATATCCCGAATGGGAGTCTGCAAAAGCAAAACTGACCTACTGGTATAAGGAAGGTAGTCAGTTTGAGGCACTTTGTATCTAGAGGTATCTGCCAGAAGCTGCTAGAAGCATCCAATGTAGAGAAGAACTTCACCCCAGCCAATTTCGGAGCTATGTCTTCAATTGTCGGCAGCACATATCTCTCTCTCTTCACCGCCTCATTCAGCCTTTTCAAGTCTACGCATATGCGTACCTTCCCGTTTTTCTTCGCAACAGGCACAATGGGGGCACACCAGTCAGTAGCTTCAACAACCTCTTCAATAACCCCCATATTCTTCATACACAGAAGCTCCTTCTCCACTTGAGGAATGAGCGGGAACAGAATTCTACGGGGAGTGGTAATGCTGTATAGGACTGCGTCACCTTTAAGTGATATATGAACTGGGTTGCAATTCAGTAGGCCCAATTCACCAAACATATCTTCTGAGATCTCATTCACTCTGGCTACTAGGCCCAAACCACAGGCTGCTTTTCAATAAGTTGTTGACACACTGACCTCTAATCACATGCACCCACATGGTGAATTTCTTTTGCTTGTACATGCAGCTGGCAAGAAATTTCCCCACACAATCAATGCGGCCACCAGGACTATGGACTTTTGTTGTAACTTTCGCCAGCTGGGGCTGTCGAGGCAGTTTTATGAATGCTGCAAGAGACATTACAGTGATGTCTGCTCCTGTGTCAATCTTAAAGGCAACTTTGGTAAGAGTAACCCTCCAATCATCTTCTGAACCCGGCCATTCAACAACAGACCCCACAGTCTGCAGCACATAGCTCAATCGCTGATCATGTTCCTCCAATGTAGACCCATACACTAAGATGCATATGCGTAGACATTTCTTGACCCTCCTGGTCGCTATCCACCTGCATCTCCTTAATTCACCACTTCAAAATGGCCCATCCTGTTACATTTTCTACATATTTTGTCTTTAGCAGGGCATATGACACTTTGATCATGGGCAGGGTTGCACCGTGTGCATCGGGCATGCTGCGCCCATCCACCTCTGGGCCTATCTCCTGCCCTTGGTCTACCGCTCACACTGTGACTTTCACTAGCAGCTCTCCTGAACTGCTTCACTTCATCCACAATACTCTCAGACCTCAGATCAGCACTTTGCTTTTTCACCACTTCACTCTGGCGGGCCATCCTAATAGCCCTATCTAATGTTAAATCAGACTCTAACTGTAGCTTCAGTGAGACTTCAGCATCTGCAATTCCTATGACTATTCTGTACCTGATTTGCTCTTCTTTAACAACACCAAACTCACAGAATTCAGCTAGTTCATACAGGCTGTGCACAAATGACCCCACAGATTCTCCCACACACTGAGCACGTTTGTGAAAACAAGCTCTCTCATGAATCACATTTATTTTGGGCATAAAGTGGGCACTGAGTTTATTCATAACTATTTCAAAGTCAAATTCTTCCCCTTCTTGGAAAGTAAAGGCATTGAACACTGGCTCCACATCTTTCCCCATAGAGTATAAAAGAGAATTAACTTGTGCTTCACCACTCTCCTTTTCCAGCTTGGAAGCAATTCTGAAGCAATGAAACTGCTGACGCCATGTGGGCCAAGCTGCAGGCTGAGAGAAATCAAAAGGCTCAGGTGGGGTAAACTTTGACATTGTCATCAATCAGGAAACAGAAGCGCAGTTTTATACATATATATATATATATATAAATCCAAAAGTAGCAGAGCGCAAAGAAGCGCAAACGGACTCCTTGTAAAGTAAAAAATATACCAACTTTATTCAAATGATCCACGGAGTAAAAACATAACAGCTACCATGGCTGTATAAAGCACAATTGATAAAAACAATCACAGTGTCTGGCGATCAGGACCTCACGCAGACATGTTTCGTGCGGTTGCGCACTTGGTCACTGCATGGTCCGTTTGCGCTTCTTTGCGCTCTGCTACTTTTGGATTTCTATCTTATATTGACCCGGCTTACAGACCGGGTTCTGAGCGTTCACAGCTGCAGGTCTCATACAATCAGCTACTCCCACTCTCTTCAGTGTGCCGCAACTTGACGTGCTGACAGGTACTGTTTACCTTTACTATTGTGGGATCCCGTTATGCGCTGTTACTTTGACTGTTTGCACATATATATATATATATATATATGTATATATATATATATTGCATATATATTTTTCTAAATTTGTGTGTGTGTATATATATATAGTATAAATTTGTGTGTGTGTATATATATATATAGTATATATGAATATTGTGTATATATTCATTTGTCTAAATTTGTGTGTCTATATATATACAGTATATATATGTGTGTGTCTAAATCTGTGTGTATATATATATATGTGTGTGTGTGTGTATACATGTGTATTTATACCTGTATATATGTCTATACCTGTATTTATTCATATCGATATATAGGTAAATATAGAGACAAATATTTTACAAAAACTGATCTTTTGTATTTATAGAAATATATGTTTTAAAATAAAAAAAGATGAAGAACATAGGGATGCAAAGTATTTATAACTATCTTCGGCTTTAGGGATGTTTGTCTTATGAGATTTCGGATTTACAAGTGTGCATTGGACTTTCACTCTTGTGCTATCTTTTTGTTTTCAACTTGTAATAAGTGTGCTTACATGCGAGAATTCAAATTTAACTTTGTGCACTGTTAGGGGCATATTTATCAAGCTCCGTATGGAGCTTGATGCCCCGTGTTTCTCACGAGCCTGCAGGCTCGCCAGAAACAACAGTTATGAAGCAGCGGTCACAAACACCGCTGCTCCATAACCTGTCCGCCTGCTCTGCTGCTAACCTACGCACTCATCTGGACATGCAGGGACTCTCTCAACTCCCACACACTTCTCGGGGCTCTGCTTCGGAGATTAAACTCACCTCAGCTGCATTACAAAAAATCCTATCAAGGAGATCTGAGCAAGAGAAGACCCATCAAGCCAGTGCGCATTTGGGTGGCGGCGCATGTATTTGAAGGCATCTGCTATCCGCTACCATAGCCATGAGGACTGCTGAGAGATCTAATTAAAAGATATACGACACTCTGGAGGGTCGGGACTCCGCTCCGGAGGTCAAGCAAACAGCTGCAGTCCTTTTTACTTCTCCCCTCCTGTTGCGGAGGCCTGTTAGTGCCAGGGGTCGACAGCTCACATATCACCGTGGCCTTCTCTGAGGCCTAGGAGCCTACATTCACTTGTTCCCAAGTTTCCGAATGGGTTAACTGGCCAGGAGGTACGTGTTACTTACCGGAGTCCGGATTGATAGTCACCTTGAAGAATAGAGGAGAGTGGGCTGAAGTGGCGGGAGCGGCAGCCATTTTCTTTTTGTGTCTGCGGAGGTCTTTTGATCAATTGCGGCCTAAACACTCTGACAGTCACAGTTTTGCAGATCCACTTACCTCCCCTTCCTGGATTATCAAGCTCAGGGAGAATTGCCCTGGATATTATTTATATCGTTCCAGCATAGAGAAGAAGGCATCTGCTTTAACTGCGTGAGACCTTTCTGTTTTCCATCATATGCATTTTATGCCATTTGCCCTCCTGGCTTAACTTTTGTAATTTTTCAGTTTACTCTCATCATTGCCTGACTGCCAACCCTGATGCTCTTTTGTGGGCCCCATATTTATGCTTATTCTACACTGATTGTGAAACACTTATACTGGTGCCCCCAAGGTTTAGGGACTTTAACAGTAGGATCACTTGGGCCCCAGTAGTTTCTGCTTTTGGGCTCAATGCTTGTGCACTGCTTACTGCCCTAACAAGCAGAACTTTTACTTGCATGGAACTACTACATATCACCCAAGAATTTATTTAGCCTCAACATGTGGAACAATTTATAACAGCCTCAATATGTGAAACCTTTGATTGTTATTATTGTGCCTCTAGCTTTGGCAATACAGTTGTAGTGACTGTCATGCTAATAAAGCATAATTGAATTGAATTTACTAAATTGTTCATATATATATATATATATATTTATGTGCTGTATTAGGCTACAATGTTTGATTTTGTAAAATTTTGGGATGGTTGTGTGCCGCAAGATTCTTTTGAAAAAATAACAGCTGTTTACAAAATGTAAATAAAGGTATTTCCAAAGCTTGACAATGAGGTACAACAGTAAAGTGCTTTTAGATTAAAGGTTGATGTATCATACACAAAGGTGCTACATTTTCAGTGCATAGGTTCAGTACAGGAGCCTGTGTGAACAGGATTTCTGCATTACAGTCTTGAGGGTAATACAAGAATCGCATTTTACATTACATCCACAAGAGGGCACTGGCAGTTAGCTTTAAGGATGTCTGAGGGCAAGACACAATGTGAGGTATGGTGGGGGTTAATGGTGTCTAAGATTGTATCGTTCTTTGTGCTGATTCCATAAAGATATTTTGAGCTTGTGTGTAGCTAGTGAGCCTGATTGGAGGTGATGGTACCATTCAAGTTGAAGGAAACTCTCTACCCGGTCCTCCCATTCTTTCTCTGTCGGGATATCGTAGGATTCCCAATGTCTTGGAATTAGGGATTTGGTGCTGTTTAGCATAAGGATCAGTAGATCTCTAGCATTGCTGTCATTTAGCTTGGGTAGGAGTAAAAATAGTAAAATCTGTGGGTCGTTTGGCAGCTGTTTGCCTATTGCATCTGATATGAGCTTGAGAACCGCCAACCAGAATGTGTCTAATTTATTGCACTGCAACCATATATGTGTGGGGGTGCCTACCTCTCCACATCCCTTCCAACACTTATTGCTAGTCATTTTGTAGATACTATGTAGCCTGCTGGGGGTTAGATACCATCTAGTTAAAAATTTAAAATTGGTTTCGAGAACTCTTGTGGATATTGATAAGCGCTTTGTGGTGTTAAAAGAAGAGCGCTTTGTGGTGTTAATAGAAGTCAGCCAGTCTTTGGCGGCGATGCTAATGCCCAGATCCTTGTCCCATGAGTTAGTGTAAGAAGTCAAGAGTTGTGGTTCTTTAATTAGTAGTAGTTTCTACAATTTTTGTTATGGCGTGTTTTGGGGTGTTTTCTAAGTGACATAGGGTCTCAAATGGGGTAATGTTTCTAATTAGATGGTGCTTCTTGGGATGAGTGTCCACGTAGTGGCAGATTTGTGAGTAAGAGTACCAATTCAGAGGTATCTCGGGGTGCATCTCCTGGATGTCAGAGAGGGGTCTGTGTGTTTTATTTTTATGGAAGAGCAATATTGTTCTACCCTTAATGTGGCATGTGGCATCTAATGAAGTGTCTTTGTAATTCCAGGGCAGGTCCGGGTTGTGGCATATGGGGGACATGCGTGACAAGATACTGAAGATGTTAGTGGATGTGCTTATTAATTTACCCTATGTTGTGAAGAAGTCCGTGAGGAGTGGGTATTGTGCAATATTGGTGGGTCTGTGTTTGTGAGGTATCCAAGCTGCTAGCCCTGCGTTGCATAGACCCAGTAAGTGCCTATCAATCTGGACCCATTGTTTATAGCTATTGTTTGTACACCAGTCCAGATTTTGTTAAATTTGGGAGAAAGCCGGAGCCCCGGCCGAACTTCTCAAAAGCCTCAAGGGCATTTGGAAGGGAAGACTCTATCTGGATAAGGGTGAGGAGAACATCATCGTCATATAATGCCAACTTGTGCTCCATGTCTCCGATACGGATCCCTGTGATGAGGTTGTTATTTCTGATCTGTTGAGGAAGGGCTTCAATGAATATGGCGATTAAAGCAGACGAGAGAGGGAAGCCTTGCCTCATGCCGTTGTATATATTGAAACTGTCTGACAAAATGTTATTGACTTTGACCTTGGCAGTGGGGTTGGAATATAGGAAGAATACTAGTTCTAGGAATTGGTCCCAGAATTTCATTTTCTGCATTCTTTTTTTAGGAAAAGCCAATTAACACGGTCAAACGCTTTCTCTGCATCCGTGGAAACTATAATGGTAGGGGTGCGTGTGGCTTGGGCGTGGGAAATAATCTGTAATGTTTTCAAGGTGTTACCCCCAGCCTCTCTACCCGGAATGAAGCCCACCTGGTCTGTATTAATTAATTTAGGTAAGTATCTGTTCAATCTCTTGGCAAAAATCTTTATGTCAGAATTTAAGAGGGATAAGGGGAAGGAAATTTTCGGGTCTATTTGGTGTTTTTCCTGGTTTGGGGAGGACTGTAATATGGGCTTCTAGTAAGTTCCCTGAGTAACCTCCGGAGTGAATTAATGAATTGAAAGTGTTTGTTAAGGGACAGTTAAGTTGGTAGATGTAAGTCTTGTACTATTTCCTCTTAAACCCGTCGGGGTTTATACTTTTACTATCCTTTTGAAGTTCTCCATATTTGTTTATTATGGAATATGTATGTCCATTTAATTGGTTTCTTTTATGTGTTTTAGCGAGTGAAGACCCCACTTTGTCTTTGATATCAAAGTATTGTTGTTTCAACAGGGTTGCTTTCTTTTGGTGTTTTTTAATTAGGTGGTCTTTGAGGTGTTTCCTGGTTTGTGTTAGGGATTCTAGTATGCTGGTGGTTTGTGGGTGTTTTTGTGCTCTTTTTCCCAGTAGCTAATTTGAGACATAATGGAATTTAGGAATTGTCTGTTCATCTTTTTTTCCTTGGCTTATCCTCTCCTCTTATGATGCACTTGTCCATCCGCCAAATGAAGGGACGCTGTGGCATGTCCGGTTATGCTACTGCACATTGTATGGGGGCGGGATTCGACCAAGTGATTGGCAAAATCTGCGAGTTCATGCAGCCTTAGTCGGTGCAGGTTATTGGCTACCAATTTTAGGACATGTTTAGGGGTATTGGTGGTGCCTGTGGAGGTGTTTATTGTCGAGTCCAGTGATAAATTAAAGTCACCCCCCAGGAATATTGTCCACTGGGCATGTTCTAGTAGAAGATTGGTTATATGTCTGAATGGGATGTGATGTTCTTTATTTGGGAGATACATGTTTGCGAGAGTAATCAGCCTATTGAATAACAAGCCTATCAGAATTAAGTACCTGCCATCCTTGTCTTTCTCTATGTGGGTCACTTGGAAATGTAGGGAATTTTTTAGTAGTATACCCACCCCTCTTTTCCTGGTACCGCCCGAGGCCAAGAAGCTTGTTCTATATTTATGGCTCAGGAGTTTAGGTTTGTGACTAGTGATGTCGCGAACTGTTCACCGGAGAACAGTTCCCAGTGAACATAGCTTGTTCGCGTTCGCCGCTGCGGGCGAACATATGCGATGTTCGATCCGCCCCCTATGTGTCATCATTGAGGAAACTTTGACCCTGTATCTCACAGCCTTCTGACACATTTGAGCCAATCAGCAGCAGACACTCCCTCACAGACCCTCCCAGCTCATTGGCAGCAGCCATTTTAGATTCATTACGATCTTGCTTTCTTAGTGAGAGGAGCTTTAGTGTTGCTGCTGCTGACATTATAGGGAAATAGATAGCTAGGCTAGTGTATTTAGTGTCCACTACAGTCCTGAAGGACTCATCTAATCTCTGCTGTAAGGACAGCACCCCAAAAAGCCCTTTTTAGGCACAGCATGTACTGTGATTAGTGCCACCACTGATATCTGCTTAACATTAGTGTAAATTTAACCAACAAAACTTTTAAATCATTGTGTTAGTGTAATCTAATTTCATTTTCTATAAGGCCTGTGTCTCAGGCTCCCACAGCATATACTGTGGTTAATTGCTCTGTGCCAGCCACCACTCATATCTGCTTAACATTAGTGTAAATTTAACAACAAAACGTTTAAATCATTTTGCTAGTGTAATCTAATTTAATTTTCTATCAGGCTTGTGTGTCAGGCTTACACAGCATATACTGTTTTTAATTGCTGTGCCAGCCACCACTCATATCTGCTTAACATTATTGTAAATTTTAAAAAAAACAACTTTTAAATCATTTTGCTAGTGTAATCTAATTTCATTTTCCATCAGGCCTGTATGTCAGGCCCACATCATATAGTGTGATTAATAGTTCTTTTTTCCACCACTTATATCTGGTGTAACATTAGTGTAAATTTTTTTACATTTTATTTTTTACATCAGTCCTCTTCTAGTGTTATTTAATTGTAGTTGCCAGGCCAGCCTGGCTGCCATTAGTGCCAGCCTGTGTGTCAGGCTGCCAGCATATACTGTGCCTACTTCCATCCTCAGTGCCAGTTCACCACTCCTATCTGGTGTAACATTAGTTTAAATTTTGTAAAAAAAAACTTTTACATCAGTCTTCTAGTGTTATTTAATTTTAGTTGCCAGGCCCGCCTGCCACTAGTGCCAGCCTGTGTGTCAGGCTGCCAGCACATACTGTGCCTACTTCTATCCTGAGTGCCATCACTCCTATCTGTTGTAACATTAGTGTAACTTTTAAAAAAAAAAAAATTACATCAGTCTGCTATTGTTATTTAATTGCAGTTGCCTGTCTGCCAGCGTGTGTGCCAGGCCCACTTTCCAACTAGTGCCACAAATCATATTTGTTATAACAGTAGTGTAAATATTTTAAATAAAAACTTTTTTGACTGTGAATCATCAGTCTGCTAGTGCAATTGAATTGCAGTTGCCTGCCTGCCAGCGTGTGTGCCAGGCTTACTTGCCAACTAGTGCCACAATCATATTTGTTATAACAGTATTGTAAATATTTAAAATAAAAACTTTTTTGACTGAGAAACATCAGTCATCTAGTGTAATCTAATTGCAGTTGCCTGCCAGCGTGTGTGCCAGGCCCACTTGCCAACTAGTCCCACCAATTATATTTGTTATAACAGTATTGTAAATATTTAAAATAAAAACTTTTTTGACTGAGAAACATCAGTCATCTAGTGTAATCTAATTGCAGTTGCCTTCCTCTCAGCGTGTGTGCCAGGCCCACTTGCCAACTAGTGCCACCAATCATATTTGTTATAACAGTAGTGTAAATATATGTGAAACATCAGTCTGCTAGTGTAATTTAATTGAAGTTGCCTTCAATGTATCTATCTATCTATCTATCTATCTATCTATCTATCTATCTATCAAATCTATATATATCGTGGTTGTGCAAATGGACTGTTTGCGGTTGTTTGTGGTGCGTTACACGGGGAGTTTGGTCTGTCACTGTGAAGCGGGCGTAACCCTTACACTACCTGATCGATACAACATCATACCTGATGTTTTAAAGCACGTTATTGTAAACAATTTAGGAATGCTAGGTGATTTAGGCCCTTTATGGGTTAAAACCAGACTCTGCATCAACTATGTAATTTTCCGTGGGAGTTTTGCCATGGATCCCCCTCCGGCATGCCACAGTCCAGGTGTTAGTCCCCTTGAAACAACTTTTCCATCACTATTGTGGCCAGAAAGAGTCCTTGTAGGTTTTAAAGTTTGCCTGCCTATTGAAGTCAATGGCGGTTCGCCCGGTTCGCAAACATTTGCGGAAGTTTGAGTCCGCCGTTCGCGAACCTAAATTTTTAGGTTTGCAACATCACTATTTGTGACCTCTCTTAAAGTGTGTCTCCTGTATAAACAGGATATCACTGGGGGTTCTGTAAAGGACTCTAAAGACCATGGACCTCTTTTCCGGGCTGTTTAACCCTTTCGCATTTATAGAGGTAATGTTTATTGTGTGTGCCATTGTGGATCTATAGGGTATGGGTGCGTGTATATGTTGACCGGAGGAGAGCCTGCCTGCTTGATGTGAGTTTTTAGCTGTGTCTAATATAAGGCAAGGAATGTAAGTTACAACAGAAATCAATATAACAGATTCAAAAGTAACAGTGCAAATATTCTTGAAATGTGCAATAATAATAAAAGACAGTAAAAACACAATGCAATAACACTTGAAAAGGCAAACTTGAGCCTCTTTTGTTTTTTCGTTTTTCTATTTCTTCTTTTCTTTCTAACTGAAAAGTTCAATTAATAGCAAGTTACAGTCCTGCAACAATGAAGACACAATTGGGGTAGTATCCCCACTTCCAAACCTAAAGGATTATAGGAAAAAAGAAAGTTATGTCATACGACCTGTAGCCGCCGTGGCTAGTAGAGAAGATCAGTCCAAGGTGGGTGATGCCGCGGGTCCAGTGGGCATCAGGACCTGGTCCACAAGGTCAAATGCAGAGTGAGATTATGGACTTGCAGATTTAGGAGTTTCCTGTGGGAGGTTATATCAACTTTTGTGCATAGGTAGGTAGGTCATCTTTCGTGAGAGCAGGCGGGCTTGTAGTTTCTTTCTCGTGTTGCTGCTGTGCTGTGGAGGCAGCCATTTTCGGGGGTTTTGTGACAGGATCTTGTTGTTTGAGGAATTGTTGCATTAATTTGGTGCTGTTTATGTTGTTGACCTTAGAGTTTCTGCGGCCAGGCATATCCAGAGGCACTGTGTGTCAGGGCAGGTTCTGATGGTTAAGGGCAAATGGTTGCTGGGTGGGAAAATCTGGGGCACAGCACTGTATGCGTGTTGATTAGGTTAGGGGGCTGGGCTCCCCACGTGAGATGATAACCTATATGCTGGGGCTTGAGATAAGGGTTCTGGGTAATGTGGGCCCTGTGTCCTATGCCCAATACACTCCGGCTAGGCAAAAGTATGGCAGTTCAATCAGTGTGCATAAACACTTATGCGAGTACAAAAACAGCTCACCTCTTTGTTCCTCCAGAGACCCCTACACAGAGAAGCCTGCTTTTAACAGTATGGAGCCAGTTCTGGCGGTGGAGTGCCAAATCAGTGTCCTGTGTGGTGGATCCCCCTCTTAAATTTAAACTGAGGAAGGCAGCAACTAAGGGGCGACTCCAGGCTCTGTCCCCTTGTGAATCACAGCACTGTGCTTAACTCTCAGTGCGTAGTAGCTGGGGAGCTGCGGCCGAGTGTCACACAGGGACGCACTTCCGGTTTTGGAAAAAAACGGCTTTGTTTTTGCACTGTGAGGTCGTAGATAGCTGTTTTTGGGTCCAGGGTGCTCACAGTCCTTTCAGGCACCTTCGTTTCCAGTTTTATGGCGGTCACTCAGGTATATGTTGGGCGGTTTGGAAGCGGGGCTTAGGAGCCACTGAGTTATGAAGCCATCTCCCTCCAGGCTCCGCCCCCACCACAAGATTTTTTTTATGTAAAAAAAAAATTGTGCTGTGGCAAATATAAGGTTTAAAATTACTGCCTTAGAGGGAAGGGTGCATACAACTATGTGTTTAAACACTGCAAAGAAGTTACAAATATAGTTAAAGTCCTCTCCAGAGTAGCAATGCACTACTAGGACCTTTTTCAATAACCAAACTTCACACACCACTTGGCTGAAGAGCCAATCAGGACTTGTTACTGGAATAGACAAAGCTAGAGCACTGCCATTTTTTAAGCAAACATTTAATGGTTTTGCCATTTCTTATGTGATCATCTATACTGAGACCAATAAAGGCCATATATGTGGCAGGGTTAGAATTGTGAAGCTTGCTATGTGCTACACATTTCCAATTCTCATCATTGGGAAATATCTTGTTTTTCATGGTTAAATAACAGGAAAGTGGGGCAAAATAAATAAAGGTTTACTATATATAGTTACAATATTTAATTACATACTCAAGGTGTTTACTGTCTCTTTAAAAAGTGACTACATAGGCTTTTTTTGATTTTTATAGGTCTCCAAAACCTATACTTCTATGTCCCTACATATGGTTGCAGATCAATAGCACAAGTTCATATCACAATGAGAGACTTATGGTTGCATAGAGGATCAATAAAAGAGATGCCATGCCCCATCCTGTGTTAAATATCTGTCTTTAAATCCTAAACCAGAATACACAGCAAGTTGCATATTTGGAACACCTTACACCTATACACACATAAAATACATTTATTCATTTTTATGGTCTAAAAAAATAATTTGACTTTAACTGAATGTGATATAAGTAAGTATAAAGTGATACAATACAATGTAACCAATATTTATACAAACAATGAATATAAGTAAAAGCATATATTCAACTGTAATATGTTTCTAACAAATATTAATGAAACGCGTAATTTGCCTAAAAATTCTGTTATTCAAAGTTATTTAAATTCAACAGTAGTATATGTAAATTAGCCACCAACAGAAACACATTGAAGCTTGATAAACAAAGACCTTCAGGACTTTTCTAATCAATATACTCAATGCTCTTCTCAAGAGACCATGCTGTTATAACATCATGATTGCAATGATAAATCCATCATTATGCTCAAATCTGTGGAAACAGCTTTGAGCTTTGCCAGTTGTAGCAATTCGATGTATGCCAAGCTGATCATTCTAACTGGAGCTGACAATGATTGATTTTGAACAGAATGCCATGAACAATCAAATCCTCTGTTTTCTTCTTAAATGGCTGAGTATTGTCACCCTCGATCTTTGCAGAACTTAAACTGGTGTGCAAGTGATTGCATGAAACAAAGTGTAATTAAGAAAACCTGTCATCTTTAAGACTTTATGAAAGTACATTTCTAACTTGCTTTTAGTTGGAAGTGGTAGGTTTACTACTGCATATTGGATCAGCCAACGTCTATAATTGATGTTAATAAATGTACAGTATTTAAAGGGACACTCAAGTCAAAATTAAACTTTAATGATTCAGATAGATCATGCAATTTTAAACAACTTTCTAATTTACTTCCATTAACAAAAATGTGCACATTATTTTTATATTTCATTTTTTTGAATTACCAGCATCTACTGAGCAAGAATTAACAGAATATACGTATATGTATTGGTGATTGGCTGATGGCTGTCACATGATGCAGGAGGAGTGGAAATAGACATAACTACTCATTTAAAGTTCAGACTAAGGGGCTGATTTATTATAGTGCGAGCGTACATGACCCGCTGTAGAGGATCATGTCCGCTGCACATCAATAAATGCCAACAGCAGCATTTATCATTGCATAAGCATTTCTCTTGAAATGCTTGTGCAATGATGCCCCTTGCACATTCATGGCTAATCGTCCGCTAGCAGGGGGTGTCAATCAACCCGATTGAATCCAATCGGGCTGAATGCTGCCCGCCGCCTCAGTGGTGGCGGGAGAGTTAAGGAGCAGCGGTCTTAAGACTGCTGCTTCTTAACTTCCACTTCAGACGGACCTAAAGTGGAGTGGGTGGGAAGCAACATCCACTGTTTCATAAATCGATCCCAAAGTGCTATTGCATTGTCTTTATATCATGCATTTGTTGGTTATACAAATCTACTGTGTTTACTGGCACTTTAAATATATAATTATCAACTTAATTTTAACAAAATGAAAGAAAATGCTTACTTATATTTACTGTATATGTTTAAAAAAATTGTTTAGAGTAACATCACGTAAAAAAGTATTATAGTTTCTTGCCTTTTAAATGTATCATCTACATCTAATCAAGTGAAAAAGAGAACCCAAACGGAAGTTTGCGATAACACATTTAATCATTGGTATAAATATGTTCAACTAAGTCACTACATCTCCACTCATAAGGATAATAAACAACTTTGTAGATCCCTTACTCCTTTTGAAACCTTGAGCAACACCAACTCAGACTTGAAAGGCACGCTATCACTCACATACAAACTTTTCATAGAATATCACTCTAGAATCCTTCCATCATATACAATGAAATGGACAGTAAGCTTCAAACACAAATATCTACCAAAAATTGTACTAAGATCTTTTTAATATGAGCAGAACATCCTCCTCAGTAATCAATGTAGAAATTAATATGAAACTCCTATGCCGATGGTATTACACACCCATCAGATTAGCCCCAATGTACAAAAATACTACAAATTCTTGTTGGAGAGGAGTCCACAGGGTAGATTTATGTCAGCATTTAACATTGCACAATCATTTCACAAGAAATGCTTGTGCAATGCCGCCCCCTGCACATTTGCGGCCAATCAGCCGCTAGCAGGGGGTGCCAATCATCCTGATTGGATTGGGATGATTGCACTCCGCAACCTAAAAGGTGGCAGAGAAGTTAAGGAGCAGCGGTCTTTTGACCGACGCTTCTTAACTTACCTTTCAGGCGGACCTGAAACTTTGGGCGTAGAAAACAGTATCCGCTACTTAATAAATCTAACCCCACGTCTGGTTTCCCTCATCATCTTTAGGGAGACTTCCCAAGGGTCATATTACAAGTACATACAGGAACAAACAACAGCTTAATAGCTTGTTCTATGGCAATTTACCTTCTGTAATACCAGGCATTCCCTTTCTGAACAAGGAAAATGGCAACCCCAGACAATCATTTTGCTATTCATTTATTTAATAAAATATAATTTTCAGTCTCAGTCAGTCTACCAATTACATGCAGCTGCTCTCTATCCGACAAAATTGACATTACTTTCTTACTATCACACAACAAATGTATTTAAACACCCACCAGCTAAAACATCCTTTTGAAAAACTTTTTAATCTTCCCATAAAACAATGGTAACCGAAAACACTCATGCCTCCTTTTATTTCTTACACACAAGCCAACCTTTGTAACACCCCACTTACAGCATTCTACACCATAACCCAACAATGTTATCTTTCATACTAAGCTTTATACACATACTTACATACTTTAGAATAAACAAACTCACAATTTCAGGCATGTTCTTTCCTCCTTTGTCTTTCAAACCTAATATTTTTCCCTACTACTTTTTCCCTACCAGAATTCCAGAGAAAGACCAATACCATTCTTACAATTGTCCATAAAAACATGGCGGAACTGGAAAAATATTATTAACATACAAAAAAATTAGGATCAACACAGCTTTTACAATTAAATATCTCCAAGACCAGAAATAATTTTTTCCTTTATGTTTGCACACACATTTTTGCCAGCTTTCATCCACATTCAAAATACTATTAAATGTAATACCAAGCAATTCTGCACAGACCATCCACGTAACTCCAAATCTCTCTACTCTGCTCCACAAATGCTGGTGGATGTCCTATTGTCTCAGCCCACAACTCCCTCCTTCAACCATTGGTAACTTTTGTCGACCATTTACTACAGCCATTTGTCATTAATATGAAGTCCTAACTACGTGACTCTTGGGCACTGATTGAAATTCTGTCAAAAGTAACCCAATTGGACAACAATGATCTACTAGTGATCATGGACATTAACAGCATGTACATGGTGATTCCCCATGGAGAGGAGATTGAGGCCATAGGAGTCTTATATAAATATCCCTGTTGGGCCCCAAGCGGATTTCATTTTGGAATTACTGATAATTTGCCTGAAATTCAACTATTTCAAGTTTGAGAATGGGTTCTATCTTCAGCTGGCAGGGACCGCTATGGGCTCAAATTTGGCTCCATCTTTCGCAAACATCTTTATGGAATATGTAGAGGAGGAGATATTGCAGGTATAGGAGTGTGAGAACATCATTTTTTACCAGAGGTAATTAGACAACATTCTTTTGATATGGGACACAAGTTGACCTGATGGAATGGGTATGCACGTTCAATGGCACTGAGTGTCCTATAAAGTTAAAAGTTTCCTCAAGTAATGAATACATGCACTTTTTGAACCTTCGGATCCTTAGGCACCACTCTCTTTAAAAAGACAGCTCAATTAAAACTGCTGCCCTAGCTAAGGGCAAGAGTAATCAACCAGTGGCCAGGAACTTTTTGTAACAAGGGCATACTGTGAAAGATTTACGTTTCATGCTAATAGACCACATTCCACCACTTAAAAGAGGAGGAAACAGAGAGTGATTACTTCTCCAATGAGAGGCATGCTGGATCTTTAGATTGGGGACCATCTTTCTCAAAGGCCTCAATATGGGGACAGATTGGCATTGTTCCATATAGTCTTTTTGATAGCGTTTGTTACAGGGCTTTCCATAGCGTATTATTGATTACCTAATATTCTTAATGGCCAGATAAACTTTATTCTGGTCACGGATGTTACATGTCATAATAGGATACCTATATTATTCTAACATACAGTACTTAAACTTTAGGGATGTTTTCCCCATTTTCCATGATTCAATCCCTATATAGTTTAGTTTGTGCAAGTATCAATATGGACAGACGAGCTATCGGTTCAACTGTATTGTATTCCTGGTTTGTACAATTTATACTTTATGGTTGAGGATTTATCTATTTTTTAGCTGAGGCAGGACCTAATTAACTAGAACTCAATATAATTTCTAGGACACCATAGTTAATTTTCTAGTGAAACATGTCATATTGCTTCTAGGCTGATGGATTGTCCGTTGTGATACAGATCTCTAATGCCATCATGTTCATCTACACGTTCTTGTAGCTGAGACAACAGCTAGTTTAACCTAACACACACTGCTTTTATTTCTCACGCACATGTGTTTATTCTCTCACAATACATGATACATAAACTCATTGATCTATATGTTAGTTTTCCTGTCAACACACAATCCAAGTACGATCTATGATCATGTGATTTAATGTACTAACCGTTGCTAAAGGAATTCCACTGTTAATGTTTCTGATGCATTGTTTAATCATGCTATACTGTTTTCGCCTTGTTGCAGAGTAAGTCATTGAAAAATGCCATTTATTTGAATAACAGGAAGGCACCATTACGTCACTAAGATAAAAACCCACCTGCTGAAATATCCTTTTGAAACACTTTTAATCTTCCCATAAAACAATGGTAACCCAAAACACTCATGCCTCTTGTTATTTCTTACACACAAGCCAAACCTTTGTAATACCCCACTTACAGCATTCTACACCATAACCCAACAATGTTATATTTAATACATAGTTTTATACACATATTTACATACTTTAGAATAAAAAACCTCTCAATTTTAGGCATGTTCTCTCCTTCTTTTTTCTTTCAAATCTAATATTTTTCCATACTACAGTTTCGATACCAGAACTCCAGAAAAAGACCAATACCATTCTCACAATTTTCCTCAAAAACATATCAAAAACTGTAAAAATATTAACATACAAAAAAATTAGGATCAGCACAGCTTTTACAATTAACAGTACACTTTCCCTTCCAAACTTAAATATCTCCAAGACCAGAAATCAGTTGTTCCCTTTACATTTGCACACACGCATTTTGCCAGCTTTCATCCACATTAAAGTTACTATTAAATGTAATGCCAAGCAATTCAATGACACACTTCTGCTCAGGTTATCCACTTAACTCCAAATCTCTCCACTCATCAAATGCTTTTAAAGCCCATTTATCCCAATTTACCCTAAAACCACTTCCCATACAAAAATATTCAAGCTGAACTTTAGCTCTTCTTAAACCAGCTTGATTCTTTCAAAGTACAGAAACATCATCCACGTAGCCCAAAACTTTTAAACACCTACCACAATTTCCAGGCACTTCTACACATCTAATAATCTTATCACAACTCTTATCTGTAATAATAAGGCTCAATTGCACAAAAAAGTACAGGGGATAAAGGATAACCTTATCTGACCCCAGACTTAACACATACTTAATCAGAATAAAAACAATTTGGCAATACCTTACTCACAATTCCATCATATAAATATCTAACCAACCAAAGCATCTTCTTAGGTATAGCTATTTTGTCTAAAACTCCAAACATAAACTCTTGAGCAACTCTTTCATATGCTTTTTCAAAGGCAATCTTAGCCACTGAAACAGACTGCATACACCTCTTCCTGTACCATTTAACATTCCGCAGATAAATCAGATACTCAGCAATCTGTTTACCAGGCTCAGGAAACACTTGTTGCTCAACTACAATCTTACCAACCACATTGATAATTCTGTAAATCAATACCTTCACAATGCCACAATCACTTTATAGTCTACATTTAATAAGGAAATTTGTTTCCAGTTACTTAAATCTTTTTTCTTATATAACAAAATGATAACACTCTTTCTCATTGACTCAGACATTTCATTCTTCTCAAAAATCTACTTACAAACCTGCATGAAATCTTCACCAATCATATCCCAAAATTTACAATAAAAATGTACAGGCTAGTCATCGCTTCCAGGAGTTTTGAATTTTTTTTATCTTATAAACAGTTTCTCACAATTCTTTCAAACACACTTCCCTTTCAACAAAAATTCCTCTTTTCCACTTTCACTTCTATCTCATTCAATACATCATGCATAACAACCGTATCCACATGTTTTTTTCCATACAGATTAGCATAAAATTTCTAAACTGCATTCAAAATCTCAGATTAACCACTAACATCCTTACCAGACCCATCCAAAGCACTGATAATACCTTCTCATTTTGCTAACACGCATTTGTCCTTGCCTGCAACAAAATCTTTATATTTTTCTCATTCAACCATCTTCTAATAACTTATGTGGCTTCATCTAATTCATTACATATATGCTCATCCAAATCTCTTAATTCTCTCAATTAACCCAGGTGCATCTGCCATCTTTCATATTCCACCTTTCTCTTAGCATTTTTATTGCCAATACTAATAAAAAAAAAATAATAATATCACCCTTAACACATTTCCTCTAATCAAGCACATTCTGAAAACTCTATTTTTTCTTCCTTATCCATACATACTTCTTAAAAAATGCTTCCATTCCATTCATCTTCTATCAAACTCACCTTTAAATTCCATACACCCTTACCATACTCCATTTTCACTTCCAAATCAAGCTCACATTCAATACATGCATGATCCATGAAAGGAATTCTAGTGATCTTATACGGCCTTGCTTGGATGTTCCTGAAATAAAAAAATGAAATCAATATGAGACTTTGCTGACTCCTCCTTTCTGAAGTAGGTAAAACCTTTTACTGACTCTGAGTGTATCTTTAAAGGGACATTAAATAAATAAAAAAAAAAAAAATTTTTTTAGATAGAGCATACAATTTTAAACAACTTTCAAATTTACTTCTATTATTTAATTTGCTTAGTTCTCAAGTTATTCTCTGTTGAAAAGCATACTGAGGAAGACTCAGAAACTGGGAAAAAACTGCTGATTGGTGCCTGCACGTATATGCCTCTTGTCATTGGCTTACTGATGTGTGCAGCTAGCTCCCAGTAGTGCATCGTTGCTCCTTTAACAAAGGATACCAAAAGAATTAATCAAAAATGATAATAGAAGTAAATTGGAAAGTTATTTAAACATCTATGCTCTATCTGAATCATAAATAAAAAAAAAATGGGTTTTGTTTCACGTTAAGACCATATATATCAAGCATCTCAATCAAGTCTTTACTTGACTTGTCAAAATAACCATCCCCACACTTTCTCTATCCCCTCAGACAAAATGCAGTTAAAATTAACCACCATAACTGTGAAACCTCTTCCACCCAAAAACAAATCTAACCTAGATAATAACTTAACTATATGTATTTTACTATTTGGTGATGCATAAATATCCCCTAAACTCAAAAACAACTTCTAAAACCCTCCCTCTTTGTTCCACCCTTATAATTTTAAAACCACCACCCACAAACAAAACACCCACACCACCATTTCTTTCATTAGAATATGACCACACAGATGGTCCAAATGTTCACTTTGCCTCCTTAAATTCACAAGACAAAAATCATTCCTAAAGAGAAGAAAAAATGGTTACTCAACATAGATAAATCTAAAAAATATAAGCACGTCTGGACAAAAAACCTATACTTAGCACATTTACTAACGCAGCCCCATTGTTTCCTATGGGGAAACACTTCCTAAGTCTGCACCTAACACCCTAACATGTACCCGAGTCTAAACACCCCTAACCTTACACTTATTAACCCCTAATCTGCCGCCCTCACTATCGCTGACCCCTGCATATTATTATTAACCCCTAATCTGCCGCTCCGTACACCTCCGCAACCTACGTTATCCCTATGAACCTCTAATCTGCTGCCCCTAACCCCCGCCGACCCCTATATTATATTTATTACCCCCTAATCTGCCCCCCCCAACGCTGCCGCTACCTACCTACAATTAACCCCTAATCTGCCGACTGGACCTCACCGCTACTCTAATAAATGTATTAACCCCTAAAGCTAAGTCTAACCCTAACACCCCCCTAAGTTAAATATAATTTTTATCTAACGAAATAAAATAAATCTTATTAAATAAATTATTCCTATTTAAAGCTAAATACTTACCTGTAAAATAAACCCTAATATAGCTACAATATAAATAATAATTATATTGTAACTATTTTAGGATTAATATTTATTTTACAGGCAACTTTGTATTTATTTTAACCAGGTACAATAGCTATTAAATAGTTAATAACTATTTAATAGCTACCTAGTTAAAAATAATTACAAAAGTACCTGTAAAATAAAACCTAACCTAAGTTACAATTAAACCTAACACTACACTATCAATAAATTAATTAAATAAACTACCTACAATTATCTACAATTAAACCTAACACTACACTATCAATAAATAAATTAAATACAAATACCTACAAATAAATACACTAACTAAAGTACAAAAAATAAAAAAAGAACTAAGTTACAAAAAATAAAAAAAGAACTGTTACAAAAAATAAAAAAATAATTTACAAACATTATAAAAATATTACTACTCTAAGCCCCCTAATAAAATAACAAAGCCCCCCAAAATAAAAAAATGCCCTACCCTATTCTAAAATAAAAATTGAAAAGCTCTTTTACCTTACCAGCCCTTAAAAGGGCCTTTTGCGGGGCATGCCCCAAAGAATTCTGCTCTTTCGCCTGTAAAAAAACCCATACAATACCCCCCCAACATTGAGCTTGCATTCTATTGGCTGTTCCGATCAGCCAATAGAATGCGAGCTCAATCTGATTGGCTGATTCCATCAGCCAATCAGATTTTTCCTACCTTAATTCCGATTGGCTGATAGAATCCTATCAGCCAATCGGAATTGAAGGGACGCCATCTTGGATGACGTCCCTTAAAGGAACCTTCATTCGTCGTTAGTCCGTCGGGGAAGAAGGATGTTCCGCGTCGGCGGGATGAAGATGGATCCAGAAGGAAGAAGATTGAAGATTCTGCTTGATAGAAGACTTCAGCCCGATGATGGACCTCTTCAGCCCCCACTTGGATGAAGACTTCAGCCGGATGATGGACCTCTTCAGCCCCCGCTTGGATGAAGGCATCGCCCGGATTGGATGAAGACTTCGGACCCTCTTCTGGACGGATCGGTGATACCCGGCGTAGTGAAGATAAGGTAGGAAGATCTTCAGGGGCTTAGTGTTAGGTTTATTTAAGGGGGGTTTGGGTTAGATTAGGGGTATGTGGGTGGTGGGTTGTAATGTTGGGGGGGGTATTGTATGGTTTTTTTACAGGCAAAAGAGCAGAATTCTTTGGGGCATGCCACGCAAAAGGCCCTTTTAAGGGATGGTAAGGTAAAAGAGCTTTTCAATTTTTATTTTAGAATAGGGTAGGGCATTTTTTTATTTTGGGGGCTTTGTTATTTTATTAGGGGGCTTAGAGTAGGTGTAATTAGCTTAAAATTGTTGTAATATTTTTATAATGTTTGTAAATTATTTTTTTATTTTTTGTAACTTAGTTCTTTTTTTATTTTTTGTAACTTAGTTCTTTTTTTATTTTTTGTACTTTAGTTAGTATATTTATTTGTATTTATTTGTAGGTATTTGTATTTAATTTATTTATTGATAGTGTAGTGTTAGGTTTAATAGGTTAGGATTTATTTTGCAGGTACTTTTGTAATTATTTTAACTAGGTAGCTATTAAATAATTATTAACTATTTAATAGCTATTGTACCTGGGTAAAATAAATACAAAGTTGCCTGTAAAATAAATATTAATCCTAAAATAGCTACAATATAATTATTATTTATATTGTAGCTATATTAGGGTTTATTTTACAGGAAAGTATTTAGCTTTAAATAGGAATAATTTATTTAATAAGATTTATTTTATTTCGTTAGATAAAAATTATATTTAACTTAGGGGGGTGTTAGTGTTAGGGTTAGACTTAGCTTTAGGGGTTAATACATTTATTAGAGTAGCGGTGAGGTCTGGTCGGCAGATTAGGGGTTAATAATTGTAGGTATGTAGCGGCGACGTTGGGGGGGGCAGATTAGGGGTTAATAAATATTATGTAGGTGTCGGCGGTGTTAGGGGCAGCAGATTAGGGGTACATAGGGATAATGTAGGTGGCTGCGGTGTGCGGTGGGCAGATTAGGGGTTAAAAAAATTTAATAGAGTGGCGGCGATGTGGGGGGGCCTCGGTTTAGGGGTACATAGGTATTTTATTGGTGTTAGTGTACTTTAGAGCACAGTAGTTAAGAGCTTTATGAACCGGCATTAGCCCAGAAAGCTCTTAACTCCTGGCTTTTCTCTGCGGCTGGAGTCTTGTCGTTAAATTTCTAACGCTCACTTCAGCCAAGACTCTAAATACCAGCGTTAGAAAGATCCCATTGAAAAGATAGGATAAGCAATTGACGTAAGGGGATCTGCGGTATGGAAAAGTCGCGGCTGGAAAGTGAGCGTTAGACCATTACCTACAAGATTTTAAATACCAGTGGTAGGACAAAACCAGCATTAGGACCCCCTAACGCTGATTTTGACGGCTAACGCAGAACTCTAAATCTAGGCGTAAGTTAAGCAATTTTAAGTGACATATTTACATATTGAAAAGTTTAAATAACAACATAAATATCATTTTTTTTCTTCTTAATGCCTCTGAGACTACTTTACATCAGAGGCAGAACATGTTTTGCCTCTCACTGTTTTTGTTTATTTTCCATCTCAGGAAAGGCTGTTGAACTGCATAACTTGAGCAGCTTCCAGACAAGCAGTCTCCTCTGCTTAAGAGTCTGACAAATCTGCAATCAACTCTGGGCAAAAAGGGCTCAAAGAGTGCTCAGGGCTAGTACTATTCTCA
Organism: Bombina bombina; assembly: GCF_027579735.1. NCBI lineage: Eukaryota > Metazoa > Chordata > Amphibia > Anura > Bombinatoridae > Bombina > Bombina bombina. The sequence continues at coordinate 132,893,424 of NC_069502.1, read as the reverse complement.
ATTATATTGTGACTGCCCTGAGAAGCAAGAACATAGTATTTTTACCACAGTTCTTACATCCAACCTCCTGAGAACACTCCTCTTTGCAATGTTCAAAGCACTGGCATCCCAATAGCCAGTTTAAAGCAAAGTGTAACCAAATCTTTTATGAGAAAAGACACATTGGCATCTATTTATCAAGCCGTCAACCGCAAATATGCTGGAATTCCACAGCATATTTGTGGCGAGCCTGATTCGCCTTAGTTATCAAACCCTACAAACCGGCAAAAGTAGAAATTTATGACGTAACATACGATCCGCCGGACTCAGTCCGACACAGATCAATGCTTACGTCATTACAGATGTTCCAAATGCAAGTTTGGCACTATCTGACTATTTTTGTAAGTTATCAAATAACTACAAGGTACGCTCGCCACTATTTCAGCCCAGAGTACCTGGTTTTCAATCCGCCGGCCTGGAGGCGGGCGGATGCCATAGGAATCAATGGGACTCGGAAAGCAGCGAAAGCTTATGTTCACTGCTGCCCGATATCCCATTGATTCCTATGGGAATGTTTACACCTAACACGCTAACATGTACCCCGAGTCTAAACACCCCTAATCTGCCGCCCCCCTACATCGCCGCCACCTACATTATACTTATTAACCCCTAATCTGCCCCCCTACACTGCCGCCACCTACATTATACTTATTAACCCCTAATCTGCCCCCCCTACACCGCCGCCACTTACATTATACTTATTAACCCCTAATCTGCCGTCCCTATAATGTCACCACCTAAATAAAAATTATTAACCCCTTTCCCGCCGCTCCCAGACCTTGGATGACGTCACTTAAAGGAACCTTCATTCTTCAATCGCCGTCGAACTAAAAGGATGCTCCGCGTTGGATGTCTTGAAGATGGACCCACTCCACGCCGGATGGATGAAGATAGAAGATGCCGCCTGGATGAAGACTTCTGCCTGTCTGGAGGACCACTTCTGTCCATCTGGAGGACCACTTCTGCCAGACTCGTTGAGGACTTTGGCCCGGTTGGGTGAACACTTCTAAAGGTAGGGTGATCTTCAAGGGGTTAGTATTAGGTTTTTTTAAGGGGGGTATTGGGTGGGTTTTAGAGTAAGGTTGGTTGTGTGGGTGGTGGGTTTTAATGTTGGGGGGTTTTATTTCTTTTTTTACAGGTAAAAGAGCTGATTACTTTGGGGCAATGCCCCGCAAAAGGCCCTTTTTTATTTTTGGGGGGCTTTTTTTATTTTGTTAGGGGGATTAGATTAGGTGTAATTAGTTTAAAAATCTTGTAATTATTTTATTATTTTCTGTAATTTAGTGGGGTTTTTTTTATGTACTTTAGATTTTTTTTTTAATTGTATTTAGTTTAGTTAATTTATTTAATTATAGTGTAGTGTTAGGTGTAATTGAAACTTAGATTAGGTTTTATTTAACAGGTATATTTGTATTTATTTTAACTAGGAAGTTATTAAATAGTTAATAACTATTTAATAACTATTCTACCTAGTTAAAATAAATAAAAAGTTGCCTGTAAAATAAAAATAAACCCTAAGATAGATACAATGTAACTATTAGCTATATTGTAACTATATTAGGGTTTATTTTACAGGGAGAGAGGACAACACAATAGATAATGTGTTAGAAACGAGAGGTGCGCCTATTCTATGCTATTCCTAAGATTTAAGTTCTAATTATAGTATATTTTGTGAAGTATAATACAAAAATACATTTTTTGTAAAGGTATGAATAATCAACAATAACAAATAAGTGCAAATAACAAATACTTAAATGAATTCCTTGATGTTGTAAACACAATCGTCCATATATGTAGAGTATAATAAAAGTCCCACAATTTCTGAAGAGGCGATGAAGGTGGCCCCAAAACAAACAGCGGCTCTCTCCACAATATGCGTGAGGATAAACTTCGTCCTGGAAATGACAAAAAAGAAGAGGCGCTCTGGTGCAGATAAACCCAACAATGAGTGAGATTTTCCAATGGAAGAAAAACTAATACTCACAAGGATATTTGCACTTCCAGTGCAATAATTCGCAAGCCGAAACTTCAGAGCCGTTCGGCTGACTCTTTCTCTCCCGGTCTGCTCCTGGCGATAATCACGCCCCTAAGAGGAGTGAAACACAAAAAACTTTTGGTGCAGATAACCCCGACCAATGTCGGACAAACAACAGTGAGTTAGGTATATATACTCACAAACGTGTGTGCACAATCAGGCGGACCGAAACTTTATAAAGCCGTTCAGCTGACTTCCAACAATGGTAACTGCTGCTGAGCAAGGATGTTAGATCTATATACAGAGTTGGCTGCCAACCAGGGGGCACACTGCTGATAACAGAACAATCTGCAATCCTTCTCACACTACTCTCTAATGTCTAGTCGGTAAAATGATTCCAAGCAAGGTAGAACAATATAAAAACTTTTATTAAAAATCTTAAAACTTCGCTACGCGTTTCTCGGCTGCAAGCCGTTTCATCAGGCTACATAAATTTTGTGAACTACCTTGCTACCTTAAAAAGGCTGGATTGACCAATGAGAATAGTTTACACATTACACACCCATCATAACATGTGCATTAATCAAATTAGTACTGCGCCTCTCACAGAAACTAAACAACTAACAGGATTGTGTTTCGGCTGTCAATGATACATTGTTACAAATAATAATAATAATATATTAACATATAACACACAGATTGCAAATTTAACAACATTATACAACTTGTTGCGGATAAACATGGTATACAAATTCATCTTATATTTGATACACAAGATGTGTGCGATGGTCTAAATTTTATACGTGGTGTACAGTTTTATATCCTATATTTGAGATGTGCACAATACTCTAAATTTTAGGAGGTCTCTCCTACTATATACATATGTGCACTTTTGCAGGTGTGGTCGGGAAATGAATGTGACTCACACTGAATTGTTGCTAGATAACTACAGAATATCCTAATAATACATAGTATTACCATACCCGAATCATATATAGTTTAAATAGTTTAAATTTCATAACCTAACACATACATAATATAATACATAATACATATATAATTTCAATTTGATAACCTAATACATGGAAGTTGTAATTTAATAAATGAGTGTTATAATGTTCATTTAAAGTTAATAAGTCTTGAAATATTTCTAAATATTTAAGGTCTATATTGGTTTTTGTGAAAATAAAAATAATAGTAATCTGGTATATAGATGCAAAGTTTTGAATCTAAAAGATAATGTGAATTTTAAAAATAAATTACCATATAATCCTAAACTTCAACTTCGGACTCCCCGTGTTTAAAGTTAACGTTCGTGAGTGTGTCAATAGCATAATGCTAAAATAAATGGGAAATTTTCATTAACGTGAATAAGTAAATCAATAACGTAATGCTAAAATCACTAAAGTCCCTATACTGGGTATATTCCTTTAGCATAGTGAGTCTGAGTGTAATGTGGTGATAAAAGTAGTGCTATGATAGCAATACAACTTATTTGTGATGTTGCATTGCTTATAAGTGTGACTGTTGATATTTAGTGTTTAATAGTGATAGTGCCATACAAAATAATATAACATTATAGTAACTAAGTTATGAAAGATTTAATAAGGTGTATATAACTTAAATCTTATTAGTGAATAAGTGTATGCATAACTGATATACAATCTAAAATTTAAATAAGCAAGTAACCTTGCTATATAACACTCTTTGCAATGAGTCACATTATAATTGGGATAGAACTTATTTTTTAAAAATAAAAGATTTTAATTCACATTCCTTAATCATGATTATAAGGACGTGTTGTCATCTTCTTTTATCCATGTTTATGTTATTATTTTGAAACAAAATTTTCATTAGGATGACCCCCGTATATATGTACATGCATTTATGTAATATTGAATATATATGTGTTTAGGGAAACATCATTTATTTATAATTTCAAATGAAGAACTCCTGCAAGATCAGGCAGAGAGAGACACCACTGGTGGGTAAATATTAATTGGTGGATCTAAAATGCTGCCAAATCCACATTGAGATTAAGACCCAAATGATGCATGGTCTTCAGTTTATGAATCCAGTATGTCTCTCTCTGCCTCAGCCTCAGGAATCTGCTGTATAAGTTAGATGGTTGAATCTCCTCTATTGGCACAATCGTGTAACAATTGTGATTCCCTCCATGTTTTTTATGGCAGTGTTTAATAACACTATGGGATTTCTTATTTCTGAGGATACTACAGTAGTGTTCAGACCAACGATGACTCAGACGTCTAATTGTGCGACCAATATATTGAACCCCACATTCGCAGGATATTAAATATATTACATAATTGGAAGCACAGTTCATCCTACTTTTAATTCTATAGGTTTTAGTGTCTACATGGGAACAGAAATAGAGCGTACCATGACCAATGTGGTTACACATTTTGCATTTAGAGATCCTACATTTATAGGCTCCCCTATTCTTAGTTGAACAACTATTATTTTGTCCCTTATTTGATTTATTCATGATATTACAGGCCTTGTTAGTTTGGTGTCTAACAACCTTACTGTGTGCTAAAATATTTTTCAGGGTTGGTGCCCTTTTATATACTATAGATGGACTATCACCAATCAAATCGTTAAGAATAGGATCTCTCTTTAAAATTCTCCAGTGTTTCTGGAATATATTTTTAATTTCTCTATGGTTACTGTTAAATTGTGTAATAAATCTAATCTCCACTGGTTTATCAATTCCTAATCTTATTTATTTGTTACTCTTCTCCTGAACAAAATAATTTTCTCTTCTTTCATTTCTAGCTCTTTGGTAACTGGATTCGATGAGTTCCACTGGATAGTGTTTTTCCTTAAATCTCTCTTTGAGAATGAGGCTCTGTTTGTCATAATCTGTTAACAAGCTACAGTTTCTCCTTATTCTTTTGAATTGCCCATATGGGACATTCCTTTTCCAAGGATAATAATGATTACTGGAGAAATCTAAGTAGCTGTTACTATCCACGGTTTTAAAGTGGGTGGAACTATCAATTCCTCCATTCCCATTAAAACACAGACATAAGTCCAAAAAGACTACACTCTCTGAATGAATGCAGCTGGTGAATCTAAGTTCCCTGTCATTAGTGTTTAGGTGATTAACAAATTCTACTGCTTTTTCTTTAGTGCCATTCCACAAAAATATAAGATCATCTATGAACCTACCATAGAACACCAGGCTCGCCCCAAATTCCGATTGGTAAATAAATTGGTTCTCAAAGCTTCCCATATACAAGTTCGCGAAACTAGGGGCGAACCTGGTGCCCATGGCGGTTCCTTTGATCTGTAAAAAATATTTATCTTGGAATAAAAAATAATTGTGTTGTAAAACAAATAAAATTAATTGTAATTTTTGCAATGGTGGAATGTATATATCTTCTTCCAAATAGTTGGAAATTGCAATTACGCCTTGATTGTGAGGGATATTTGAATAGAGTGCTTCTACATCACAGGTGATCCATAATAGATCACCTGTGATGGGGATATGTGTAAGTTTCTCCAGAAGATCAGATGAATCTCTAATATATGATTCGAGATTAATAACATATTTCTGGAGGAAGAAATCGATGTATGCAGATACATTCTCAGTGAGGCTGCCTATGCCCGCTATTATGGGTCTACCCGGAGGGTTGGCCGTATCCTTGTGGATTTTTGGCAAATGGTAATAGAAGGCACAGGCAGGCTCCTTAGGAATCAGAAATTCTTTCTCACTTTTGGATACTATACCCTCCTGGTGGGCAAAGTTTATTAGGCCCGTAAGAGTCTGTAAATACCTAGGTGTAGGATCTTCTTTAATAAGGGAGTAATAGGACTTATCTTCCAAAATACGATTTGCTTCTTTTATATAGTCACTAAGGTTCTGTAGGACAATACCGCCCCCTTTATCGGCTTGGCGAATTATCAATTCAGTGTTGTTTTTTAATGTATCTAAAGCTTTTATCTCATTTGGGAATAAATTTCGATTAGAGATGTTTTTAGGGAGTTGTTCTAACTCTTCTAGGACAAGTTCTTTGAAAATTTCAATATAAGAGTCATTTGAAATCTGTGGGTTAAAATTAGACTTATTTCTAAAATTTGTTTGAATAAAACCCTCATTTAATTGTTCCAAAAGAGTATCCGGTTCATATATTGGAAAACCAGAAGTAATCCTGGCTTCCATGGTATCTGTAAGAATAGGTAAGGCATTAGATTATTTCAAACTCTTCTCAGCGAAATATTTTTGCATTGTGAGCTTCTGTGTGTATCTATTCAAGTCCACAAACAAATTAAAATGGTTATGCAAATTAGAAGGGCTATAAGATAGTCCCTTTCCCAGTACTCGTATCTCATCGTCAGTTAAACTATGAGATGATAAATTGTATATACCCTTACTTAATTTTTGTAATCTTGTTTTTTTGTGGGTGGTCCCACGCCCTCTGCACCTCATCTTCCTTTTTGGAATTGGGTCTGTGTGGTGATTGGCTCTAGATAGCTTGCAATTTTCCTCTGTGACCAAGATTGTGGTCTCTGTCTTTGTTCTAAAAAAACGGTACTCTCTACTTCTATTGGGTGGGTCCTCTCATTGAAAATCTCATTATTAGCAGATGTTGTCTGTCTTCTCATATCAGCCCTTAAGGGGGCCATAGACTCATTTAGTATTTCAAATCTATTAGATGTTGGAACATTGGCAGATATAGACTGATCATATGAATCTCTTCTATTGAATTCTCATCTATTGTCAGTGTCACTCCGAGGGTTGGAATTATGCCAAACAGGTCTATTGTAATTGTCATTACTCATTCTTGTGGAATGCATAGAATGTTGTGGAGAATAATAGGAAGATGTGTTTCCTTGATGATATGAATTAGTAGGATTAGCATAGGAATTAGAATACTGGTGTGTCCTATTGAATTGTGCTGTATGTTTGATCCTATTGTGGTTACTGTTGTTTCTAAAATGATTCCCTCTATCTACAACAGTCCACTCACTATTGCTAGGGTTGTTACCACTATTTGGCTGAATGTTCGGCTGTTGCATATGGGACAAATTCACTGAGGGTTGAGTATTTATTCCAGTTTCTTGATTAATTCTATTAGAGGATTGAGTGTTGTGTCTATTGTATTGTCTGTTTCTGTTTCTAGATCTTCCATGATTGTAAGTGTGAATTTCGCCTCTATTATAGTCTCCCTCGTCTCGTAGTAATTTCCTATTTTTATTCTCCAGAAGTTCTTTTTGGTAATTATCTATTTTCTGCAGTGTTAATTTATTAAGTTCTTCGTATTCGGTAGATGTTTTGAATTGTTCTAAATATAGTTGTACTTTCTCAATTTCTAGTGTAACTTTAGTAACTAAAGATTCCCTATGTGATATCAGAATTTTCATTAGACGTATGGAACAATCCCCTAGGACCTCTTCCCATGTGGATAATAATTCTGTGTCATCTTTAAAGGAGCAGTTTTTAAAAATTCTCAACCCCCTGGGGATTTGTTTCCTTTCAATATATTTCCTTAGCATCTCAGCATCCCACCAATGTCTGCACTCAGTGTTTATAAGTTCTTCTAGTTTGGAAAAAGATGAGTGTATAGACAAACTATCAATATCAGTGTTTTCACAGAGTACAGGATTGGCGGGAGACACCGATGAAACTAATGTAAGCCTTTTATTAATACGTTCATAACCGATAGCATGATGGCAGCAATGAAACCTCTAATAACCGTGTATGGTAATTGTAGAGAGAGAGGACAACACAATAGATAATGTGTTAGAAACGAGAGGTGCGCCTATTCTATGCTATTCCTAAGATTTAAGTTCTAATTATAGTATATTTTGTGAAGTATAATACAACAATAAATTTTTTGTAAAGGTATGAATAATCAACAATAACAAATAAGTGCAAATAACAAATACTTAAATGAATTCCTTGATGTTGTAAGCACAATCGTCCATATATGTAGAGTATAATAAAAGTCCCACAATTTCTGAAGAGGCGATGAAGGTGGCCCCAAAACAAACAGCGGCTCTCTCCACAATATGCGTGAGGATAAACTTCGTCCTGGAAATGACAAAAAAGAAGAGGCGCTCTGGTGCAGATAAACCCAACAAGGAGTGAGATTTTCCAATGGAAGAAAAACTAATACTCACAAGGATATTTGCACTTCCAGTGCAATAATTTGCAAGATGAAACTTCGGAGCCGTTCGGCTGACTCTTTCTCTCCCGGTCTGCTCCTGGCGATAATCACGCCCCTAAGAGGAGTGAAACACAAAAAACCTTTGGTGCAGATAACCCCGACCAATGTCGGACAAACAACAGTGAGTTAGGTATATATACTCACAAACGTGTGTGCACAATCAGTGCAATATCAGGCAGACCGAAACTTTATAAAGCCGTTCGGCTGACTTCCAACAATGGTAACTGCTGCTGAGCAAGGATGTTAGATCTATATACAGAGTTGGCTGCAAACCAGGGGGCACACTGCTGATAACAGAACAATCTGCGATCCTTCTCACACTACTCTCTAATGTCCAGTCGGTAAAATGATTCCAAGCAAGGTAGAACAATATAAAAACTTTTATTAAAAATCTTAAAACTTTGCTACGCGTTTCTCGGCTGCAAGCCGTTTCATCAGGCTACATAAATTTTGTGAACTACCTTGCTACCTTAAAAAGGCTGGATTGACCAATGAGAATAGTTTACACATTACACACCCATCATAACATGTGCATTAATCAAATTAATGTGGATTTGGCAGCATTTTAGATCCACCAATTAATATTTATCCACCAGTGGTGTCTCTCTCTGCCTGATCTTGCAGGAGTTCTTCATTTGAAATTATAAATAAATTATGTTTCCCTAAACACATATATATTCAATATTACATATATGCATGTACATATATACGGGGGTCATCCTAATAAAAAATTTGTTTCAAAATAATAACATAAACATGGATAAAAGAAGATGACAACACATCCTTATAATCATGAATAAGGAATGTGAATTAAAATCTTTTATTTTTAAAAAATAAGTTCTATCCCAATTATAATGTGACTCATTGCAAAGAGTGTTATATAGCAAGGTTACTTGCTTATTTAAATTTTAGATTTTATATCAGTTATACATACACTTATTCACTAATAAGATTTAAGTTATATACACCTTATTAAATCTTTCATAACTTAGTTACTATAATGTTATATTATTTTGTATGGCACTATCACTATTAAACACTAAATATCAACAGTCACACTTATAAGCAATGCAACATCACAAATAAGTTGTATTGCTATCATAGCACTACTTTTATCACCACATTACACTCAGACTCACTATGCTAAAGGAATATACCCAGTATAGGGACTTTAGTGATTTTAGCATTACGTTATTGATTTACTTATTCACGTTAATGAAAATTTCCCATTTATTTTAGCATTATGCTATTGACACACTCACGAACGTTAACTTTAAACACGGGGAGTCCGAAGTTGAAGTTTAGGATTATATGGTAATTTATTTTTAAAATTCACATTATCTTTTAGATTCAAAACTTTGCATCTATATACCAGATTACTATTATTTTTATTTTCACAAAAACCAATATAGACCTTAAATGTTTAGAAATATTTCAAGACTTATTAACTTTAAATGAACATTATAACACTCATTTATTAAATTACAACTTCCATGTATTAGGTTATCAAATTGAAATTATATATGTATTATGTATTATATTATGTATGTGTTAGGTTATGAAATTTAAACTATTTAAACTATATATGATTCAGGTATGGTAATACTATGTATTATTAGGATATTCTGTAGTTATCTAGCAACAATTCAGTGTGAGTCACATTCATTTCCCGACCACACCTGCAAAAGTGCACATATGTATATAGTAGGAGAGACCTCCTAAATTTAGAGTATTGTGCACATCTCAAATATAGGATATAAAACTGTACACCACGTATAAAATTTAGACCATCGCACACATCTTGTGTATCAAATATAAGATGAATTTGTATACCATGTTTATCCGCAACAAGTTGTATAATGTTGTTAAATTTGCAATCTGTGTGTTATATGTTAATATATTATTATTATTATTTGTAACAATGTATCATTGACAGCCGAAACACAATCCTGTTAGTTGTTTAGTTTCTGTGAGAGGCGCAGTACTAATTTGATTAATGCACATGTTATGATGGGTGTGTAATGTGTAAACTATTCTCATTGGTCAATCCAGCCTTTTTAAGGTAGCAAGGTAGTTCACAAAATTTATGTAGCCTGATGAAACGGCTTGCAGCCGAGAAACGCGTAGCGAAGTTTTAAGATTTTTAATAAAAGTTTTTATATTGTTCTACCTTGCTTGGAATCATTTTACCGACTGGACATTAGAGAGTAGTGTGAGAAGGATCGCAGATTGTTCTGTTATCAGCAGTGTGCCCCCTGGTTGGCAGCCAACTCTGTATATAGATCTAACATCCTTGCTCAGCAGCAGTTACCATTGTTGGAAGTCAGCCGAACGGCTTTATAAAGTTTCGGTCCGTCTGATATTGCACTGATTGTGCACACACGTTTGTGAGTATATATACCTAACTCACTGTTGTTTGTCCGACATTGGTCGAGGTTATCTGTACCAAAGGTTTTTTGTGTTTCACTCCTCTTAGGGGCGTGATTATCGCCAGGAGCAGACCAGGAGAGAAAGAGTCAGCCGAACGGCTCCGAAGTTTCGGCTTGCGAATTATTGCACTGGAAGTGCAAATATCCTTGTGAGTATTAGTTTTTCTTCCATTGGAAAATCTCACTCATTGTTGGGTTTATCTGCACCAGAGCGCCTCTTCTTTTTTGTCATTTCCAGGACGAAGTTTATTTTACAGGTAATTATTTAGTTTTAAATAGAAATAATTTATTTAATGATAGGAATATTTATTTACATTTATTTAAATTATATTTAAGTTAGGGGGTGTGAGGGTTAGGGTTAGACTTAGGTTTAGTGGTTGATAAATTTAATATAGTGGCGGCAACGTTGGGGGCAGCAGATTAGGGGTTAATAAATATAGGTAGGTGGTGGCGGTGTAGGGGGGGTAGATTAGGGGTTAATAAATGTAGGTAGGTGGTGGCGGTGTAGGGGGGCAGATTAGGGGTTAATAAATATAATGTAGGTTGCGGCGGTGTAGGGGGCGGCAGATTAGGGGTTAATAAGTATAATGTAGGTGTTGTTGGGCTCCAGAAGCAGCAGTTTAGGGGTTAATAATTGTATTTAGTTGCGGCGGGGTCCGGGAGTGACAGTTTAGGGGTTAATAATTGTATTTAGTTGCGGCAGGGTCTGGGAGCGGCGGTTTAGGGGTTTATAATTGTATTTAGTTGCAGCGGGATCCGGGAGCGGCGGTTTAGGGGTTAATAATTGTATTTAGTTGCGGCGGGGTCCAAGAGTGGCGATTTAGGGGTTAATACATTTATTAGAGTTGCTGCGGGTCCGGGAGTGGCGGTTTAGGGGTTAATACATTCATTAGAGTTGTGGTGGGGTCCGGGAGCTGCGGTTTAGGGGGTAAACATTATAGTATAGTGTGGATGTTTAGTGACAGGGTACCAAAAAAGCCGAAGAGCAGCGAGATCGATGACTGTTAGTTAACAACAGTCCGCAGCTCATCGCACCGTACTTGGTGTGCGGCTTTTTGACAGCTTTTTTGATAATTTTGGAGAACGTATTCAGGTCCGCGGCAGCGAAGTTAGGCGATCTTAGGCGAGCGTATTGGTGCCGTTGAATGCAGGTAAATTGACGGCTTGATAAATAAATGCCATTATATGCTCCTTGTTATAAAAACATCTGGACACAAAAAATACTTTCTCTGACAATCTTCAAGACATTCTCCATTACTACAGTCTACCACTTAGCAAACCACAGCTCTTTCTTCTTTACTCGCTCAGTACAGATGAATTATCCTAGAAAAATCCAGCATGATCTCACCAAAATGGTTGCTTGCAAAATAGCAGAATCACACACCAGGGAATTCTGCACCCCCAATAGCATCAAGAAGCCAACCCTGAAGAGAAGGGTCCAGGGCCGAGGGGTAGGTCCTGAGTGAAACTGCCTGAAAACTCTCTCTGTGGGCTTCATCAATTCATCAATGAGGTACAGCCATATTCCTTTAAGTACATTGGGCAAGGAGTCCATGTCTTATTTCTCCCATCATCCTTAGGGATACCCCAAGATGTAAAGATTTTTATAATCATTGATCATAGTAATAATACTTGTATATAAATATATATAGAGTGGATATAAAAAGTATACACACCCCTGTTAAAATGTCAGGTTTCTGTGATGAAAAATATGAGACAAAGATAAATCATTTCAGAACTTTTTCCACCTTTAATGTGACCTATAAACTACACAACTCAATTGAAAAACAAACTGAAATATTTTAGGTAAAGGGAAATAAAAATAAAAAACTAAAATAATATGGTTGCATAAGTGTGAACACCCACTCTTCTTTGCAAAAACACTCTAAATCTGTCAGAATGCGAGGGCATCTCCTGTGCACAGCCCTCTTCAGATCATTTAAGAACTTTTTCCACCTTTAATGTGACCTATAAACTAAACAACTCAATTGAAAAACAAACTGAAATCTTTTAGGTAAAGGGAAATAAAAATAAAAAAATAAAATAATATGGTTGTATAAGTGTGAACACCCACTCTTCTTTGCAAAAACACTCTAAATCTGTCAAAATGCGAGGGCATCTACTGTGCACAGCCCTCTTCAGATCACCCCACAGATTTTGAATTGGATTCAGGTCTGGGCTCTGGCTGGGCCATCCCAAAACTTTAATCTTCTTTTGAAGCCATTCCTTTGTTGATTTGGATGTATGCTTTGGGTCGTTGTCATGCTGAAAGATGAAGTTCCTCTTCATGTTCAGCTTTCTATCAGAAGCCTGAAGGTTTGGTGCCAATATCGTCTGGTATTTGAAACTGTTCATTATTCCCTCTACCTTGACTAAGGCTCCAGTTCCAGCTGAAGAAAAACAGCCCCAAAGCATGATGCTGACACCACCAGGCTTCAATGTGGGTATGGTGTTCTTTTGGTGATATGCAGTGTTGTTTTTGCGCCAAACATATCTTTTGGAATTATTACCAAAAGTTCAACTTTGGTTTCATCAGACCAGAACACCTTTTGCAACATGCTTTTGGGAAACTTCAGATGTGTTTTTGCAACATTTAGCCGGACTTGGATGTTTTCATTTGTAAGAAAAGGCTTCTGTCTTGCCACTCTACCCCATAGCCCAGACATATGAAGAATACGGGCGATTGTTGTCACATGTACCACACAGCCAGTACTTGCCAGATATTCCTGCAGCTCCCTTTAATGTTGCTGTAGGCCTCTTGGCAGCCTCCCAGACCACTTGATGATGACTGTCTTCACTGTGTTCCATGGTATATCTAATGCCTTGGAAATTATTTTGTACCCTTCTCCTGACTGATACATTTTAACAATGAGATCCCTCTGATGCTTTAGAAGCTCTCTGCGGACCATGGCTTTTGCTGTAGGATGCGACTAACAAAATGTCAAAAAAGACCTACTAGAACAGCTGAACTTTATTTGGGGTTAATCAGAGGCACTTTAAATGATGACAGGTGTGTACTGACTCCTATTTAACATGATTTTGAAAGTGATTGCTTAATTCTGAACACAGCTACATCCCCAGTTATAAAAGGGTGTTCACACTTATGCAACCATAGGCCTAGATTTGGAGTTTGGTGGTAGAAGGGCTGTTAACGCTCCGCGGGCTTTTTTCTGGCCGCACCATAAATTTAACTCTGGTATCGAGAGTTCAGACAAATGCTGCGTTAGGCTCCAAAAAAGGAGCGTAGATCATTTTTACCGCAAATGCAACTCTCGATACCAGAGTTGCTTACGGACGCGGCCAGCCTCAAAAACGTGCTCGTGCACGATTCTCCCATAGGAAACAATGGGGCTGTTTGAGCTGAAAAAAAACCTAACACCTGCAAAAAAGCAGCGTTCAGCTCCTAACGCAGCCCCATTGTTGTCTATGGGGAAACACTTCCTACGTCTGCACCTAACACCCTAACATGTACCCCGAGTCTAAACACCCCTAACCTTACACTTATTAACCCCTAATCTGTCGCCCCCGCTATCGCTGACCCCTGCATATTTTTTTTAACCCCTAATCTGCCGCTCCGTAAACCGCCGCAACCTACGTTATCCCTATGTACCCCTAATCTAATGCCCTAACATCGCCGACCCCTATATTATATTTATTAACCCCTAATCTGCCCCCCACAACGTCGCCTCCACCTGCCTACACTTATTAACCCCTAATCTGCCGAGCGGACCGCAGCGCTACTATAATAAAGTTATTAACCCCTAACCCGCCTCACTAACCCTATCATAAATAGTATTAACCCCTAATCTGCCCTCCCTAACATCGCCGACACCTACCTTCAATTATTAACCCTTAATCTGACGACCGGAGCTCATCGCTACTATAATAAATGGATTAACCCCTAAAGCTAAGTCTAACCCTAACACTAACACCCCCCTTACTTAAATATAATTTACATCTAACTAAATAAATTAACTCTTATTAAATAAATGATTCCTATTTAAAGCTAAATACTTACCTGTAGAATAAATCCTAATATAGCTACAATATAAATTATAATTATATTATAGCTATTTTAGGATTAATATTTATTTTACAGGCAACTTTGTAATTATTTTAACCAGGTACAATAGCTATTAAATAGTTAAGAACTATTTAATAGTTACCTAGTTAAAATAATAACAAAATTACCTGTAAAATAAATCCTAACCTAAGATATAATTAAACCTAACACTACCCTATCAATAAATTCATTAAATAAACTACCTACAATTACCTACAATTAACCTAACACTACACTATCAATAAATTAATTAAACACAATTCCTACAAATAAATACAATTAAATAAACTAGCTAAAGTACAAAAAATAAAAAAGAACTAAGTTACAAAAAATAAAAAAATATTTACAAACATAAGAAAAATATTACAACAATTTTAAACTAATTACACCTACTCTAAGCCCCCTAATAAAATAACAAAGCCCCCCAAAATAAAAAATTCCCTACCCTATTCTAAATTAAAAAAGTTACAAGCTCTTTTACCTTACCAGCCCTGAACAGGGCCCTTTGCGGGGCATGCCCCAAGAATTTCAGCTCTTTTGCCTGTAAAAAAAAACATACAATACCCCCCCCAACATTACAACCCACCACCCACATACCCCTAATCTAACCCAAACCCCCCTTAAAGAAACCTAACACTAAGCCCCTGAAGATCTTCCTACCTTGTCTTCACCATCCAGGTATCACCGATCCGTCCTGGCTCCAACATCTTCATCCAACCCAAGCGGGGGTTGGCGATCCATCATCCGGTGGCTGAAGAGGTCCAGAAGAGGCTCCAAAGTCTTCCTCCTATCCGGCAAGAAGAGGACATCCAGACCGGCAAACATCTTCTCCAAGCGGCATCTTCGATCTTCTTCCATCCGGTGCGGAGCGGGTCCATCTTGAAGCAGGCGACGCGGATCCATCCTCTTCTTCCATTGTCTCCCGACTAATGACGGTTCCTTTAAGGGACGTCATCCAAGATGGCGTCCCTCGAATTCCGATTGGCTGATAGGATTCTATCAGCCAATCGGAATTAAGGTAGGAATTTTCTGATTGGCTGATGGAATCAGCCAATCAGAATCAAGTTCAATCCGATTGGCTGATCCAATCAGCCAATCAGATTGAGCTCGCATTCTATTGGCTGTTCCGATCAGCCAATAGAATGCGAGCTCAATCTGATTGGCTGATTGGATCAGCCAATCGGATTGAACTTGATTCTGATTGGCTGATTCCATCAGCCAATCAGAAAATTCCTACCTTAATTCCGATTGGCTGATAGAATCCTATCAGCCAATCGGAATTCGAGGGACGCCATCTTGGATGACGTCCCTTAAAGGAACCGTCATTAGTCGGGAGACAACGGAAGAAGAGGATGGATCCGCGTCGCCTGCTTCAAGATGGACCCGCTCCGCACCGGATGGAAGAAGATCGAAGATGCCGCTTGGAGAAGATGTTTGCCGGTCCGGATGTCCTCTTCTTGCCGGATAGGAGGAAGACTTTGGAGCCTCTTCTGGACCTCTTCAGCCACCGGATGATGGATCGCCAACCCCCGCTTGGGTTGGATGAAGATGTTGGTGCCAGGACGGATCGGTGATACCTGGATGGTGAAGACAAGGTAGGAAGATCTTCAGGGGCTTAGTGTTAGGTTTCTTTAAGGGGGGTTTGGGTTAGATTAGGGGTATGTGGGTGGTGGGTTGTAATGTTGGGGGGGGGGTATTGTATGTTTTTTTTTACAGGCAAAAGAGCTGAAATTCTTGGGGCATGCCCCGCAAAGGGCCCTGTTCAGGGCTGGTAAGGTAAAAGAGCTTGTAACTTTTTTAATTTAGAATAGGGTAGGGAATTTTTTATTTTGGGGGGCTTTGTTATTTTATTAGGGGGCTTAGAGTAGGTGTAATTAGTTTAAAATTGTTGTAATATTTTTCTTATGTTTGTAAATATTTTTTTAATTTTTGTTACTTAGTTCTTTTTTATTTTTTGTACTTTAGCTAGTTTATTTAATTGTATTTATTTGTAGGAATTGTGTTTAATTAATTTATTGATAGTGTAGTGTTAGGTTAATTGTAGGTAATTGTAGGTAGTTTATTTAATTAATTTATTGATAGGGTAGTGTTAGGTTTAATTATATCTTAGGTTAGGATTTATTTTACAGGTAATTTTGTTATTATTTTAACTAGGTAACTATTAAATAGTTCTTAACTATTTAATAGCTATTGTACCTGGTTAAAATAATTACAAAGTTGCCTGTAAAATAAATATTAATCCTAAAATAGCTATAATATAATTATAATTTATATTGTAGCTATATTAGGATTTATTTTACAGGTAAGTATTTAGCTTTAAATAGGAATCATTTATTTAATAAGAGTTAATTTATTTTGTTAGATGTAAATTATATTTAAGTTAGGGGGGTGTTAGTGTTAGGGTTAGACTTAGCTTTAGGGGTTAATCCATTTATTATAGTAGCGATGAGCTCCGGTCGTCAGATTAGGGGTTAATAATTGAAGGTAGGTGTCGGCGATGTTAGGGAGGGCAGATTAGGGGTTAATACTATTTATGATAGGGTTAGTGAGGCGGGTTAGGGGTTAATAACTTTATTATAGTAGCGGTGCGGTCCGCTCGGCAGATTAGGGGTTAATAAGTGTAGGCAGGTGGAGGCGACGTTGAGGGGGGCAGATTAGGGGTTAATAAATATAATATAGGGGTCGGCGGTGTTAGGGGCAGCAGATTAGGGGTACATAGGGATAACGTAGGTGGCGGCGCTTTGCGGTCGGCAGATTAGGGGTTAATTATTTTAAGTAGCTGGCGGCGACGTTGTGGGGGGCAGGTTAGGGGGTTAATAAATGTAATACAGGGGTCGGCGGGGTTAGGGGCAGCAGATTAGGGGTACATAAGTATAACGTAGGTGGCGGTCGGCAGATTAGGGGTTAAAATATTTTAATCGAGTGGCGGCGATGTGGGGGGAGCTCGGTTTAGGGGTACATAGGTAGTTTATGGGTGTTAGTGTACTTTAGGGTACAGTAGTTAAGAGCTTTATGAACCGGCGTTAGCCCAGAAAGCTCTTAACTCCTGCTATTTTCAGGCGGCTGGAGTTTTGTCGTTAGAGCTCTAACGCTCACTTCAGAAACGACTCTAAATACCGGCGTTAGGAAGATCCCATTGAAAAGATAGGATACGCAAATGGCGTAGGAGGATCTGCGGTATGGAAAAGTCGCGGCTGAAAAGTGAGCGTTAGACCCTTTAATCACTGACTCCAAATACCAGCGGGCGGCCAAAACCAGCTTTAGGAGCCTCTAACGCTGGTTTTGACGGCTACCGCCGAACTCCAAATCTAGGCCATAATTTTTTATTTTTATTTCCCTTTATCTAAAAGATTTCAGTTTGTTTTTCAATTGAGTTGTACAGTTAAGAGTTCACATTAAAGGTGGAAAAAGTTCTGAAATGATTTATCTTTGTCTCATTTTTTTACATCACAGAAACCTGATATTTTAACAGGGGTGTGTAGACTATTAATATCCTATATATATATATATATATATATATATATATATATATATATATATATATATATATATATATATATATAAATGTGATGGTTTTGCAAATTGCTGTTTTGGCCTAAAAAAAATAAAAAAATTTATAATATAAAAGTAATCTGTTACATTGTTTTTAAACTTTCCTAGCATATGAGCATACATTGTACTGTTTAGCATTTGTGCCGATGACCCTTTATATAAAAAAATGTAAGTATTTTTTTATCATTGCACTGTTGAAGTCAATTTTTCTCACCTAATTTAAAACAGGCTGTAATTCAAATCTTTTCTCTGCATATACATTGCAAACATGAATAGACATTCTTTCTTTTTAATAGAAATAATGATGCCAATTCATCTTTGACAGATTTAAATATTAAAGAATGGGGACAAGTTATGCAGAGTCTGATAATGTATCATAGAAGAAAAATGAATTTTCTGAGACTGTAATGTAACTACAGTAAAAATAGCCATTGTCAGCACAAAGAGACGGCATTTAAAGTAAAATCTCAGAAATTTCCATTTAAATAACTTTGTACATTTCATGCCATAATTTAAAATGATACTTCCATGCATAAATGGAAATCTAAAAATGAGTAGTTTAAATTTAACATTAGCATTATAAAATATAACATACTATCAATTTAGATTATTACTAAGCAACATTCAAAAATGTTTTTGCTAAAGGGATAGTCAACATCAGAATTTTTATTGTTTAAAAAGAAAGTTAATCCCTTTATTACCGATTCCCCAGTTTTGCATAACTAAGACTGTTATATTAATACCCGTTTTACCTCTGTGAGTACCTTGTATCTAAGCTTCTGCTGACTGCCCCCTTATTTCCGTTCTTTTGACAGACTTGCATTTTAGCCAATCAGTGCTCACTCCTAGGTCACTTCACCTGCATGAGCTCAATGTTATCTATATGAAACACATGAACTAATGCCCTCTAGTGGTCAAAATGCATTCAGATTAGAGGCAGTCTTCAAGGTTTAAGAAATTACCATATGAACCTCATTGGTTTAGCTTTCAACTAAGAATACCAAAAGAACAAAGCAAAATTGGTGATAAGTAAATTGGTGATAAGTAAATTGGTAAGTTGTTTAAAATTACATGCCCTATTTAAATCATGGAAGTTTTTTTTTGGACTTAAATGTGCCTTTAACATTAATAGACAGACAGAAAGACAGAGAGATAGATAGAGGATGTAGTCACAGTCTCATCTTACAAGTATGACTACACCTGTACAGTTATTTGACAATAAATTATCCTTCAAACAAATATTTTCTTGTGAAGACATATTAAATACCTATGATTCAAAAGTAGTATTATGGTGTACGTCAAAGCAAAATGCTAAATTCTATTTTTGACATTTAGGGCTCCATTTATCAAGCTGTGGATGCAGCTTTGGAGCTCCTTTGATTCAGCTGACAACTAAGGAGCAGCGGTCATCAACTCTGAGCTTGTGAATTAAATTCACCCCAGACTAGACTGACCAGGGTGATTATAAAACATCAAAATTAGGTGATTACTAATAGACTGCTAGCACTCAAATTAATACATATAATACAAAACAACAAAAGTGCAAATAATCAAGGATATGTTAAAAGAAAGTCCGAATAGGCAGAAAATCTGCCTCAAGTGCTTGAATGCAGAGGATCTCATAAAGATATGCAGGGAAGGAAAAAAAAACAAATATAGTGAAGTATGTATGGATCAACTAATCCAATCCCACAGGGAACAATACTCACATTGGAGAGAGCTATAACTAAGCTCTTAGTGATTTTGCAGGTAGTTATAAAGCCCCACGGCTCACAAGGATACTCCCAGGATACAGTAGTTAAATATTTTATTAAAAACAAGGACAGAAAAACAGACTGTATTAGTCAGATACTAAATGGACATAAGACAAATCGGCAAAAGCAAACAGCCAAACAGCTTTACAATTTGCCATCATCTGGAAGCCCTAAAGTTCTGACCGTTAGGTAATACAAATGTCCGTATACGTCCACAAAAATCCAACGCACGTTTCACTGGTCTGATGCCAGCTTTTTCAAGGATAGCAAACATCTGATAGAAGTCAGACTTCTAAACCTCAAGGTGATCCATACATACTTCTCTATATTTGTCCTTTTCCTTCCTTGAATATCTTCCTTGAATATCCTGTGATCCTCTTCAATCAAGCACCTGAGGCAGATTTTCTGCCTGTTTGGACTTTCCTTTAAGATGGCCAGGGTGATTGACAGCCCCTGCTTGCATGCAATTGACCGCACAAAAGTAGGTGGTGGCAGTGCCTAAGCAGCGGCTTGTGCATTGATAAATGTGGGCAGCACAATTCATTAATTAAAATAATATTCTTCTAAGCTAAGAATTCTCACTTGTAGAGAGCTACGATTACCTTTTTTTGTGATGCATTGCCTGATATTACTTACAGGCCACAGGTGCTGCATGAACTTTTCCTTCAAAGTGGTCATCAAATATATTAAACTGCATATGGTGAACTATTTCTTTCACAATGTATCTTACTGTTCCTAGAGAGAATATATACTCACATTTTAAAGATGAAAATGAGTTCTGTATCATATGCATTGCCAGGCTTCAGCATAAAGGCAAACTGGAGCTCCCCTGTTCATTTTTTATTTAAAATATTCTATTCAAAAACAAAAATACAATCAAATAATGAAAGTCCTCAGTGGCGCCCACTACAGATCATAGTAGATTGCAAAAGCAATACTTGAATGCAATTTAATATCTTTAACCCCTTAAGCAAATTGGACGTAGGTACTACGTAACACTACTTTGCCCATCTTATTGTACAGATGTAATATCTACGTCAAATACTCTGGAGCGTGTTGTGGTCCTCGCTGTCAGCTTTGACAGTGGAGACTACAGCCAGGTGTAGAAGACATCTGCCTTCATATGGTAAGGAAGAATTAATCATTCTCCCTTAACCATATAATGGCAGAATGCTAAGAGACAAAAACCATTGTGTTGGGTTGTTATGTTACTTGTTCAGAGGAGGATTGCCTGGTATTTCAGGCTGAACTAAAGTCACTAGGCGGGATCAGACTTATATACTTCAGGAAAGTTCTCCTCTGTGAAAATCACAATAGGGCTAAAAGAGACTGCTCCTAGGTGGTAACTCGCCATAGAACAAGCTACTGTACATATATACACACTCAGCCAGTGAGCACAGCATATTTTTAATAACTAATGCAGGGACACAGCATATTTAAAAAAGGAAAGTGTGCCTACATCATTGCTTAAATGCCATGTTCCTGCATAAGTTTATAAAAAATACCCCATATGCTTACATTAGTTAAAAGATGCAGAAATGGGGGCGGAGCCAACTATGAAAGGATATGGACGCGTGTATCATGAGCTCCTGGCTCTTTTATGATATAACTATTTCTTTTTGGTAATACTAGGGGAGTTGTGGGTCTTCTTTGCTGTGATATGCACCTTTGGCTGTGTATATAGCTACAGGTACTATAACAATGGCCCAATATAATTTACAGAATTTTAGGGAACTATTCTCATTGTTGCGCTTTCTTTTTTGGAGAGCCCTAATTGAGGTTATAATAAAAGCATCATAGTTGTACATGTTATGCGGCAGTGTATATGATCATGTAACTTAGCGGTTATGTTGGGGCACTGACACTACTGTTATTGCGGTGTCCCTATATGTCACTATTTTTATTTTTATATCTATCACAAGGGTTCACCTCTTTACTAATGTCACGCAAGCACCCTTGGGTATAGGGCCCATACCTAGAGGGTATCATTAAGTTTATAAATATCCCATACTTTCTGGGTATATGTACAGTGATATTTTATGTCTATATACTGTTAGTATGACGGTTGTCATGTAGCCTTTGATTTGGGCTTGGGTCGGTCACCACTATGCAGCTTACAGGGACTTTGGCGATGTGTTCCCTAGATTACAGGGTTTTGTTCTGGTTTGCACCCCCCCCCTCCCCCTACTTCAACCTTAAGAGGTGCCTATCTGCAGTTGAATGATGTGCTCCAAGGTTGTAAAGCATATTTAGTTATTCCGTGTTTATATATTTACCCTAGGGAGGGGGTGACTCTATCTATATTATTCATTCACCCAATATGGTGAATTCTACTGCGGTACTAATCCGCTACTTTTCACATATTCACGCCAATTTTTCTTTTATGTAACATAAATGTGAATAGGTTCCAGAGTAACCGTATATGTTAAGTGAGAAAACATGGTGTATGGTGTTAATTAAATTGTATATCTTATATCTTTCTTATTACTACTATACTTTAAGTTGTATTTTGCATCCTACGGGGTAAAAATGTACCTCTCATTTATGATCTTTATTCTACATATGACAGTTGATAACATCACACTAATAGACAGAACACTTTTCCAACGAGGTACCGTAGTACTATTCTGTAAAATGTTGCTGTGGTGTTGATCAACTCTCTCACATCAATTCATGTTACCATTAGGATTTGTAAAGTTTGACAAACTAGGCGGGATCAGACTTATATACTTCAGGAATGTTCTCCTCTGTGAAAATCACAATAGGGCTAAAAGAGACTGCTCCTAGGTGGTAACTCGCCATAGAACAAGCTACTGTACATATATACACACTCAGCCAGTGGGCACAGCATATTTTTAATAACTAATGCAGGGACACAGCATATTTAAAAAAGGAAAGTGTGCCTACATCATTGCTTAAATGGCATGTTCCTGCATAAGTTTATAAAAAATACCCCATATGCTTACATTAGTTAAAAGATGCAGAAACGGGGGGAGGACCAACTATGAAAGGATATGGACGCGTTTGTCATGAGCTCCTGGCTCTTTTATGATATAACTATTTCTTTTTGGCGACTACAATGACTTTTGTCTCATCAAACGGGGTTCCTATCAGTAGCGGCACACCAGCTAACTAATTCCCACATACCAGAAGGCTAGAGTAAAGACGAGAGAAAATCTCATATGCACATGTAACGTCTGCTCAAAATGGAGGCGGACATCATCGCAGCTCTTACCGCACTGGAGCGAGTCATGGACTCACAGTTTAAAATTCTGACGCATCAAGTACTTCTTTTGCGGAACGGAGTGTCTGATTCGCTTACCCATGAGGCTGGCGATGTAATATTTTATCCTGCAATGGAGGAAGGAGGAAGTGACATATCGTTATCGGATCTGACCAAAACTTTTTATGCCCGATCTCATCCTGAGCTCAGTATATGTTCTGAGCTGGCTAAGGAGGTACAGTTTCGAGAGGTCATGTCTGTTCACCCGGATGGTCAGCTGAACGAGTGCTGTGGGGCCGCTGTAGTGATTATGACCAGACCAAAAGTCTGGATTTATAGCAGAGGAGTTTTCAGCGCGGCACCTGACACATACTCCATATCGGGTGCAGAGTGGAAAGACCCGTCTGATTCTAATGTCAGGCAATAAGAGCGCCCTACAAGCAACATACTACAGCAGCTCGTTATCCCCAATGATTCCTCCTCCATGCTCCCTTCTCCACAGTGTTTTGCTTGCTGGGCCATATAGGGAGACTTGGAGGGAGAGTGGTGAGATAAGCCCTATTAATGGTTGCTCTCAGTCACTAAAAGAGGGCATAGGTTTATATTTTGGACACGTCCTGCTAGCAGATACTACGGGCCTCTAGACTGTTGATATTTGCTATATCTCCCAATCTGGGAGTACATGTTCATGCACACTTTTGGTGTTATTTTACTATTTAAAAGTTTATTTGTTGCTGCACCACCATTGGTGTGGGGTTTTTCTCTTATATTGCCCTCCATATGTTCTAGATCTCACATCCCTACATGCCCTTATAGAGGATAAGAATCATCCAGAGAGTGTCAGCTAGTTTAATATTTTCAACTGGGTCCAGACTTAAACAGAGTTAATATGAATCTGCAGCTCTTTATAAGGGTAGATGGTTGCTAGTTTACGTAATAAGGTTCCTTACTTGTCTACTTACTGACAGAGAGACTTGCTACTAAAGTTTAGGTTTACCAAAGGTTTATGAATATTATATCTTAAGTTCACTTTGTCACTGTAAATTACTGTATTCTTATCTCTACCAATTGCATGCCATCCCTAAGGGATTTATATACTGGATGGTAAATCATCTCATCTTTGTGCATAAATATAAACCCTAATATGTCTGTCACATCATCACCCTTAAGTTTATACGGTCACAATATGTTTTTTGTTTTTTTTTATGTTTCTTTTTCTCTCATATTTCCTAAATATTAAATCCCCCATATAAGTCCTACGCATATAGTTCTTTTATCCTCATTAACCTAACCCCCTATTGGCACACGCGCCTCAACTAGAGATATGGTAATACTAGGGGAGTTGTGGGTCTTCTTTGCTGTGATATGCACCTTTGGCTGTGTAAATAGCTACATGTACTATAACAATGGCCCAATATAATTTACAGAATTTTAGGGAACTATTCTCATTGTTGCGCTTTCTTTTTTGGAGAGCCCTAATTGAGGTTATAATAAAAGCATCATAGTTGTACATGTTATGCGGCAGTGTATATGATCATGTAACTTAGCGGTTATGTTGGGGCACTGACACTACTGTTATTGCGGTGTCCCTATATGTCACTATTTTTATTTTTATATCTATCACAAGGGTTCACCTCTTTACTAATGTCACGCAACCACCCTTGGGTATAGGGCCCATACCTAGAGGGTAACATTAAGTTTATAAATATCCCATACTTTCTGGGTATATGTACAGTGATATTTTATGTCTATATACTGTTAGTATGACGGTTGTCATGTAGCCTTTGATTTGGGCTTGGGTCGGTCACCACTATGCAGCTTACAGGGACTTTGGCGATGTGTTCCCTAGATTACAGGGTTTTGTTCTGGTTTGCACCCCCCCTCCCCCTACTTCAACCTTAAGAGGTGCCTATCTGCAGTTGAATGATGTGCTCCAAGGTTGTAAAACATATTTAGTTATTCCGTGTTTATATATTTACCCTAGGGAGGGGGTGACTCTATCTATATTATTCATTCACCCAATATGGTGAATTCTACTGCGGTACTAATCCGCTACTTACTTCACATATTCACGCCAATTTTTCTTTTATGTAACATAAATGTGAATAGGTTCCAGAGTAACCGTATATGTTAAGTGAGAAAACATGGTGTATGGTGTTAATTAAATTGTATATCTTATATCTTTCTTATTACTACTATACTTTAAGTTGTATTTTGCACCCTACGGGGTAAAAATGTACCTCTCATTTATGATCTTTATTCTACATATGACAGTTGATAACATCACACTAATAGACAGAACACTTTGCCAACGAGGTACCGTAGTACTATTCTGTAAAATGTTGCTGTGGTGTTGATCAACTCTCTCACACCAATTCATGTTACCATTATATACTTAGGATTTGTAAAGTTTGACATGTTTACTTTAATTAGTGTTATGCACCCTGCGGGGTAAAAATGTATCTCTCATTAATGATCTTTATTCTACATATGACAGTTGAAAATATCATACTAATGGTCAGAACACTTC
Source organism: Bombina bombina (assembly GCF_027579735.1). Taxonomy (NCBI): domain Eukaryota; kingdom Metazoa; phylum Chordata; class Amphibia; order Anura; family Bombinatoridae; genus Bombina; species Bombina bombina. Next base: position 132,867,665 of record NC_069502.1, on the reverse strand, counting down.
ACTAAAGAGGTACTACAGTAGTAATGCATTAAAAAAATAAAAATATAAGCTATCAATGTAAATCTCACAAGGTATATATCCGAGGTATACTGGTAATATAGTAGGATATAAATGTTCTAAATATGTTTTATGATTTACTATTGTTATTAGCCATGTCAATTCTGTAATAACTTGTCTTCTTGTTTATATATGGCTCATGGTATGCTTTACTAATTACCTTAATAAAAATCTTTGATTTAAAAAAAAAATAAAAAAAAAATAAAAAAAAAAAAAAATGAAAATGCAGGAACATGTCATTAAACTTTTTTTTTTAAAAAATAACAGAATATAGATTGTTGTATCATATATCCCACACTTTATTCTTTAGTCTCCTTCCATAACGTTTCCTCCTTCTGAGCGCCTTTGCTCCAAGCTTTTGCTTGCTTGTGAATATAGGTTCCACGCTGAATTGTTTTTCTTCTGTGACAGCTCCCCCTCCAGAACGCTTCATTTAGGCCAGATTAAATGATGCATGCTGTGTTAGCATGCAAATAGCTTCCTGCTCACCTGTGCCTAATTTAATAGGCCTCTGCTAGCCACCAACACAAGTAAAGTAAACTAGGCAGCAGGTGGAATACAAAGGGCAAAGTGGCATGGCATTAGATGGGGGGACAAAATCAAAGCACCAAACCTGGAATAATCAAGTGATGCCTTAGAGGGAACAATGCTTGCTGTCCCCCAAATCTCCCATCCTAGGCATGGGCTTTGTTGGCCTAGACCATAATATGCCCCTGGCAGCAAGTGTTTAAATTGCCAAAATGGCTGCAGACTTGGATACAATTGTTTTTTTCTTTGTGGCCAAGCATAAGTTTAATGCATCTGACAGAATCACCACTACTTTTTTTGAGTTAAAAAATCTCAAGACTGGAGCCACTATAAGTGCCTTTTTTAAGGACTGTACTGCTTTGGAATGTTCTGGGTCCCACTAAAAAAACAATATCCTTGCACAGTAACTTCCTCAATGGTGCAGTAATCTCTGCATATATTATGGGCGCCATGTACTAAGCTTCGAAGTGACCGTCCGTCTGTATTTCCGCGTCAAAATTCGCTCACGATCTGCTTCTCGTATGTATCAATCTGCGATCTGCTCGAAAAACCACTATTTTTCATCAGCGATCGTAATTTTACTCAACTCATCGTTCCGAAGCCTTTTTCCACTTACTACATGTTCGATCGCACGTAAATTCGCTGTAATCGGAAATTATGAATGTTACAACTAATCCGCCTGCTCCAAATTTCACTGTAACTTCGCGTGATTTCCTTCGCGACCATTTAGGTAGCGAATACAATAGAAAACTATAGGGGTTATCAACCTGACGCCAGGTAGTAGTACTTAAGTGAAATGACTAGACTACTATTGTAGCATTATTGGTTTTTGGATCAGTGAATGTAGATGGAGACAGTTTTACACATGTTTCTTTTCCGATTAATTCAATTACGAGGAAGAAGGGCTATACAGGCACCGGTTAACAACTTGCAGAGAAGGAGAGGTAGAAGAATCAGGGTCCCTAGAGTTTTCCTTCCACGTATGGGTTTGGAAAGCATTTCTGATCGAGAGATTATCCAGAGATTCCGTTTGGATAGAGAAGCTATTATGCAACTTTACAATGAAATAGCAGAATACCTTGAACCAATGACAGCGCGTTCACAAGCCATACCCGGACTATTAAAACTGTTGGCAGCCTTACACTTTTTTGCCACCGGTTCATTCCAAGCTGTGTCTAGCGTTATAATTGGCATCAGCCAGTCTGCTTTTTCGAGGCACCTAACCAAAGTTATTGATGCTTTGATGGTCGTCTTTCCAAGGTACGTGTGCCTTCCATCGACTCCAGAAGAGTGGCAATCTGTGAAGTCTAATTTTTATAGAATGGCCGGAATGCCCAATGTACTTGGAGCCATCGATTGCACCCATGTTGCAGTCAAACCATCCAGAGAACGTGAGGAAGTTTTCAGGAACAGAAAACAGTACCATTCCCTCAATGTTCAGATGGTGTGTGACCATAACATGAAAATAATCAGTGTCCGTTCCAACTTCCCTGGATCCTGCCATGATTCGTATATCTTGCGTCAGTCTGGGTTATATCGGAAGTTTGAGGAGGGAGAGATCCCTGAAGGATGGCTGTTAGGTAATTATATTTTAGGGATGTTATGTTACAGTATTATTATAATTGTCAAACGTAGTTTATGTCATGCATTGTTATGATAGATTTAACTAAAAAAATAGTTAATTTTCATTGAAATTATCGTCTTTATCATCTTTGAAATGTTAATCCTTTTTAATTTTTTTCATAGGGGACGCTGGTTATTTCAGTAGAGAATGGTTATTCACACCCTATAACAATCCTCGAAGAAGATGTGAGGTGAAATTCAACGAGGCACACAGATCCACCAGAGGAATCATCGAGAGAGCATTTGGATTGTTAAAAATGCGCTTTCGTTGTCTTGACCACTCAGGTGGTGTCATGCAGTATGCTCCCGAGAAGGTTGCAAAAATTATTCTTGTATGCTGCATTCTGCATAACATTGCAATAAGAAGAGGAATTGAAATTGATGAAGATGATATATCATTTGAGAACTTCCCTGAGGTCATCTGTAATGATGCACCAACAAGACAGGCTATTAATGCCAAAAATGTTGTCGCAGAGAACTATTTTAAGGATTGATTTCATCAAAAGATTGTAATCACAGGACTTCTATTTTTTGGTCTTTTGAATAAAAAACTAAATTTTCACTTTCTGAATAAAATCTTTTTTTTTTTCATCATATACTTGTGTGATTTTGTATTTGTTTTTATTTTTATAAGTTAACAAATTATAATAAACGGTCACATTGGATATTGTTTTTTAATAAAACTTTAATTTTTATTTAAAACCAACATATTGCACAATAACTATATAAACCAAATAATCATAAAGATCTATAATTATATGACTGTCCTACATAACAAAAAAAACTACACTACACTATTGATAACTCTATTACACAATAAAATATATACATCAAACTTCATTTACATTTATCATTACTTGAGAATGGTAATAAATAATACAACTTTTTTATAATTGTATCCAAAGAATTCTCACAATTTAGCAAATATACAATAATGTTGCATAGAGACAGTGAATAACGCGATATTGAGAACATTTTGGGATTTGACACACCCATCTAGAAATTTGCTATGGGACCAGGGAGGATGAAGAGAATTGCACCTTTCCCATCTGGGGAAATGATAATTCTAGTGTATGTAATGGATAGATATTTTCCCAAACGCTTAGGGGGTGTCCGGGGGGTCATTCAAGATGAAAAGGACAAAACTATCTATGAAATGATACGCAGAATGTATCGTGTATCAAAAATTAAAAGGACCAGGCGTCAATGTTTGAGACGATACAGTGATGTTAAACGTCGAGAACCACTATATTACCAATCTATTAGGAGCCTTTTAAGGACATGTAAGTTTATAAAATTGTTATTCTTTTAAATGATAAATTCTATGTAAAGTTCATCATCAATATGAGAACTGAAATTAAAAGTAGGTTTCAGTGTACCATAGTGATCACTTTCATGTCCATACTGTTTCTTACTGCTATATAATTTTGTTATTCTTTTACATTATAAATTCTATGCAAAGTTCATCATCAATATGAGAACTGAAAGAATAAATAGGTGTACCATATCACTTTCATGTCCATTTTAATTTAAAACAAATGGAAACACTATAAACATTCTAACACACGAAAAATGAAAACTTTATTAAATAACACATTTTAAAACTAAGAAACTTTAAACAAACATATGTACAAATTTTCTATTTCAGATAAGAAGAAAGAAAATATTTGTGGTGCTCCTCCTCCACGTTATGTAAGGCCTATTCTAAATTTGACACCTAGAAGTGAGGCTAGATCCCCACCCTTGCCACTGTCTTTGCTTGACAGACAATTGTCCCCACATAAAGGAGGTGTCAGGCGCCTAACTGTTGTTCATACACCTCAAGGTACAATAGAACCATGGTTTACATATCTATAGTTATACAACTGTTAAATTTAATCATGATTAGCTTGTTGTGTTATTTACAGAAACCAATAAAAGTTTGCAGAAAAAGAAGAAAACAAGGTTCACAAGAATAATACAAATATCTTCTACAGAAGGTATTTTTCTTATATTTTGTACCATTACCATTTTTCTACTTAGAATTTTTTATATAGAATTCTTTATTAATCTTTCATAGATAGTGACAATGAAGCAAATAATGCTCCTGAAAGGATGTCATTAACTTCACCCTCAATTCAACTAGGTAATTGTTTATAAATTTTTTGATTTACTATATTATAGCTTATAGTCAAATCAATACCAAAATACATACCTCCATTTCTAAATATATATTCCAGATGCAAGTAGTGAGAAAAACTCAACCAATATTTCTGATATTGATAACGACTGGGACATATCTATGGTTTCTAAATCTACACAGACAAGTAGATCTATGGATAATACCGCCTCTAACCAAAATGGTAATACAATTTTGTTACCTGCTTATAAATAATCTGTTTTTATTTTAAACATGTTCTCATAATCCTTAATTTTTTTTCTAATTTTTGTCCCTTCTCTAGATTCCAGTGTACCAGTTGTATCACAAGTTCAATCCTCTGTCTGTGAAGATATTAAACAAATAATGGATACTATAATGAATTTAAATACACAGGTTCAGAATCTCTACAATACTTATGTAGTGGAAAACAGATAATCAATGATTGCATTTTAAATAAAAAAAAAGTTTTGGGGGGCGGAGCTTGGCCACGCAGGCAAATGGCCGCATTTTAGATCAGCTCCAAATCCATGAGATAGAGCAACAGTAAAAAATGGCCAAATAGACCCTAAAATTTAAAAATTAGAGCACAGGGGACATGAAGAACTATCCTGGCTAAATAATATATCCAAGCACACTCACCGCAGCAGTCATATACAAGATCCGTACCAGCACAGAGACTGTGGGCCTGATCGGCGCTTACCGGTGCACCGCTACCCTATAACACAGCTGCGCAATAGCCCTCACGCTCAGGACCTAATACAGCAGCTAGAGACCTGAAGCACTGTAACAGAAACGCCATACAGAGAGATAAGAAGTGCCGGGGATGAGAGATGAGAGATCGCGCTATAAGCGCAAATAAGGTTGGTGAAAGTTGCGATATATATTTACTCCCCCTCCTAACACACAGACACGCATAGTCCGCCATACCAGTAAACAGACAGGAGGCACAGGACATAGAGAGGAGGCGCAGACACCCGATATCACACAGCTGCCCCAAAATAAAACCGGACCTCTCACCTTTACAAGGCATTACTCAGATAATGCCGGGGGGCGCATGATAAGGCCTGCACAAGCACAAGCACTACAGGGAGTACACAGTGAGGATAGGGCCCTGAGAGGAGGACGTATAAGCACAGAACTGCAGGGGTCAATCGATACCTGTTGAGAACCCTGCAAAAAGAAAGAAAGGGGAAAAAAAAAAAAAAAATAATAAGAAAAAAAACGGCTAAGCATTTCTAGCAAGAATTCAGCTACATTGGAATCTAACCTATAATCACTTTTTAAGAACAACTCCTAGCTTAAACTGCCTAAATATCACATGGTGGGGAATGCCTATAAAAAAGCACCACAAAGCTGAGAAAAAAACAACCCAAAAACCTCTAAATAAATTTTTAAAACCCATTGAACTCCACGTGGAGTTAGACAGAAATACCATGGAGGGATCACACTCTAAGACCCCTGCATTGAACGAGCAGGAAGATACTCAAATGCAAGCTGCTGTTACTAAAAGAGACCTATTACATCTTTCTTCTAAAGAAGACATACAAAATGTGCTGCAGGAAATGCGAAGTTTATTCCAGGACTTGCGCAAAGACATTAGTTCTCTAGAGTGCAGAGTAACAGCAGTAGAAGAGGCACAGACATCCACAGAAACTAAAGTTCAAACTAACGCCGCTGAAATACAAGATCACACAGCAATTATACAATCCCTATCAGACAAATTAGAGGACTTGGACAATAGGGTACGCCGTAACAATATAAGGGTTAGAGGAGTCCCTGAATCAGTACACCCCCCCGCCATCGAAGGATATTTACAGAGCTTATTTCGCACAGTAAAAGGGACACCGACCTCAGCGGAGATCCCAATAGAACGAGCTCACAGAGCGTTGAGGCCCAAACCCCCTCCTAGGGCTCCCCCTCGGGACATAATAATTAAATTCCTTAACTATAAGGACAAAGAGGAGCTCCTGCGCTGCGCAAGGTCCAAAAATACTATCCAACATGCAGGCACAGAGCTACAACTGTTTACAGATCTATCGCCAGCCACACTACAAAAGAGGCGCGAGTTAGCTCATGTCACAACGCAACTAAGAAACCGCAAAATCCAATATCGCTGGGGGTTCCCGGTATCACTAATAGTCACGCACCACAATAAAACCCTGATTTACAGGCCAGGCTCAGACCTACAAGCCTTTCTGGCGGACATAGATTATATAACCCCGCAACCGTCTGAAAAGAACAACCATGGAAAAGAACCAGGAGAATCATCCAGGACAACTGACAACGAGAGGAACTGATAGAAACTGTATTAGTACAGACTATTTTTCACTTTAAAGGAACCTGACTTAGGATAACAGGTATCACAGGAATGGCCTTTGTGAGACCATGCAATCTACAAATCTAATAGAAACTTGGTACGACCTACCCCAAGAGGACTGATGGTCCACACGCCCAATTACACTAATAGATTCTATGGACACTGGACTGCAGGTATAAGATTATGTATCAATCCTGAGAGCTATATTTAGAAACCAGTGTCCCATGGCACAAAGCGGTGTTTATTGCTCGCCTGAGTCTGGTATCCTGGTTCCCGATGAATGCTGACACAGGAAGCACAGCAACAACCAATAAAAAGCACCCTTAATGCATGACTTTACCTATAATGCTAACTTAGTCAAACTTCTTAATTAAAAGCACATGTGACTAATGATAACATAACCAGATGTAAAGATGTTGTTGAAACTGTTGATGTATGTTATTTATAACCTGTTTAATTGTTTCTACTTAGTTAGTCAAAAATACTTGGTTTTTGTTGGAGTTCAGGCCCAGATTAAAGATCCTACAAGCGGAATGGTGAGTACAATTACTTACCCAAACCTGATATATGTTTCTGCAAGCCATAAAAATTAAGTGGGACTCCCCTGCTGATGCAAAATCAGAAACATAATTGATGTGAGCTGCCCCTTCTGCTCCTTGTTAAGTTAATAATGACACCCCCACCCTGAACAACTAGGTCTGAAGGGCCCCATAGATACTCAAGACCACCATTCAGGGGTCTTGGAAACTGTTATAGTATTATATGTTGCTTATTCTCATGGATTATTTCCCTTTGAGTTATTTACAAGTCTACTGTAATTTTGTAATGTTTAGGTATGAACTAGTACCCTTGTTCATGCAGGACCACTCAGTCTCACACCTTACCTCGGGTTCACTAAGATCTAACTTGTGTGAACCCTGTTATGCTCATAGATCTGAGGGTCACTACTGTAGGATACAGAGTGAAGATGGTATACCAAAAGGAGTTGGATATGAGCTAAACAGTAATATAGTATGGTAATGTAGGATAACTCAGAATCCAAAGTTTAGTGAGTAGCTTATTCACATCCAAATGAGTTGTAGACTCGCATCACACACATATAAAATATTTACATAACTTGCACAGGCACACACACACACTTTAGATAGAGTTGTGCAGAGTAGCTTCGTTGGTTAAAGTCAGTTTAAGCACATAAAGTTCATCAGAGGTTAATGCAAATGGAGTAGTGCTTTTTAGGCAAATGATAGATACGGCAAAAGTCACTGTGCAAGTCAATATAGTGAATCACAAGCGGAATAGTACATGTAACAGCAAGTGCATGAGATAAACTGGTTAATAGCTTAGTTTGGCAGGTAGACTTGATTACATGATTATTTTAGGGAAGCAGTAGCAAATGACATGAGAGGCAAGATATCCTTATTTGTAAATTGGTAATACAGACCGGTAATCCAGATGATATTATATACAAACCGACTTCCCAAATAGTATCCTCAGAGTGGAGCAGAAGCGGAGTTACCGGAGAAGAAATGCACACAGCGTGTGCCGAGATTCAGTGAGAGTGTGTGGCGGCTGCGGTTTCACCTAGTGACGTCACACGCCAACGGACCAGCATGCGAGTAAGCAGGAAGCAAGCAGCGAGAGAGACAGGAACAAAGTTGTGGAGCTGCAAAACCACAAGACTTGAGTAATAAGAACTAGCATCAAAAGCAGGAAATCCCAACTTAGACAGGAGGGAATAGCTGGGTGCGAAGTGTTCAGGAACAGTGGGTGACTGAACAAATTACCAAGCAACGTTCAACAGTAGGTGGAGCCTTAAATAGCAGTATGATAATTAGTTGTTAAAGGTACAGAATGGTAAAATCCTGACAGAACTCCCCCCTCAAGGAGCCGCTCCGCGGATCAAGGACCAGGACGTTCAGGATTTCTCCGGTGGTACAAAGAGAGGAGTTGGGGGGCAGAGAAGTTTGAGGATGGCTCCCACGAATCCTCCTCAGGAGCATAACCCTTCCATCTTACCAAATACTGTAGTTGATCATGAAGGTATCTGGAGTCCAAGATAGATTCAATTTCATATTCAACATCATCACTGACTTGAGGAACAACAGAAGAACTCTGTAAGTTACCCCTGACCAAGGAGTAGGGTTTTAACAAGGACACATGGAACGTTGGATGTATCTTCAGAGTAGATGGTAATTGTAGAGTCACGGCATTAGGATTGATTACTTTAATAATCTCATACGGACCTAAATACAATGCACCTAATTTTTTACTAGGAATCTTTAAACGTAAGTTTTTTGTACTAAGCCAGACCTTGTCGCCAACAGCATAATCTGGAGGTTTAGATCTGCGTAAATCATAATGATGCTTCTGGGTAGTTTGTGCCACTTCTAATACTGTTTTTAAAGAAGCAAAACCATTAGCAATGGAATTGATTGTATCATTTACCATTGGAAGTGTAGAATCGGACGTACAGGTAGGATGATACGATGGATGAAACCCATAGTTGATGAAAAATGGTGTGGTTTTCATTGAGGAGTGTAGTGAGTTGTTATGAGCAAATTCGGCAGTGGCCAACAGTGAATGCCAATTATCTTGTTCTAAAGTACAATAGCAGCGGAGATATTGCTCAAGTGACTGATTAGTTCTTTCCGTTTGCCCATTTGTCTGGGGATGATAGGCTGAGCTAAGTCTTCTACAGATGTTGAGGGTACGACATAGCTGGGTCCAGAACCTGGATGTGAATTGTGACCCCCTATCCGTAGTGACAGATTTAGGCAATCCATGAAGTTTCACTATGTTGTTTAAGAATAGAGAGGCAGTTTCTGAAGCTGTTGGAAGACCCCTGTGGGGGATGAAATGAGCCATTTTAGAAAACAAATCAACCACCACTAATATGGTGTTGAAATTTGATGAAGATGGTAAGTCCACTATATAATCCATGGCGATGTCTGTCCAAGGTCTGTCTGGGATTGGAAGCGAAAGAAGGTAACCATAAGGGCGGTTATGTGGGTGTTTTTTAGTGGTACATGTGGGACAACTTTGTACATATCGAGTGACTGTGTCATTCATTTTAGGCCACCAGTAATCTCTCTTTAATAAATGCAATGTTTTATGAACTCCAGGATGACCTGCTAATAGTGAGTCATGAGCATAACCAACAATCTCATCCCTAAGAGCTTCAGGTATATAAAGTAGATTGTCATGGTAGTACAAACCGTCCTGATGTTTGTTTAATCCAAGTTGCTGCAAAGATGAGTCCTGAGAGAGATGCTGTTTTAGGTTGGTTTTAAAGCTGGTAGTTAAACAGATTATTCTGTCTGGAGGTATGATAGATTCAGGTGTTTCTATATGTGAAGGTTTCGGATCCTTCCGAGAAAGAGAGTCTGCCTTGAGATTTTTGGAGCCAGGCCTATAAGTTATGATATAATCAAATCGTGAAAAGAAAAGACTCCACCTGACTTGACGTGAAGTCAGGGTTTTGTTAGATTTCAGAAATTCAAGATTCCGATGGTCAGTATATATCAGAATAGGGTGTTGTGTTCCTTCCAAAAGATGTCTCCAGAACTCCAGGGCGGATTTGATAGCAAGTAGCTCCTTATCACCAATACCATAATTCATTTCTGCAGAGGTCATTACTCTGGAGTAGTAAGATATTGGGTGAAGAGGTTCTGTTGGAGACTTTCTTTGAGAAAGGATTGCCCCAAGGGCATACTCGGAAGCATCAACCTCCAGGGTGTATTGACAACTGGGATCTGGGAACTGTAGAATCGGAGCTGTAATAAATTTCTGTTTCAGACTAATGAAAGAATCTTCTGCTGACTGATTCCAAACAAATTTTATATGTTTACGTGTTAAGTAAGTCAAGGGTTGAACAATATGTGAAAACCCTTTAATGAATTTGCGATAAAAGTTCGCGAACCCTAAGAATCTCTGGATTTCTTTCTTATTACGGGGAGCAGGCCAATTGGTTATAGCATCCACCTTGTTAGATTCCATGGAGATACCTAGAGGGGATATGTTGTATCCTAAAAAGGAAATTGTATCTGTATTGAATATACACTTTTCCAGCTTAGCAAAAAGACGATGAGCTCTTAATCGTAGTAAAACCTGCTTTACATGTGACACATGTTTTTCGTATGATTCCGAGAATATAAGAATGTCGTCCAGATAGATGACAATACATACATCTAAGAGATCATGAAACACATCATTTATGAAACACTGAAACGTTGCCGGTGCGTTGCATAAACCAAACGGCATTACAGTGTATTCATAAAGGCCGTAACGTGTACGGAAGGCTGTTAACCACTCATCCCCTGCTCTCATCCTAATCAAATTGTAGGCACCTCTAAGATCCAATTTTGTATAAATTACAGCACCACGTAACCGTTCAATTAGTTCAGGAATGAGAGGCAGGGGGTATCTATTTTTCTTTGTACATTTGTTAAGTTGCCTATAGTCAATGATTGGACGGAGACTACCATCCTTATTCTTAACAAAAAACATAGAAGCTCCAACTGAGGATGTGGAGGGTCTAATGAAGCCTTTTTTTAAGTTATCATCCAAATAATTTTTTAAATGAGCTAATTCTGGCTCAGAAAGAGGATATATATGTCCTATAGGTATGGTACTGTTTGGTATAAGATCAATAGGACAATCATACGTCCTGTGTGGTGGTAATGTGTCTGCCTCAACCTTATCAAAAACGTCACTAAATTCTTTGTAACATTCAGGTAGGCCATTGACAGATAAATGGTATAAAGAGTGTTTGGTAAAACATGAATGTTTACAAAATGCTGAATCAAATATCACAGACCCCTCACACCATGAAATAGTGGGGTTGTGTCTTATTAACCAGTTCAAACCAAGTATCATAGGATATACTGAAGTGGGAAGTACATCGAAAGACAATTGCTCAATATGACCAGACTTAGTTACTACAGTAATAGGAATGGTGTGATGTGTTATTGGACCTGAACTGAATAGTGAGCCATCAACCAAACGTATAGCAAGTGAAACACTCTTTTTTATTAGTGGGATCTTATTTTTAACAACAAAAGAAATATCTACAAAATTCCCAGATGCGCCAGAGTCAACTACGGCCTGTACGTCTATCTTCCGGTGATGCCACTGTAGGGAGAGAGGAAGGGACAAATGAGAAGTGAAATCATGTACCATATTGATTATATGATAACTAGGAGGTGTCTTACCCTTCTTTTGGCGAAGAAGTATTGAACAATCCTTAACAGTGTGATCTTTGTCAGCACAGTATAAACAAAGGTTCAATAATTTGCGCCTAGCTTTTTCTTCTGGTTTTAGAGGAGCACGAATCACTGCTACATCCATAGGTTCATCAAGGGACCTTGCTGGCAAGGTTGAAGGTGTAGCATGATAAGTGGGTAGTTTTCTGTAACTTGCATCACTGAAGGATCTTTCAGATTTTCTTTCCCTTAATCTTCGGTCTATACCAATGCTAAGTGTCATGAGGGCTTCTAAATCATCAGGAATGATACCACGTGCAAGCTCATCTTTTATTGCTTCACTGAGACCTAATCGGTATTGATTCCTTAAGGCTGGAGTGTTCCACTGAGTGTCTGGTGCCCAACGTTTGAAATCTGTGATATATTCTTCCACGACTCTCTTCCCTTGACGTAAGGACCTAATAGCTGTTTCTGCTGTGTTCTGTTTATTATGATCCTCATAAAGCAGAGACATGGCAGAAAAAAATGCATCGAGAGAATTTAAGATGGGATCATCCTTTTCATAATAGGTATTAGCCCAAGACCTGGCCTCACCACGTAAGAATGAGATAACAGTTAATACCCTGACCCTATCTGTTGGATATGATTTAGGTTTCAGAGTAAACATCAGTGTACAAGAGTTCTTAAAATCCCTGAATAAAGCTCTCTCCCCAGAGAATTTTTCAGGAGGGCTAATTAAAGGTTCAGCTGAATTTTCAGCTACAGGAGGTTTACTGGCAAGCTGCTCATTTATGAATTTTCTGATATTTTGGTTCTCCAATTGTATCTCCCTTAGTCCCTGTATCATGTGATCCATACTTTGAGCTAGGGAGCCAACCCTATTGTAAAGCTCTGTTATATCCATTAAACAAAGTACTAGTTATCTTTATAGGCTTGGTAATATGTAATGTTTAGGTATGAACTAGTACCCTTGTTCATGCAGGACCACTCAGTCTCACACCTTACCTCGGGTTCACTAAGATCTAACTTGTGTGAACCCTGTTATGCTCATAGATCTGAGGGTCACTACTGTAGGATACAGAGTGAAGATGGTATACCAAAAGGAGTTGGATATGAGCTAAACAGTAATATAGTATGGTAATGTAGGATAACTCAGAATCCAAAGTTTAGTGAGTAGCTTATTCACATCCAAATGAGTTGTAGACTCGCATCACACACATATAAAATATTTACATAACTTGCACAGGCACACACACACACTTTAGATAGAGTTGTGCAGAGTAGCTTCGTTGGTTAAAGTCAGTTTAAGCACATAAAGTTCATCAGAGGTTAATGCAAATGGAGTAGTGCTTTTTAGGCAAATGATAGATACGGCAAAAGTCACTGTGCAAGTCAATATAGTGAATCACAAGCGGAATAGTACATGTAACAGCAAGTGCATGAGATAAACTGGTTAATAGCTTAGTTTGGCAGGTAGACTTGATTACATGATTATTTTAGGGAAGCAGTAGCAAATGACATGAGAGGCAAGATATCCTTATTTGTAAATTGGTAATACAGACCGGTAATCCAGATGATATTATATACAAACCGACTTCCCAAATAGTATCCTCAGAGTGGAGCAGAAGCGGAGTTACCGGAGAAGAAATGCACACAGCGTGTGCCGAGATTCAGTGAGAGTGTGTGGCGGCTGCGGTTTCACCTAGTGACGTCACACGCCAACGGACCAGCATGCGAGTAAGCAGGAAGCAAGCAGCGAGAGAGACAGGAACAAAGTTGTGGAGCTGCAAAACCACAAGACTTGAGTAATAAGAACTAGCATCAAAAGCAGGAAATCCCAACTTAGACAGGAGGGAATAGCTGGGTGCGAAGTGTTCAGGAACAAATGTGGTGACTGAACAAATTACCAAGCAACGTTCAACAGTAGGTGGAGCCTTAAATAGCAGTATGATAATTAGTTGTTAAAGGTACAGAATGGTAAAATCCTGACAAATTTATAGATTATTATTTTGATCCCCTTTTCCCTTAACACTGTCTTTTTGAATTGTTTGATTTATAATTGTATAATCACTATTGTCATACTTAACTGCACAACTAGTGCAAAAATTATTTAACATATATAACAATAGCTAGTTGTCTGAGGAATCAAGCGATAATTCAGAATCTGATTTTTGTTAATCCCTAAAAAAAAAAGGGTTTTTTTTTTTTTTTTTTTTTTCTATTCCCCCTCCCCTTACCATCCCAGCTACCTATTTCCCCCTCGCACCACACACGACACAATGAGTACCCATAACAGCAAATTTCAAACACACAACCTTAACTTTACCACGATCAATGCTAAGGGCCTAAACAGCCCGGGGAAGAGGTCCATAGCCTTTAGAGAACTAAAAAAGTTACATAGTCATGTCATATTTCTGCAGGAAACGCACTTTTTAAAAGGCAAAGAACCCAAGTGGCACAACACACAATACCCCACTGCCTATTTAGCATCTGGCTCCTCAAAAAAATGCGGAGTCGGAATCCTGATTCATCACTCGATCCCCTTCAAACACACTCATACAGAAAGAGATCCAGAAGGACGTTTCATAATACTGACGGGCACGCTCTACGAGCACCCAATCACCCTTGCTTCAATATATGCCCCAAACAGCAATCAACACCTATTCCTTAAAAGGTTCTCTAAGTCGCTGCTGGACTTTGCGAAAGGCCCAGTCTTTGTAGCAGGCGACATAAACATACCTCTAGACCCACAACAAGACACATCCAATGGCACCTCCAGTATTAACAAGACAACACTAAAATCGGTGAAGGCAACATTAGCAAACTTGCTCCTACACGATACCTGGCGCATAGCACACCCTACATCCAAAGATTTCACCTATTATTCGCCCCCCTGCACCAAATATTCACGCATAGACTATATATTCACAGACACGGTGGGACTGGATATGGTGGGAGAATGCAGAATAGGGCATATAACCTGGTCTGATCACGCACCTGTCACTTCGGAAATTTTTTGGCCAGACTTACCCCCAACATCTTATATCTGGAGATTGGATGACACCCTTTTGGACAAGCCCCTAATTAAAATAGATATACAAAAATCACTAACTGACTACTTTCTACATAACACACCAAAACACACCTCACTACCAATCATGTGGGACGCTCATAAATGCGTAATTAGAGGAGAATTCCTAAAACATACAACCAGATTGCGCAAGCAGTACAGAGCAAAACACAAATCACTGCTAGACTTAGTTGCGACCCTGGAAGCAAAGCATAAGCAAAACACGGCAGATAGCGAGGTTAAACAACACCTTCAAAGCGCTAGATCAGAACTCAACCAGCACCTCGCAGATGCATACCAAAGCAAGATGCTCTCCATTAAACAACAATACCATGAAAATGGCAACAAACCAGGAAGGCTATTGGCCCGTTCTATTAAGAGACAGCAACTTCGCTCACACATTTATAGTATTACAGACAAAGAGGGTGCTAAAATAAAAAGCAATAAACAAATAGCTAACGCATTTAACCAATATTACAAGGCCCTATACAACATTACCGAGAGGCCCGACACTCACACACAAACCCTAAACAGAAAGAGATCTATAGACGCCTACCTGTCGTCCCTAGACCTACCATGTCTTTCAAAAGAAGACGCTGACACACTAGACTTACCCATATCCCAAGAAGAGTTGTCACTAGCGATTAAGGATCTCCCAAACGGCAAGAGCCCAGGTCCAGATGGGCTCTCGATCAAATACTACAAAACTTTTTTTAGCATCCTAGCCCCTAAAATGCTCCAACTCTTCAACAACCTAATCAAAGATCCACAACTTTCCCGCCCAATGCTTGAAGCCTACATATCGGTAATCCCAAAGCCGGGTAAACCTCACACTGCTCCTGAACACTTCAGGCCTATATCACTTTTAAATACTGATATTAAGATCCTGGCCAAAATACTCTCGCTGCGTCTAAATAAATACTTGCCGGCCCTGGTCTCCACAGACCAAGTGGGCTTTGTCCCAGGAAGGGAGGCTAGGGACAATACTTGTAAGGTAGTACAGCTCATAGAGCACGCACGCAATGAGAAGGTACCAATGGTACTATTCTCAACCGACGCAGAGAAGGCCTTCGACCGCGTCGATTGGCTCTTCCTGCGTCGGGTTATGAAGGCTATGAAATTTGGAGATGTGTTTACGAACCTGGTGTTCTCTTTGTATTCCGATCCGAATGCAAGAGTGAGGGTGAATGGAACCCTTTCAGATGCTTTTAGTATCACAAACGGGACGAGACAAGGTTGCCCCCTTTCCCCACTTTTGTTTGCCCTATCAATTGAAGCACTAGCACAAAGAATTCGAAATAATCCTAACATCACTGGAGTCGTAATAAAAGATAGCGAATATAAACAAGCGTTATACGCTGATGACATACTATACACCCTCACCAACATCGAGGTCTCTCTCCCAAATCTTTTAGAAGACCTTACGACATACGGTTCCCTCTCTAACTTTCATCTAAACATCACGAAATCGGAAATCCTCAATATAACGGCGCCACAAGCGCAGCTATCACACTTATGCGAAACCTACCACATACCTATAGCTACCTCCCAACTAAAATACTTGGGAGTCCTTCTCACTAAGGACCCCCATGACCTCTTTAAATCAAATTACCTTAAACTGAAAAATGAAATAACTAGAGATCTCTCCTCATGGAAGAATAAACCCCTATCGTGGCTAGGTAAAATTGGAGTCATAAAAATGAACATCCTGCCACGTATATTATATATACTACAAACACTCCCAATCTCCATCCCTAAAAACTTCCTCCCACAGCTACAAAAAATACTTGAACAATTCATATGGAATAATATAAAACCCCGAGTTCCAAGAAAAACACTTTACATGACTAGAGATAAAGGAGGTTTAGGCTTCCCAGAACTGGCATCCTACAGACAGGCCATTTTCCTACAAAGAGTTGTGGAATGGGCCCATAATTACAACCACAAAGCATGGGTGAAACTTGATGGCCAGCTCCTTGGTCTCAATAATGTAAGTGTCCTAGCATTCACACTGCCAACAAATCGCCCGAAAATCACCAATAATTATACTATCATAGCAGAAACTCTAAGAATATGGGACAAGACAGTCAACACTAACACATATATCTCATCAAAACATTCACCGCTCATACCTATTATCGAAAACCCAGATCTCCCATACTGTCAACTGGGAACACAAATGAGTAAGCCCTACAGCCTTCGTGAAGGCTCCTTACATTTTGCAATGGCGGGCGGGAAACTACTACCCCAACAAGATATGATAGAAAAATATGGTACAATTTTTCACTCTTGGCTGAGATACAACCAACTCCAACATTTCTTAACACACCACAAGAATAAAGAGAACTTCATGAGAGCCCTGACTACATTTGAAACACTATGCACGACAAACAAACCAATACGGAGATTGATCTCATTGATATATAAACTTCTATCAGCACCCCCTGGCTCAGCTCTCCCCTCATACACAAAGGCATGGGAAAGGGACCTAGGCAGAGACATTGACGAGGACACATGGCTTAAGTCTTTTAAATTAACTAAGCGCTCATCCATCTCCGCTAATGTTCAGGAAATTCATTTAAAACTCACTAATAGATGGTACTTAACACCAACAAGACTACACAGATGTTACCAGACAGCCAGCCCCATGTGCTGGAGAGACTGTGGAGAACATGGTACACTCTTGCACATCTGGTGGGAGTGCCCAAAAATAAAAGACTACTGGGACAGAGTGCTTAACATTATGTCAGACAGATTGCAAATAACCATACCAAACACGCCTGAGGCGACCCTTCTGTTTCATTTACCAGAAGTAAAAACACAACATACGCAAGCTCTGATGCTTATAATGCTCACAGGAGCTAAAAAATTAATACCGAGGAAATGGAAGTCGGGAATTGTCCCGTCACTTGAGGAGTGGAGTCACACAGTAGATGAGCTACTCATATTAGAGAGATTCCACTACTTTAAAGTCAAACAAATAGAGATACACAAAATGATGCTGGCCACGTGGAGAGGCACTGGTCTCTGAGCAAAATAGATCTAGCAAAAGCAAATTCAAAACACACTTCCCAACCTTCCCTCCCCTTCCCTCCCCTATCCCTCCAACACACATGAACCCACCCCCCCCCTTTTTTTTTTTTTTTTTTTTTTCTGTAGTTATTTTAGGTAGATAAGTTAGGAAACTGTGAAAGGAGGAGAGTATTAGATAATAAAAAAAAAAAAGGAAAAAAATATAGCAGGCTTGGTAAGCAAAGATATTTAAAATACTATGCATGCATGGAGTTACAGATTATAATCAGATATATCCTTAAATAATATATAGTAGAACACAATTGTTAAAACGCAAGCAAAGGATGTGTGTAATGATATGTCTTTTACTGTATGCACAATTTTTGTTTTCAATAAAGCTTGTTTCAAAAAAAAAAAAAAAAAAAAAAAGTTTTTTTTTTTTTTTTTTTGTGTTTTTTTTTGAGGCCACCAAAATTGTCATTTTTTGGTATGTTAAAAAGTTTATTCAAAACCCCAAAAAATACTGTATTGGCCGTGAGCACTACTTTCTATAATGCCATTTTGATTCAATTTTGTTAATATTTTGGATGTAATAAAAATTATAATTGTTTTACTTACATTTGTCTGTGTGTACAATACATTTGAAACCTGATTTTAAATAAATTTAAAAAATAAACAAGAAAATTAAATACAAACAGGATAAACTTTAATAAAACTATGTAAAAATAACAATATATTCTTTGTCAACAACAAAACAATAGTAATAACTTTAAAATTGTCCATAACAATGCACTAATTAAACCGTGGTCTTTTTGGATCTGGCGACTCTTGGCTCTGATGTCTATCTCTAATCAATTCTAACAAAGTTTGCATAGTATTTTGAGCCATTCGCATGTTGTCTTCAGCTATTGTCAAGGCCCTGTTTATATGTAGGTTCCTTTCCCTGTCCATTTCTCTTTGCCAGTTAAAGATTTCACGGTCCAGTTCCAACCGTTGCTGGTTATAAGTGTCAAATCTTTCTAAATGTCCAGACAAAATTTCCTGGACCTGTCTACAGTCTGCTCTATATCCTCTGGCAAGATTTAACATTTCGTTAAGACCTGCATCTTCCAAAGGTGCCTGCTCTTGGACAATAGCTTGTCACTTCACTGGTCTGATGCCAGCTTTTTCAAGGATAGCAAACATCTGATAGAAGTCAGACTTCTAAACCTCAAGGTGATCCATACATACTTCTCTATATTTGTCCTTTTCCTTCCTTGAATATCTTCCTTGAATATCCTGTGATCCTCTTCAATCAAGCACCTGAGGCAGATTTTCTGCCTGTTTGGACTTTCCTTTAAGATGGCCAGGGTGATTGACAGCCCCTGCTTGCATGCAATTGACCGCACAAAAGTAGGTGGTGGCAGTGCCTAAGCAGCGGCTTGTGCATTGATAAATGTGGGCAGCACAATTCATTAATTAAAATAATATTCTTCTAAGCTAAGAATTCTCACTTGTAGAGAGCTACGATTACCTTTTTTTGTGATGCATTGCCTGATATTACTTACAGGCCACAGGTGCTGCATGAACTTTTCCTTCAAGGTGGTCATCAAATATATTAAACTGCATATGGTGAACTATTTCTTTCACAATGTATCTTACTGTTCCTAGAGAGAATATATACTCACATTTTAAAGATGAAAATGAGTTCTGTATCATATGCATTGCCAGGCTTCAGCATAATGGCAAACTGGAGCTCCCCTGTTCATTTTTTATTTAAAATATTCTATTCAAAAACAAAAATACAATCAAATAATGAAAGTCCTCAGTGGCGCCCACTACAGATCATAGTAGATTGCAAAAGCAATACTTGAATGCAATTTAATATCTTTAACCCCTTAAGCAAATTGGACGTAGGTACTACGTAACACTACTTTGCCCATCTTATTGTACAGATGTAATATCTACGTCAAATACTCTGGTGCGTGTTGTGGTCCTCGCTGTCAGCTTTGACAGTGGAGACTACAGCCAGGTGTAGAAGACATCTGCCTTCATATGGTAAGGAAGAATTAATCATTCTCCCTTAACCATATAAAGGCAGAATGCTAAGAGACAAAAGGCCAAAACCATTGTCTTGGGTTGTTATGTTACTTGTTCAGAGGAGGATTGCCTGGTATTTCAGGCTGAACTAAAGTCACTAGGCGGCATCAGACTTATATACTTCAGGAAAGTTCTCCTCTGTGAAAATCACAATAGGGCTAAAAGAGACTGCTCCTAGGTGGTAACTCGCCATAGAACAAGCTACTGTACATATATACACACTCAGCCAGTGGGCACAGCATATTTTTAATAACTAATGCAGGGACACAGCATATTTAAAAAAGGAAAGTGTGCCTACATCATTGCTTAAATGCCATGTTCCTGCATAAGTTTATAAAAAATACCCCATATGCTTACATTAGTTAAAAGATGCAGAAACGGGGGGAGGACCAACTATGAAAGGATATGGACGCGTGTGTCATGAGCTCCTGGCTCTTTTATGATATAACTATTTCTTTTTGGCGACTACAATGACTTTTGTCTCATCAAACGGGGTTCCTATCAGTAGCGGCACACCAGCTAACTAATTCCCACATACCAGAAGGCTAGAGTAAAGACGAGAGAAAATCTCATATGCACATGTAACGTCTGCTCAAAATGGAGGCGGACATCATCGCAGCTCTTACCGCACTGGAGCGAGTCATGGACTCACAGTTTAAAATTCTGACACATCAAGTACTTCTTTTGCGGAACGGAGTGTCTGATTTGCTTACCCACGAGGCTGGCGATGTAATATTTTATCCTGCAATGGAGGAAGGAGGAAGTGACATATCGTTATCGGATCTGACCGAAACTTTTTATGCCCGATCTCATCCTGAGCTCAGTATATGTTCTGAGCTGGCTAAGGAGGTACAGTTTCGAGAGGTCATGTCTGTTCACCCAGATGGTCAGCTGAACGAGTGCTGTGGGGCCGCTGTAGTGATTATGACCAGACCAAAAGTCTGGATTTATAGCAGAGGAGTTTTCAGCGCGGCACCTGACACATACTCCATATCGGGTGCAGAGTGGAAAGACCCGTCTGATTCTAATGTCAGGCAATAAGAGCGCCCTACAAGCAACATACTACAGCAGCTCGTTATCCCCAATGATTCCTCCTCCATGCTCCCTTCTCCACAGTGTTTTGCTTGCTGGGCCATATAGGGAGACTTGGAGGGAGAGTGGTGAGATAAGCCCTATTAATGGTTGCTCTCAGTCACTAAAAGAGGGCATAGGTTTATATTTTGGACACGTCCTGCTAGCAGATACTACGGGCCTCTAGACTGTTGATATTTGCTATATCTCCCAATCTGGGAGTACATGTTCATGCACACTTTTGGTGTTATTTTACTATTTAAAAGTTTATTTGTTGCTGCACCACCATTGGTGTGGGGTTTTTCTCTTATATTGCCCTCCATATGTTCTAGATCTCACATCCCTACATGCCCTTATAGAGGATAAGAATCATCCAGAGAGTGTCAGCTAGTTTAATATTTTCAACTGGGTCCAGACTTAAACAGAGTTAATATGAATCTGCAGCTCTTTATAAGGGTAGATGGTTGCTAGTTTACGTAATAAGGTTCCTTACTTGTCTACTTACTGACAGAGAGACTTGCTACTAAAGTTTAGGTTTACCAAAGGTTTATGAATATTATATCTTAAGTTCACTTTGTCACTGTAAATTACTGTATTCTCATCTCTACCAATTGCATGCCATCCCTAAGGGATTTATATACTGGATGGTAAATCATCTCATCTTTGTGCATAAATATAAACCCTAATATGTCTGTCACATCATCACCCTTAAGTTTATACGGTCACAATATGTTTTTTGATTTTTTTTATGTTTCTTTTTCTCTCATATTTCCTAAATATTAAATCCCCCATATAAGTCCTACGCATATAGTTCTTTTATCCTCATTAACCTAACCCCCTATTGGCACACGCGCCTCAACTAGAGATATGGTAATACTAGGGGAGTTGTGGGTCTTCTTTGCTGTGATATGCACCTTTGGCTGGGTAAATAGCTACATGTACTATAACAATGGCCCAATATAATTTACAGAATTTTAGGGAACTATTCTAATTGTTGCGCTTTCTTTTTTGGAGAGCCCTAATTGAGGTTATAATAAAAGCATCATAGTTGTACATGTTATGCGGCAGTGTATATGATCATGTAACTTAGCGGTTATGTTAGGGGCACTGACACTACTGTTATTGCGGTGTCCCTATATGTCACTATTTTTATTTTTATATCTATCACAAGGGTTCACCTCTTTACTAATGTCACGCAACCACCCTTTGGTATAGGGCCCATACCTAGAGGGTATCATTAAGTTTATAAATATCCCATACTTTCTGGGTATATGTACAGTGATATTTTATGTCTATATACTGTTAGTATGACGGTTGTCATGTAGCCTTTGATTTGGGCTTGGGTCGGTCACCACTATGCAGCTTACAGGGACTTTGGCGATGTGTTCCCTAGATTACAGGGTTTTGTTCTGGTTTGCACTCCCTCCCCCTACTTCAACCTTAAGAGGTGCCTATCTGCAGTTGAATGATGTGCTCCAAGGTTGTAAAACATATTTAGTTATTCCGTGTTTATATATTTACCCTAGGGAGGGGGTGACTCTATCTATATTATTCATTCACCCAATATGGCGAATTCTACTGCGGTACTAATCCGCTACTTTTCACATATTCACGCCAATTTTTCTTTTATGTAACATAAATGTGAATAGGTTCCAGAGTAACCGTATATGTTAAGTGAGAAAACATGGTGTATGGTGTTAATTAAATTGTATATCTTATATCTTTCTTATTACTACTATACTTTAAGTTGTATTTTGCACCCTACGGGGTAAAAATGTACCTCTCATTTATGATCTTTATTCTACATATGACAGTTGATAACATCACACTAATAGACAGAACACTTTGCCAACGAGGTACCGTAGTACTATTCTGTAAAATGTTGCTGTGGTGTTGATCAACTCTCTCACACCAATTCATGTTACCATTATATACTTAGGATTTGTAAAGTTTGACATGTTTACTTTAATTAGTGTTATGCACCCTGCGGGGTAAAAATGTATCTCTCATTAATGATCTTTATTCTACATATGACAGTTGAAAATATCATACTAATGGTCAGAACACTTCACTAAAGAGGTACTACAGTAGTAATGCATTAAAAAAATAAAAATATAAGCTATCAATGTAAATCTCAGAAGGTATATATCCGAGGTATACTGGTAATATAGTAGGATATAAATGTTCTAAATATGTCTTATGATTTACTATTGTTATTAGCCATGTCAATTATGTAATAACTTGTCTTCTTGTTTATATATGGCTCATGGTATGCTTTACTAATTACCTTAATAAAAATCTTTGATTTAAAAAAAAAAAAAAAAAAATGCAGGAACATGTCATTAAACTTTTTTTTTTTTAAATAACAGAATATAGATTGTTGTATCATATATCCCACACTTTATTCTTTAGTCTCCTTCCATAACGTTTCCTCCTTCTGAGCGCCTTTGCTCCAAGCTTTTGCTTGCTTGTGAATATAGGTTCCATGCTGAATTGTTTTTCTTCTGTGACAGCTCCCCCTCCAGAACGCTTCATTTAGGCCAGATTAAATGATGCATTGCTAGCCACCAACACAAGTAAAGTAAACTATGCAGCAGGTGGAATACAAAGGGCAAAGTGGCATGGCATTAGATGGGGGGACAAAATCAAAGCACCAAACCTGGAATAATCAAGTGATGCCTTAGAGGGAACAATGCTTGCTGTCCCCCAAATCTCCCATCCTAGGCATGGGCTTTGTTGGCCTAGACCATAATATGCCCCTGGCAGCAAGTGTTTAAATTGCCAAAATGGCTGCAGACTTGGATACAATTGTTTTTTTCTTTGTGGCCAAGCATAAGTTTAATGCATCTGACAGAATCACCACTACTTTTTTTGAGTCAAAAAATCTCAAGACTGGAGCCACTATAAGTGCCTTTTTTAAGGACTGTACTGCTTTGGAATGTTCTGGGTCCCACTAAAAAAACAATATCCTTGCACAGTAACTTCCTCAATGGTGCAGTAATCTCTGCATATATTATATCTGTAAATATTGCACAAGATACCAGGCCATGCCAAAAAGAATCATGCAAACTATTTTGCTAATAGTTTGGACTTTTTTTTACATTACTCCTGCAGGGATGATGATATGTGCAGCCACCAATCAGCAGCTACTGAGCCTATTTAGATATGCTTTTTGACAAAGAATATCAAGACAATAAAGCAAATAAGATAATAGAGGTAAATTGGAAAGTTTTTTTTAAAAATTGCTTGCTCTTCCTAAATCATGAAAGAAAAAGGGAGTTTCATGTCCCTTTTTAACGTAACAGTTTACCACATTACTGCGGCAATGACTGCTGGAATTTGACACTGCCTGAGCAAACAGTTATGCAGCTGTACCCTGTGCTCTTTTGCAACCAATTGCACCAGATTAAGGCTTCTTAGTCAATTTAAATTAATGTGTACTGGAGGTTTGGCATCTGTAACCTCTGACGTTTCTGACATGCTGCTTATGCGCCTTCTTAAATGGGGGCTAAAATAAAATCAAACACTCAAATTTGTATACAATTTGAAAAATAATGTTATTTTATAATATTATGAAAATTTAAAGAGTATAAATACTTGATTTTTATAACAAAGGAATACATATCATTAAAATATTTTCATTATTTAGAACTAGAAAATATCATGCTTTGTTAAAGGGATACTAAACCCAATTTTTTTTTTCTTTTAATTTTAAGCAACTTTCTAATTTACTCCTATTATCAATTTTTCTTCGACCTCTTGCTATCTTTATTTAAAAAGCAGGAATGCAAAGTTTAGGAGCTGGCCCATTTTTGCACTTTCTGAATCAATGAAGAAAAAAATTGAGTTTAGTATCCCTTTAAGGCTTGGATGGGCAGCTTATTAATCACATTACTACAGGTAGAAATCTAAAGCTCCCCCATGTGCAAATGAAAATATACAATTCTGATGACACTTTGGGGCCGAATTATCAAGCTCTGAATAAAGCTTGATGCCCCTGTTTCTGCGCAAACCTTCAGGCTATCTGGAAACAGCAGTTATGGAGCAGCGGTCTAAAGACTGCTGCTCCAACTTGTCCGCCTGCTCTGAGGCTGTGGACATCAATCTCCCAAAACCTATACGATCGGGCTGATTGACACCCCCTGCTAGCGGTTGCAAATCTGCAAGGGGCGGCATTGCACAAGCAGTTCCAAGAACTGCTTGTGCAATGATAAATGCCGACAGCCTATTCTGTCGGCATTTATCGATGTGCGCCGGACATGATACGCTACATTGTATCATGTCCGCTCGCACTTTAATAAATCGGCCCCTTTGTCTATTTTGACTTGCCAGTTACCATCCTTTTCTTCAAGGATGGAAAGGGTTTTGCTAGCAAGTAGACTCTGTACATCCTCTATAATAGGTAAATTGAAGTAGTGACGCTTGGGCTTAGTCAGTCTCTCTGTGAGAAAACATTCTTTAAGTATGGTCTCAGTAACACTGAAAACTATTTTTTTTCTTAACATGTCATCAAGTATGGGACCGAATTCACAATCTCTGACTTTCAGTCTAAATTCTGTACCTTTCAACACCTTGTCCCCTCAGATGTGGATGTGCCCAAAACTGATATCACTCAAACTTAACAATGGTCCCTGAGCAATTTCAGCACTAATTCTAATGTTCCTTCAGCAGGCAGAGCTTATTCCAGTTTGTTGTAAACCTCTTGAATTCCCCACCTAAATCATGCAGGGCTATGGCATTATTCATTTTCTGGTCCTTTTTATAAAGTTTAACTGCCCCAGCATAAATTAAAACATCTTTGATTTTATTTCCTCCAGTATTCTATCAGAAACAGGTCAAATGTGTTCCTCTGCATATGTAACCATGATATTGCACCCATAATCCCCATGTAGAAAATAATTATAACCATATTGCTATCAGAAACAGGTCAAATGTGTTCCTCTGCATGTGTAACCATGATATTGCACCCATAATCCCCATGTAGAAAATAATTATAACCATATTGCTATCAGAAACAGGTCAAATGTGTTCCTCTGCATGTGTAACCATGATATTGCACCCATAATCCCCATGTAGAAAATAATTATAACCATATTGCTATCAGAAACAGGTCAAATGTGTTCCTCTGCATGTGTAACCATAATATTGCACCCATAATCCCCATGTAGAAAATAATTATAACCATATTGGTATTAGAAACAGGTCAAATGTGTTCCTCTGCATGTGTAACCATGATATTGCACCCATAATCCCCATGTAGAAAATAATTATAACCATATTGCTATCAGAAACAGGTCAAATGTGTTCCTCTGCATGTGTAACCATGATATTGCCAAAAAATATAAAGAAACAGTGGGCGCATAAAGCGGGAGATAAGGTGGATATGTTAATTAAAAATCTCTATTAAATAAAGACTGGAAAATAACTTCAAATGTACCGTTGATGTATAATCATAAATATTTATTAAAATAATTCAAAACAATAATAATAATACTAATGTTCAATCACTCTCAACTATAGTTGTTCAAGCAGCCATTCACACACTTCCTAAAACTCTAAAACATATCAGAATAATCCTAATTATATAAATGCAATCTAGATGAATACTGGGAAATCAGACTGATATCCAGAAGTGTGATACACTTCTAATGATTACTAAAAATGAAATGTCTATTCCGTTAAAAAATATGAAAAGTCTGAAATATAAGACAGGCCCGCTACAGCAGGGTTAAATGCTCAGTATATAGTCTCTTTCCAAAAACAAGTCCCAAATGTAAACAGCCAACAGCCGTCGGTATTATTCACCGGCGCTGTGTTAAGTTAGCCAAGAATGTTTGTGTGGAAAACAAGGTTAGTTTGCCTTTATGGGTTCCTCCGTAATTGGTCTGTGGGACCTAAGGCTATCCGCCTTCTTACCGTGGTTCCAGACAGTGTCTCAGTCACTCTGCTTAGACAAACAGCTGACCGCAGCTGACGATTTCTGAGGTTTCTACGTCACCTGGTTACCGGAAACTCCAGGTAGTTCGGACTTGCGCAAGTCTCCTAGGAAGTATTGGAAAACCTCTGATGCCGATTCCGTTACCGCTCTTCAGTACTCACACAGTACGCGGTATGGGATTTTTTCAATCTCCGTCCGTTAGAGGGACTTAGTAGCAGGATAGCAGTTCAGTAGCAGGGTGAATCCTCTACGCGTTTCAACCCGTATGGGTCTTTGTCAAGATACCTTTCCCTGCACCTGAGCATTTTTAAATACCCCGCTGTAGCTCCTGATTTGTTGATTATCCATTTCCTTCCGGTAAATGTTAAATGAGGGAAATTTATACAGGGACACATGTTTATTGAGTTTCCCCTGTTTAGTTCAGCAGTCATTCTTCCAACCTGTCATATTTCATGTAAATAGCCTCATAGTAATACATACATTAAAACTCATAAATACTAAATCTATATAAAAAATTCAATGAATAGTATATAATATATCTACATATTTAACCATCTCACAGACATATTAAAAAATAGGTGAGTTAAAAATATGGAACCAATTACATTATAAAATACATATAAAGGGAGATAATATTATTAGGAATATTCTCAATATAACTATGGTGGCCAATTTTGATTAAATGAATGTATTTAATTTCAACACTCCAAAAACTGGGAATAAAAACTTACAATTTATTAAAATATAAAAATTTATAAAAGATTAGATAAAACACATAAACAGTATCCTATACAATTCTAAAAAATCATCTCTTAGCAATTCATATCTTGAAAAATTCGTGTCTTTTAGAAAATGACATATCTTAAAAATTCATGTGGTGAGGATAAATATAAGTTAGGGGTCGTTATTAGGGAATTCAATAAATGGGGGAGTAAGGGCGGATGAATAGGTATTGTATTAAAAGTAGATTACATTACGTTAGAAAAGGTGCCAGTTCCAGTTCAGAATTAAGACCATTAGGGTAAAGGGTATTAAAATTATAAATTAACTCTGCTTCACGTTTTAAAAGTTTATTTTCAAAATTGCCCCCCCTCCAATCTTTGCGTACCAAACATAGTCCCCAAAATTTGAGATCCTTAATATTATTCTTGTGGACATCTCTAAAATGTTGGTATAAATGTGTGTCCAACTTCCCCTTTTCAATATTCCATAAATGTTCCCTAAACCTGTCCCTCAACATCCTGGTTGTTTCACCTATATAAAAATATTTACATGAGCATTGTAACATATACACTACACCCTTACTATTGCACCTAATTGTATCCTTGATCACATACTCTTTATCCATCCCTGGGATCACTACATTTTTCTTTTTAATCCCATTTCTACAGGCTTTACAAGTTACACATGGGAAGAAACCTCTTATTTCTTCCCCTCTTAGATCTTTATCTTTAAGGGATCTGTCTTTCTTCCTTTTGAATTCACTAGGGGCCAAAAGTGATTTAAAATTTTTGGTTTTTCTGTATACTATCCTTGGATATGGAGGGAGCTTGTCTCCAATCACTGGATCATTTTTTATTAGATGCCAATGCTTTCTTAATATTTTTCTCATCACACCATGATCGTCACTATATGTGGTTAAAAATGGAACATCTATCATATCCTTCTTATCATTTTCCTTCTTTCTATATTTCAGAAGAGAGTTTCTTTCCGTGTCCCTGGCTCTTGTGATAGCTGCTTTAATGTTCTTCTCATTGTAACCTCTATCTCTAAACCTATCCTCCAATATTCCTACTTGTTCATCAAAATCAATTAATCTGGAGCAATTTTTTCGGATCCTTAAACATTGGCCTACCGGGATGTTGTCTATCCATTTTTTAAAATGGCAACTGGTGGCATGGATATAATTATTTGCGTCCGTGGGCTTAAAATGGGTTTTGGTTATACACTCTTGTTTATCCGCTACTAAATCTAAGTCCAGAAATGTTATTTTTTCTTTACTAATATTATAGGTAAAGGTCAGGCCCCTATCATTATTATTCATAGTGTTAAATAGATCTATGAGAGACTCTTCATCTCCACGCCAAATAATTAAAATGTCATCTATGTATCTTTTAAAAAGCACGAGATTCGCACCGAGCTCAGCAAACTGGAGAAATCTCTGTTCCCATTCTCCCATAAATAGATTTGCGTAGCTCGGTGCGAATCTTGTGCCCATAGCTGTTCCCTCTATTTGTTGAAAGTAACTTCCATCGAAGGAAAAGTAATTATGTTCTAATATAAAGCGAATGCTTTCTAATATGAAATCCTTCTGATCTTTAACTATATTCTCGTCTTTGGATAAAAAATATTCCACAGCTTCTAATCCTAAATTATGCTTAATATTTGTATACAAAGATGACACATCACAGGTGGCCATCAAAAATCCTTCCTCCCATTTTATCTCTTTCAGTATTCTTAAGACACTAGTAGAATCTTTTAAATAAGAATCCAATCTACCTACATACTTCTGTAGAAATTTATCCACGTACTCAGAGAGGTTCGATGTAATGGAATCAATCCCTGAGACGATGGGCCTACCTGGGGGATTAACTAAACTTTTATGCACTTTAGGCAAAAAATAAAATATGGGGATCCTGGGGTGCTGAGGTTTAATGTACAAATATTCCTTTTCTGTTAGGATCCCTTTTTCCTTTCCTTTATCTAATATTTTTAATAATTTAATAACAAACTTATTAGTAGGATCCATATCTAACTTCCTATAGGTTTTCTTATCATTTAGGAGTCTTTCTGCCTCACCCTTATAGTTTTTACTGTCCATGATAACCAGACCCCCCCCTTTGTCCGCCATCTTAAATGTAATATCATTATTATTTTGGAGTTGTTCTAATAGCTCTTTATCTTTCTTATTTAAATTTCTTTTGAATTTATTCTTTCTCCCTTCAGTTTTCCTTAAGTCAGTCAGGACCATTTTTTCAAAAGTTTCTAAATTACTTCCTCTGTCATTTTTTGGGTAAAAGTTTGACTTCAATTTCAACATTGTATGTTCAAACTTATCTGCATTAGTAGCTACTCGTTCATTATATACATATTTTTCAATGGGATTTTTTAAAAAGAAGCGTTTGAGGGTCAAGTTCCTCACATACTTCTTCACATTGATGTGGGTCTCAAACTTATTCATAGTTCTGGACGGGGCAAATGATAGTCCCAGATTTAAAACTCTCTCCTCATCTTTACTTAAAACTTTCTCACTCAAATTAAAAATCCCTATTTTTTCTTTTTTCACTTCTGTCTTTTGGCTTCTATTTTTTCCATTTTTTCCCCTTCCTCCTCTAACTCCTCTATTTGTCTTTTTCTTTCTCTTGATCTTAAAGCCCCTTTTTCTTCTGCACTTGGGTTTTTTTGGGGTAATGGACGTCCCTCTCTTCGGGGACTTTGGCCTAAAAAAGCTTTTTCTTCCTTAGTTAAATCTATTTGTTTAACACTATTACATGCCACAGGTTGGTGATCTTTCAAGTTACTTAGAGGAGTAAATCTATTTGAGGTTGGTATATCCCATTGTCTTTTTTCAGATATATTTTCCTCCCTTCTTCTTTGTGGATAAAAACCCCCCTGATGATGGTTACTTCCTTCTCTTCCTTCAGATATATTTTCCTCCCTTCTTCTTTGTGGATAAAAACCCCCCTGATGATGGTTACTTCCTTCTCTTCCGTTATATTCAACATTCCTATTCCTAAAATAGCTCCCATTTCTATTTCTATGAAAATCACTAGGACCTTCATCCCTATAGTTCTCCCTCCATTGTTGTTCCCTCCCTCTAAAATGGTTTTGCCCATCATACCGGTTATCATAATAATTATAATTATTATTAAACCTTCTGTCAAAATGGCGATTCCATCCTCCTTGATTTCTATTCCTAAAACCTCTATTAGTGTAACCCCCATTTCTATCCTCATAATTATTATAGCCTCTATTATAATAATTAGAAATTCTCCTATTGTTAGGTTCCCATGAATTATTCTCCACTCTTTCAATTGCTGTTTCTTTAACAACATTAGTAGGTTCCTACTAATGTTGTTAAAGAAACAGCAATTGAAAGAGTGGAGAATAATTCATGGGAACCTAACAATAGGAGAATTTCTAATTATTATAATAGAGGCTATAATAATTATGAGGATAGAAATGGGGGTTACACTAATAGAGGTTTTAGGAATAGAAATCAAGGAGGATGGAATCGCCATTTTGACAGAAGGTTTAATAATAATTATAATTATTATGATAACCGGTATGATGGGCAAAACCATTTTAGAGGGAGGGAACAACAATGGAGGGAGAACTATAGGGATGAAGGTCCTAGTGATTTTCATAGAAATAGAAATGGGAGCTATTTTAGGAATAGGAATGTTGAATATAACGGAAGAGAAGGAAGTAACCATCATCAGGGGGGGTTTTATCCACAAAGAAGAAGGGAGGAAAATATATCTGAAGGAAGAGAAGGAAGTAACCATCATCAGGGGGGTTTTTATCCACAAAGAAGAAGGGAGGAAAATATATCTGAAAAAAGACAATGGGATATACCAACCTCAAATAGATTTACTCCTCTAAGTAACTTGAAAGATCACCAACCTGTGGCATGTAATAGTGTTAAACAAATAGATTTAACTAAGGAAGAAAAAGCTTTTTTAGGCCAAAGTCCCCGAAGAGAGGGACGTCCATTACCCCAAAAAAACCCAAGTGCAGAAGAAAAAGGGGCTTTAAGATCAAGAGAAAGAAAAAGACAAATAGAGGAGTTAGAGGAGGAAGGGGAAAAAATGGAAAAAATAGAAGCCAAAAGACAGAAGTGAAAAAAGAAAAAATAGGGATTTTTAATTTGAGTGAGAAAGTTTTAAGTAAAGATGAGGAGAGAGTTTTAAATCTGGGACTATCATTTGCCCCGTCCAGAACTATGAATAAGTTTGAGACCCACATCAATGTGAAGGAGTATGTGAGGAACTTGACCCTCAAACGCTTCTTTTTAAAAAATCCCATTGAAAAATATGTATATAATGAACGAGTAGCTACTAATGCAGATAAGTTTGAACATACAATGTTGAAATTGAAGTCAAACTTTTACCCAAAAAATGACAGAGGAAGTAATTTAGAAACTTTTGAAAAAATGGTCCTGACTGACTTAAGGAAAACTGAAGGGAGAAAGAATAAATTCAAAAGAAATTTAAATAAGAAAGATAAAGAGCTATTAGAACAACTCCAAAATAATAATGATATTACATTTAAGATGGCGGACAAAGGGGGGGGTCTGGTTATCATGGACAGTAAAAACTATAAGGGTGAGGCAGAAAGACTCCTAAATGATAAGAAAACCTATAGGAAGTTAGATATGGATCCTACTAATAAGTTTGTTATTAAATTATTAAAAATATTAGATAAAGGAAAGGAAAAAGGGATCCTAACAGAAAAGGAATATTTGTACATTAAACCTCAGCACCCCAGGATCCCCATATTTTATTTTTTGCCTAAAGTGCATAAAAGTTTAGTTAATCCCCCAGGTAGGCCCATCGTCTCAGGGATTGATTCCATTACATCGAACCTCTCTGAGTACGTGGATAAATTTCTACAGAAGTATGTAGGTAGATTGGATTCTTATTTAAAAGATTCTACTAGTGTCTTAAGAATACTGAAAGAGATAAAATGGGAGGAAGGATTTTTGATGGCCACCTGTGATGTGTCATCTTTGTATACAAATATTAAGCATAATTTAGGATTAGAAGCTGTGGAATATTTTTTATCCAAAGACGAGAATATAGTTAAAGATCAGAAGGATTTCATATTAGAAAGCATTCGCTTTATATTAGAACATAATTACTTTTCCTTCGATGGAAGTTACTTTCAACAAATAGAGGGAACAGCTATGGGCACGAGATTCGCACCGAGCTACGCAAATCTATTTATGGGAGAATGGGAACAGAGATTTCTCCAGTTTGCTGAGCTCGGTGCGAATCTCGTGCTTTTTAAAAGATACATAGATGACATTTTAATTATTTGGCGTGGAGATGAAGAGTCTCTCATAGATCTATTTAACACTATGAATAATAATGATAGGGGCCTGACCTTTACCTATAATATTAGTAAAGAAAAAATAACATTTCTGGACTTAGATTTAGTAGCGGATAAACAAGAGTGTATAACCAAAACCCATTTTAAGCCCACGGACGCAAATAATTATATCCATGCCACCAGTTGCCATTTTAAAAAATGGATAGACAACATCCCGGTAGGCCAATGTTTAAGGATCCGAAAAAATTGCTCCAGATTAATTGATTTTGATGAACAAGTAGGAATATTGGAGGATAGGTTTAGAGATAGAGGTTACAATGAGAAGAACATTAAAGAAGCTATCACAAGAGCCAGGGACACGGAAAGAAACTCTCTTCTGAAATATAGAAAGAAGGAAAATGATAAGAAGGATATGATAGATGTTCCATTTTTAACCACATATAGTGACGATCATGGTGTGATGAGAAAAATATTAAGAAAGCATTGGCATCTAATAAAAAATGATCCAGTGATTGGAGACAAGCTCCCTCCATATCCAAGGATAGTATACAGAAAAACCAAAAATTTTAAATCACTTTTGGCCCCTAGTGAATTCAAAAGGAAGAAAGACAGATCCCTTAAAGATAAAGATCTAAGAGGGGAAGAAATAAGAGGTTTCTTCCCATGTGTAACTTGTAAAGCCTGTAGAAATGGGATTAAAAAGAAAAATGTAGTGATCCCAGGGATGGATAAAGAGTATGTGATCAAGGATACAATTAGGTGCAATAGTAAGGGTGTAGTGTATATGTTACAATGCTCATGTAAATATTTTTATATAGGTGAAACAACCAGGATGTTGAGGGACAGGGTTAGGGAACATTTATGGAATATTGAAAAGGGGAAGTTGGACACACATTTATACCAACATTTTAGAGATGTCCACAAGAATAATATTAAGGATCTCAAATTTTGGGGACTATGTTTGGTACGCAAAGATTGGAGGGGGGGCAATTTTGAAAATAAACTTTTAAAACGTGAAGCAGAGTTAATTTATAATTTTAATACCCTTTACCCTAATGGTCTTAATTCTGAACTGGAACTGGCACCTTTTCTAACGTAATGTAATCTACTTTTAATACAATACCTATTCATCCGCCCTTACTCCCCCATTTATTGAATTCCATAATAACGACCCCTAACTTATATTTATCCTCACCACATGAATTTTTAAGATATGTCATTTTCTAAAAGACACGAATTTTTCAAGATATGAATTGCTAAGAGATGATTTTTTAGAATTGTATAGGATACTGTTTATGTGTTTTATCTAATCTTTTATAAATTTTTATATTTTAATAAATTGTAAGTTTTTATTCCCAGTTTTTGGAGTGTTGAAATTAAATACATTCATTTAATCAAAATTGGCCACCATAGTTATATTGAGAATATTCCTAATAATATTATCTCCCTTTATATGTATTTTATAATGTAATTGGTTCCATATTTTTAACTCACCTATTTTTTAATATGTCTGTGAGATGGTTAAATATGTAGATATATTATATACTATTCATTGAATTTTTTATATAGATTTAGTATTTATGAGTTTTAATGTATGTATTACTATGAGGCTATGTACATGAAATATGACAGGTTGGAAGAATGACTGCTGAACTAAACAGGGGAAACTCAATAAACATGTGTCCCTGTATAAATTTCCCTCATTTAACATTTACCGGAAGGAAATGGATAATCAACAAATCAGGAGCTACAGCGGGGTATTTAAAAATGCTCAGGTGCAGGGAAAGGTATCTTGACAAAGACCCATACGGGTTGAAACGCGTAGAGGATTCACCCTGCTACTGAACTGCTATCCTGCTACTAAGTCCCTCTAACGGACGGAGATTGAAAAAATCCCATACCGCGTACTGTGTGAGTACTGAAGAGCGGTAACGGAATCGGCATCAGAGATTTTCCAATACTTCCTAGGAGACTTGCGCAAGTCCGAACTACCTGGAGTTTCCGGTAACCAGGTGACGTAGAAACCTCAGAAATCGTCAGCTGCGGTCGGCTGTTTGTCTAAGCAGAGTGACTGAGACACTGTCTGGAACCACGGTAAGAAGGCGGATAGCCTTAGGTTCCACAGACCAATTACGGAGGAACCCATAAAGGCAAACTAACCTTGTTTTCCACACAAACATTCTTGGCTAACTTAACACAGCGCCGGTGAATAATACCGACGGCTGTTGGCTGTTTACATTTGGGACTTGTTTTTGGAAAGAGACTATATACTGAGCATTTAACCCTGCTGTAGCGGGCCTGTCTTATATTTCAGACTTTTCATATTTTTTAACGGAATAGACATTTCATTTTTAGTAATCATTAGAAGTGTATCACACTTCTGGATATCAGTCTGATTTCCCAGTATTCATCTAGATTGCATTTATATAATTAGGATTATTCTGATATGTTTTAGAGTTTTAGGAAGTGTGTGAATGGCTGCTTGAACAACTATAGTTGAGAGTGATTGAACATTAGTATTATTATTATTGTTTTGAATTATTTTAATAAATATTTATGATTATACATCAACGGTACATTTGAAGTTATTTTCCAGTCTTTATTTAATAGAGATTTTTAATTAACATATCCACCTTATCTCCCGCTTTATGCGCCCACTGTTTCTTTATATTTTTTGGTGATTTAAATTGTGACTATCCAGGAAGGGGATAGTTCCTTCAGTGAGGCAGTGGAGATTAGATTCAGCGCTTCACCCAAACCATTGGTCTTAACCATGATATTGCACCCATAATCCCCATGTAGAAAATAATTATAACCATATTACTATCAGAAACAGGTCAAATGTGTTCCTCTGCATGTGTAACCATGATATTCCACCCATAGAGGCCTATTTATCATATGTCTGTCGGACTGGATCCGACAGTGCGGATCAGGTCTGACAGACATCGCTGAATGCGGAGATCAATACGCTCTCCATATTCAGCATTGCACCAGCAGCTCTTGTGAGCTGCTGGTGCAACGTCACCCCCTGCAGACTCACGGCCAATTGTCCGCCAGCAGGGTGGTGTTAATAAACCCGATCGTACTTGATCGGGTTGAATTCCAACGATTCCTGTCCGCCTTATCAGACCAGGTGAACAGCGTTATGGAGCAGCGGTCTTTAAACCGCTGCTCCATAACTGGTGTTTCTGGCGAGCCTACAGGCTCGCCAGAAACACGGGCCCTCAAGCTCTGTACGGAGCTTGATAGATAGGCCCCATAATCAGCATGTTTAAAAATAATTTTAACCATATTCTTATCAGAAATTAAACAAATATTTTCCTTGGCATGTGTAACCCATAATCCCCTTGTTTAAAACATCTATTCCCAGGTTCCTATCAAAACAACTACACATACATGTACTATATTAAATCAGCAATCTAGTTCTACAAAATTATTGACTTATTTTTCTATTATATAATTTACTGTGATTCTATTATACAACTGTATATATACAGTATATATATATATATATATATATATATATATATATATATATATATATATACATACATCAGCAAGTGAATACTTAAACATTTGCAACTATTGTTTGCAACTTAGTATCAAGCACTGCAGAAAAGAACAACATATTTTGAGTTACAGCAGAGTCATTACCATGAATGTGTGTAAAAAAGTATACTGACACCTATTGATAGTGTTTAGCATTGCAGCCAATCTTACCATCATCCCAATATGCAGTTTAGTATGTCCCCACATTCTAAAAACAGCAGAGCATAACTCCATTAAATCTCTTGATATAAAATACACAACTTTCACTCCTTTCTATTAGCGGAGTATCTCTCACCTATTTACTCTTCCTCTACGGCACAGTATCATTCTCGTGCAGTCAGGTTAAATGCGGGAAAGCGAGTACAGTACTACTAAAGACTAGACTAACCGCAGGCTGAGATCATCGAGTTTGCTGTGACGTGCAATCTACAAGGGGAAACAAGTGCTGCAGGAGCCTACAGCTGGTCGTTAGTGCAGGAACTCAGGGGAAAAAATGCTACCATTAAATACTGTTGGACTTGATTTTTTTTTTTTATGGCAGCCTTTGTTTGTTTTTTGTCAACTCACACTTGACTGATGGGCCGCGAGAAAATGGGGAGGTTAGGGACATAATACGGGAGCTGGGTAATAGCTAATAGCTTTTTTTTAATTATGCAGGAACCCAGGAAATATTGGAGGGTTGTTAACCCTAAGTTGCCACTTGTACATTGTTAAATGTAGGCAGCGTATTGCTGCCCACTGGCAGCGATACCAGGAGAACAGGTTCCTGGAAGGGAACCTTGTCTGTCCAGACTTTCTTAAATAGGAGCCCAAAGTGCTTGTAGTTCAAAAGTTATTTTACTTACCACTTGTTGCCTGTTTTTGCTATACCATCTACATTTTTAATCTGTTTTTGGACCATTAAGAGTTCCTGGATGCCAGTGATTAAGTCTACTGGGTGACCATATTGACCCCAGTTTGCCCCTGTAGCACCAAGGGAGGTGCTCCATCAAATGTGAGTGCATTTCATATACTATATTATTATCCATTTGCATCAGCAATACTAGGCCATATAGGCACCCCTTTATGCTTTGTATTATACTCCACATATCACTACATAGCCACTGGAGGTCAGTCTTCTGGGTGACTGCTATTGACCCCAGATTGTTCCATCTACACCACTAGGGGTGTCATATCTCATGTGAGTGCAACCATCACATCTTCTACAATTTCAAAATATTTTCTACAATATTGGGCCACGCTTCTGTCCTCTTTTTTCTGCAGATTACTGACCCTGGGTAGTAGCTTTGATCCTCTACAGATAGCTGCCTGATTGTGCCCATCAATCTATCCACATTGATACCATCTACATGTCATTTAAGGACTTTTTTTCTTTTAGGTTTTCACTTGTAGAATATTCCGTATGTTATTTTTTTTTATTTTAAAAATAGCATATAACAAATATAAGAACAAGTCAATTGTCAACAACATTCGTTAGACAGTGTCAGCTTGATACACTCAAAGGCTAATTACATTCCCATCTTTGAATTTTTTTTTTTAAACAATTAACAATAAACCATAAACCGTAACTTAGTTCATATATGTAAAGCTTAATGTGCAGAGACCATAGTATATGTTATTTTTTAATCAATCATATATGCTGTTTTCATTTATATAATATTACCACTGTATAAATTGACATATTATTGTCACCAATTTTTCACTGTTAATATTATCACAAATACCATTGCACTTAATAAGGCCGCCCCCTATAAGTATTCTTTCAGCTTTAATAGAGAAAACTTTAAATAGAACGATACATTATTGAAGTTTAGCGTGCTGGTACTTAACTAGCACATAAAGATTAGTTTACATTTTTGCAGCAAACTCTGTGTAATGTATTTTAATAAAACAAGTTACTAATTTAAAGTACATAAAATAATAGTTTATACATTAGAGCATTTTATTATTGTACAGTTGCTTGCATATAACTATATTTTAAACTCTGCGGCAAAGGGATTAATAGATAGATAATAGAGGTGGGTATGAGGCGGCATTGGGGTAAAGAGGATAGTACTTGCGTTGGCTATGGGGCGGTTTAGAGGTAAATAGTTAATGACTTGCAGTGGGAATGTGGCGGTTTAGATATTTATTAGTTTAGTGTTAGTTTGCGATCGTGGAATACTTCGGTTTAGGGGTATTAAGATTTGCGATTAGGCACACAGCAGTTATATTCAAGGGATCGTTTACTATACATCACCAATATGGTCGTCGATGCTGGGTGTTGTATAAGCAAGCATCGCTGACCAATGGCATGTATAGTAAACACCCCTCCGCTATGTCAGGATCTTGGAATATTCCAACAAGCTCACTCGAGATAGCGGCGGATCCCTTTGAATATTTTGATGCCTTGTAGCACTTTCGATCATCAGGGCCTTATTTAGTGAGCCAATGACAAGAGATAAATATATATACTACCAATTAACAGCTAGTAGTGCACTGCTGCTTCTAAGGATATGTACATATGCTTTTCAACATATTTGATAACAAAAAATCATGAATCATGAATGGTTAATACAGTAATGTTTTTTGTAATTAGCATACATGATTCATGGGAATGCATTGGCCATGTAAGCAGGGGCTGGTTTAACATCCAAATATAAAAACCTTTAGGCCCAGGATCATGTTTATATAATGTGATAATATTCCCTTTCCTACTAGCCTGTTTTATTACCTCGCAACCTAATTCACTAATTGTAAGTGAAAGCAAATGTGGATAATTAGCAATCACACAGTAATATACTTTTTAAATACACTTTTACCATATGGAACCCAATTTACTTGTAATAGATTGCAACAACTAATAACAACATAAATAAAAAGAAAATACAGTAAATACAAGGTAAAGCTATATTTAAGGAAAGTATTGCCATTGAATTTTTAATTGCACATACATTTCTTTACATTTACAGGTTGTATTTTATTAAAAACAAACACCTAGATTACGAGTTTTGCGTTAGAGGCTGTGCGGTGCTAACAAGCAGTTTATGCTCACCGCTCACTTACAGACAGCGCTGGTATTATGGGTTTTTACAAACCAGACAAGAAGTGAGCGTTGAGCAAAATTTTGCTCATTACCGCACTCCAATACCAGCGCTGCTTACATTAGTGGTGAGCTGGTGTAACGTGCTTGTGCACGATTTCCCCATAGGAATCAACGGGGAGAGCCGGCTGAATAAAGTCTAACACCTGCAAAAAAGCAGCGTAAAACTCCTTAATGCAGTCCCATTGATTCCTATGGGAAAATACATTTTATGTCTACACCTAACACCCTAACATGAACCCCGAGCCTAAACACCCCTAATCTTACACTTATTAACCCCTAATCTGCCACCCCGGCATCGCCGACACCTAC
Source organism: Bombina bombina (assembly GCF_027579735.1). Lineage (NCBI taxonomy): Eukaryota > Metazoa > Chordata > Amphibia > Anura > Bombinatoridae > Bombina > Bombina bombina. Next base: position 132,827,632 of record NC_069502.1, on the reverse strand, counting down.
ATTATAATTATGAACCCCTAATCTGCCGCTCCAGACACCGCCGCCACCTACATTATACTTATGAACCCCTAATCTGCTGCCCCCAACATCGCAGACACCGACATTATATTTATCAACCCCTACTCTGCTGCCCCCAATGTCGCCGCCACCTACCTACACTTATTAAACCCTAATCTGCCACCCCCAACGTCGCCGCCACTATTATAAACATATTAACCCCTAAACCGCTGCACTCCCGCTTCGCAAACATTAGTTAAATATTATTAACCCCTAATCTGCCGGCCCTAACATCGCCGTCACCTACCTACATTTATTAACCCCTAATCTGCCACCCCCAACGTTGCCACCACTATATTAAAGTTATTAACCCCTAAACCTAAGTCCAACCCGAAACCTAACACCCCCTTACTTAAATATAATTTTAAAGAAATCGAAATAAATATTCCTATCATTAACTAAATTATTTCTATTTAAATCTAAATACTTACCTATAAAATAAACTCTAAGCTAGCTACAATGTAACTAATAGTTACATTGTAGCTAGCTTAGGGTTTATTTTAATTGTACAGGCAAGTTTGTATTTATTTTAACTAGGTAGAATAGTTATTAAATAGTTATTAACTATTTAATAACTACCTAGCTAAAATACACAATATACAAATTGACCTGTAAAATAAACCTAACATAAGTTACAATTACACCTAACACTACACTATAATTAAATTAATTCCCTAAATTAAATACAATTAAATACAATTAAATAAAATTAGTACAAACCCCCCCCCACTAAATTACAGAAAATAATAAACAAATTACAAGATTTTTAAACTAATTACATCAAATATAATCCCCCTAACAAAATAAAAAAGCCCCCCAAAATAAAAAAAGCCCTACCCTACACTAAATTACAAATAGCCCTTAAAAGGGCCTTTTGCGGGGCATTGCCCAAAAGTAATCAGCTCGTTTACCTGTAAAAAAAATTACAAATCCCCCCCAACATTAAAACCCACCACCCACACAACCAACCGTACTCTAAAACCCACCGAATACCCCCTTAAAACAACCTAACACTAACCCCTTGAAGATCACCTTACCGGGAGAAGTCTTCATCCCACCGGGCCGAAGTCCTCAACGAAGCCAGGAGAAGTCTTCATCCAAGCCGGGCGAAGTGGTCCTCCAGACGGGCAGAAGTCTTCATCCAGACAGCATCTTCTATCTTCATCCATCCGGCGCGGGAATTCTAGAATTCTATCAGCCAATCGGAATTAAGGTAGAAAAAATCCTATTGGCTGATGCAATCAGCCAATAGGATTGAGATGGCATTCTATTTGCTGATTGGAACAACCAATAGAATGCCAGCTCAATCCTATTGGCTGATTGGATCAGCCAATAGGATTGAACTTCAACCCTATTGGCTGATTGCATCAGCAAATAGGATTTTTTCTACCTTAATTCCGATTGGCTGATAGAATTCTATCAGCCAATCGGAATTGAAGGGACGCCATCTTGGATGACGTCATTTAAAGGAACCTTCATTCAGTGTAAGCCGTCGGATGAAGAGGATGCTCCGCGTCAGATGTCTTGAAGATGGACCCGCTCCGTGCCGGATGGATGAAGATAGAAGATGCCGTCTGGATGAAGACTTCTGCCCGTCTGGAGGACCACTTTGCCCGGCTTGGATGAAGACTTCTCCCGGCTTCATTGAGGACTTCGGCCCAGTTGGATGAAGACTTCTCCCGGTAAGGTGATCTTCAAGGGGTTAGTGTTAGGTTTTTTTTAAGAGGGTATTGGGTGGGTTTTAGAGTAGGGTTGGTTGTGTGGGTGATAGGTTTTAATGTTGGAGGGGGATTTGTAATTTTTTTTACAGGTAAAATAGCTGATTACTTTGGGGCAATGCCCCGCAAAAGGCCCTTTTAAGGGCTATTTGTAATTTAGTGTAGGGTAGGGCTTTTTTATTTTGGGGGGGCTTTTTTATTTTGTTAGGGGATTAGATTAGGTGTAATTAGTTTAAAAATCTTGTAATTTAGTGTTTGTTTTTTTTGTACTTTAGCTAATTTTATTTAATTGTATTTAATTGTATTTAATTTAGGGAATTAATTTAATTATAGTGCAGTGTTAGGTGTAATTGTTACTTAGGTTAGGTTTTATTTTACAGGTCAATTTGTATTTATTTTAGCTAGGTAGTTATTACATAGTTAATAACTGTTTAATAACTATTCTACCTAGTTAAAATAAATATAAACTTGCCTGTAAAATAAAAATAAACCCTAAGCTAGCTACAATGTAACTATTAGTTATATTGTAGCTAGCTTAGGGTTTATTGTATAGGTAAGTATTTAGTTTTAAATAGGAATAATTTAGTTAATGATAGGAATATTTATTTTGATTTCTTTTAATTATATTTAAGTTAGGGGTGTTGTGGCAGTGATGTTAGGGTCGGCAGATTAGGGGTTAATAATATTTAACTAGTGTTTGCAAGGCGGGAGTGCTGCGGTTTAGGGGTTAATATATTTATTATAGTGGCGGCGATGTCTGGTTCGGCAGATTAGGGGTTAAAAATTTTTTTAGTGTTTGCGATGCAGGAGGGCCTCGTTTTAGGGGTTAATAGGTAGTTTATGGGTGTTAGTGTACTTTTTAGCACTTTAGTTAAGAGTTTTATGCTACGGCGTTGTAGTGTAAAACTCTTAACTTCTGACTTTAAAATGCGGTACCAGTCTTGACAGGAGAGGGTGTACCGCTCACTTTTTGTCAGACTCGTAATACCGGCGCTATGCAAGTCCCATTGAAAAAAGAGGATACACAATTTACGTAAGTGGATTTGCAGTATTTCCAAGTCTGGCCAAAAAAGTTAGCGGTGAGCCTGTAACTTCAAGACTCGTAATACTAGCTGGCACTGAAAAGCAGCATTAGGACCAGCCAACGCTGCTTTTTAAGCCTAACGCACAACTCGTAATCTAGCCGTATGTCTTGCCATTGAACAGCTATTAACAAGAGGCACATATTCTAAGGTATTCACTACCCATGATTATTTGCTGAATCTATTTTTAAAGAGTTCTATTACTCCTTTTCATTCAAAATTTCTTATTCATAGTACAGAACAAAACAAAAAAAAATCTGAAAACAAAATAAATGAGGTCGGTCAAAAACAATTAGAATCAAAAGATTTTGTCAAATGTTTCAATCATTTTTTTAAAAAAAGTGTAAATTATAAAATAATTAGTCATTTTCCAATTATTTTTTAATTATGTATTTTACTTTATTTGTGTTGATTTGTATTCATCATTTTTATAAAGTAAATTTTAAATAACAATTCTGGAATACACAATTGAGTTTATGTATAAATTATGCTAGTCTGACAGAGACAACTTATCTCAACTTACCATTATCATAGTTCTATTTTCTTTTGCAATTATAATGGACAAGATGATAAAATACTAGTTGAATCTCAAAAATAATGTGTTGTATTGTATACTATAAAATAATATCAGAGCTGTAATAATTCACCATATCGGAACTTCTTCATGAGATCATTTTACTTGAAAGATAATTGCCTAAAAATTATTACAATAATATATAATTCTTCAAGTATATTAAGAGATTTATTAAAGCTGATTATTCAAGGTTTTTTCCACTCGAAAAAAGTGCAACACCAGAATAAGTGATCATGATTAACAATTGAAGATTAACAGGTTCAAGGGTAATTGGCTGAAGAACTTCTATTCAAAATGGGGGGGTTGATTCATGGAGTAAACTACTATTAACGGTGGCAAGACAAAACTTTAGGGGAATTTAGGAATGCCTGAGATATGCAAACACATTTTTTAAGAACTATTTATATTTACATTTGAGAAAGACATATGGGCAGACATTATGGGCCTTTGGGTTCTTACCTGCTTTTAAAAGGTACAAATTCCAAATTCTAGAATTCCAAAATCCAAAATGATTAAAAAATCTAGATTTTGATATTAATATTTTGTTTTTAAATTAAATTATTAAACATTAACATTTTCCCCACCAGTAAGTCACAATCTTCTCTGCCTTTGTTGGTTTTTTTGTCTTCCAAAATACAAATTATTGTCTATATGCCTGTGTTTTTGGTGTTGTTTTTGTGTTCTAAAATATAAATAATTGTCAATATTTACGGAAAACAAAACATATTACATTTCTCATTATAGTTCTGTATTATCTTTATGATAGTACTTTGTGTACAAAGGTTATACACAATTACCTATAGGTTGCATGTATAAACTGTATTATGAGATGTAAATTTTGCCTAAATTACATAAAATCATAGATTTTGAAGGCAGATAAGAACCATAAGCCCAGCAAGTCTGCCCGATATTTCATGAAATTATTGTTATCTAGTTTGTAGCATAGCCTTCTGCTTATCCCAGGAATCATTAAAGTCCCCCACAGTGTTTGTCATTGCCACCTCTTGTGGAAGTTTATTACATGAATCAATCACACTTTCTGTAAAGACGTGCTAAGTGCTTCCGCAAATTTCTCCTAAATATACTACCCTTCAGCTTAAAATTATGACACTTTGTTCTAATTTTTTTTTTTTTTGTAAAGTACTTACAGCCTCAACTTTACTAAGCCCTTTAATATACTTGAAAGTTGCTATAATATCACCTATTTCCCTTCTCTCCTCTAAGCTAACATATTTAGGTCATTGAGCCTCTCCTGGTACATTTTATTTCTTAGACCATTTTCCATTTTGGTAGTCCTCCTTTGCACAGGTTCCAGTTTGTTTATATCCTTCTGGAGATATGGCCTCCAGAACTGCACATATTAATGAAGATTAGGCCTAACTAATGATCTGTAAAGTGGCATAAGAACCTTACTATTTTTAAGTTACTATTTTTTATTTTTAATACACGGCAGAGTACCTAAACAACTATTTAAAAGGGCAAACTCTTATTACGGGGGTTCAAGAACAGTGGGAATTTTTGAAGGGTGCCATTTTAGATGCAACTGCACTCTGTATTAAACATGTCTGTAAAAGTAATATGGTTTTCCAAAGAAGTAGCACATGCTGTAAAGAAAAAAAAAAGATAGCAAATATGGAGACTCCATCAAAAAAAGAGTTATAATGGCCAATAAAACCAAATCCTCCTGCACCACTAATTTAACTAAGAATTAAAATGTAATTATCTGTTCCATTTTTCCTGCTTCCATGCCATACACATGTAAAATAGCAGAAAATGATAGAGTTGATGCCACATGCTCTAAATGATTGCATAGGTTACAAAACTCTTTCTGAACAGCAACATCATTACTAGCCAGATCATTTGCTCCTAAATGGGCGATCACATCTGACTCACTTTCCTTCCTTGCTGCATTAACAATTCTCAAAATATGATTCTTACCTCTATGAGCAGTATCTCCTGAAAACATCTGACCTCCCTTGCTTCTTCTTACTCTCACCTAAATACACATTCCTCAAAATGGGGTCACCCACTAACATGGATAATTTACATTACACCTTCAACGTAGGTGGCAAAGCTGCTTTGAATGTATCACCATCATCGTCACCCACTGAGATGTATAGTAAAAAACCTCTGCAAAACTGCCTTCAAAACACTGATGTGAGCAGTTTTTAATATTTCACTGGCAATTTCATGCTGTATCATTTTAAAGATGCCAATATACAGATATGCCAAAATCCACCCTATTCTGTAGTACAAAGACATTATTTTTTTTTCCTTCTTTTCATTTTGGGTATTTATACATGGTAATGTTATCTTTTTATTTGTGTGGGTAATATTAAAATGCAATGCAATTGTTGTATAAATCCAAAGAATGCAAAATAATAAAAAAATATTTCATGGGTTATTTTATCTTGTATTTGTTAGTGTCACAAAATAATCCAACAATATAGGAATATGACATTAAGGGCTCCATGTACTAAGCAGTCAGCGAGCTACCCGCAACAAATCTCGCGTCAAAACTCGCAAACTGATATGTACAAAGTCGTCAACTATGTTCAAACTCGCATCTTTAAAATTGCGAGCGTACTTATCCGCCAAACCTCGCTACCTCTCCATTTTTCACTGTAATTAGACACATTTGACCACCAACTCGCCAAAAACGAATGTACTAAAAAATCTATTTGTCCGCTCGCTACAATTTCCGCTCCCACCTCGTTATTTTTGCCTCGCCACCTTTTAGGTGGCGGGCAAGGTACAAAACAATAGGAAAGTCAATCTAGACGCCAGTTTAGACATATATAAAAGGCAGTAATATCAGCATTGTACAGCATAACTGGCGTCTAATTCGTCTCTCATTTCCATGTACATAAATTGCGCCAAATTTGTCGACTGTAATTAAAGAGTAATCTATATTTTAAATTTGTATTGTATAGTTGTCAATCTTTATAATTATTTTTATATTAATATTTATATATTATCAGATCCAGATGAAGCCATATCCAAATTGTAAATAAATATTACAAAAATAACGCTCTGTTATCACTCTTCAAAAAATTTTGAACAATAATAAAGTTGTTTAGATAAGTTGAACTTTTATAGGAGCAAAATTCTATTCCCGCGACTACTATGATGTTCGTGACATGTCACGTGTTAATAATTGGCCAGACAATTCAACTGAAAGTTAAGTACATTAGCTTAGTCGCGGCGAGCGAGGCGTTAAATTTATCAATAATCCGCCACTGCTCGCGGCGGGCTAGACTTGTCTATTTATTGGGGGATTATTAGTACATAGTGACAGCGGACACCATTTCGCCCGCGGCGAGTAACGGCGAGTTTATCCGCGTCTAAAATGACGGATGAATTGACGGCTTAGTACATGGAGCCCTAAACCTTCATATAGATCAGGAAGAAACAAGTTAATTCAGATTGTCATGTACAATGATTAATTAACTATTTAACTAGCTAGAGCTTGTTAGGAAAACTGTAATTTTAGAGGAATTGCCCTGTGCTGTCATTCAAACATGAGGGGGATACTTGTGAGGCATGCTTGACAAAAGAGATGATAAATAATAATTAAGAGTATTTATTTTTTATCTACTTTTTCATGTGACCCCCCCTTGGATCACCTACCCTTTTTTCTTGACCACTTTACCTCATAGTTACTTCACTTCCTCTCATTTGACTCTCCTGTCCTCATTCGTGGGGACATTCTTGTGAGCTCCAAAGCTTTTGGAGCTCACTTCATCTTTTGGCTTCTCACAGTGGAACAATTCCCTAACTCACAAAAATATTCATTCAATTGACCTACTCTTTAACCACCTCATTCCCACTCTCTGACCACAATCTCTTAAAATGCAGCATCACTACACCGGCTGCACACCCACCACCTAACACATCAAATAGACTCCTTAGAAACTTTCACACAAAAGACACAGAGCTACTCTCTAACACTCTAAACCCCCTTCTCCCTGCAATCTCCTTAATTTCCTACTCCGAGAATCTATCGATCTGTATAATTCCTTTCTGACATCTGCCCTTATCAAAATAGCCCCTCCTTCAATAGCTCTCACCCCACGGAAGCACCAACAACCATGGCACACACATCTGACACGCTACTAATAAAAACGCACTCATACCAAGCAATGATGGAAAATCACTCCTCTTCCTCTCATTGCTACTTCTCTCACAGCACGTGACTTTTTAAAGTTGCAGTTCTGATGCTAATAAAGGATTTTATCTTTAGTATTCTTGGTTATCTGTTTTTTTATATTGCCAAAAATAAAAAACAGAATTTAGCATATATCTATCTATCTATCTATCTATCTATCTATCTATCTATCTGCCTGTTATCTATTGCTTAAATAAAGCCTGATGTGGATGTAACAATCCTAAACAAGAAAGAAAATAAAACCTTAATTTTATTTGGCTAAAAACATGTTTACTGCAGAGAACATATAAGAGACATTGAACATGATGTTACCACTTCAAGTGTAGCAAGACACTTCCCAGAGTATCATAACTCCTCTCCTAGTTGTTTCAGATTAATTGGCATCGATAAAGCCAATCTGGGTATTCGTGGGGGCTATATAGATAAAATATTGCTTCAACGAGAAAGTAAGTGGATCTTTAATCTAGGAACCCTTACCCCCTATGGCCTCAATGAAGAGAACAATTTCGGTCATTTTCTCTAAACCCTATTTATGCTAATATCATGTAAAATTTTACATTAGCATAACAGTGTCCCTTTAAGATAATTTAGCAATCAAAAGGGCCTTTTAGTGGCCGGTCACTGTCACTTTAAGTGAGCCAGGTGTTTACTTTACACTAGCATCTATATAGCTTATAGTATGAATAAAAATACTGATTAGCAAGGATGGTTTAAGTATTTACTATGATGCTTAATATATATTATTATGTGTAATAACAGTAACAGAAGAGTTGATATGGCACAATATATTGTAAATATATTGACATTTGGAACCAATATTCACCGGCCTTGTTTCCGGAGGTGGTAGCACACAGTATTGCCTTAAAAGAGGACATTACTATACTTCTCTATACAGTTGCCTGAATGAAGCCTAACTACTGGTGAAACGTACGTCGGCATATGCTCAGTCTGATTCTGAGCTCTACTAAGAAGGACACACTCAGCGGCTCTAGCAGCATTCCAGGAGGATTCACTTTTGTGACGGTTTCCGTTCAAGCAGGAAGTGAGGTGGGTGTAGAAGGAGAGAGTGTCAGGATCACGACACTAGTCTGTGACACGGCTTGCGTGTACTGGGATTAACCGGTCTTCGGTCGTGAGTATGTATTAAGGAGCTCCTTCCATGATCACCAAGATCTCATACTATACAAGCTGCCAGCTATAGGCTCGTGAAACCACATCTCTTGGATATATTCCAAGTTTACCGCTAACGGTTATTACTTACATTGCATGGACAGCAGCTACGTTGGCCAACGATAAGTATATCATATCAGTGCTGCTTACTATGAACTTGCTGCTTCATTACGCTGTTATTTATGTGTGTTTTCTCCTTCTTGTTTTCCCCTTCCTTTTTTTCTTCTGTTATAATGTGTTATTGACAGGTATTAGACTGTACATACCTGCTTGTAAGCGTTATACCACATTTAGTGTTGTGAAAACTGTGCACAGTAGGTAGTTTATTGAGGTTGTAAACTACTGTCTACCAAGTAAAAATATTGGACAAAGAGTGCTGTTGTGAGATATCTTTTTTCCTTCATGAATATTACTGCAGAGATGTGTTGTACTATGAACAATTGATTTATAAAGGCTAGGTTTGATCGATTTTGCCTGTTTTACATCTGCTCACTGAAAAATGTTTAAATTTGTATCGTATTCTATTAATTTTTTTACTCTTATTATAGAGACTTTTGGTCCATATGGCTTAATGTATTCAATTGCAAAGATTACTATTTCTGCTTATATGATGTATGCAATTTCTCTTAATCAAGAATACATACACTATATAGGTATATATTGAAATATTGAAACACCTATATAGCATCTAGTTCAGTATATAACACACCTAGATCTACAAACAGACCGTTTACATTGAATTGTGCACAGTGCTTTCCCTGAACTCCTTTTCCATCCATATATATACTGTATATATATATATATATATATATATTCAAAACAAGTAAAAAGGAATGCATGTTTTTATTAACATTAAAACTTTCTCACTACACTCTCTATGACAAGGATTTTTATAAAAAAAAACTTTATTATACCTCAAATTGCTAGCTAATTGTAAGCATAAACTGTGGAACGTACAGTAATACAGATTTAAAATTAACATGCTCAAACATAATCTGAATACAAACAACATCTCAACACAGCATGCAAATTATTACCACATGGAAACAGCCAGAAGGACAGAAGTTTGAAAATGTACTCTTGCATGAGCAGCAGGAAATTGGTCCGGCCCTGCTGTTATGAAAACCTTTTATTATAAAATATGCCATTGTACAAAAAAAGGCAATTGAAAAATTTGGCAATCAGACAGACTTAAATATGAATTATAGATACTGGAATTCAGTAGATTTTGTAACAAGAAAGACACTATGGAGTAAATGTTTCATTCACCATATGGTATCAACAGAATGCCACTTTGTTACATGGGGAAAAGTCTTTGCATTTAAAATATTTAAAATATTTTCAAAGATCTACATGAAAGGCAAAATCATTTATGTTTGGAAAAGGAAACCATTTTAAAATTCTGCAAGCCGTGGGCTGCAAAGTACATTTTATTTTATTTAAATAACAAATTACAAATGCGTTAAAACATAATTTATGTAAGAACTTACCTGATAAATTAATTTCTTTCATATTGGCAAGAGTCCATGAGCTAGTTACGTATGGGATATACAATCCTACCAAGAGGGGCAAAGTTTCCCAAACCTCAAAATGCCTATAAATACACCCCCTCACCACACCCACAATTCAGTTTAACAAATAGCCAAGAAGTGGGGTGATAAAGAAAGGAGTTGTCACAAATACCTCAGGATTCAGCTAAGAAAGGGTTAATCTAAGAACAGTTGTTTGTTTTTTAAAAATAGCTGTGTCCTGGGTTTGTGTTTCTTTGAAGTACCAGGAGCATCATAAATGTTTGGCAGTGTAAACAGGATAGAATTTTATGGCTTAGACTGTCAATAGAATACATGATGCAAAACAGGGCCTCAGTCACAGGAAACTGATAAGGTCACTAAAAGGACATTGGTCTAATGCCTATATGTGTTTAAAGACAGGGGGGTTTCTTAGCCCACCCAGGAGGGTGTGGTCAGGCAACCTGATCTATGGAAAATAGGTATAAGAATCTTATTTTTCAGCTATGAGATGCTCATTCTACATGGGAGGCTGCTTGCTACAGCGTGAGTGACAATTTTCTTCTTGCCCATCTCCCTGGGGGCAGACTCATAAGCTAGTGAAGTATTAGGTCTGTTATTTTTCTCCTTTTAGTGACGTATGGGATAGAAATACCCAAGATGTGGAACTCCAAGCAAGAGTCGCTAGAGAGGGAGGGATAAAAATAAAAACAACCATTTTCTGCTGAAAAAAATAATCCACAACCCAAAATATAAGTTTAATCTCATAAATGAAAGGAAAAAAACTTAAATCAAAAGCAGAAGAATCAAACTGAAACAGCCGCCTGAATAACTTTTCTACCAAAAACTGCTTCCCGAAGAAGCAAATACATCAAAATGGCAGAATTTAGTAAATGTATGCAAAGAAGACAAAGTAGCAGCTTTGCAAATCTGATCAACTGAAGCTTCATTCTTAAAAGCCCAGGAAGTAGAAACAGATCTAGTAGAATGAGCTGTAATTCTCTGAGACGGGGCTTGACCCAACTCCAAATAGGCTTGATGAATCAAAAGCTTTAACCACGAAGCCAAAGAAACGGCAGAAGCCTTCTGACCTTTCCTAGAACCAGAAAAGATAACAAATAGACTAGAAGTCTTCCTGAAATCTTAGTAGCTTCAACATAATATTTCAGAGTTCTCACCACATCCAAAGAATGTAAAGATCTCTCCAAATAATTGCATTGCATTGATCAAAATGCAGAGGCTGTAAGAACAAACCTACCAAACAATAACGGAAACATACAGCAAAAATCTAATCCGGAGAGGACCGATTACCTCCTAATTGATATTGCTTGAAGGGGCGCTCTCAGACCAATGCTGAGCTGATGTGCATGCTCAAAAACCCTAATACTCCTATACAAACACAGAAGATAGAAATACAAGAACGCTTTTTTTGCAAAATCTACATCTAGGGTGAGCTGCTACACCTGTCATAAAGTTACAGCCTGCCTCTACCAGCACATAAGTGTGCTACAGGAGTATGTGAGTACCCATCTGTATCATCTAAGAGATATTGCCGGTTATACCTTTAATGGTCTGCACATGTAGTGTTTTCTTTGTTTGTTTTTTAATCTCTCACCAGCTACACAGTTTTGCCTGGAGGGTGAGCTGTCACACCTATCTGAAATTGCAGCTTGTCTCTACCAGCACATAGGTGTGCTTCAATAGTATGTGAGTACTCATTTGGCTCTATTCTGTTTGTTCTGTATCATACCATCTGACTTTACCACACATGAGGCGCCCCTCTGTCTTCTTGTACTTTTTCAGCTATACCTGGACCAGTCGGTGAGGAGGAGGCAGCCCACATATGAACATTGTATATCCCATTTTCTCCGGTCATCCGGTCATACATTTCAAAGAAAGACTTTGATCTCTGTATTATCCTTTATTCAAGGATTCAAGGGTTTTTTATTTCATATATATATTTTTCATTTTTAGTTTTATTTTGTTTGGTCCTTGTGATATTTGAATTGTTCTGTATTATCCACGCATAGTGATTCATTTTTTGCACTGAGTTACCCCTGCACCTTTAGCGCCCCCTCTATTTTGTTGTTATAGATTTACGAGTCTGCAACATAGTATTAATCATGGAGTCAGAAAAACCTCTATGACTAAGCACTAAGCGTTCAATTACCATACCTTCAAATTTAATGATTTGAGATCCTGATGAAAAAAATGGACCTTGAGATAGAAGGTCTGGCCTTAATGGAATTGGCCAAGGTTGGCAACTGGACATTCGAACAAGATCCGCATACCAAAACCTGTGAGGCCATGCTGGAGCCACCAGCAGCACAAACGATTGCTCCATGATGATTTTGGAGATCACTCTTGGAAGAATAACTAGAGGCGGGAAAATATAAGCCGGTTGATAACACCAAGGAAGTGTCAACACATCAACTGCTTCTGCCTGAGGATCCCTGGACCTGGACAGGTACCTGGGAAGTTCCTTGTTTAGCTGAGATGCCATCAGATCTATTTCTGGAAGCCCCCATATCTGAACAACTTGAGAAAACACATCTGGGTGGAGAAACCATTCTCCCGGATGTAGCGTCTGAGGTAATCCGCTCCCCAATTGTCTATACCTGGGATATGAACCACAGAAATTAGACAGGAGCTGGATTCCACCCAAACAAGTATCCGAGATACTTCTTTCATAGCTTGAGGACTGTGAGTCCCACCCTGATGATTGACATATGCCACAGTTGTGAAATTGCCTGTCTGAATGCAAAAGAACGGTTCTCTCTTCAACAGAGGCCAAAACTGAAGAGCCCTGAGAATTGCACGGAGTTCCAAAATATTTATTGGTAATCTCGCCTCTTGAGGTTTCCAAACCCCTTGTGCTGTAAGAGATCCCCAAACAGCTCCCCAACCTGAAAGACTCGCATCTGTTGTAATCACAGTCCAGGTTGGACGAATGAAAGAGGCCCCTAGAATTATACGGTGGTGATCTAACCACCAAGTCAGAGAAAGTCGAACATTGGGATTTAAGGATATTAATTGTGATATCTTTATATAATCCCTGCACCATTGGTTCAGCATACAAAGCTGGAGAGGTCTCATATAAAAATGAGCAAAGGGGATTGTGTCCGATGATGCAGTCATAAGACCTAAAACTTCCATGCACAAAGCTACTGAAGGGAATGACTGAGACTGAAGGTTCTGACAGGCTGCAACCAATTTCAAATGTCTCTTGTCTCTTAGAGACAAAGTCATGGACACTGAATCTATTTGGAAACCTAAAAAGGTTACCTTTGTCTGAAGAATCAAAGAACTTTTTGGTAAATTGATCCTCCAACCATGTCTTCAAAGAAACAACACTAGTTGATTCATGTGAGATTCTGCAGAACGTAAAGACTGAGCAAGTATCAAGATATCGTCCAAATAAGGAAACACCGCAATACCCCGCTCTCTGATTACAGAGAGTAGGACAACGAGAACCTTTGAAAAGATTCTTGGAGCTGTCACTAGGCCAAAAGGAAGAGCAACAAATTGGTAATGCTTGTCTAGAAAAGAGAATCTCAGGAACTGATAGTGATCTGGATGAATCAGAATATGAAAATATGCATCCTGTAAGTCTATTGTGGACATATAATGCCCTTGCTGAACAAAATAGTCCTTAAAGTCACCATTTTGCAAGTTAGTACTCTTACATATAGATTCAAAATTATTAGATACAAAACTGGTCTGAAAGAATTTTCTCTTTCTTTGGGACAATGAATAGATTTGAATAAAACCCCAAACCCTGTTCCTGAAACGGGACTGGCATAATTACCCCTAAAAACTCCAGGTCTGAAACACACTTCATGAAAGCCTGAGTCTTTACTCGGTTTGCTGGAATGCATGAGAGAAAAAAATCTTCTCACAGGCGGGCTTACTCTGAATCCTATTCTGTACCCCTGAGAGACAATACTCTGAATCCAATGATTTTGGACCGAATTAATCCAAACATCTTTGAAAAATCTTAATCTGCCCCCTACCATCTGAGCTGGAATAAGGGCTGCACCTTCATGCGGACTTGGGGGCTGGCTTTGATCTATTAAATGGCTTGGATTTATTCCAATTTGAAGAAGGCTTCCAATCGGAAACAGATTCCTTGCGGGGAGAAAAAGGTTTCTGTTCCTTATTTTGTCGAAAGGAACTAAAACGGTTAGAAGCTTTAGATTTACCCTTAGGTCTTTAATCCTGAGGCAAAAAAACTCCCTTCCCCCCAGTGACAGTTGAAATTATTGAATCCAACTGAGAACCAAATAATTTATTACCTTGGAAAGAAAGAGATAGCAATCTGGACTAGACGTCATATCAGCATTCCAAGATTTAAGCCACAAAGCTCTTCTAGCTAAAATAGCTAAAGACATAGATTTAACATCAATTTTGATGATATCAAAAATGGCATCACAAATGAAATTATTAGCATGTTGAATCCAGATAACCATGCTAGACAAATCATGATCCAATACTTGTTGCGCTAAAGTTTCTAACCAAAAAGTTGAAGCAGCTGCAACATCAGTCAAAGAAATTGCAGGCCTATAAAGATGACCTGAATACAAATAAGCTTTCCTTAGATAAGATTCAAGTTTCCTATCTAAAGGATTTTTAAAAGAAATACTATCTTTCATAGGATTAATAGTAGTACATTAGCAAGAGTAGAGATAGCCCCATCAACTTTGGGGATCTTTTTCCTAACTCCAATCTAACTGCTGGCAAAGGATACAATTTTTTAAACCTTGAAGAAGGAATAAAAGAAGTACCAGGCCTATTCCCTTCCTTAGAAATCATAATAGAAATAGCATCAGGAACTGGAAAAATTTCTGGAATAACCACAAGAGGTTTATAAACAGAATTTAAACGTTTACTAGTTTAAATATCAAGAGGACTAGTCTCCTCAATATCCAATATGATCAACACTTCTTAAACAAAGAACGAATGTACTCTATTTTAAATAAATAAGTAGATTTGTCAGTGTCAATATCTGAGGAAGGATCTTCTGAATCAGATAGATCCTCATCATCAGAGAATAATTCAGTATGTTGTCGGTCATTTGAAATTTCATCAATTTATGAGAAGTTTTAAAATACCTTTACATTTATTAGAAGGCGGGAAGGCAGACAAAGCCTTCTGTATAGAATCAGCAATAAATTCTTATAAATTCATAGGTATATCTTGTACATTAGATGTTAAAAGAACAGCAACAGGCAATGTACTATTACTGATGGACACATTCTCTGCATGTAAAAGTTAATCACAACAATTTATTACAAACCACAGCAGGAGATATAATCTCCACGAGATTACAACAAATGTACTTAGCTTTGGTAGAACTGTTATCAGTCAGCAGGGTTCCAACAGTGAATTCTGAGACAGGATCAGATTGAGACATCTTGCAAATGTAAGAGAAAAAACAACATATAAAGTATGACGCACAAACAGAGAACATTTTTTGGCGCTAATATCATCCGGAAATGACACACTCGCGTCATTGAAGACGCAACCTTGTGAAAGGACTCAGCATCGACAAAGAAGCTGGAAATGACGAATTTGCATCATCGAACGTAACTTTGCGCCAAAAAAATCTTGCGCCAAAAATGACACAATATAGTTTGGCATTTTGCGCCCTCGCGAGCCTAATTCTGCCCACCAATTTAAAATGACAGTCAATTGAAAAAAGACTATACCCCAGGTAAGAAATACATTTTCCTAAAAAATGCATTTCCCAGATATGAAAGTGACAGTCTGCAAAAGGAAATATACCGAAACCTGAATCATGGCAAATATAAGTACAATACATATATTTAGAACTTTATATAAATACATAAAGTGCCAAACCATAGCTGAGAGTGTCTCAAGTAATGAAAACATACTCACCAAAAGACACCCATCCACATATAGCAGATAGCCAAACCAGTACTGAAACTGTTATCAGTAGAGGTAATGGAATATGAGAGTATATCTTCAATCTGAAAAGGGAGGTAGGAGATAAATCGCTACAACCGAAAACACAGAACCTATGAAATAGATCCCGTGAGGAAAACCATTGCATTCAATAGGTGATACTCCCTTCATATCCCTCTGACATTCACTGTACTCTGAGAGGAATCAGACTTCAAAAATGCTGAGAAGCGCACATCAACGTAGAAATCTTAGCACAAACTTACTTCACCACCTCCATAGGAGGCAAAGTTTGTAAAACTGAATTGTGGGTGTGGTGAGGGGTGTATTTTTAGGCATTTTGAGGTTTGGGAAACTTTGCCCCTCCTGGTAGGATTGTATATCCCATACGTCACTAGCTCATGGACTCTTGCCAATTACATGAAAGAAAATGGCTATTATTCTAATTGGACAAAAATAATTTTAAATAATCTACCCTAAGCTAAAATGTAGTACAGGTGGCCCTCGTTTTACAACGGTTCAATTTACACCGTTTCAGAATAACAACCTTTTTTTCAGTCATGTGACTGCTATTGAAAAGCATTGAGAAGCAGTGCATTTATTAAAATAGCCAGTAGATGGAGCTGTCCGCTTGTGTTGCAGCAAAGCCAAGCAAGCTGAAATTAATCAGTTTAACCAGACCTGAGCTATCGAGCAGATTTCAAAGAAACAAGATCTTCATGTCTATAAATCAGTCCAGATTGGAATGCAAAGAAAGAACTGTTTGCAGAAAAATGCAAGTGAAGTCTGTGTTGTGTGATTATTTTATTAGGTTTATAATGCTGTTTAGCAAATGTTTTTGTTCATTTAACTTAGTTTAATTATATATTCTGTGTTGTGTGATTATTTTATTAGGTTTATAATGCTGTTTAGCATTTAAAGTCTTCATTTCAAAGCTTTAAAAATAATGTATTAGGTGTTACTTATGACAATTTTGAGAGAAGCCTGGGGGTCGATCCGATATAAATCGTCGCCCGCAAAAGCCGGCGACGCCAATATTTGCGCGGGTTTGGTATCACATATACGGCGTAACCTAGAAGTTACGCCCGTATATTTCTGCCGTCGCCCGCAGTTTTTTGGGCCATAGGCAGGTATACCAAACCCGCGCAGTTTGGTATCCAATATGCAGCGTAAGGACTTACGTGGCGAAAATGGAGAAAACTTACTCCATTTTCACCTCGCCACAAAAAGCAGCCGTAAGAAGCCTTACGCTGACTATTGGAGCCCCGTAACTCCCTAAACTAACTAGAAAATAAACCTAACACCTAACGCATGCGCAATGTCTATCTCCCTGTCAACCGCGATCTGCTAAAATAAACCTAACACCTAACGCATGCGCAATGTCTATCTCCCTGTCAACCGCGATCCCCCCCCCCCGAAATCCCTAATAAAGTTATTACCCCCTAAACCGCTGCTCCCGGACCCCGCCGCCATCTACATAAACTAACCCCCTACTGTGAGCCTCTAAAACCGCCGCCATCTACCTTATCTATCCCCTAATCTGACCCCTTACACCGCCGCCACCTATATAAAAATTATTAACCCCTAATCTAATCCCCCTATACCGCCGCCAGCTATATTAATATTATTAACCCCTAATGTAAGCCCCTTACACCGCCGCCATCTCTATTAAAATGATTAACCCCTAATTTAATCTACCTACCCCGCCGCCAGCTATATTATCTATATTAACCCTAAGTATATTATAGTTAATATAGTTATTACATTATATATATTAACTATATTAACCCTAATTATATTAGGGTTAATATAGTTAATATAGTTACTATAGTATTTATATTAACTATATTAACTCTATCTAACCCTAACACCCCTAACTAAATTTATATTAAATTAATCTAATTCATTTATAAACTAAAATATTCCTATTTAAATCTAAATACTTACCTATAAAATAAACCCTAAGATAGCTACAATATAATTAATAATTACATTGTAGCTATGTTAGGGTTAATATTTATTTTACAGGTAAATTGTTAATTATTTTAACTAGGTATAATAGATATTAAATAGTTATTAACTATTTAATATCTACCTAGTTAAAATAATTACCCAATTACCTGTAAAATAAATCCTAAACTAAGTTACAAATACACCTACACTATCAATAAATTTAATAAACTACAAACATCTATCTAAAAATACAATTAAATTAACTAAACTAAATTACAAAAAAACCCCACTAAATTACAAAAAATAAAAAAAAGATTACAAGATATTTAAGCTAATTACACCTATTCTAAGCCCCCTAATAAAATAATAAACCCCCAAAATAAAAAAAATTCCCTGCCCTATTCTAAATTAAACAAATTTCAAAGCTCTTTACCTTACCAGCCCTTAAAAGGGCCTTTTGTGGGGCATGCCCCAAAGAATTCAGCTCTTTTGCATACAACAAATACAATACCCCCCCCATTACAACCCACATACCCCTATTCTAAACCCACCCAAACCCCCCTTAAAAAAGCCTAACACTACCCCCCTGAAGATCTCCCTACCTTGTCTTCACCACACCGGGCCGAACTCCTAATCCGATCCGGGCGATGTCTTCCTCCAAGCGGCAAAGAAGAATTCTTCCTCCGGCGATGTCATCCTCCAAGCGGCAAAGAAGAATTCTTCCTCCGGCGACGTCTTCCTCCAAGCGGCAGCAAAGTCTTCATTCTTCCGGCGGCATCTTCAATCTTCTTTCTTCGCTCCGCCGCCGCGGAGCATCCATCCCGGCCGACTGCTGAACTTGGAATGAGGTACCTTTAAATGACGTCATCCAAGATGGCGTCCGCCGAATTCCGATTGGCTGATAGGATTCTATCAGCCAATCGGAATTAAGTTAAAAAAATCTGATTGGCTGATTGAATCAGCCAATCAGATTCAAGTTCAATCCGATTGGCTGATCCAATCAGCCAATCAGATTGAGCTCGCATTCTATTGGCTGTTCCGATCAGCCAATAGAATGCGAGCTCAATCTGATTGGCTGATTGGATCAGCCAATCGGATTGAACTTGAATCTGATTGGCTGATTCAATCAGCCAATCAGATTTTTTTAACTTAATTCCGATTGGCTGATAGAATCCTATCAGCCAATCGGAATTCGGCGGACGCCATCTTGGATGACGTCATTTAAAGGTACCTCATTCTAAGTTCAGCAGTCGGCCGGGATGGATGCTCCGCGGCGGCGGAGCGAAGAAAGAAGATTGAAGATGCCGCCGGAAGAATGAAGACTTTGCTGCCGCTTGGAGGAAGACGTCGCCGGAGGAAGAATTCTTCTTTGCCGCTTGGAGGATGACATCGCCGGAGGAAGAATTCTTCTTTGCCGCTTGGAGGAAGACATCGCCCGGATCGGATCAGGAGTTCGGCCCGGTGTGGTGAAGACAAGGTAGGGAGATCTTCAGGGGGGTAGTGTTAGGCTTTTTTAAGGGGGGTTTGGGTGGGTTTAGAATAGGGGTATGTGGGTGGTGGGTTGTAATGGGGGGGGGTATTGTATTTGTTGTATGCAAAAGAGCTGAATTCTTTGGGGCATGCCCCACAAAAGGCCCTTTTAAGGGCTGGTAAGGTAAAGAGCTTTGAAATTTGTTTAATTTAGAATAGGGCAGGGAATTTTTTTTATTTTGGGGGTTTATTATTTTATTAGGGGGCTTAGAATAGGTGTAATTAGCTTAAATATCTTGTAATCTTTTTTTTATTTTTTGTAATTTAGTGTTTTTTTTTTTTGTAATTTAGTTTAGTTAATTTAATTGTATTTTTAGATAGATGTTTGTAGTTTATTAAATTTATTGATAGTGTAGGTGTATTTGTAACTTAGTTTAGGATTTATTTTACAGGTAATTGGGTAATTATTTTAACTAGGTAGATATTAAATAGTTAATAACTATTTAATATCTATTATACCTAGTTAAAATAATTAACAATTTACCTGTAAAATAAATATTAACCCTAACATAGCTACAATGTAATTATTAATTATATTGTAGCTATCTTAGGGTTTATTTTATAGGTAAGTATTTAGATTTAAATAGGAATATTTTAGTTTATAAATGAATTAGATTAATTTAATATAAATTTAGTTAGGGTTAGATAGAGTTAATATAGTTAATATAAATACTATAGTAACTATATTAACTATATTAACCCTAATATAATTAGGGTTAATATAGTTAATATATATAATGTAATACCTATATTAACTATAATATACTTAGGGTTAATATAGATAATATAGCTGGCGGCGGGGTAGGTAGATAAAATTAGGGGTTAATCATTTTAATAGAGATGGCGGCGGTGTAACGGGCTTACATTAGGGGTTAATAATTTTAATATAGATGGCGGCGGTGTTAGGGGCTCACTTTAGTGGGTTATAGATATAATATAGCTGGCGGCGGGGTACGGGAGCGGCGGTTTAGGGGTTAATAACTTTATTAGGTTGCGGCGGGGTACGGGAGCGGCGGTTTAGGGGTTAATAGCTTTTTTATTGTTAGGCTAGTGAGGGGGGATAGCGGATAGAGGGTTAGACAGTGCGGGCTATGTTAGGGAGGCGTGTTAGACAGTGCGGGCTATGTTAGGGAGGCGTGTTAGACAGTGCGGGCTATGTTAGGGAGGCGTGTTAGACAGTGCGGGCTATGTTAGGGAGGCGTGTTAGACAGTGCGGGTGTTTTAGACTTTAGTCAGGTTTTATAGGCGCCGGCAGTTTCTAACGTGCCGCAAGTCACTGGCGACGCCAGAAATTTGTACTTACGCAGATTTCTGGACATCGCTGGTTTGTGAGACTTACGGCACGTTAGCATCTGACGGCGACTTATATGGGATGGCTCGAGTTGCGAGCTGAAACTGCGGGCGACGTCGGTTCCCTCGCATGCGCCGCAAACTGCGATCGATATCGGATCGCGCCCCTGGAACCTAACTCCCTCACTTCCCATTGACTTACATTATAAACTGGGTTTCAATTTACAACGGTTTCGATTTACAACCATTCCTTCTGGAACCTAACCCCGGCGTAAACTGAGGGCTACCTGTATTTACTGCATGTATGAAAACAAATATTGACTTCTAATCATATTATACTATTGACTTCATATTGACTTCTAATCATACTTTGCATATGCAGTACACTGTAGCCTAAAGTTTCAATGGCAATTCAAATCTAATAGTGAATAGAATATCTTGGTTGACTATAGTAGCTCTCAGCAATAAAGCACTTTTTAAGGGACATTAAACACTTTGAGATGGTAGCATAAAATGATAAATCTTTTATATGATAAAAAAATTCTGCAATATATTTTCATTAATTATTTTGCCCCCCCCCCCCTTTTATTTAATTCCATTCTGAAATTGTGAGCTTTTCAGTTCATGTTAGACATGGAAGTGCAGAACATGGTTATATTTCACACAGCCATTGGCTGCACACTCTAGTGACTTATTTATAATTGTCCATAATTAGACACAGCAGAGAAGGTAACCTAAGTTACAACATGGCAACTTTCATTGTTTTATAGACACTAAAATATTGCACATATTTTGTCAATATTTAAACAGCTAATTAAACTTTAAATACATCGACATGTTATTCTCAAACTAAACTTTTCTTTTTAATGCATCATTCTATCTAGCATTTATTTAGCATTAATGTGTCTTTAAGAAGGGCAAGAACTAAAACTTAAAATTCCACCATTCAGAAATTAAGATTCCATGTTTTCCTGCCTCTTATATAATTTTATTCTCTCCTCTGTATGTGGACTAGGCAGAAACATATAATCCGAGATTTGTTTTCCCATTGATCAGTTATTTTCTAATTTTTCTTCTATACTTTAGCTACTCAGCTAATACTTTGAAACTTTGGAGACTTTTACATACCTATAGAAGTTTTCAAAGTTTTAGATCATCACAAATTTGAAGTTGACACCTGATGTTGCTACTTACAGTATCCATCTTGGGTTGCATGTATGGAAGTTCATACACATTGAGCTCCAATTACTGAGCAGATAAGGTTGCTTTGGAGTCCTTGTGGAGCAGGTTTGTTCATGTAAGTTAAAAACTAGTGGCCATGCAACTACTGCTTATGAAGCTGCCACTTCAGAAGAGGTATAGATAAATCACCCCTAACTCATTTGTTGTGGAGTGATTAGCATGCTCTGCTCTCAAGCAACTGATGCAGGGCCCTTGAGCAAACAGCAGAGATACTGTGGGCAAACAGGTTCCCTAACATGGGTGAACAGGTTCCCTATCTGGGAAAGTTTTCAGTCCATCTAATGATACATTGAAGTTATTGAAAAAAAAAAATACTGCTGACTTATAGGTATAACAAAAGATGTTTGGAAATCTGTAATTTGTTCCCCTTATGCTTCCAAGTTACCAAGCAATTTGCAGTATGTCTATAAATGTTTCATGTTTCTGTGTTCTTTAACTCCTTATTTCCATAATAAGACATTATAAATACCATTCTGGTTACTTCTTATAGGGTTATGATCCAAGTTATTTCAAATATGTATAAATTTATTTTTTTTTTTTTACAAATCTTTGATGTATTTAATAATAGCATTATTTTCTATGCCTCTGAATTGGATTAGAGTTTTTTTGTGTTGTGGAATAGCATTTAAGAATATTTAAATTTAACATTTAATCTTGGTTAAAATGTTTTATTAAATGGACATCAAAAAAATTATTTTGTAAATCAGTTATATACAGAGATTTAAAACTATCAGCTAGATTACGAGTTTTGCGTTAAGCTGAAAAAGCAGCGTTAACAGGTCCTAACTGTAAGACTCTTGATAAAACTTAGGTTTCAACTCTTGGGAGGATCACAACTGCAGATGAAAAAAATATATATTTGTATCACCAAGACAATTGGGCTATTATGACAGCATAGACCAAGCAGTCTGAGGATAAATATAATAAACTTAGGTAAGTTGCTGTTAATGCAAGCACAGCAAATCAAAGCACACTGATTTCTCAGATCTGTTATTGCCTCACAGATAGGAATCAGTGTAGAATTGCAAGTAATTATAAAAGTCTTTTATGGTCACTAATAAGCAACACTAAACTTCCTTTATATGCCTGCCTGCAATAAATAGAGAGATTATGCAGGTGTGGTTGTTTGTACAAAAAAGAAGAGAGAGAGCAGCTTGATGTTTCTAGTTGTACTGTCCCTTTAAATAGCACACCGGAGCAGGTCTTATGAATAAGCAAGTAAGTTGAAAGGAGCACAAAGTTTGTATAACCAGAGTAGAGCTTTAGTTGTTATGGCTGCATATATATGCAGTTAAATGGAAAGCAGATTCTATTTAAGCAAAGCACTCTGTGCTGTTAAGCTCAAGATGTAATGTGAGCTTAAAACAGATAAATAGTCCTTACTTTACAAAGGTAGTCTCCCTGGCTTGTCTGTGGAATGTAGCAGGGAATGCACACATCTTGAACTCCAGGCAGGCTGACAGGTTTAGTTCAGTACTTCAATAGAAATAAATTAAGCTTGTAATTTTGCAAAGCAATGATGTCCGTTTGCAAACAGGTAGCAGTAGTGCAATGAATCCAATTAGGAAGGATCAAGAAAGGAGTCTGAAATGAAGGCTTAATTTCCAAGTAGCAGGAACAAACAAACAAACTGTGAAACAGTACTATCTGCAATAACTAAGCACCTGTTTAATGTCAAGTGATCCCTTAAGTAAAGGGAAAGGTAAAACCATGTGATGTGGAAATGGAAGGAGAGATGCAAAATACGGAGTGGAATCCTCACACTAACGCTGCTATTTCACTACTGCTGCTATTATGAGTCTTGCAGGTATAGGTGTACCACACACTTGTTTGGCCTTACCGCAAACCGACTTACGTAAACTTCGTAAACCCTTTTTTCTATGGGACTTCCATAGCGCCGGTATTACGAGTCGGTCCTGGGAGGCCAAAAAGTGAGCGGTACAGCCTCTACCGACAAGATCCGTAACGCATTCTAAAGTCAGTAGTTATGAGTTTTACACTACAAAGCTGTAGCATAAAACTCATAACTAAAGTGCTAAAAAGTACACTAATACCCATAAACTACCTATTAACCCCATAAACCGAGGCCCTCCCGCATTGCAAACACAAAAATAATTTTTTAACTCCTAATCTGCCGCTCCGGACATCGCCACCACTAGAATAAACATATTAACCCCTAAACCGCCGCACTCCCGCCTTGCAAACACTAGTTAATCATTATTAACCCCTAATCTGCCACCCCCTACATCGCCACCACCTACATTATATTTATTAACCCCTAATCTGCCGCCCCCAATGACGCTGCAACCTACATACACTTATTAACCCCTAATCTGCCGCACCCAATGTCACCGCCACTATATTAAATTTATTAACCCCTAAACCTAAGTCTAGCCCTAACCCTAACACCCCTTAATTGAAATATAATTTAAATAAATCTAAATAAAATTCCTATCATTACCTAAATTATTCCTATTTAAAACAAAATACTTACCTATAAAATAAACCCTAAGCTAGCTACAATATAACTTATAGTTACATTGTAGCTAGCTTAGGGTTTATTTTTATTTTACAGGCAAGTTTGTATTTATTTTAACTAGGTAGAATAGTTATTAAATAGTTATTAACTATTTAATAACTACCTAGCTAAAATAAATACAAATTTGCCTGTAAAATAAAACCTTACCTAAGTTACACTAACACCTAACACTACACTACAATTAAATAAATTACCTACATTAAATACAATTAAATAAATTAAATTAAATTAGCTAAATCACAAAAAAAACCCACTAAATTACAGAAAATAAAAAAAACAAATTACAGATCTTTAAACCAATAACACCTAATCTAAGAGCCATATCAAAACAAAAAAAGACCCCCCTAAATAAAAAAAAACCCTAGCCTAAACTAAACTACCAATAGCCCTTAAAAGGGCCTTTTGTGGGGGAATTGCCCCAAAGAAATCAGCTCTTTTACCTGTAAAAAAATACAAATACCCCCCCAACAGTAAAACCCACCACCCACACAACCAACCCCTCCAAATAAAATACTAACTAAAAAAACCTAAGCTCCCCATTGCCCTGAAAAGAACATTTGGATGGGCATTGCCCTTAAAATGGCATTTAGCTCTATTGCAGGCCCAAAGCCCTAACCTAAAAAATAAACCCACCCAATACACCCTTAAAAAAATCCTAACACTAACCCTTGAAGATTCACTTACCGGTAGAAGTCTTCATCCAAGCGGCAAGATGTCCTCAAGGAATCCAGCAGAAGTGGTCCTCCAGACAGGCAGAAGTCTTCATCCAGATCTTCATCCTTCCGGCGCGGAGTGGGTCCATCTTCAAGGCATCCAACGCGGAGCATCTACTTCCAACAAAGTCTTCTTGCTGAATGAATATCTCTTTAAGTGACGTCATCCAAGATGGCGTCCCTTAGATTCCGATTGGCTGATAGAATTCTATCAGCCAACCGGAATTAAGGTAGAAAAAATCCTATTGGCTAATTGGATCAGCCAATTGGATTGAGCTCGCATTCTATTTGCTGTTCCAATCAGCCAATGGAATGCAAGCTCAATCCTATTAGCTGATCCAATCAGCCAATAGGATTTTTTTCTACCTTAATTCCGATTGGCTGATAGAATTCTATCAGCCAATCAGAATCTAAGGGATGCCATCTTGGATGACGTCACTTAAAGACATATTCATTCAGCAAGAAGACTTCACAATGAGGTCAATATCCCTGAATTTAATTGATTCTATAATTGTGCTAGATATTGGTTTATTTCCTCTAAAATAAATCTTATAGAATTCTATAGACAACTGCTGCTTTTACCTCAATGTTGATCCAACAGCTTTTTCTACTTTAGTAGTACTAATTGGTTCATTTAGCTTTGCTAAAATCTCAGGTTGTAGTTGAGACATTTTGACTGTCTCACAGACATTTACTTTAACATATCCACTCACTATCTGCAGTATACAATTTTCTAAAATAATCTTATAATTCTACTGAAAATTTGATCAGATTCTCTATAAAGATTATTTTTAGGATTTAAAATTGGAAGATTCTTTGTAAGTGTAGATACATTTCATCATATAATTTTTCAGGTGTATATTTAGTATGTTTAGCTGAATACAATTTATAATTTACCCTCTAAATACAGCCTTTACTGTATAATAATCAAAATCAACATCATATCATTTTTATTCTTAAATCCCACATAATAACCTCCAACTACACACTTTTGTTTGGACCATAAATAATGTATATTGGTATAATTTGATTATTTAAAAAAAATATTAAAATAAAATACCCCAACGCAATCTTGTTTACTAATTTAGTATTATAAAGCAAAATAATCGCTATATGTCTTTTCTTTTTATAATCTAGAGCAGTGTTTCCAAACCCAGTCCTCAGAACCCTTACTAAGGCCAGATATTCATTATATCTTAACTAGAGCACAGGTGAAACAATCAGCTCACCCATCCGCTGATTATTTCACTGTCATCCTGTGTTTTGAGTGTTCCAATTACATTGCTATATATTCATGTGTTTCAAAGGGTTCAATACATCTTTTAATTTTAATTTAAGTAAACAACATGCCATGAAATTATTGTTTACCCTATTTATTATACTACAGATTTCTAGCAAATTTGGTGTAAATCCACCTACTTAGTAGTGAAAGCATTAAATATAACCAGCTGAAAACCTTAACAAGACCATTATTTTGACCTACTTGTAGAATAGATAGCTGAAATATGTTTTTTAAATATATTTGACAAACCCCCCCCCCTCATATCTCAGGACTAAATGACAAAAAATGTAAAATAAATGACTGAATTTATCAAGCTGTGACCATTGCTTCCTAAACTTTTTGTCACATCAAAGACTGAATTGTTTAGGAGGATTTAAAAGGCCTTCACTTGTACAATTGGTTGCACAAGAACAGCGGACAGGGTTGTAGAAGCATTTATGTGTGCAATGCTAAAGTCCAGCAGTAAATGCTGACTTGTAAAGTCCCGTATTTGTGTGGTCAGGTTCCCTGTCTTGAAACATTTAATATACTTTTTTTTATTCGATACACATTAGTCTCTACTCTACCTGGAAGTCCAGATGTGTTTTATCTGGCTATATTATAATTGATGTCCTTTTTAAGAAGAGTAGAGAATTAGAGAAGACATTTCCACAGAGTAATATTGGAAAATATAAATCCAATAATCTTAAAATATAAGTGAGAGTTATTTCCTATAAGGTCTTAGCATTGACATTTTAAGAAATCATCTGACAATGTCATATCATAATGCCTTTGTCTACTACCATCCAACATATTC
Organism: Bombina bombina; assembly: GCF_027579735.1. Lineage (NCBI taxonomy): Eukaryota > Metazoa > Chordata > Amphibia > Anura > Bombinatoridae > Bombina > Bombina bombina. The sequence continues at coordinate 132,800,088 of NC_069502.1, read as the reverse complement.
TTTTATATTGATAATGGAATATTATATCCTTTATATTCAAGTACGTTTTTAGACACAGAATTTATTTTTCTTAGTTGATGATGCTGGTAGGCCTTTGTTTTACAGATTATTCCTTTTAGTTCTGTTATTTTTCATTCAATTGATAGAGTATATAAATATATAAGATCAATTGAGGACCCATGAGAATTTACAATCTAGAAACCTAGATCTAGAAATTATCTATCTATCTATCTATCTATCTATCTATCTATCTATCTGTCATCTATACTGTATATTTATATATATCTATACTATAATCGTGTTTGTAACGCGTCGGTCGCCATTGCCAGTTGCGCACGCATCCTCAAAGGAATGTTGGCTGCGCAAGGCAGCCAAATGAATGTTGGCTGTGCTTGCAGCCAAAAGATATCGCTGGCACGCGCAGTCAAAAGAAAAAAAAACGTAGGAAGATTCTTTCACCACCCTGCCATTTTCGGAATCCACCTGAATGCAGTGTAGGCAAGCAAAGCTTTAAAAAACACATAACCAGCCATTACAAAATAAAGGAAAAACACTTAACCGCTCCCAAGAAAAAACAAAAAAACGAAACTCACGCATGAAATAATAAAAAAACCTAACCACCCGCACGAAGTATAACATAAAAAAAATAACTTCCCCCACGAAGTAATAACAAACAACTCAAATAACATAATTAAAATATTAACCCCCTAAACCACCAACCCCCCACATCGCAATAAACCTAATTTATCTATTAACCCCTAAACTGCCAACCCCCCACATCGCAATAAACCTAAATAACCTATTAACCCCTAAACTGCCAAACCCCACATCGCAATAAACCCTTATTAACCTATTAACACCTAAACCGCCAAACCCCCACATCGCATATTTAAAATTACAAAAAATAAAAGAAAGTCTAAAATTACAGAAAAAAATAAACAAAATTATCAAAAATAAAATAAAAATAAACCTAATCCCTATGAATATAAAAAATATTTCCCAAAATAAGAACATCCCCTAATCTAAACTACCAATAGCCATTAAAGGGCCTTTTGTAGGGCATTGCCCTAAGTTAAACAGCTATTTTACATTTAGAAAATACTAAGTCCCCGTTAATAGTAAATCCCCCCCACCCACAAAACCCCCCAAAATAAAAAAATAACACTAAAAATAACTAAACTACCCATTTCCCCTAAAGTGGCATTTGTATGGGCATCGACCTTAAAAGGGCATATAGCTCTTTTACTGCCCTTAAAAGGACATTCAGATCTTTTACAAGCCCATTACATCCCTAATCTTAAAAAAAAAAAAAAAAATAATAATAAAAAAAAAGCCTAAGTCTAACCCCCAAATAGGTACACACCGTTCAATACAAAAAAAAGGAAAGAATACACTTATAACACTCCTGGGTCTAATTAGGCTGTAATAAATGTAGGGGATAACTTATCACTAACTAATCGTTAGAGAATGGAAAAGGGAGAGACAGAAATAAATAAAATTAAAATATAACTTTTATTGGGGTCAGATAAAATTAGGATAATTGATTAAAAACACACTTAGATACCGAATGTAGTAATTGTATATATGTACAAGGTAGTTCATATGATATATGGTAATGTATTCAAGATACTGAATGAATTAACAAGTACCAATATTATAAATAACACCTACAGTAGGTTATCGTAAATAAATGCCCAATGGTGTATAGCACTGAGATTGCACTCAATGTTGAGTTGGTAAATTATATAAATATTAAATGTTATAACACTCTTAGGTATAAAGAACATTACAGTAATATGGTGTTAGACAAGACTAACTGTTGCCATATGTTATACTACACCCAACTGGCATAAATATTGTTCCACCAAGGTACTACGTAAAAAAATGTAAGACTGATATATATGAACATTAAATGCACTGTATTATATTAGAGTGCAAGGGCGTTGAAACAAATGAACAGTAGCTGCTGTAGTGCTATTTTTGCCGTAATCATACTGGGCTGTTTATACCAAGTAATTAATTATCCAGATAATATAATAGTATCTAGACCTGATATTACACTCAATAATGATTTTTTAAATGGAGTTAACAATCTTGCAGATATTGTGTCTTAAAGGGTCAACATCACGTAATATTGCACCAGTATGCAGCAAGTAAACAGATACTGCTTGTAACTAAATTGTGAATTGCACAGATAGAAAAATTTCTACTAGAAGGTAGAGGGAAGCAGCACTCTTACTCCATAGTCCTTAAAATCCAAAAGGTTTATTTCAAAAAATGTTTAAAACACGTAGAAAAGTAGACAAGCACAGCACAATACAAATGCAAGCTATACAGGTGGAGGGGGGGGGAGCAAATCCTTACATGTTTCGTGCTATGCAGCACTTAATCATAGGATAGCTCACCACCTGTGCAGCACACCTTTAAAGGAGCAATGGCCAATCATTCAAAGCCATAGTATACCCAAAATGAATGTCTTAAAGGCATACTGCACAGGTGTGAGAAGAAATGGTGTAACATAATAATACAGAAAAAGTACTTATTACATAAGAAGTACAGAAATGAAAATAAAAATAAAAATAAAAATAAAAATGAATGTAAAAAACACATCAATAAATCATGTTACACAAGATCCGAATTAGTCTCAAAAAGAAAAATAATATTATAATTGTAATTGTAAATCTGATTATAGATCTAAGACAGATGAGATATAGTAATGAAAGATATATATCTATATCATCATATACACAAGGCAAGACAAAAATGTTTTCAAAGGCAATAAAGTACAAGTCAAATGAAATATACAACTTTTGATAAAACCTTAGAAAAAGTGGTATTGATTTTTCAAAATGTCATGCACTGATTGTGTTCATATTCACATTACCATGTTAACAGTGGGATTGAAAAAACTGAACATAACTTATGTTTTCAGAAATCAGAATTTTGGAGTCTGATATACATATGTTATAAGTGTATTATAAAACTGTCAATTTTTTTTCATATTTTTTCATATTTTTTCATATTTTTTCATATCCCTTCATATTTTTTCACAGTGGTAGATAAATACAAAAATAAAAAAAGTTAATGTGAAAACATATACAGATATGTATAATTGTATATATCAAGGTGTCAAAATATGAAGATATGTGAATGTAATACTAAATATATTTAGAATGAGAGTAAGAGTAAAGCAAAAATATGAACAAATAATTTTTGATGAATATTCTTGATATGACTACGACAATGGGTGTCTACATAGATGGGACTTATTTAAGATGGCACAAGTTACTCAACAAAGTAACTAATGTCCCATTCTTTATTTAGACCAAAAGGTACCCTCGTGTTAAGTTTCCAAATCCAAAAAAGTTCTTTCTTGGACAATATATTGTAAATGTTTCCTCCCCTAATGGGCTTTTTGGCTATGTCTATTACTTTAACAGTAAATTTTGGCTGATCAGTAAAATGTATGCAATTGAAATGTCTTGCTACACTCGAATCCTTGTTATAATTTTTAATATCCCTTCTGTGCTCTCCTATTCTTGATCTAAGGGCACGTGAGGTCTGACCAACATACTGTTCAGAACAGAGGGTACAGTCTATGAGATAGACGACGAATGTTGTACTGCAATTAGCGTAATGATTAATCTTAAAATTCTGTTTAGTTACATGACTGGTGAATTCAGTCTCCATAGATATCTGTAAACAAGTAAGACAGTTTCTAGATAGACATCTAAAAGTGCCCTTCTTATTCAACCACTGGCACCCCCTTGGACCCACTTGGCTGTTCACCATGCTGGGCGCAAGCTTTTTAGCAAGTGTGGGTGCCTTTTTAGGCACAAATTTGACCTTATCTACATATTTTTGCTTTACTCTTACTCTCATTCTAAATATATTTAGTATTACATTCACATATCTTCATATTTTGACACCTTGATATATACAATTATACATATCTGTATATGTTTTCACATTAACTTTTTTTATTTTTGTATTTATCTACCACTGTGAAAAAATATGAAGGGATATGAAAAAATATGAAAAAATATGAAAAAATATGAAAAAAATTTGACAGTTTTATAATACACTTATAACACATGTATATCAGACTCCAAAATTCTGATTTCTGAAAACATAAGTTATGTTCAGTTTTTTCAATCCCACTGTTAACATGGTAATGTGAATATGAACACAATCAGTGCATGACATTTTGAAAAATCAATACCACTTTTTCTAAGGTTTTATCAAAAGTTGTATATTTCATTTGACTTGTACTTTATTGCCTTTGAAAACATTTTTGTCTTGCCTTGTGTATATGATGATATAGATATATATCTTTCATTACTATATCTCATCTGTCTTAGATCTATAATCAGATTTACAATTACAATTATAATATTATTTTTCTTTTTGAGACTAATTCGGATCTTGTGTAACATGATTTATTGATGTGTTTTTTACATTCATTTTTATTTTTATTTTTATTTTTATTTTCATTTCTGTACTTCTTATGTAATAAGTACTTTTTCTGTATTATTATGTTACACCATTTCTTCTCACACCTGTGCAGTATGCCTTTAAGACATTCATTTTGGGTATACTATGGCTTTGAATGATTGGCCATTGCTCCTTTAAAGGTGTGCTGCACAGGTGGTGAGCTATCCTATGATTAAGTGCTGCATAGCACGAAACATGTAAGGATTTGCTCCCCCCCCTCCACCTGTATAGCTTGCATTTGTATTGTGCTGTGCTTGTCTACTTTTCTACGTGTTTTAAACATTTTTTGAAATAAACCTTTTGGATTTTAAGGACTATGGAGTAAGAGTGCTGCTTCCCTCTACCTTCTACTATTTGGATTGGGCTTGATCCGCATTTCTAGCTGGCACCACGCCAACAGTGCTTCTCTTTTCTTTTGCCGATTTTCTGGGGCTGCAATTGGATAGCAGCGCACACACCCCCTTCAGGCTGTAGCGACGTCACTCTCCTACCCACAGAAAAATTTCTACTACCTATACGTTATGACATACTGTTAAACCTCATATAATAGTGTAAATAGACATAATAATAATGTTGCCTATAACAAGTGATGTAAAGTAACCAATGGTCAATTCACAGAAGGCTGGATTAAATAGGTAGTAAGTATGATGTGATATACCTTTAAATTTGCACATCACAAGTACTTCCTTCCTATTTAAGGAAACATTCTAGCCTCATTCTGGGCCTGAAAATTGAAGTTGTTCCTTCACAGTTCACTTTGTCTCCTGTGAAATAACTTTGTTCTTAGACTTTACTAAGTCTTTCAGGTCCTTAAGCTCATTTCTTACTATATGCGCTGCATATTCTGTTGCTACCTTTACTCCCTACCGGAACCAGCCTGCCAGATTACTACGCTTACCGGAACTTCTTACTACAGACGCCGAAGTCGCACTCACACTGAGCGGTTACCGGAGCTCAATCTGCCTGCCTGTCAGCTCCTTTTAGCTCTCTCATACCCACGCTGCCTCAACCTCCCTGGTTACAAGCTAAGTACCGCTCTCCACGCACAAATACTTACCTTGTTATTTTTGTATCAATCCTATATACGATTGCCTTTTTTGTATATTAACCTGTCATCTGGAAAAGTACTTTTGATACGTGTTTGGGATATATGAGAGTGTGTTTGGACTGTACATATTTTATTGAGTGCTTGTGTGAGTGCGTGAAAACCTTGCTTATACATAAAAGCAACAACTTTTCCCTGGATATTATTGAACTGCCATTTGAGTGATTTAACCCATTTATTACTCTCATTTTCTCTGTGGTTCTCCTTGTTATATCATTCTTATATCAGTGCCTATCCACATTTTCTTATGTGTTATTGCAAGATATAATTTCATGTATATTAAATCAATTACTAAACTAAAGCCTCACCTTATATAACAAGTTGAACAAGTGATTTCTTCTTGCTTATTATAAGAAAAGAGCAACAAAACCTTTATTTTTGTCATAGATTTGTATTCACCATTTAAAGTGATTGTGAATATCACAGAATTTTCAGGCCTATAAAATATAGGACATACCACTAATAATAAATATGGATCCCAGTGAAATAAAGAATGAAATCACTAATATCAATCAAAAATTGGAATACTTAGCAAGGGCTTTAACTGAATTACAAACAGAAAACAAGGCACTTAAAACACTAGTAAAATAATGTTTACCTGTGAAAAGTTTAGAAACACCTGAACCACATATTAATTACCCACAAACCTTCACTGGTAAACGAAGTGAATATAGAGATTTTAAAAATGCTTGTAATTTACTTTTCTCACTTAGGCCTAAGACTTATCATTCTGAAAGAATCAAAGTATGCACCACTATCTCTTTCCTCCAGGGGGAGCCCCGCTCATGGGCTAATACATTTTTTGAGAATAACCATCCAATACTTGATTCTTTGGAAGAATTTTTTCTAGCAATGACATCCTTATATGAGGACTCTCACACTCAGATCACTGCAGAAACAAAACTAAGATCTTTGAAACAAGGAAAAAGGAACGTAGAAGAATACATCACTGAGTTCCAAATGTGGATTGATGATTCTAAGTGGAATGAAATAAGTTTAAAGAACCAATTCAGATTGGGACTTTCTGAATCTTTAAAAGATGAGTTGTCCCGCTTGGAGATGCCTGAATCTTTAAACGGTCTCATAAAATTGAGCACAACTCTGGATCGTAGACTACGCGAAAGGAAGGCTGAAAGGGCTTCTTTTGATGTAACACCGCAACGTTCATATCATTACACTCCAACCCAGGAAAAGGGTACATCTAATCAAACTCCAATGGAAATTGGAGCTATAAGGGAACCCCTTACACCCGAAGAAAAGGCCAGACGTAAATCTGAAAACCTTTGTTTATATTGTGGGCAAAAGGAACATTCCGTCTCAAACTGCCCAAATCTTCTAAGACAAAAAAAGGGTAAGATGCTTATAAAACATAATATTTTACTCCTTGCTCAAAACCCTCAACTGACTGTTGATCTTTCTTTACAGTGGGATCAGAAAAACATACGATCTAAAGCGTTGATCGATTCTGGGGCAGCCGGAAATTATATTAATATATCTTTTGTTAAATTAAATAAAATCCCTATTGTTTGCAAGGCACAACCAGTATCTGTTAAACTCATTGACGGCACACACATACAAAATGGTCCCATTACACATCAAATAATACCACTTTTAGTGACTACTGATAAAGGCCATACTGAATATCTGTCCTTTGATTTAATCACTATCCATATGCATACTCTTATTCTAGGATTTTCTTGGCTAAACAAACATAATCCCAGCATTGACTGGTCAAGCACACAGCTAACTTTAGAATCACCATACTGTTTAAATACCTGTTATCCTTTTCAGCTAATCTCTACCATAGAAAAAGAACTACCAGAAATTTATCAGGATCTGGCAGAGGTGTTTGACTTAAAAGAAGCAGAAAATCTCCCTCCTCATAGGGAGTTTGACTGCCCTATTGATATAATACCAGGGTCTCAAATACCTCACGGTAAAATATACCCATTATCACAAGAAGAGTTAACTTATTTACGCTCTTATCTCGACGACAACCTCTGAAAGGGTTTTATATCACATTCAACATCACCAGCATCAGCTGGAATGTTTCTAGTACGTAATAAAGACGGTACTATAAGACCTATCATTGATTATAGAGCTTTAAATGAAATAACTATTAAAAACAGATACCCTCTACCACTTATACCTGAATTATTAGAACGATTGAATGAAGCAACTATCTATTCCAAACTTGACCTTAAGGGGGCTTATAACCTCATACGTATGAAAGAAGGTCATGAATGGAAAACCGCCTTTAGAACCCGCTACAGGCTTTTCCAATATAATGTGATGCCGTTTGGTCTGAGCAATGCTCCCGCAACCTTTCAGCATTTTATTAATGAAATATTCCATGATCTCATGGACATTTGTGTTATCATATACTTAGATGACATCTTGATATATTCCAAAACTCCCTATGAACACGAAAAGCACGTAATATGGGTACTTACTCGTCTTAAGGAACACAAATTATACGCCAAGTTAGAAAAATGCGTGTTCCATGTTTCTAAGATAAAATTCTTAGGTTATATACTCACTCCTGATTTCTGCTATTATTGATTGGCCTATTCCCACCACTGTAAAATCACTACAACGCTTCATTGGTTTCGCCAATTTTTACCGAAAGTTTATTAAAAAAATTTCTTCAATAGTCAGACCACTAACCCAATTAACCAGTGTTAATCAAAAATTCAAGTGGTCTGACAAAGCACAAGAAACCTTTGATACTCTTAAAGAACTATTCACCACTGCTCCAATACTTTCGCTCCCCAATTTTGAAGCTCAATTCCAACTCGAAGTGGATGCCTCAAACACTGGCATAGGAGCAGTACTTTCTCAAAAGCAAGGTGATGATGGTGAAATTCACCCAATCGCTTTTTTCTCCAGAACATTAACTAGTGCTGAAGTTAACTATAGTGTGGGTGATAAGGAACTTCTGGCTATAAAGAGTGCTCTAGAACAATGGAGACACCTCTTAGAAGGATCAAAACTTCCCTTCATAATATTTACTGACCATAAGAACCTTGAATACTTGAAGAAGAACAAAACTTTGACAGCCAGACAAGCAAGATAGTCTTTATTCTTAGACCGCTTTAACTTCATCATCACCTACAAACCAGGAACTCAAAATACGAAAGCTGATGCTCTATCTAGAATATCAGAAACTTCACCCCATGATCCACCTAATTATACTATCTCACCTGAAAAGTTCATTGGTGTCCTCACACCTATAGAACAAGAAGTACATAATGAATTAAAAGAAGATACAATACCTCACCAGTATTGTTCCAAAGACCCTCAAACCGGCCTATACTATCATAACAATCAATTATATGTACCCGAGAGTATCAGATCATCAGTCCTCTCACATACCCATGATGATATAATTTCTGGACATCCGGGAATCCAAATAACCATTGACCTCACCAGACGTAATTTCTGGTGGCCAGGCATGAATAAATACATCTATGAATATGTATCCGGGTGTGAGAATTGTGCTTGAAACAAATTAGTTCACAAAAGACCAATTGGTTTACTTACACCTCTGCCTATTCCGGATAAACCATGGAGTACCATAGCAATGGATTTCATTGTTGAATTACCTCTTTCACAACAAAATAACACGATCATGGTAATAGTGGATCATTTAACCAGACTAGCACATTTCATCCCTCTCAAGGGATTACCCACAGCTATAACAACTGCTAGAGTTTTTCTTGACCAAGTAGTTAGATTACATGGACTACCGACCAACATAGTTACAGACAGGGGAACCCAGTTTACATCCTCTTTCTGGAGATCTCTATGTAAACTGTTAAAGATTGACCATCGATATACGACTGCTTTCCATCCACAGACAAATGGACTAACAGAGAGACTGAATCAGACCATAGAGCAATTCTTACGTTGTTATATATCACATCTCCAAGATGACTGGTCAGTTTATCTCCCCATGGCTGAATTCACATATAACAATTCTTTAAGCGCCTCTATCAAAACCTCCGCCTTTCATGCGACATATGGTTTTCACCCTAACACTATATCTCTTTCTAATAAAGCAGTAAATTTCCCTGTAGCTACAGAATTTACATCCAATCTCCAAGAAAGACTAAATGTCCTGAAGTTACATCTGAAGGAAGCAAAAAACTATCAAAAAAGAAATTATGATCTAACTCATGGACAAGGCCCTGATTACAAGATTGGGGACTTAGTACTCCTTTCAACTAGGAATCTCAAACTTCATGTTCCAAGCAAAAAACTTGCTAATCAGTTTTTGGGTCCTTTCCCAATAGAACAAGTAATCAATTCCAATGTGGTAAAACTTAAATTGCCTACAGATTATAAAATTCATCCATCTTTTCATATCTCTTTGTTGAAACCATATCCTGTCAAAGTTCGCACTTCTGACTCACCCCCACCTCCTGTAATGGTGGATAACCAGGAGGAATTTGAGGTAGAATCCATACTTGACTCTAGGATAAATAGACATAAATTGGAATATCTCATTAAATGGAAAGGTTACGGCCCAGAAGATAACTCCTGGCTCATTCATTCATATGTTCATTCACGCCAGTTGGTCAGGGCTTTCCATAGGAAATACCCCCTCAAACCGCATCTGGAATCCCCAGGGGTGATTCCCTGAGGGGGGGGACATGTGATATACCTTTAAATTTGCACATCACAAGTACTTCCTTCTTATTTAAGGAAACATTCTAGCCTCATTCTGGGCCTGAAAATTGAAGTTGTTCCTTCCCAGTTCACTTTGTCTCCTGTGAAATAACTTTGTTCTTAGACTTTACTAAGTCTTTCAGGTCCTTAAGCTCATTTCTTACTATATGCGCTGCATATTCTGTTGCTACCTTTACTCCCTACCGGAACCAGCCTGCCAGATTACTACGCTTACCGGAACTTCTTACTACAGACGCCGAAGTCGCGCTCACACTGAGCGGTTACCGGAGCTCAATCTGCCTGCCTGTCAGCTCCTTTTAGCTCTCTCATACCCATGCTGCCTCAACCTCCCTGGTTACAAGCTAAGTACCGCTCTCCACGCACAAATACTTACCTTGTTATTTTTGTATCAATCCTATATACGATTGCCTTTTTTGTATATTAACCTGTCATCTGGAAAAGTACTTTTGATACGTATTTGGGATATATGAGAGTGTGTTTGGACTGTACATATTTTATTGAGTGCTTGTGTGAGTGCGTGAAAACCTTGCTTATACATAAAAGCAACAACTTTTCCCTGGATATTATTGAACTGCCATTTGAGTGATTTAACCCATTTATTACTCTCATTTTCTCTGTGGTTCTCCTTGTTATATCATTCTTATATCAGTGCCTATCCACATTTTCTTATGTGTTATTGCAAGATATAATTTCATGTATATTAAATCAATTACTAAACTAAAGCCTCACCTTATATAACAAGTTGAACAAGTGATTTCTTCTTGCTTATTATAAGAAAAGAGCAACAAAACCTTTATTTTTGTCATAGATTTGTATTCACCATTTAAAGTGATTGTGAATATCACATATGATGACCATAATCACACAAACACAAAATTGGGCAAAATTGTCCCGCAGTTTAGTTAGTGTTTAGTATACATCCCTCCCTCACTTCCACAGTGTATGGTAAACTTGTAAGAAAATGGATATGTGGATGTTATCTGCAGTTTAATTTTATGACACTCTTCAGGTATGAGAAAAGTTGGAGGCTACAGCTGAGTAATGCAGTGTTAGACCAAACTAATTGTTGCCAATTTAATTGTTATGCTGCACACAACCGGCAAATAATTGTTCCACCACGGTACTCCGTTAAAAAAATGTAAGACTGAAATACATGATGAAGTGGATAAATTATCTAGAGATGACTTATTGATGTACAAAGTGAAACACAGCACATGAAGTAATGAAATCACACAGAAACCTAACAACATACAGTCTAGAGTATAACAGTATTTGTAATATTGTGAAACAAAGTATTCCCATACTACACACAGATCCTGTGCTAAAGGAAATTGTAAAAGGGGGCTGTGATTTCATATCTAGAAGAGGAAAGACTATAGGAAACCATGTCTCACCCTCTGATTGCACAAAAAAGACAAGTAGCGCCTGTTGGCTTAAACAAAGAAAAGGATTCTTAAAGTACAGAAAGAATATCTGTAAAACTTGTGAATATGTGACTGAGGGTGAGACATTTGTTTCAACTAGCACTGATAATGTACACAAAATTAATTTTTATATCAACTGTGACACCACACATGTGATATATTTGTTAACCTGTATGGGGTGATCTAAGCAGCACACAGGGAAAACAAAGCGCTCCCTCAAAGATAGATTTCTTGCCCATGTGAGATCCATTGAGGACCCTCATTCTGATACTCCCATAGCAAGGCATTTTAGGGAATATAACAATTCAGATGTAAAGCTATTAAATGTTCATGCTATTGACCATGTCCCCTTATGGAGAAAGGGAGGTGATAGAGAGGAAAAATTGGGTCTCAGAGAAGTATTCTGGATTTTTACCCTTAATACTTCAATACCATATAAAGTGTATAGACTCTGAGACAAATTTGAGATGTAGTTCTTCCAAATAATAGAATTTATATAAAGTATTTAACCTAATTTAGAGAATTTAGTATTATAGTTAATATTTAATATTTCTATTGTAGATCAACTCTGTGTGCACTGTATGTATATATTCTTTAATTGCTGAAGTTAAATGAGGACTTTTTATATGGTGAGCATATGCCTTTAAGAATTAAGTATTTAAGGGATAGAGTAGGCAAGAATACTGTGGGCAGTGAACAAGTGCTGTTTGAGCACGAAACATGTCTGTTGCACAGATTCTTGCAGTCCTCATTTACTTTGCCTAGTGTCTGAATTTTCAGTTGTGGAAGACTGGATTCAACTTTATATGTTTTTAACATTATATGAAATAAAGACTTGTGACTTTTTACCCAAAGGAGAGCCCGGATATTCTTTTTTGTTTCTATATATAATGATCTAAATATATATATATATATATATATATATATATATATATATATATATATAGGTAAACCAAAATTCATTACAATTATGGGGGAGATAAAAAACTGAAATTAAAATCCTCCATGTCTCAAAATTAAATCAATGTAAACATTTGCATAGGAAATTAGCACATCTAGGCAAGATTCCCTGCTTATTTTTTCCCAGAAATACTTCATATACAATGTTACCAATGCACAAGAGAATTCTGGGTAAGATATGGGAATTGGATATGCAAATTCTCTGTTTTTTTGCTTCAAATACTGTTTTAACACAGTGATCCTTTTAACAGGATTATTGCAGCAAACCAGAAATCACTTACTAGACAGCCTGTTTCGTTCTTTTTAGAACTCATCAGTAGGAGATAGATTTCAGGTTGCTACATTGGTAAAGCTACTTTCAGGGTTAAACTAAAATTCATTAAAAAGATGGGGGAGATAAAAAAACTGAAATTAAAATCCTCCATGTCTCAAAATTAAATCAATGTTTAATGTTTTGTTTAAAAAAACATCAGATATATGTAGAAATATTTATTTATGAATAAATAGAACATAATCCATTACGTAAATAACATTGGAATATGAAATATTAATATTTTCAAGTCGGGTTAGCAATAATGAGAATATGTGTTTGCTCGAGAGTGGGTGTTTTTTTCCACTTTTATTTCTCTATTTACTTCTATGGCGGAATACCTGAATACACACCCGATATTCTAAGTTCTGATTTTTGTCCTAGTCGGGTTACCGCTAGAGCAAAAACAGTTTACTTTCAACTTGTAATACGAGCAAAACCTGACTAGCACAAAAATCTTAATTCTAGCGGAGTTATCGCTCTAGCGGAATCACAAAATACCGCTCCACTTGTAATCTTGCCCTGTATGAGGTTTGTTTGCAAAAACAATATGGTTTCAAGAATGAAGTACATACTGAAAAGACAAAAACAGTTCATAAAAAAAATACTGGCTCAGAAAAGGATAAGGAAAATGGAGAATAGAACAAAAATGGACAAAGAAGTTAATCAGAAAGGCTAAAACTCATGCAGGAATGAAAATTAGAGCACATTCAGTAAATATGTTGACAAAACAATCTTTAGATATATCAGTGAAAAGAGAAAACTTAGGGAGGGATGGTAAGACTCAAGGCCTCAATCCGATATAAATCGTCGTCCGCAAAAGCCGGCGACGCCAAATTTTGTGCTGGTTTGGTATCACATATACGGCATAACATAGAAGTTATGCTCGTATATTTCTGCCTTCGGCCGTAGTTTTTTGGCCCATAGACAGGTATACCAAACCAGCGCAGTTTGGTATCCAATATACAGCATAAGGACTTACATGGCGAAAATGGAGAAATCTTACTCCATTTTCACCTCGCCACAAATTGCAGACGTAGTAAGCCTTACGCTGTGTATTGGAGCCCCGTAACTCCCTAAACTAGCTGCAAAATAAAACCTAACACCTAACGCATGCGCAATGTCTATCTGTCAACCACGATCCCTAATAAAGTGTTTAACCCTAAACTGCCGCTCCCGGACCCCGCCGCCACCTACATTAAATGTCTAACCCCCTAATGTGAGCCCCCTACACCGTCGCCACCTACATTAAAATTAATAACCCCTTATGTAATCCCCCTACACCGTCGCCATCTATATTAAAATTATTACACCCTAATGTGAGCCCCCTACCCTGCCGCCACTTATTTTAACTATATTACCCCCTAATCTAATCCCCCTACACCGCCGCTACCTATATTAAATGTATTAACCCCTAATCTAATCCCCCTACACCACCGCCACCTATATTAAATGTATTAACCCCTAATCTAATCCCCCTACACCGCCGCCACCTATAATAAATTTATTAACCCCTAAAATACTAAAATGTCCCTACCCTAAACTAAATTAAAAATAGCCCTGAAAAGGGCTTTTTGCGTGGCATTGCCCCAAAGTAACCAACTCTTTTACCAGCCCTTAAAAGGGCCTTTTGCAGGGCATTGCCCCAAAGTAACCAGCTCTTTTACCAGCCCTTAAAATGGCTTTTTGCGGGGCATTGATTGTCACAAAGTAATCAGCTCTTTTGCCTGTAATGTAATCTAATCCCCCTACACCGCCACCACCTATATTAAATATATTAACCCCTAATCTGACCCCCCTACACCGCCGCCACCTATATTAACTATATTAACCCTAATTATATTAGGGTTAATATAGTTAATATAGTTATTATATTACATATATTAACTATATTAACCCTATCTAACTCTAACACCCCTAACTTAATTATTATTAAAATAAATCTAAATAATATTAATAATATTAACTAAATTATTCCTATTTAAAACTAAATACTTACCTATAAAATAAACCCTTAGATAGCTACAATATAATTCATAATTACATTGTAGCTATTTTAGGGTTTATATTTATTTTACAGGTAACTTGGTATTTATTTTAACTAGGTACAATAGCTATTAAATAGTTAATAACTATTTAATAGCTACCTAGTTAAAATAATTACCAATTTACCTGTAAAATAAATCCTAACCTAAGTTACAAATACACCTACACTATCAATAAATTAATTAAATAAACTACAAATATCTAAACTAAAGTACAATTAAATACACTTAACTCAATTACAAAAACAAACAAACACTAAATTACAAAAAATAAAAAAAGATTACAAGATTTTTAAGCTAATTACACCTTTTCTAAGCCCCCTAATAAAATAACAAAGCCCCCCAAAATAAAAAAATGTCCCTACCCTAATCTAAATTACAAAAGTAAGCAGATCTATTACCAGCCCTTAAAAGGGCCTTTTGTGGGGCATTGCCCCAAAGTAATCAGCTCTTTTACCTGTAAAAAAAACAACAATCCCCCCATTACAACCTACCACCCACATACCCCTACTCTAACCCACCCAATCCCCCCTTAAAAAACCTAAGTCTAACTCCCAAGTGCTCCTTACCTGACCTGAAGACCGGCGGAGAATTTTCCTGTTCCAGGCGGAGAAGTCTTCTTCCAGGCAGCGACCTCTTCTTCTTCCAGGATCCAGCCGGCGCGGAGCGGAGGAGTTGAAGACCGATGACCGCGGAGCTGAAGACCGTCCATCTGGAACTGAAGACCGGCGATGCTGGAACTGAAGATCGGCGACGCTGTAACTGAAGACCGCTGGAACTGAAGACCAGAGCCGGAGCGTGGAGGATCCTCTTCATACGATCGCCGCCATACACTGAATAGGAATTCAAGGTAAGCAATTAAAAATGGCGTCCCTTGAATTCCTATTGGCTGATTTGAGCCTTCAAATTCAAATCAGCCAATCGGATGCAAGCTACTTTAATTCTATTGGCTGATTTGAATAGCTAATAGAATAAGAGCTACTGTGATTCTATTGGCTATTCTAATCAGCCAGCATTGCCGATCTTCAGTTCCAGCATCGCCGGTCTTCAGTTCCAGATGCACAGTCTTCAGCTCCGCGGTCATCGGTCTTCAACTCCTCTGCTCCGCTCCGGCTGGATCCTGGAAGAAGAAGAGGTCGCCGCCTGGAAGAAGACTTCTCCGCATGGAACAGGACCTTCACCGCCCCTTCTTCAGGACAGGTAAGGAAGGAGCACTTGGGGGTTAAAGTTAGGTTTTTTAAGGGGGATTGGGTGGTTAGAGTAGGGGTATGTGGGTTGTAATGGGTGGGGGGTTGTTGTTTTTTTTATAGGTAAAAGAGCTGATTACTTTGGGGCAATGCCCCACAAAAGGCCCTTTTAAGGGCTGGTAATAGAGCTGATTACTTTTGTAATTTAGATTAGGGTAGGGACATTTTTTTATTTTGGGTGGCTTTGTTATTTTATTAGGGGGCTTAGAATAGGTGTAATTAGCTTCAAAATCTTATAATCTTTTTTTATTTTTTGTAATTTAGTGTTTGTTTTGTTTTGTAATTTAGTTTAGTGTATTTAATTGTATTTTAGTTTAGATATTTGTAGTTTATTTAATTAATTTATTGATAGTGTAGGTGTATTTGTAACTTCGGTTAGGATTTATTTTACAGGTAAATTGGTAATTATTTTAACTAGGTAGCTATTAAATAGTTATTAACTATTTAATAGCTATTGTACCTAGTTAAAATAAATGCCAAGTTACCTGTAAAATAAATATAAACCCTAAAATAGCTACAATGTAATTATGAATTATATTGTAGCTATCTTTGGGTTTATTTTATAGGTAAGTATTTAGTTTTAAATAGGAATAATTTAGTTAATATTATTAATATTATTTAGATTTAATTTAATAATAATTAAACTAGGGGTGTTAGAGTTAGATAGGGCTAATATAGTTAATATATATAATATAATAACTATATTAACTATATTAACCCTAATATAATTAGGGTTAATATACGTAGTTAATATAGGTGGCGGCGGTGTAGGGGGATTAGATTAGGGGTTAATATATTTAATATAGGTTGCGACGGTGTAGGGGGATTAGATTAGGGGGTAATATATTTATTATAGGTGGCGGCGGCATAGGGGAATTAGATTAGGGGGTAATACATTTATTATAGGTGGCGGCGGTGTAGGGGGATTTAGATTACAGGCAAAAGAGCTGATTACTTTGTGACAATGCCCCGCGAAAAGCCCTTTTAAGGGCTGGTAAAAGAGCTGGTTACTTTGGGCCAATGCCCCGCAAAAGGCCCTTTTAAGGGCTGGTAATAGAGCTGGTTACTTTGGGGCAATGCCACACAAAAAGCCCTTTTCAGGGCTATTTGTAGGGTTAGACGTAGGTTTAGTGGTAGGGAAATTTTAGTATTTTAGTTAATAAATTTAATATAGGATGCGGCGGTATAGGGGGATTAGATTAGGGGTTAATAATTTTAATATAGGTGGCGGCGGTGTAAGGGGGATTAGATTAGGGGTTAATAATTTTAATATAGGTGGCGGCGGTGTAAGGGGGATTAGATTAGGGGTTAATAATTTTAATATAGGTGGCGGCGGTGTAAGGGGGTCAGATTAGGGGGTAGTACATTTAATATAGGTGGCGGCGGTGTAGGGGGCTCACATTAGGGGTTAATATAGTTTAAATAGGTGGCAGCGGTGTTGGGGGCTCACATTAGGGGTTAAAATAGTTTAAATAGGTGGCGGCAGTGTGGGGGGATCATATTAGGGGTAATAAAGTTTAAATAGGTGGCGGCAGTGTAGGGGGATCATATTAAGGGTAACATAGTTAATGTAGGTGGCGGCGGGGTAGGGGGCTCACATTAGGGGGTAAAACATTTAATGTAGCTAGCGGCGGTGTAGGGGGGTCAGATTATGGGGTAATATAGATAATGTAGCTGGCGGCGGGGGCCGGGAGCGGCGGTTTAGGGGTTAATATATTTATTGTTAGGAGTGAGAGGGGGGATTGCGGATAGAGGGGTATACGTGTCGGGCTATGTTTGGGAGGCGTGTTAGACAGTTACGGGTTATTTTATAACTTAGTGAGTTTTTTTATGCAGCGGCAGTTTCTAGAGTGTTGTAAGTCACTGGCGGCTCCAGAAATTTATACTTACGCAGATTTCTGGACATCGCTGGTTTGTCAGATTTACGGCACTTTAGCATCTGACGGTGCTGTATATGAGATAGCTCGAGTTGCGAGCTGAAACTATGGGCGGCGCAGGTTTCCACGCTTGCGCCGAAACCTGTGCCATATATCGGATCGTGCCCCAGGACTGATAAACAAATAGCAAACTGTCAAACTGATTACTTTTGACTTCACGGCAGACTGTAAAGATAGTGAAATTCAATTTAGTAATGTTACTTTTATAAGACAATGTGAGTAGTATTTTTCTTTTTACAGAGGAAGAGGTTTTAATGGCTTTATTAAAAATAAAAGTAAATCGGCTAGATTACGAGTTTTGCGGTATGAGTGAAAAAGCAGCATTAAGGCTCATAACGCTGCTTTTTCACTCCCGCTGGTATTATGAGTCTTGAAGGTTTAGGGGCACCGGACAATTTTTTTGCCTTAACACAAATTAACTTACACAATTTGCGTAAAATCTTTTTTCAATGGGACCTCCATAGCGCCGATATTACAAGCTTTTTCTGGGAGGCCAAAAAGTGAGCGGTACAGCCTATCCCGCAAGATTCGTAAACTCAATCTAAAGTTAGTAGTTATGAGTTTTACACTACAAAGCTGTAGCATAAAACTCATAACTAAAGTGTTAAAAAGCACACTAACACCCATAAACTACCTATTAACCCCTAAACCGAGGCCCTCCCGCATTGCAAACACTAAAATTAAATTATTAACCCCTAATCTGCTGCTCCCAACATCGCCGCCACTATAATAAACAAATTGACCCTTAAAATGCCGCACTCCCGTATCGCAAACACTAGTTAAATATTATTAACCCCTAATCTGCCGCCACCTACCTTAATTTATTAACCCCTAAACCTAAGTCTAACCCTAACCCTAACACCCCCCAACTTAAAATTATAATTAAAATAAATCTAATTAAAAATTGCTATCATTACCTAAGTAATTCCTGTTTAAAACTAAATACTTACCTATAAAATAAACCCTAAGCTAGCTACAATATAACTAATAGTTACATTGTATCTAGCTTAGGGTTTATTTTTATTTTACAGGCAAGTTTGTATTTATTTCAACTAGGTAGAATAGTTACTAAATATTTATTAACTATTTACTAACTACCTAGCTAAAATAAATACAGGGAGTGCAGAATTATTAGGCAAATGAGTATTTTGACCACATCATCCTCTTTATGCATGTTGTCTTACTCCAAGCTGTATAGGCTCGAAAGCCTACTACCAATTAAGCATATTAGGTGATGTGCATCTCTGTAATGAGAAGGGGTGTGGTCTAATGACATCAACACCCTATATCAGGTGTGCATAATTATTAGGCAACTTCCTTTCCTTTGGCAAAATGGGTCAAAAGAAGGACTTGACAGGCTCAGAAAAGTAAAAAATAGTGAGATATCTTGCAGAGGGATGCAGCACTCTTAAAATTGCAAAGCTTCTGAAGCGTGATCATCGAACAATCAAGCGTTTCATTCAAAATAGTCAACAGGGTCGCAAGAAGCGTGTGGAAAAACCAAGGCGCAAAATAACTGCCCATGAACAGAGAAAAGTCAAGCGTGCAGCTGCCAAGATGCCACTTGCCACCAGTTTGGCCATATTTCAGAGCTGCAACATCACTGGAGTGCCCAAAAGCACAAGGTGTGCAATACTCAGAGACATGGCCAAGGTAAGAAAGGCTGAAAGACGACCACCACTGAACAAGACACACAAGCTGAAACGTCAAGACTGGGCCAAGAAATATCTCAAGACTGATTTTTCTAAGGTTTTATGGACTGATGAAATGAGAGTGAGTCTTGATGGGCCAGATGGATGGGCCCGTGGCTGGATTGGTAAAGGGCAGAGAGCTCCAGTCCAACTCAGACGCCAGCAAGGTGGAGGTGGAGTACTGGTTTGGGCTGGTATCATCAAAGATGAGCTTGTGGGGCCTTTTTGGGTTGAGGATGGAGTCAAGCTCAACTCCCAGTCCTACTGCCAGTTTCTGGAAGACACCTTCTTCAAGCAGTGGTACAGGAAGAAGTCTGCATCCTTCAAGAAAAACATGATTTTCATGCAGGACAATGCTCCATCACACGCGTCCAAGTACTCCACAGCGTGGCTGGCAAGAAAGGGTATAAAAGAAGAAAATCTAATGACATGGCCTCCTTGTTCACCTGATCTGAACCCCATTGAAAACCTGTGGTCCATCATCAAATGTGAGATTTACAAGGAGGGAAAACAGTACACCTCTCTGAACAGTGTCTGGGAGGCTGTGGTTGCTGCTGCACGCAATGTTGATGGTGAACAGATAAAAACACTGACAGAATCCATGGATGGCAGGCTTTTGAGTGTCCTTGCAAAGAAAGGTGACTATATTGGTCACTGATTTGTTTTTGTTTTGCTTTTGAATGTCAGAAATGTATATTTGTGAATGTTGAGATGTTATATTGGTTTCACTGGTAAAAATAAATAATTGAAATGGGTATATATTTGTTTTTTGTTAAGTTGCCTAATAATTATGCACAGTAATAGTCACCTGCACACACAGATATCCCCCTAAAATAGCTAAAACTAAAAACAAACTAAAAACTACTTCCAAAAATATTCAGCTTTGATATTAATGAGTTTTTTGGGTTCATTGAGAACATGGTTGTTGTTCAATAATAAAATTAATCCTCAAAAATACAACTTGCCTAATAAGTCTGCACTCCCTGTACAAATTTTCCTGTAAAATAAAACCTAACCTGAGTTACACTAACACCTAACCTTACACTACAATTAAATAGAATTACCTAAATTACAAAAAAAAAAAAAAAACACTAAATTACACAAAATAAAAAAAGACATCAGATATTTAAACTAATTACACCTAATCTAATAGCCCGATGAAAATAAAAAAGCTCCCTCCCAAATAAAAAAACCCTAGCCTAAACTAAACTACCAATAGCCCTTAAAAGGGCCTTTTGCGGGGCATTGCCCCAAAGAAATCAGCTCTTTTACCTGTAAAAAAAATACAAACACCCCCCTAACAGTAAAACCCACCAACCACACAACCAACCCCCCAAATAAAATCCTAACTAAAAAACCCTAAGCACCCCATTGCCCTGAAAATTGCATTTGGATGGGCATTGCCCTTAAAAGGGCATTTAGCTATTTTTCAATTGTCCAAACCCTAATTTAAAACTAAAACCCACCCAATAAAACCTTAAAAAAACCTAACACTAACCTCTGAAGATCCACTTACAGTTTTGAAGATCGGACATCCATCCTCAATGAAGCAGGGAGAAGTCCTCAGCGAAGGGGCAAGAAGTCCTCAACGAAGCCAGGAGAAGTCTTCATCCAAGCCGGCAGAAGTGGTCCTCCAGACAGGCAGAAGTCTTCATCCAGATGGCATGTTCTATCTTCATCCATCCGGCGTGGAGCTGGTCCATCTTCAAGAGCACGGAGCATCCTCTTCAACCAAAGTCATCTTCCCGAATGAAGGTTCTTTTAAGTGACGTCATCCAAGATGGCGTCCCTTGAATTCCGATTGGCGGATAAAAAATCCTATTGGCTGATGCAATCAGCCAATAGGATTGTGCTTCAATCCTATTGGCTGATCCAATTAGCCAATAGGATTGAACTCGCATTGTATTGGCTGTTCCAATCAGTGTTAGTGTTAGGGTTAAGTTTAGGGGTTAATAAATTTAGTATAGTGGCGGCAACGTTGGGGGCGGCAGATTAGGGGTTAATAAATTAAGGTAGGTGGCGGCGATGTTAAGGGTGGCAGATTCGGGGTTAATAATATTTAACTAGTGTTTGTGATACGGGAGTGTGGTGGTTTAGGGGTTAATATGTTTATTATAGTGGCTTTGATCTCCGGAGAGGCAGATTAGGGGTTAATAAGTATAATGTAGGTGTCAGCGATGTCGGGTGCGGCAGATTAGGGGTTAATAAGTGTAAGATTAGGGGTGTTTAGACTCGGAGTTCATGTTAGGATGTTAGGTGTAAACATAGATTTTGTTTCCCCATAGGAATCAATGGGGCTGCGTTACTGAGCTTTATGCTGCTTTTTTGCAGGTGTTAGAATTTTTTTCAGCCGGCTCTCCCCATTGATGTCTATGGGGAAATCGTGCACAAGCAAGTAAAATCAGCTCACCGCAGCTTTCTGGTATTGGAGTGTGGTATGGAGCACAATTTTGCTCTACGCTCACTTCTTGCCTAATAACGCCGGGTTTATAAAAACCTGTAATACCAGCGCTGTAGGGAAGTGAGCGGTGACAATAACGTGCAAGTTAGCACTGCACCACTCATAACGCAAAACTCGTAATCTAGCCGAATGTCTGTTGGTACAGATCATTTTCATCCAAGGGTTCGTAGAGAACTTATTTCCATGATAGATACTCCCTTAGATGATTTATTTAATCAGTCGCTGTAAACAGGAGTCCTTCCAGATGACTGGAAAATTTGATAGATAATGCAGCACTGCAGCCTGTATGGTCAGTTGAATACTTGGTTGCATTGGGAAAGGTATTAGCAGCAAAAATAGATGGGTTCTAATGCCCCTTTACTGATGACTCATTAGAGTTTAACTTGAATATTGTGTACAGTTCTGGAGACCACATGTCCAGAATAATATTTATAAACTAAAAACTGTCTAAAGGAGGGCTACCAAAATGGTAAACGGTCTGAAGTATAAAACATACAATGAAAGACTCTATGACCTAAATATGTATAGTTTAGAGGGGAGAAGGGAAACAGATGACACAATAGAAACATTCATTGATATGAAGGGACTTAAAGGGACATTAAACACTAAAGGCTAGATTACGAGTAGAGTGCAATATTGCCTTACGCAAGCGTGATATTTGTGATCCACTCAGTAATACCAGTGCTCGTAAAAGTGCGCTTTCTGATGCCAATAGACACAGTAAAACCACCTAGCACTGCACATGGGGCTAATGGCAGCAATAAATAAATACTTATGTATATGAATATATATATATATATATTTGTGTTTATGGGGCCGAATTATCAAGCTCCAAATGGAGCTTGATTCCTCTTGTTTCACCAGAAAGACCACTGCTCCATAACTTTTCCGCCTGCTCTGAGGCGGCGGACAGAAATCAACCCGATCGAATACGATCGGGTTGATTGACACCCCCTGCTAGCGGCCGATTGGCCGCTAATCTGCAGGGGCGGTATTGCACAAGCAGTTCTAGTAAACTGCTGGTGCAATGATAAATGCTGACGGCTTATGCTGTCGGCATTTATCGATGTGCAGCGAACATGATGCCCTAAATTGTATTATGTCCGCTCGCACTTACATAAATATGCCCCTCATTGTGTATATACACATATTAACACATAAATATTATTATTATTATTATCAGTTATTTGTAGAGCGCCAACAGGTTCCGCAGAGCTAAGGACATGGGTCTAATATGCAAGGTGACAGTTATGGGAGACAAATGGATAGAGGGCCCTGCCAAGAGTTTCCCTGTTGTAAATCATCTCTCATGAAGGCGATCTACAAAGCAGCTAGTATCGTAAGCTTACATGCTAAGGGGGTTCAATGGGATAGCTAAAGGAGGAGAGGAACTAATATAGGAAAATGCAGTGATACTGAGAGCTTTTAAAGTTAGAGTCAGGACTGTATGTTTTATTCTGGAGGTTAGAGGAAGTTAGTGAATGGACAGGCAGAGAGGTGCAGCAGATGAGGAGCAATGTGTAAGGAAGATTAGCCTGACAGAGGCATTTATTATAGATTGTAAGGGAGATAGATGGCAGCTAGGGAGGCCGCAGAGGATGGAGTTGCAATAGTCAAGGTGGGAAATAATGAGAGAATGGATAATAGTCTTTGTTGTGTCTTGTGTGAGGAATTGGCGAATTTTGGAAAAGTTTTTAAGGTGGAGGCAGCAAGAATTGGCCAAAAACTGGATATGGGGAGTGAAAGAAAAATCTGAGTCAAGTGTGACCCTAAGACATCGGGCATGCTGGTTGAGGTAATGATGATATTATCAACAGAAAGTTGGGGGGTAGGGATTTTGGAGGAAGGGGAAAAATAAGCAGCTCAGTTTTTGAGAGAATTAGCTTAAGGTAGTGATAGAACATCCAGGATGAATTATTTGAAAGACAGTTAGTGACACAAGTTACTAAAGAAGGGGATAGGTCTGGTGCAGAGATGTAGATTTGGGTATCATCAGCATACAAATAGTATTGAAACTCATAGGACTGTATTAAGAAACCTAAGGATGAGGTATAAATTAAGAAGAGAAGGGGACCAAGCATATATGTATATATGCTTTTTAATATAGTGAAAACACAGCGCCCTATGCACCTCAATGTAAAGGCACTTTCAGTGTGGTTTTTTTTTTTCTAACGTCCAACATTCCCTCACTTTAACCCCTTATAACTGCTGCAAAATGAAGATGCCCATATGCTTAATTAATGGTACTCTACAGTCTCTACAGATCTGATCTCTGGTTAATGATTTCTAGCAGAAAGTTAAACCGCAAACTCACGGTCACATTAACCAGCCACTTGTCATGGCTGGCTATTTATCGTGTGCCCGTAAAACAGGCAAATTTGCCCCTTAACGGACGCACGTTAACATAATGCTCCACACGTAATCTGGCCTTAAATAAATGCTAGATAGAATAATGCATTCAAATAAAATATTAGTCTGAGAATAACATGTAGATGTTTTTTTTAAAGTTTCCTTAGCTCTTATGTGACAAAATAAGTGTAAAGTTTTAGGCCTAGATTTGGAGTTTGGCGGTAGCCGTGAAAACCAGCGTTAGAGGCTCCTAACACTGGTTTTAGGCTACCGCCGGTATTTGGAGTCAGTCAAAAAAGGGTCTAACGCTCACTTTTCAGCCGCGACTTTTCCATACCCAGATCCCCTTACGTCAATTGCGTATCCTATCTTTTCAATGGGATCTTTCTAACTCCGGTATTTAGAGTCGCAGCTGAAGTGAGCGTTAGAAATCTAACGACAAAACTCCAGCCACAGAAAAAAGTCAGTAGTTAAGAGCTGTCTGGGCTAACGCCGGTTCATAAAGCTCTTAACTACTGTGCTCTAAAGTACATTAACACCCATAAAGTACCTATGTACCCCTAAACCGAGGTCCCCCCACATCGCTGCCACTCGATTACATCGCTACCTACAATAATTAACCCCTAATCTGCCGACCACAAAGCGCCGCTACTTACGTTATCCTTATGTACCCCTAATCTGCTGCCCCTAACACCACCGACCCCTATATTATATTTATTAACCCCAAATCTGCCCCCCACAATATCGCCTCCACCTGTCTACACTTATTAACCCCTAATCTGCCGAGCGGACCGCACCGCTATTATAATAAAGTTATTAACCCCTAATCCGCCTCACTAACCCTATAATAAATAGTATTAACCCCTAATCTGCCCTCCCTAACATCGCCGACACCTAACTTCAAATATTAACCCCTAATCTGCCGACTGGAGCTCACCGCTATTCTAATAAATTTATTAACCCCTAAAACTAAGTCTAACCCTAACACTAACACCCCCTTAAGTTAAATATAATTTACATCTAACTAAATTAATTAACTCTTATTAAATAAATTATTCCTATTTAAAGCTAAATACTTACCTGTAAAATAAATCCTAATATAGCTACAATATAAATTATATTTATATTATAGCTATTTTAGGATTTATATTTATTTTACAGGTAACTTTGTATTTATTTTAACCAGGTACAATAGCTAAAATAGTTAAAATAATTACAAAATTACCTGTAAAATAAATCCTAACCTAAGTTACAATTAAACCTAACACTACACTATCAATAAATTAATTAAATAAAATACCTACAATTACCTACAATTAAACCTAACACTACTCTATCAATACATTAATTAAATACAATATCTACAAATAAATACAATGAAATAAACTAACTAAAGTACAAAAAATAAAAAAGAACTAAGTTACAAAAAATAAAAAAATATTTACAAACATCAGAAAAATATTACAACAATTTTAAACTAATTACACCTACTCTAAGCCCCCTAATAAAAAAACAAAGGCATCGGGAGAAGAGGATGTTCCGCGTCGGATGGAAGATGATGGCTTCCGAAGAAAGAAGATTGAAGATGCCGATAATAGAAGACTTCAGCCGGATCATGGACCTCTTCAGCTCCCGCTTGGATGAAGACTTCAGCCGGATCATGGACCTCTTCAGCCCCCCGCTTGGGCTTGGATCAGGACATCAGAGGAGCTCTTCTGGATCGATCGGTGAACCTGGTATGGTGAAGATAAGGTAGGAAGATCTTCAGGGGCTTAGTGTTAGGTTTATTTAAGGGGAGTTTGGGTTAGATTAGGGGTATGTGGGTGGTGGGTTGTAATGTTGGGGGGGTATTGTATGTGTTTTTTTTTACAGGCAAAAGAGCTGAATTCTTTGGGGCATGCCCCGCAAAGGGCCCTGTTCAGGGCTGGTAAGGTAAAAGAGCTTTGAACTTTAGTAATTTAGAATAGGGTAGGGCATTTTTTTTATTTTGGGGGTCTTTGTTATTTTATTAGGGGGCTTAGAGTAGGTGTAATTAGTTTAAAATTGTTGTAATATTTTTCTGATGTTTGTAAATATTTTTTTATTTTTTGTAACTTAGTTCTTTTTTATTTTTTGTACTTTAGTTAGTTTATTTCATTGTATTTATTTGTAGATATTGTATTTAATTAATGTATTGATAGTGTAGTGTTAGGTTTAATTGTAGGTAATTGTAGGTATTTTATTTAATTAATTTATTGATTTATTGGTTTAATTGTAACTTAGGTTAGGATTTATTTTACAGGTAATTTTGTAATTATTTTAACTATTTTAGCTATTGTACCTGGTTAAAATAAATACAAAGTTACCTGTAAAATAAATATAAATCCTAAAATAGCTATAATATAAATATAATTTATATTGTAGCTATATTAGGATTTATTTTACAGGTAAGTATTTAGCTTTAAATAGGAATAATTTATTTAATAAGAGTTAATTAATTTCGTTAGATGTAAATTATATTTAATTTAGGGGGGTGTTAGTGTTAGGGTTAGACTTAGTTTTAGGGGTTAATAAATTTATTAGAATAGCGGTGAGCTCCAGTCGGCAGATTAGGGGTTAATGTTTGAAGTTACGTGTCGGCGATTTTAGGGAGGGCAGATTAGGGGTTAATACTATTTATTATAGGGTTAGTGAGGCGGATTAGGGGTTAATAACTTTATTATAATAGCGGTGCGGTCCGCTCGGCAGATTAGGGGTTAATAAGTGTAGGCAGGTGGAGGCAACGTTGTGGGGGGCAGATTATGGGTTAATAAATATAATATAGGGGTCGGCGGTGTTAGGGGCAGCAGATTAGGGGTACATAGGGATAATGTAAGTAGCGGCGGTTTACGGAACGGCAGATTAGGGGTTAAAAATAATATACAGGGGTCAGCGATAGCGGGGGCGGCAGATTAGGGGTTAATAAGTGTAAGGTTAGGGGTGTTTAGACTCGGGGTACATGTTAGGGTGTTAGGTGCAGACGTAGGAAGTGTTTCCCCATAGACAACAATGGGGCTGCGTTAGGAGCTGGACGCGGATTTTTTGCAGGTGTTAGTTTTTTTTTCAGCTCAAACAGCCCCATTGTTTTCTATGGGGGAATCGTGCACGAGCACATTTTTGAGGCTGGCCTCGTCCGTAAGCAACTCTGGTATCGAGAGTTGCAGTGGCGTTAAATATGCTGTACGCTCCTTTTTTGGAGCCTAACGCAGCCATTCTGTGGACTCTCAATACCAGAGTTATTTTAAAGGTGCGGCCAGAAAAAAGCCAGCGCTAGCTACGCGGGTCGTTACCGACAAAACTCTAAATCTAGCCGTTAGTGTCTATAAAACAATGAGAGCTGCCATGTTTTAACTTAGGTTACCTTCTCTGCTGTGGCCTATAAGAGACAGTTATAAATAGGTCACTGGAGTGTGCAGCCAATGGCTTTGTGGAATATAACAGTGTTTTGAACTTCCATTTCTAACAGGAACTAAAAAGCTCACATTATCAGAATGGAATTACAGGAAAAAGGGACAAATAATAAAAATATATTGCAGAGTTTTTTATACATAAAATGTATCATTTTATATTACCATCTCAAAGAGTTTTTTGTCCCTTTAATAAAATGGAACCTAAAAGCATTTTTCACAAAAAATAAAAAGTAAAATAAAAAAATACCAAAAGAAGGGGTCACAGTATTCTAAGAAATGGGTAGACTTCATGGGCCTTTTGGTTCTTATCTCCCGTCTAATTCTATGTTTCTACGTCCTTAGATGAAATATACTGATTTTCTAAATCTGAGACACTTTTTTTAAACTTGACTTACAGCTAGATTATGAGTTTTGAGCAAAATAGGGAAATTAATGAACGCAACAAAGTTGCGTTTTTTAATCCCCTATAGCGCTGCCATTACAAGTTTTAAAAAACCAGGCATGTGCAGGCGATTTGGTGTTTTTAAGCTCCATACCACACATAAAACAAGCGCTGTTTTGACGTGCTTGTGCATGCTTCCCCCATTGACATCAATGGGGAGAGCGGGTCAGAAAAAACCTAACACCTGCGATCGTGGAAAGAAAAGCTCAGTAATGCAGCCCCATTGATGTTTATGGGGAAAAAAAGATACGTTTAACACCCTAACATAAACCCCACGTCTAAACACCCTATATCTGCTGCCCCCGACATCGCCGACACCTACATAATTTTTTGAACCCCTAATCTGCCACTCCCGATATCGCTGCCACCTTTAATAAAGGTATTAACCCCTAATCTGCTGCTCCTGCCACTATACTAAAGTTATTAACCCCTATTCTGCCACACCCCAACATCGCCCACACTATAATAAATATATTAACCCCTATTTTGTCGCTCCCCAACATCACCACAACTAAATATAGCTATTAACCCCTAAACATCTGGCCTCCCACATCACTACCACTAAATAAACCTATTAACCCCTAAACCACCAGCGCCCCACATCACAACAACCTAAATTAAACTATTAACCCCTAACCCTAACGTAACCCTAACACCCATTAACTTTAACATATTTAAAATATAGCTAAATTAAACTTACAATTATTAACTAAATAATTCCTATTTAAAACTAAATACAAACTTACCTGTGAAATAAAAATAAAACCTAAGCTAGCTACATAATAACTATTAGTTATATTGTAGCTAGCTAAGGTTTTATTTCACAGGTAAGTTTGTATTTAGTTTTAAATAGGAATTATTTAGTTAATAATTTTAAGCTTAATTTACATATATTTTAATTATGTTAAAGTTAGGGGGTGTTAGGGTTAGGGTTATGTTAGGGTTTAGGTTTAGGGGTTAATATAGTTTAATTTAGGATGTTGTGATGTGGGGGGCTGGCGGTTTAGGGGTTAATAGGTTTATTTAATTAATAATTGCAAGTTTAATTTACCTCTATTTTAATTATGTTAAAGTTAGGGGGTGTTAGGGTTTGGGTTAGGGTTACGTTAGGGTTACATTAGGGTTAGGGATTACTAGTTTAAATTAGTTTATTGTGATGTGCAGGGCTTTCGGTTTAGGGGTTAATTGTTTAATTTATTATAGGTTTATTATAGTTGCGGCGGTGTAGGGCTTAAAGGGACACTGAGCCCAAATTTTGTCTTTCATGATTCAGATGAGAGCATGCAAATTTAAACAACTTTCTAATTTACTCCTATTATCAATGTGTCTTTGTTCTCTTGCTATCTTTTTTTTGGTTCAGACCTATGGACAACACTTTTTTTATTGGTGGATTAATTTATCCACCAATCCGCAAGGACAACCAAGGTTGTTCACCAAAAATGGTCCTGCATCTCAACATACATTCTTGCATTTCAAATAAAGATACCAAGAGAATAAAGAAAAGTTGATAATAGGAGTAAATTAGAAAGTTGCTTAAAATTTCATGCTCTATCTGAATAACAAAAGAAAAAAATTGGGTTCAGTGTCCCTTTAATAAATTTAATAATAATTAACGTTAATAATATTTAAATAGTGTTTTTGATGCGGGAGGGCAGCGGTTTAGGGGTTAATAACTTTAGTATAGTGGTGACGATGGGGAGGGTTAAAACATTTTATTAGTGGGGGCCATATCAGGAGCTGCAGATTAGAGGTTAATCAATTCAATTTAGTGTTTGCCATGCGGGAGGGCCTCGGTTTAGGGGTTAATAGGTAGTTTATGGGTGTTAGTGTACTTTTTAACACATTAGTTATGAGTTTTATGTTACAGCTTTGTAGCGTAAAACTCATAACTACTGACTTTACATGGTGGTACGGATCTTGTCATTATAGGGTGTAACGCTCGCTTTTTATCTGCACTGCAAAACTCATAATACCGTCGCTATGGGAATCCCATGAAAACAAGTGCGGTACTGACGTTGCATTACAGGCTAAAAGGCTTGTGTACACCTATACCGACAAGACTCGTAATGGCTGCAGTGCCGTTTTAACGCTGAAAATACCATATTTTAAGCATTAAAAGACGAACGCACAAACTTGTAATCTAGCTGTTAGTGTCTTAATTTGTATAAGTATATATATACTGTATTTGTTATAGGCTAGTAAGAGGGAAATTATATAACAAGGCCTTTTTCATGAAGGAAAGTTATGTGCAAGTTTGTGTAACTCTATAAAAAATAAAATTCACTTGTTAGACAACAATGCTGTTTGTAATGGTATCGGCACTTCAGTGCATTGCTTAAAGTATATGAAAAGAGCAACCCATAAAAATGTTGCTGGCTGTATTGTTTTACTTGTGCTTATATGTATTGTAGGTTTATAAAAAAGATAAAGAAATTTCAAGTTTGTACATATAAATATATTGCATAACAGAACCTTAAAAATATACTGTATGTGCCACATGTATAAAGAAAGAAAAAAAAAGAAGAAAATAGCATAATATTTTATTTACTTTTTAAAGTGAATTCAGGTCTTCACTCTGTAAATGTTGCATCATACCTTCCCATATCCCTTATGTAGCATATTTTTTTTAAAAACAATTGATTTTAAAATGTAAAATTAGAGCCCTCTTCCTATGTAGCAAGCTAAAGCCTGCTAGTAATAGGAAGACACCTTGCTGAATTTGCTTCATAAATATGGACTGCTGCCATAACCCAGCCCTGTATCAGGGTGTTTCTCTGACCTTGGCAGTTCCACACTCAAACCATCTCTAGTGATTTGCCAGGACTTCACACAGCCTGATCAAATATGTGGGCAATGCATGAGGGGCAGCTAACATGGTTCTTTCGCTAATGGTTAGGAGCTGCAGACACAAAGGTTCCACAGCTCTCTCCTCCATGTGCCTAGAAGTCAGTTAAAGGACCATTAATTAAGAATGGAATTGTAGTCCCTTCAGTAAATTTCTCCACTCTGTCAAGACCATCTTTATGGGCAAAAGTTTCTTATTGGCAAAGTCATAATTAATATAATTCAGACTTGGAGAACTTCTTTGAAAAATATGGGACTGGATGAATTCTCCTTGTGTCTGGATTGTGTTAATAATAATAATAATAATAATAATAATAATAATAATAATAATAATAATAATAATACAGCACCTGCAGCAACATCAGAATCATTGACTTCCAGGATAAATTGACAGGTAGGGTCAGGATGTTGAAGAATTTGTGTTGTTGTAAAGAGCCCTTTAAGATGTTGGAAGGCTGAAAGTGATTCTGCTGGCCAGACTTTGAAGGAGTTAGGTTTGGAGATTAAGGCAACTGAAGGAGCAGAGATGGAAGTAAAACTATATGTATGAATCATCTGTAGTAATTGGCAAACCCTAAAAACTTTTGAATCCCTTTGACTGTGGTTGGCTGAGGCGACTGTTGAATAGCAGACAATGTATCTGGATCCATGGTGAATCCTGAAGCTGAGATTATATATCCAAGAAAAGGTATTGAATCTTGATGAAACAAACACTTCTCCAATTTGGCATATAAGTTATGCTCGCTGAGTCTCTGAACCTTGACGTGTTAAATATTTTCTGATAAAGAATTTGAGTAAATCAGTATGTTGTCAAGATAATTTTTAACAAACCTGTTAAAATAATCTTTCAAAATATCATTAACAAATCTCTGGAAAATTACTGGGGCAAAACAAAGGCATGACCAAGTATTTGAAATGGCTGAACCTGGTATTGAATGAGGTTTTCTACTCCTCAGTCCTCACCTTCTCTTATCCTGATGAGATTGTAATCCCCCCTAAGATCAAGCTTTGTGGATATGGATGCTCTGCAAATTTAGTAGAAGAAAAAGGCAAAGCCTTAGCCTGGGTTTCCCCTCCACTTGAAAAAGTTCCATTCAACAAGGCACCACAACCTCCCTTTCAGCTCTACAGTCAGTTTTTGACAAGCCTGGAAAATTAGCTACTGCTGAAACAACGTTATTTGAATTACAACAAGGCTCACAGCCTGTGGCTCAATATGCCATTGATTTCTGCACTTTAGCTGCTGAGACCAACTGAAATTGGGAAACCTTAAAAGCAGCCTTTCATAGGGGTTTGTGTGATCGTATTAAGGATGAACTAGTCTATAGGGACTATTCTTATGCCTTAGAGGAGTTTATTGCCTTATGAATGAAGCTTCATACCAGACATCTAGAGCCACTACAAGAAAAGGCTGGTGTATACTATCACAGCCTAGAGAGATAATGTCAATTCAGGAAGGGACCCTCTGGTTAGGAAGTGAATATGAGAACACAGTGTCCCAGGGTTTAATCCAGAACATGATCGGTATAAATAGGCCAAGCAAAGTTGTTCAGGCAGAGTTGGAAATAAACAGGCAGAGAAAGTACCAAATCACAGTCCAGAAGGAATGATCAGTTCTGGCAGAAGGATCAAAAACAAGACGGATGAACAGGCAAAATCACAAGACAGGAAAATAGTCAGAGAATAGCCAAGGTTCAAGGAATCAAAGCAGCAATCCAGAAGAAATAAGAAAGCTAAGCAAGAAGTTGGTACACAGAAGGAATTTGCAGTAGAAGAAATCACACACAGGAAAAATCCAATACATGGGCATAGACAGGAAGCTGCTTATAGAGGCTGCAAAATATGTAACTGCCTGCAGTTGGCAGACAGGTGGAGCCAGCCAGAGAAGACAGTAGGGTTTAGCCATCCATGCACACACCCAGAGCTCTTCAGTGGATCAGGAGGATAGGTAAACCGCAGGTACTGGAGGTTCCAGGATCAACTCTGGGTGCGCTCTCACAATAGTCAAGAAGCCGTCTGACCATGACAGTAATTGTCAGCACGCCACTCCTAATCTGGCCATTATTGTATAATGATCTTAGGCCATAGTTATAGTGATTATTTCCAAATATAAGTAAAGTATGACTACATGAAAACTATATGCACATTTAAATAGGCCCTTTTGAAGTACTTTGAATGATGTATTTGTTCATGCTCGAATTATATATTTGTTCATGCTCGGGAAACATAGAAACCAACATTTCTTATTTGAATATTAAACAATAAAACATAATTAAATAAGCACTTGACATATCAGATAACTCATGTATTAACTAAATCAGAAGAAATATAGATACATTTTCCATATATGTTTTAAGATTGTGATTAATATGTGTTATATATCAATGTCACATTATGATATCAGATAGCTTGGTTTCATATTGGTCAATAGTTCAGATAGTTAATAAACTATATTGAAAAAACCCCCAAAAAAACACTAAGTTGAAAGGTTATATTACAGAGAGTATGAAATTCACAACCTGAAATTGGGTTGGGCATTGAGAGGGCCTGGATCTGTGAGAGACTGCATGAGAAGGACATGGTCAGCGGTAGTCAGTAGGCTTGGTTGACACAGAGGAATGAGAATTGTCTAGCCTCATATCAAAAGGTGATCAAGTGAAAAGAAGAGTGTTATATTGTGAAAGAAATAACTCTCTATTTGCAGTTTTATCTCTTTAAAAGACATTCAACTCCTTTTGGTTTTGTGTAAAAATTGAAAACGTTATAAAAGAAGATGTCTTAAGGAATTAAATGCCCTACTTCTCCTGAGTGTCTGCTTGTAACCTAATTTAACCATAACTTAACACTTAACATAACTTTATTGTATATAAATAACAACACAACACAGTTTGTGGGTGAAAGACCCGTGGGCCGCATTTATTGATACCAGCCGTGGAACTGGCAGGTAAACTAACCACGGGTGGCGGCAATCGGGGCCTACATTCTAACTATGAATAACCCCTTCTAGAAAATGGCCAAGGGACACTGCTGCAGACTACAATGCGGAGATACTCACGCAGCTTTAATATTTAGGGGTTTCTCGGCCCAACAATAATCAGCCCGAGCACGACCAAGCATACCAAGCCTGTGACGTCACCCTGACCGCAATGGCCATTAATCAAAACCTCCTTTCCATAAAGCGGCCTAACATAGGACTTGTACCGCTGCGACCTCCACTGCCCCAATGAGCGAATGCGATCTGAGGACCAACCCAGCTCTGCTGCTGTCGTCGCTGCCCCCACTCGGAATGAGTGTGGGGCAATCCGGGACCCATTCAGACCAGCCTTTTGCGCTAGCCTACCTAAAACCTTCCCAAACTGGTATCTGGTCAGCGGGTCCCCATTAGCATGTATTAGAAACCTGGAGGAGCCTCCTGGCCGTAATTCCAGGTATGAAGATACCAGCCGTACTGGGCAACAGGTAACACCCGGTTGCCCCGGCAAAAAAAGCCAAGCCCCCCGGCCCTCCTGGTCAGTTTTTGACCTGGGAATGAACAATAGCATGGAATCATCCACCAACCTAACATGATTGTTCATGACCCCCCTGTGACCGCCGTCTTGGTGCACGGTACCAACTCGCCCACCCTTAATGCGCCATGAAACGCCAGACCGAAGGCCGCCCGAAGAGCTGAACCTGGAAAGGCGAGGAACATATCTCTGGCAGGACCGCCAGCAACTTTACCAGCCGTTCCACCGTAATGGGCTCACTTGTGTCCCGCCATGGAACTTCCAGATGGCCCCACCCCCTAATAAGCTGCTTCACTAAGAAGGACTCATCTTTGAAAGTGTATAACCTGCAGAAGAAAGCAACAGCCGATAGCCTAGAGACCACCGCTCCTTTTTTTGCTTTCTTACCTCTCAGGTCAGCCAGCCAGTGCAGCAGAAATCCACTGTTCCCCTTCACAGGAAGGAAACTCACGTAGGTCGCAGAAACCTACCCACTCGCTCCAGTACCTCATGTAGGCCGACCATGTGCTGGGTGCCAACGAAGCCCGCAACAGGGGAATCAGCTGCTGTAGTCCCTCTCCATCTGCCACAAGAAAAGAGGGCAAGAAAGACCATTAGGAGCCGCGGCCACTGCCCTAAATGCCTCCCACTGGAAGTGAGACAATGCGTCAGCAACTATATTCTGCACCCCTGGCACATGCCGGGCCGTAAAGTCAATGTTCCATGACCAAGGAGCAACTGCAGCCCCCTCAGCGAACATGTCTGTGCTGAAACCATGGCACGGACTGTGGCCAACATCTTGGCAACCTTTTCTCTAGGCAACCTACACTCCCCTGCCACCGAATCAATTTCAATGCCTAAGAACGTCAAACACATGCATAGTCCCTCCATCTTATCCTCCACTAGAGGAACCCCAAACCTGGCCATCATGAACCTCATGACTTTCATTAATGAGGCACATTCTTGCGAGTTGGCTGCCCCAACCAGAAGAAATCATCCAGATAGTGTGCAACCCTGTCACTTCCTGCAACCAAGACCACCGCCCTGTGGAGGAAAGTACTAAACGCCTCGAAATACGCGCAAGATATTGAACAGCCCATGGGAAGACAACGGCCAACATAATAACCCCCTTCAAACCAACACCCCATCAGCCTGAAGGATGATGGGTGAATCGGGAGAAGCCGGAACGTGGATTCTATGTCTAACTTTGCCACCAAGGCTCTGGGGCCCCTTTCCCTGACCATAGCCAGCGCGTCGTCAAACGACTGTTAATGGACTGAGCTCAATTCTTCCGGAATGGCGTTGTTCACCGACTGCCCTTTCCGATAAGAGAGGTGTTGTATGAACCAGAACGTACCCATTTCCTTTTTGGGAACAACCCCCAACGGGTATATAACTAAGTCCGGCATTGGCAATTCCTTGAAAGGGCCAGCAACCCTACCCAAGGCCACTTCCTTCCCCAACTTCTCCCTGACTGTCTCAGGGTACTTGGAAGCCGATTTCAGGTTCTTCCTGTCTTGGGCTCCCACTACCCGACCTACTACCGGGATAATAAAACCCCTACGCAAACCGCCATCCAGCAATTGAGCAGCCGCCCTGTCCGGGTACCTGCTCAGCCATTTGCTGATAACCTGAACCCTAAGGGGCGAATCCGCCCTTACTCCCAGCGCTTCCTTTACCCCCGAACCGTTCTGTTTGGGTGTCTCGCTTCTTTGAGCAATCAGCTCAAGGGTGTTGTCTGCTGCAGAACTTGCAGACGTGCTTGAACGTGCACAATGTGCCCCACTCACACGCTTTGTCCTGGTATCGCCAGCACACACCCCCTTGCGATACTGCCGTTGAGCCTCCCTGTGCCCTCCTTTCCGCATCAAGATGCGCCCAGAGGTGCAGGTCCATCATACAGAAATCAAGTAATGGGTTGCCCACCTTCTTCTTACGATATAGCATATCGTACTCTCTCCAAGCACCATCAGCAAACTTCCTATGTATTGCATCAATGGTGTCGACGTACTTAAAGAGGGCAGTACCCTGATTTGGAAACCTCTCTAAATAGCAGGTGGCGTATACACGGAAGCACCGATGCATTTCCTCAAGTGTATCGGGCTGCCTAAATTTCTTAGGGCCCGTACCGTCCTCTGCCATTTCCTTAAACTTAAATGCCTCGGCAGACAATTCAAGCATATTTACATACTTACCGTCCTGGATATGCTTCACCGTCTTAGACTTGAGGTGTGCATGTAAACTGTGTACGTGGCACGAATAAGTATCCCCATGTACTGCTGCTTTCCTGTTCACTGCCTGTGGTGATCCCCCTAGGAGTTGAGATGACTGCGCCACGCTACTGGCATTGCCATCCCCGTGATTGCCCCTACTCATCTTTCTCAACATTCTGTACATCCTCCTATGCCCTTTAGTGTGCAATCCCAGGGACCCATCTCTCTCGGACCCTGATCCTGACCCGCTAGAACTGGAGGAATCACACCGCCCCCTGGGTAAACCAATTTGGTACTCACCAGATGAAGTACCCGATGAGGCCTGGCCCTGTCCAGAAGTACTGCTGACGCCTCTAGGCACAAGAGCTCCGGAACTCTGAGTCACCATGTCCCTACTGGATGAGGATGCACCGGGTACCTGCAAAATAGAAGCCAAGAGGGGAGTACCTCGGGAAGATCCAGCCGTCTCCTCCCTATCCCCCCCGACCCCGAATTCATGATACCCTTCCCGGTCACTATCACTCACACCGCACGCCAATCTCCCATCATCATCCGTACTGGTGGCCTGTCCACTTGTATAATCCTCCTGAAATCTAACTGTCCTAGCCCTACCTTGAGACTTCGATCCCCTGGCCTGTCTCACTGCCCCCCTCCCGGGGCTTTCTAGGCCTTCCCCAGGGTTATCGCTAATGCTAGCATGCCCCCTTTTTACAGCCCCTCTTGTGGCTATCTGACCTGACCGTGCCTGTGAGGTCCTGCTGGGCATCAACATACCCTGCAGGCCCTGCTCCTGGAGCTCCACCATAGCGGTGTCACGCCTTGAGCACTGTGCCACACTGGCCCCCTTATTTGCGGCTCTAGCCACAGGGGCCTTCCCTTTATTCTGTGCCGCTGCGCGTGTGGGAGCCGCCTTGGCTTTGCCCCCTCCTGAAGGGGGCCACGAGCGCGAGGAGGGTGCCCTCTCGGCCTCCCCTCCTTTACTGCATGCTCCTACTGAAGCTCTTGTGTCCACACCCTGCTGTGCCACCCCCTGGGTGCCCCCAGGGGGGCCTTGCTGCCCCGCTTCCACGCTCACACTTTTCCCCTGACTCCTTACTGCCACACATTGCTCCGGCCTAAGCTGTGCCCCCCTGGCCTGCTGAGGCCTAACATGCATGCACCCAATAGCGGGTTTCCCCCCCCCCCCGAGGTGCTCCCTTCTTACCTTCGGAGCCCTGGGGGGACGATCCGCTCCGTTCACTGGCCAGATTGCGAGTGTTGCAAGCGGAAGTGACGTCACCGGAAGTGACGTCATGGCACGTGATGCCACCGCAAGTCGACGCAGTGGCCATCTTGGACGAGGAAGCCTGTGACGACTGACCAGAGGCATGCGCAGTACGAGGGACCGAAGCCTGGGCCTGAAGTACCTCTGCACCCGATGCCGCCCCCGCGAGGACCGATGCCAGGGACTGCAAGAGAGAGACCGCCGCTGCCACGGATTCCCCGGAGAGGACCACTGACGCAGGTAAGGCCACACTGCTTCCACTACCCGTGCCAACGGAACCCTCCCCAGGGATACCCGCCAAACCCCTCTGTGACTCCCCAGGCCCAGAAAATACAGGCCCCTGCCTAAGGCCCACTCTGGAACCCCCAGATGGATTACCGGGACCCCCGGAGCAGAACCCGGAACTCCCTTGAGACCCCCTAGGCCCGCATTGCCCACTTTGCATGCTCACTTGTCCCTGGGCCTGCTCAGGCCCTGAAGGCTGACTGTCTAGACCGACCGGCTGATAAGCCTGTCCTGCCTCAGCATCCCCTACCAGGTTCTCCTGTGCAGGAGAAGAAAATAAATCAGGGCTACCCTCCCCACCCAGGGGAGAAACCTCCAAACATAGCCCAGACGCATTGCCCTGACCCACCGTAACATTTCCTGACCCAATCGATGTCCTCTAACTCCATCTCTTCCCACTCTATAGATTCGCCTTCCATTTGAAATGCTGCAAGCTGCGATGCTGAAAGATCTTCTGGGAGTCCACAGGAACAAAAAGGAAGTGGAATCCCTGCACATCCCCTTTATAAGGTTGGTAGACCCCTCCCAACACAATGCAACATTGTAACTAAACACACACACAACAGCAGCACTCACTCAGCCAGGCCTTAACCCTTAGCTACGCTCCGGGCTATTTGCCCTGCACTTTCTGTGTGCCTAAACCTGACCAATAAGCTTAAAGGGACATTAAACCCCCCGAAAAATATTCTATGATTCAGATAGAAGATACCATTTTTAAAAAGTTTCCAATTTACTTCTATTATCAATTTTATTTCATTCTCATGTTATTCTTTGTTGAAGAGATACCTAGGTAGGTAGCGTGCACATGCTTGAATCACTACACAACAGGAAATAATGCTGCCATCTAGTGCCCCTGCTAATGTAAAACTTTGTTGCAAAACTGCTGCTATATAGTGCTGCAGACACATGCACACTCTTGAGCTTGCATTTCTGCTTTTCCACAAAGGATAACAGGAAAACTAAGAAAATTTGATAATAGAAGTGAATTAGAAAGTTGTTAAAATGTTATGTTCTGTCTAAATCATGAAAGAAAAAAAAAATGGGTTTTATGTTCCTTTAATTCAAATATCTTGCATTGTGTCATTTGATGCACGTGAAAAACTGGGCAGATGTATTGCCGTACAATGCATTGTATGTACTGAGGTGCAAGGTGCCAGAGTAAAATGAATTTGCAGATTTAAAAAGAAAGATGAATGATGCTGTGTATTATTTACTGACTATATGATTGCTGTTTACCCTGCAGGTTGAATTTATTTATGTTCAGATAAGTGTGTGACCCCACCCCATTAGCTAATTCTTACCTATATATACTTTATCTATAGGGGAAGGTTGTCTGTTTTTGAGAATAGGATTTTTGTATGATACTGTGAGGGATATCTATCAAAGCACACAAAAGGTTTACCTCCCTATGTAAAGTAATGTGTCCTGGGATAGGTTAAGCAGTTTTCATTTATAAGCAGGTAACCAGGGTTTAAAAGAATATATGCTTACCCACACAATAATGTCCATCTGCTTAGACAGCGGGATATGCCACCGGTATCTCTGGGCTCACTCGGGACCTCTGCTGATATGACTCCACCAGCTCTGAATGCCCTTACCAGCCTCTGGTCATATTTCACTGCCTCACTCCGAACTCTGCTGCTCCTTATTTGCGAGAAGCTCCAAAGACCTCAGGGGACCGACCCAGAAATTCTTACTTTGTCCTTCCCTCCTCTCCTGATAGGTCCCCTCCTCCGTTCACTCCAGGGATGAGTGCGATATCCTCCAATGAATCAGCGTAAGTGCTGTACAGCTCCTCTGAGCCTCAAAGCGGGGTATGTTCACTCTAACCGGCTGTGCTGCACTCCAACTGGTCAAAACACACTTCTCAAACGAAATAAGGAGCACCAGCCGGGAGTGAAAATTAAAATGTCAAATTTATTAGGAGAAATTAAAATATACAAACATTAACATGAAGTCAGCATCTAAAGCCAAAGCTGACGCGTTTTGGTGGGTGCCGTAGTCGTAGCTGCTTGCTTCACATACTAAAACAGTATATTTAAAACACAGTGCTGCTTCCAATTCGTTGATTCCTAATTGGTTAATTAATAACAAATGTGATTTCTACTTAACCATTTCAAAATCTAGCATACCTACAATAATAATATACTTAACTTATCACCTGAAACCCTTCTTCTCACATACAGAAAAAAATTGTTTTTCCTTTTTGCATATAAACTGTGCCTAGCAACCTGTACTGGTATAACATATTTAGTGAGGGATTGTACTCCAAACCTCTTTGTATGTGTATATTGTGTATATATATATGCTGGGACAAATAAGGCTATAAGCTGTATGGGATATTGCATATGAAGATTATTGGACCTGTGGGGGGGGGGGGGGGGTAGTGTATGATCATATGGAGACCTTATTAAACCATCATTGCCAAAAATGTATCAAATCATAGTCAGAGTTTAGCCCTTTTGGATGTCTGGTTTTTAACTTAAAAATCCAGAACACCTCTCTCTTACCCAAAAGAGCCTCTCGGTCTCCTCCCCTTTCAGTTAAAATAACTCTCTCAATACAAGTCCAACTAAAAGACTTTTGTTGTGTACCAGTGCAAAGTGTTGCACTAATGGTGTGCTTGCTGTCCCAATTTTAATATTAGAAAGATGTTCCCTAAGTCTGGACCTTATCTCACGTGTCGTGAGGCCCACATACTGCTTTTCACAAACTTTGCAGGTGATCAGGTACACAACAAAGGTAGAAAGGCAATTCAAACATGAGTATTTCTTATACGTCTGTCCTGTTACGGTTGAATTAAAACTGTCTCCTGTATCTACTTTTTCGCATGCTACGCATGTTCTATTATGACAGCGAAACATTCCATGTGTGGTTAGCCAGGAAGATTCTCTTTTTGCCCGTTTTGGCAGTTTAGTGGGGGCAACCATATTTCTTATTGTTTTCCCTCTCTTGTATGCAAACTTGCACTGCCCAACTGAGAGGTTAACTAAACTGTCATCCACCCTTAAAAGAGGGATAATTTCCTAACAATCTCACAAATACTGTTGAATTGTTCTGAATAGTCTGTTGTAAATATGATGTTATATTTACCTTGGGTCTGTGTCTGTTTTATTTTACCTTTGTTATCTTTCAACAGATCTTCTCTGTCCAATTTCTCTACTTTATCAAATGCCTCCTTAATGACCTTTTTGTCATAACCTCTCTTTTTTAAATGCATAGAAAGACCTGTAGCCTGTTGCTTGTACTTTTTGTCTGATCAGAGCAGTTTCTTTTCAAACGGATAAACTGACCCTTGGCTACCCCTTTAAACACACTTTTAGGATGATTGCTTTTTGCGTGTAAAAGTGTGTTCCCTGAAATGGGCTTTCTGTACACACTGGTGGAAATTAGCTTCCCATTATTCCCTGATAAAGTCATGACCAAATAATTAATCTGGACTGCATTCCATTCATGGGTGAAGCTTAAGTTTAAATCATTAGTATTAAGGTAGTTTAAGAAGATATCATCCTGTTGACGTAAAGTCTCTATATTCGTCAATACCCCATGAGAAGGGAATATTGGCAATTGTCTTCTATATGAGGAAATACTATGGAGACAATCAGGAATTTTGTGAATATGTTTTGAGGGTAACTGAATTTCTTTTGCGGCACAATTTCTTTGAGTTCGAGGGGGTTTTCTATCTCCAGATTTGCAGCACTGTGATGCGGGCTAAGTTTGCCCCCTTGTACGCCAAAATTTTTATGGGTTGGTGGGAGCAGTGCCGCATCTATGGAGATGGGAACCCCTTCGGCTCGAGGATTGTGCTGTACAAAAGGTTTATAGATGACCTGTTATTTATCTGGCAGGGAGAACAGGATGATGTCTTCTTAAACTACCGTAATACTAATGATTTAACCTTAAGCTTCACCCATGAATGGAATGCAGTCCAGATTAATTATTTGGACATGACTTTATCAGGGAATAATGGGAAGCTAATTTCCACCAGTGTGTACAGAAAGCCCATTTCAGGGAACACACTTTTACATGCAAAAAGCAATCATCCTAAAAGTGTGTTTAAAGGGGTAGCCAAGGGTCAGTTTATCCGTTTGAGAAGAAACTGCTCTGATCAGACAAAGTACAAGCAACAGGCTACAGGTCTTTCTATGCATTTAAAAGAGAGAGGTTATGACAAAAAGGTCA
This sequence comes from Bombina bombina, assembly GCF_027579735.1. NCBI lineage: Eukaryota > Metazoa > Chordata > Amphibia > Anura > Bombinatoridae > Bombina > Bombina bombina. The sequence goes on along the minus strand of NC_069502.1, from coordinate 132,757,230 downwards.
TTAAGGAGGCATTTGATAAAGTAGAGAAATTGGACAGAGAAGATCTGTTGAAAGATAACAAAGGTAAAATAAAACAGACACAGACCCAAGGTAAAGATAACATCTTATTTACAACAGACTATTCAGAACAATTCAACAGTATTTGTGAGATTGTAAGGAAACATATCCCTCTTTTAAGGGCGGATGACAGTTTAGTTAACCTCTCAGTTGGGCAGTGCAAGTTTGCATACAAGAGAGGGAAAACAATAGGAAATATGGTTGCCCCCACTAAACTGCCAAAACGGACAAAAAGAGAGTCTTCCTGGCTAACCACACATGGAATGTTTCGCTGTCATAATAGAACATGCGTAGCATGCGAAAAATTTGATACAGGAGACAGTTTTAATTCAACCATAACAGGACAGACGTATAAGAAATACTCATGTTTGAATTGCTGGTCTACCTTTGTTGTGTACCTGATCACCTGCAAAGCTTGTGAAAAGCAGTATGTGGGCCTCACTAAACACAAAAAATAAAAATAGAGGCCAATCCTGTTTTTCTCTGTATCAAACAAGAATTTCGGAATGTTTCGGGATCAAGCCTGATGTTGCAAATTTGTATGGAAAAATATAAGTTGCGAAACGCAAATGTTCCATTGCCAATTTTGCCAACTTAAAAAAATACACATATTCACTTACTTTTTAATTGTTTATACCTTTAACAACATATCATTTTGTATTTTATTATTAGGTGTCCTTTATCATTTTGTGACATATATCCAATTGGAAGTTACCTCTGAAAGTATATAATCTGTTGACTTCTACAGAGTTTTCACAGCATTGTTAGGAAATGTTTCAGCACTGAAACAGTTAAGGGAAAAATACGAGATTCATAACTGTCTATTTTGTATGAACAGATAATGAGCTAATGACATTTGCCTGAAGCTGATAGCTGAAATCAGTTTTATATTTTAAAATGAATCAGCAATAGAAGGTAATCAGAGCTACAGTGAATACAAGCTAGGTAAATAATTTTGTGCTCTATTCTCATTAAATGATAATTTGTAGATCATTTGATTGAAACAAAGGAGGAAATTGTGAGCTGGAATAAACCCACACTCATATTGCAACATTATTATTTCAGAAAAAAATATATTTTACCTGAAAATGAAAACAAAATTAATTGTTAATATATCTCTCAAAATACATTTTTTCCAGTTTTTAAGATTTCTTCTTAAATTTTTTTTTATATATATATATATATATATATATATATATATATATATATATAAAATATATATATATATATATATATATATATATATATATATATATATACACACTCACCCTCCACTTTATTAGATACACCTTGCTAGAACTTGGTTGGACCCCCTTTTGCCTTCAGAACTGCCTTAATTTTTTTGGCATATATTCAACAAGGTGTTGGAAACATTCCTCAGAGATTTTAGTCCATATTGACATGATATCATCACACAGTTTCTGCATATTTGTTTACTGCACATCCATGATGGGAATATCCCGTTCCACCACATCCCAAAGATGCTCTATTGGATTGAGATCTGGTTACTGTGGAGGCCATTGAGTACAGTGAACTCATTGCCATGTTCAATAAACAAGTTTGAGATTATTTGAGCTTTGTAACATGGCGCATTATCCTGCTGGAAGTAGCCATCAGAAGAAGGGTACACTGTAGTCATAAGGGGAAGGACATGATCAACAACAATACTCAGGTAGGCCGTGGCATTTAAACGAAGCTCAATTGGTACTTAGGGGCACCAAAGTGTCCCAAGATTATATCCCCAACACCATTACACCACCACCAGCCTGAACCGTTGATACCAGGCAGGATGGATCCATGTTTTTATGTCGTTTATGCCAAATTCTGACCCTACCATATGAATGTCGCAGCTGTAATAGAGACTCATCAGACCAGGCAATGTTTTTCCAATCTTCTATTGTCCAATTTTGGTGAGCCTGTGCGAATTGTAGCCTCAGTTTCCTGTTTTTAGCTGACAGGAGTGGCATCCGGTGTGGTCTTCTGCTGTAGCCCATGTGCATCAAGAGATGGTATTCTGCATACCTTGGTTGTAACGAGTGGTTATTTGAGTTACTGTTGCCTTCCTATCATCTCAAACCAGTATGTCCATTTTCCACTGACCTCTGACATCAACAAGGCATTTTTGTCCACACAACTGCCGCTCACTGGATATTTTCTCTTTTTTGGACCATTCTCTGTAAACCCTAGAGATGGTTGTGCGTGTAGATCACAGTAGATCAGCAGTTTTTTAAATACTCAGACCAGCCCGTCTGGCACCAACAACCAGGCCATATTCAAAGTCACTTAAATCCCCTTTCTTCCCCATCCTGATGCTTGGATTGAACTTCAGCAAGTCGTCTTCACCATGTCTAGATACCTAAATGCATTGAGTTGCTGCCATGTGATGATGAAATGGCTGATTAGCAATTTGTATTACCAAGCAATTGAACAGGTGTACCTAATAAAGTGGCCAATATATATATATATATATATATATATATATATAAAACACAGGAATGGACCGCACTCACAGACTGGACTGGGTACACATCCTAAGCCACTGTTAACTCCACAGCCCTGAACACTGACAGACAGCTGCAAAGTTCCCAGCAACCCAGGCAGTTAACCCCCGAGCAACCTGGGTGTCAGGTCCGCAGGGGAGCATTACAAACATTAACACAAAACACAAAAAACCCAGCACTCACTAGCAGATTCACAGCAATGTTTAAAAGCAAAACTGGGGGAAGTCAGTTACATTTGGCGCCAAAGGATCAAGCCCAGGACCACGACAAGGTCTCCCTGGGAGACCTTGTCGTGGTCCTGGGCTTGATCCTTTGGCGCCAAATGTAACTGACTTCCCCCAGTTTTGCTTTTAAACATTGCTGTGAATCTGCTAGTGAGTGCTGGGTTTTTTGTGTTTTATATATATATATATATATATATATATATATATATATATCCTATATAATAAATGGCCAAGTATGTTTGTCGGATGCAGTCATGCGCAGTAGAGACTGTACGTGACAAACATACCTGGCCGTTTGGATCCTGACACTCAGCACAGAGCAAGGCTGAAGCGGAGTGTCAGGGAGCGTGGCCGACGGGAGCGTCATGATGGGGGTGTGGCCAGGTGTCACAAGGGGCGTGGCCGGACATCACAAGGGGCATGGTCGGCACAGTGAGGGGCGTGGCTGGACGGGTGTTGCTGCGATGGAGCGTGGCCAGAGAGGCAAAGGCTTTCAATTAAGACAGAGCCAGAGAGGGAGCAGGAGAGGGGGGAGAGAGCCAAAGGGAGGGGGGAGAGAGCCAAAGGGGGGGAGAGCCAAAGAGGAAAGAGAGCCAAAGAGGAGAAAGAGCCAAAGAGGAGAGAGAGCAAAAGAGGGGAGAGAGCCAAAGAGTGGGGGAGAGAGCCAAAGGGGGGGGAGAGAGCCAAAGAGGGGGGGAGAGAGCCAAAGAGGGGAGGGGGAGAGCCAAAGGGGGGGAGAGAGCCAAAGAGGGGGGAGAGAGAGTCAAAGAGGGGGGAGAGAGAGCCAAAGGGGGGGAGAGAGCCAAAGAGGGGGGGAGAGAGCCAAAGAGGGGGGGAATGAGCCAAAAGGGGGGAGAGAGCCAAAGGGGAGGAGAGCCAAAGGGGGGAGGAGAGAGCCAAAGGGGGGGAGCCAAAGGGGGAGGAGAGAGCCCAAAGGGGGGGGAAAGCCAAAGGGGGGGAGAGAGAGAGAGCCAAAGAGGAAAGAGAGCCAAAGAGGAGAGAGAGCCAAAGAGGAGAGAGAGCCAAAGAGGTGGGAGAGAACAAAAGAGGGGGGAGAGAGAGCAAAAGAAAGGGGGGGGAGAGCCAAAGAGGGGAGAGAGTGAGCAAAAGAGGGGAGAGAGAGAGCAAAAGAGGGGAGAGAGAGAGCAAAAGAGATGAGAGAGAGCGCAAAGGATAGGGGGGAGAGAAAGCAAAACAGAGGGGGGAGAGAAAGCAAAAGAGAGGGGGGAAGAGAGAGCAAAAGAGAGGGGGGAGAGATCAAGGGGTGGGACCGCTGTACTGCAAAAAATGGCCTTTAGTACTAGTATATATATAATTTATTTCATTGCATGTTGCATAGTATGTTTTCTAACATTTTCATACAATTACAATTTTATATATATATATATTTAGGGCCAGATTACAAGCAGCTAACTGTGCTCAAAGTAAACTTTTAACACGGGCGGTTAGTGTATTATAAGTTGAAAGTAAAAAGTATGTGCATGGGCAAAGCCCAATGTACTAACTTGAGGACTTTGTATATTGCGACTGCTTTAACTTCTTCACATAAACTTTAATGAAGCGTTCTAACAAAAAAAACCTAACACTTATCTTCATGAGTGAACCTGACATCACCACCTACAGAGCTAAACCCGAAGGTAGTTGTGAATATTTTACATTACAATGTTTTTCACATAGAAGAGTATGCTATTTTTAAATATATTACTGATGATGACAGTGTTTTTGTGCCATTTTTTTTTAAATTCTGTAATTATAATTGAATATATCATAACAAAAAACATTTACACTTGAATAAATAACACAGGGCTAGACTACAAGTGTAACAGTATTTTGGGCTTCTGCTAGAGTGCTAACTCCGCCGTGTTCGCTCTTGTGGTAACCAGACTAGCGCAAAAATCTGAACTTAGAATATCACATGCACTTTCATGTATTCCCCCATAGAATTTAATGGAGAAAAAAAAGTTGAAAAAAAGACCTAACAGTCCACTCTCGCGCAAGCAGAGTAACATAGTAACATGGTAGATGAGGTTGAAAAAAGACCGAAGTCCATTGAGTTCAACCTATACAAATCTAAAATATATACAAAAAGCTCCAGTTAAGCTTAAATAATCCCACTGAAAGGTGACCCATTTAATACTAGCAATCATATCCATGAATTTTGTTTATAGACAGAAATGTATCCAAACTATTTTTAAATTTATCTAGGGTATTGGCATTCACTACCTCCTTTGGTAATGAGTTCCACAATTTTATTGCTCTTACAGTGAAAAAATGTTTCTATTGCATTAAATCTCCTTTCCTCCAACCTTAAATTGCGAACTCTGGTCACAAATTTTTTTTTGGAATAAACAGAGCTTCTGCCATATCTGCATATGGGCCTTGAATATATTTATATAAAGTAATCATGTCACCTCTTAAGCGCCTTTTTTCTAAAGAAAACAGACCCAGTTTGGCTAGCCTCTTCTCATAGCTTAAATTCTCCAATCCCTTTATTAGCTTTGTGGCCATTCTCTGAACTTTTTCTAGTTCTGCAATATCTTTTTTTGCGATCGATTCCCAGAACTGACACTCCATACTCAAGGGCTTTATATAGTGACAGAATTATGCTTTCCTCCCTTGAATAAATGCCTCTTTTAATACATGCTAGTATCTTATTAGCCTTTGAGGCTGCTGCCCTGCATTGTGCACCCATCTTTAACTTGTTATCTATCACTACCCCCAAATCCCTTTCCTCCTGTGTTTGGCTAAGTCTTGTCCCATTTAAATAATACTTTGCCTGCTTATTTTTACTTCCAAAATGTAGAACCTTGCATTTTCCCATATTAAATCTAATTTTCCATTTACCTGCCCATACTTATAATTTTTGCAGGTCCCTTTGTAACGAAAGTTCATCCTGCGCTGACCTAATGACCTTACTTAACTTAGTATCATCTGCAAAAATAGTGATGTCGCTATTTAATCCTTGCTCCAAGTCATTAATAAAAAATTTAAAAAAATAGGGCCCAGCACTGATCCCTGGGGGACTCCACTGATTACATTTGTCCAATCTGAGTATGATCCATTTACTACTACTCGTTGCTCCCTATCTTTTATCTAGTTATTTATCCATGAGCTAACATTTTCAGCTATTCCCAGTCCCTTAATTTTTGTGCATTAATCTCTCATGTGGCACCGTATCAAACGCCTTTGCAAAATCTAAGTATATCACATCAACTGATTCCCCTTTATCTATATTTTTACTTACTTCCTCATAGAATCTAATTAGATTAGTTTGACATGATCTATTTCTCATAAAACCATGCTGATTAGAACTCATAATCTTGTTTACACAATCAATATAATCCATTATAATCCCTTCAAACATCTTCCCCACTATTGATGTCAGACTAACTGGTCTATAGTTTCCTGGATCATCCCTACTTCCCTTTTTGAAGAGTGGCACCACATCAGCTTTACACCAATCCTGGGGTACCATGCTTGAGGATAATGAGTCTTGAAAAATTAAGAGTAGAGGTTTGTCTATAACAGTGCTAAATTCCCTTAAAATCCTTGGGTGTATTCCATCTGGGCCTGCAGTTTTATTTACCTTAATATTATCCAATTTATTCCTTATATCTTCTATACGTAACCCAGTTAATGGTATGGGCTGGCATGTTCTATTTTGTTCCAAAGTATCATCCAATGGCTCCTCTCTTGGGTATACTTAAGAAAAAAACTGGTTTAGTATCTCAGCCATCTCCCTGTCACTGTTAATCATGCTACCCTCCAGGCATTTTAATGTACCTATATTGTCTTTCTTAGATTTTTTTGCTATTTATGTACTTAAATAATCTTTTAGGGTTAGACTTAGAATCCTTTGCAATTAATTTTTCATTTTCAATTTTGGCTATTTTGATTGCTTTTTTGCATGATTTGTTACATTCCTTATAAATATGGAATTTTGAGTCTGTACTATTTTCTTTGAATAATTTAAAAGCCCTACGTTTTTTTTCCTAATTTCTCTTAACACATTTATATTCAGCCACGTTGGCTTGGATTTTTTATTTTTATTTTTATAACATATGGTATTTGTTGATATGTATATTTATTTAACAAAGTTGTAAATGTTATCCATGTATCTGTATTTTTATTAGAGAATACTTTGTCCTAATTTATGTTATTTAATGATTTCCTTAAATCTTTGAATTTTGCTTTCTTAAAATTAAAAGTCTTGGTTAAACCTTTAAGACACTGCTTATGAAAAGAGATTTCAAATGTGACCATGTTATGATCACTGTTACCCAAATGTTCTTTGATTTATATGTTTGATCTAAAGGCCCCAATTTATCAAAGGTCTTGTGGACCTGATCCGACACTGCGGATCAGGTCCGCAAGACCTTGCTAAATGCGGAGAGCAATACGCTCTCCGCATTTAACATTGCACCAGCAGCTCACAAGAGCTGCTGGTGCAACGCCGCCCCCTGCTGACTCGCGGCCAATCAGCCGCCAGCAGGGAGGTGTCAATCAACCCGATCCTATTCGATCGGGTTGATTTCCGGCGATTCCTGTCTGCCTGCTCAGAGCAGGCGGACAGGGTTATGGAGCAGCAGTCTTTCACCAGAAACACGGCCCTTCAAGCTCCGTACGGAGCTTGATAAATATGGGCATATATCTGTATTATTTGATAGCACTAAATCCAATATAGCGTTACTCCTAGTTGGCTCCTCTATTAATTGTGACAAGAAGTTATCCCTGAGAACATTTAAAAATATATCCCCCTTAGCTGAATTACTAGTTTCATTGGCCCAATTTATATCAGGGTAGTTAAAATCTCCCATAATTACAGCACTGTTATTAACAGCCTTACCTATTGCATATTATCATATGCACTAACCCAACATGAAAATATGCATATTTCACATTTCAATGTTCTTTACATAACATAATATGTTCTATTTATTCCTAAATAAATATTTCTTAATATATCTGATTTTTTTTAACAGATATATATTTCTACTTATATATATATAGAGAGAGAGAGAAAGAGAGAGAGAGAGAGAGAGAGAGAGAGAGATGATTATATATAGCTATATATATGTATTCAGATATATATATAGGAATATCTATTTAAAAATAAATAGAACAGAAAGCACAGCTTCCTGTGAGTGCCAGTGGCACCCAGGGCTGAGCATGTTGCAGGGACATGGGATGTGTACCCGGTCCGGTATGAGAGTGCAGTTCCCTTCCGTGTTTTGTATATGTCTAGGGTGATTGCATATGCCCGTGTACCCTTCCCTTGTTCCCAGTTTGTTTGGATTTGAAAGATTGCATTGTGTGGCTGTTTTAGGGTCCCAGGTATTGGAAAGGACCTTGACGAGGTACCTGGACTTGTCCCATTTGGCCAGATGCGGTAACTAACCTTTCCATTTTTGCTTTTAAATCTTAGCTGAGAGCTTGTAATTGAGTGCTGGGTTTTCTCTGTGTGTTGTATTAATTTGTTTTGTAATTTTCCCTATGGTTCTTGCATCCAGACCTGTCTGGGGCTAACTGCCTGTGACTCTGGGGACAGCACAGCTTCCTGTGAGTCCCAGTGGCACCCAGGGCTGAGCATGTTGCAGGGTCATGGGATGTGTACCCGGTCCGGTATGAGAGTGCAGTTCCCTTCCGTGTTTTGTATATGTCTAGGGTGATTACATATGCCTGTGCACCCTTCCCTTGTTCCCAGTTTGTTTGGATTTTAAAGATTGCATTGTGTGGCTGTTTTAGGGTCCCAGGTATTGGAAGGGACCTTGACGAGGTACCTGGGCTTGTCCTATTTGGCCAGATGCGGTAACTAACCTTTCCATTTTTGCTTTTAAATCTTAGCTGAGAGCTTGTAAGTGAGTGCTGGGTTTTATCTGTGTGTTATACATATACATATTTAGACATATACAGTATATGTATATATCTCCATGTTCAAGCCCTTTGTCTGCCTTTTTTTTTTCAAACACCCGAGATCTAATATCTCTGAGCTTTTAACTTTTGTGTGCAATATGTTTTAACAATTTTTATTAGATAGTGTTATTATGAGTGTAACTATACTCTTTAATGTATTTTTGATGTGTTTTGTGCAACTTTATATTTTTGCGAAACAGTTAGCCACAGCTCTGAGATCGCAGTAATGATTTTATCGTAAATTGTTATTGTGCTAACACGATTGCATTTACGTTCAAATTTTAATGCGAGCAGTAAACCTGATGAGCACAAACCCTAGTGATTTACCCCTTATCACTCGGACGCAAATGATTGCGCTCACTTGTAATCTGGCGCACAATGTGCTACTAGATAACATCATGGGATGATACACAAATAAAAAGGTATTTTTAGAATGTATTATATGTGCTTTTGTATATAGTCACAAGAATTTTATTTATTTATTATTTGTATGGGTCCCATGATTTTCTCTGATAGAATTTGTCACAAACATTTTAATGATCAGTTGGGATTTTAGCCTCACTCACCAGTGGCATTTGCTAATGGGATCATAGGAAATAAGTAGGAGTAGAATAAAAAAAACAAGGAAAGAAATAAAATAAGCTTGCAAGAGATCTAAATAAGAATAAATTAAGCATTTCCTCACTGCATCATATGACAATTGTATGCAGAAGAACAATATTTCAGTGGAAGCATTTACCTTCCACTTCATAGGCCCCTTACTTCTCTAAAACAACTGTGCAGGGCCCTTAATCTATACCCAAACACACACACATATGAGGAAGAACGTCATCTCACTCTGGTACCATATAAGGAAGAACATCATCTCTGGAAGCTGTAGTTTGTGCTATTAAGCTGACCGCCTTGTGGCTAGATCTGCTATAAGTTGCAGCGGGCGGCTTAGTAATGCAAACAACAGCTTCCAGGGATAACATTCCTCCTCATATGCGCATTCTCGCAAGCAGATAATGGGCCCTGCGTGGTCCATTGGTGGCATAAGGGGTAAATGTAAGGGACTCAAACTCTCAATGCAAAGTTTTATTATACTGTTGACGAAAAATGCAGGCAGTGGCTCTTCTCTGGCTGTCGGGCCACAGACAGGCCTCCCGTACTCACCGGGCCTCTGACACCAGCAATGCCTGTCACCCCTGATGATGGTCCTGGGCTTGTGTGCCAACAAAGAAGCCTCTGTATGCTAGATGTGGCACACATGCCATAGGTTTGTCATCACTGTTCTAGTAAAATAGTTATTTAAGCTGTAAAAACCATTAGCAAAAGGCAAAAGCCTTTTGCCTAACTAGTATTCAGGCAAATAGTTTTGAACTCATTTATTTCAGGGTTTTTTCAGCTTTCAAAGCTCTTTGTCTAGGAAATAGGGGCTCAGGCAACCTGGGAAAGTGGTCCTTTGCTCACTAATAACCACCTAGGCATTACTTGAAAGTGTCCCTGCTCCCCAATAGCTAGCCACCTAGAAACCTTCAAGGAAAGTGGCCCCTGCTCAGCAATATTCTCCAAGGCACTTAGGTAAAATAGCCCCTGCTCGCCAATAGGTCCCCTTACAAACGCCTGGATAGTATCTCTGCTTACTAATAAGTGGTGAAAGACAACCTTCTTACACCAGGAAAGGGGTCTTGCTTGCAAATATGCACCTAGGTACCACAAGAAATGGGCTCTTGCTCACCAAGTGGTGCCCCAGCACCCTGGGAAAGTGTCCCCTGCTTGCCAATAGGTGCCCAAGAACTCCAGGAAGGTGGTCACAGCTCATCAGTAGGCACCTAGGCACCCCAGGAAAGTGACACCTGCTCACTAATACACGCCCAGGCACCCCAGGAAATTGGCTCCTACTCACTGATATATACCCAGGTACCCAGGGAAAGTGTCCACAGCTTGCCAATAGGTGACCATTTTGTGAAAGTCGCCCTAGCTTGTCAATAGGCACCTAAGCAACCTAAGAAAGTGGCTGCTGCTTTCTAATAGCCATCTAGGAACCCTCAAGGAGAATGGCCCATGCACAGCACTATGCGTCCATGTACCCTTGGAAAGTGGCCCTTGCTCACCAATAGGTGCTCAGGCACCCCAGGAAAGTGGCCCGATCATCAATATGTTCCCATGCACCCTAAAAACAGCAATTAAGCTTTTTGCGCTAGTTGTATTGCGCTCGTATTACAAGTTAGAAGTAAACTATTTTCCCTCTTGCGGTAACCCGAGTAGTGCAAAAATCCAAAATTAGAATATCACGGGTGCATTCATGTATTCCCCCATAAAAGTTAATGGAGAAAAAAAGTGGAAAAACCTAACACCCCACTGTTCAGCAAACACGATTGCATATTCCCATTTGGGCTAACCTAACATGAAAATATGAATATTTCAAATTCCAAAGTTCTTTACATAGCAGAATATGTTCTATTTATTCATAAAAAAAATTATCTTCATATATCTGATGGTTTTTTGAACAAAAAAATATAACTCCTTGATAGTGGCTATACTTACTAATAGGTGATGAATTTGGCCACTACTCTCCAGGACCAGGAAAGTGGCCCGGTTCTCCAATATTCACATAGATTCCACAAGAAATTGGCTCATGCTCACCAATATGTTCCCAGTTACCCTAAGAAAGTGCCCCCTGCTTGCCAATAGGTGCCTAGTATCAGGGTTCTGTTCCTTTAACAAGTGGGTGTTACGTTTCTCAGTCCTATCTCTTAAAAGCCTCCTCTTCCTGTTGAATAATGCTTGGTATTTTGGATCTGTGTCTGAGTCCTGAGCAATATATGAAGTTTTCAATTAAGTGTCAAATTTCTAGCATTTCTGAAGTGTTTTTCTGCAATATCAACTAATCTGCTGTTTCTGAAAAGTCTTCTGTGAATATCCTGTTTCGTATTCCTACCTGATGCCTTGATGTATGTATTCCGTTCACTGGGATCTGCTTCTTTCAGCTTTTGATTTCTACAGCAGCACTGTGATGTCATCCGCGGTCAGCTGATAGGACTTCCAAGTTTTCCGTAGTTTGTTGTTAGCTTGCCTTAGCTGCATCTGTACTTCGTCTCAGATGCTGTACCTTCACAGAGCTGTGACTGCTTGCCTTTGCAATTACTGTTTAATCCTCCTAGAATCCCGGGTGTTTGTTTTGAGATCTCCTTTTATCAGGTACCTTTTGCCTCATATTGCCATGTAAGTGATCAATGCATGCAGTCTTAATTAGACAAACTCCTGTGTATTGTTCTCTACACCTGCATAGAGTAAGACTGTGTTGTTTTTAGCTTAGAGTCACATTCCATAGTAATATCCTTACAATGCTTGAAGTTCCTTTTATTGCAAGGTAAGACCACAGTAACACTTACTAATGTAAAAGAGTTGCCATTTGTTATATTTACAGGCAAGCATCTGAATTTATCCATACTTTCAGACTAGCTAAATTAACAGTTGAGGTTCAGTTCACATGTTGCTTAGATGTGTCACCAATCTCTCACACCCAGGAACTCCAGGAATGTGGCCACAGCTCCTCATAAGGTGACAAGGCATCCCAGGAAAGTGATCTCTGCTCACTAATAACTGTGTGGTTCTTGCTCATAAATAGGTGTCCAGGCACCTCCAGAGAAGTGGCCCATGCTCATAAAAAGGCTGCTCTCAGGCCACCTATAGAAGTGTCCTTGCCAATAGGTGCCCAGGAACCCCAGGAAAGTAGCCCCTGTTCACCAGTAGCCTCCCAGGAACTCTCACGGATAGTGGTCCCTGCTCCAAAATATGCACCCAAGCACTCTTAGGAAAGGGGCAAGAAGGGGCCACTTCACTGGGTAGCCTGGAAACCTATTGATGCACAGGGGCCACATTCTCAAGATGCTTTTGCACCAATTAGTGATAGGGACACTTTCCTTGAGGGTTCCTAGGTGGTTGGGTGTTCCCGGGTGCTTGGGTATGTTTTAATGAGCAGGGGCCACTTTCCTAGGGTGTCTGGAAGCAATAGGGCAAGCAGGGGTCACTTTCCCAGGATTCCTGGGCTCCTATTGACTAGCAGAGCTAATTTCCCATGAGAGTTAGGTGCCTATTAGCAAGCACTTTTCTGCGCTGCCTGGAAGCCTATTGGCAAGCAGGGCCACTTTTCAGAGTGCCTGTGTGCCTTTTCAGGGTGATCAGGGGCCACATTCCTGTGGAATCTGGGCACCTATTGACAAGTAGGGGCCACTTTTGTGTGGTGTATATAATCCTACACTATTGTACTGTGAACCAACATCTCACTATATGCACTATGCATTTTTTAATTTTTAACAACACAAATTTGTATAGTGGGAAAATATTACATTTTGCAACCTTTATGCACAAGAGTGAAAAATACAAATAATTAGCATGTGCTGTTGGATAATCAATTGCTTTCTTAAAAACACACCAATAGCTATAATGTGCTAAATTTAAAATGAAATCTACTTCAATTACTATTATTCCTGACAAAATAAAATAAATGTTGCCTACGATTTGCTTACGATAGGTTTTATTTGACCTGCGAAAAGAAAAATTTAGAGGGTTCAGCTAATAAACCATGCCAAATTTACTGTTTCTTTTACAGAATGACATTTAATTTATTGAATGTTACAATTCATAAACATGCTAATACATCTATTACATTTTTATGTACAGAAATTTACTGACTAAAACAATTTACTGCATAATGAAACTTTCTGCACTCTAGAAACAATTTTACTATCTTATACTAAATACAGAATTTCTTGCAGTAAATTAATGTTTGAATACTGTAGTCAGTTTATTGCCTATACTATTCAAGGAAGGTCAAGTTGAAGTTTATGACAAAGAAGATATAAGTATATGAAAAATATGAATTAAAATCCTTGCATTTTACTTTTATACTTTGGCCTTACAATTTGTCGTTCAATAATTGTGATAACGTTTAAAGGTATTTTTTTAATTGTTTCCATATATAGCAAGAAAATAATTAATGAAGCTCATGGTACATTAAGGATAGAAATTAAAAATGCTCCAACACAATTACTTAAATAGTTGATTTAGCGAGCAAAAAAATAAGGAATTGTTTGATTAAAGGGACAGTGTACAGTCTACTTGAAAAAATCCCTTCATTAACCATTCCCCAGTTTTGCATAACCAACACATCTATATTAATATACATTTTACCTCTGTACCTTGTATCTAAGCCTCTGTAGACTGCCCCCTTATTTCAGTTCTTTTGACAGATATGCATTTTAGCCGATCAGTGCTACGGGAATAAACACAATCAGCTAGATTACGAGTTTTGCATTATGACTCAAAAAGCATTGTTACGGCCCATAACAATGCTTTTTCCCTAACGCCGCTATTACAAGTCTTGTCAGAATAGTTGCACCGCACACCTTTTGGTCGTCACGCAACGTCAGTACCGCACTTTAAGAAAACTCCTTTTTCAATGGGACTCCCATAGCGCCGGTATTACAAGTTTTGCTGTGAGGCCAAAAAAGTGAGCGGTACAGCCTAAAATGACAAGATCCGTACTGCCATCTAAAGTCAGTAGTTATGAGTTTTATGCTACAAAGCTGTACCATAAAACTCATAACTAAAGTGTCAAAAAGTGCACTAACACCCATAAACTACCTATTAGCCCCTAAATCGAGGCCCTCCCGCATCATAAAAACTATAATAAATGTATTAACCTCTAATCTGCTGCTCCCGATAAAGCCACCACTTTAAAAAATATTAACCCCTATTCCGCCACTTCCCGACATCATCGCCACTATAATTAAATTATTAACCCCCATCGCAAACACTATTTAAAGATTATTAACCCCTAATCTGCCATCCGCCCACACCGCCGCTATAATAACCTATTAACCCCTAAACCTCTGTCCTCCCACATCCCTACATAAATATATTAACCCCTAAACCTAACCCTAACGTAACACTAACCCTAATGTAACCCTAAGCCTAACACCCCCATCCTCTTCTTCTGATGGTCAACGTAGAATTAAGTTTCCCTTTAAGGTACGTCATCCAAGATGGCGTCCCTTGCATTCCGATTGTCTGATAGAAATCTATCAGCCAATAGGAATTAAAGGGGAAAAATCCTATTGGCTGTTGCAATCAGCCAATAGGATAGAGCTTGCATTCTATTGGGTTTATTTTTTTAAGTGTTTATTGGATGGGTTTTAATTTTAGCTTAGGGTTTGGGCAGTAAAATAGCTAAATGCCCTTCTAAGGGCAATGCCTATCCAAATGCCCTTTTCAGGGCAATGGTTAGCTTAGGTTTATTTAGATAGATTTTTATTTGGGGGTTTGGTTGTGTGGATGGTGGGTTTTACTGTTGGGGGGTTGTTTGTATTTTTTTTTACAGGTAAAAGAGCTGATTTCTTTGGGGCGATGCCCCGCAAAAGGACCTTTTAAGGGCCATTGGCAGTTTAGTGTAGGCTAGGTTTTTTATTATTTATTTTATTTTGGGGGGGGGGTTATTTTGATAGGGCTATTAGATTAGGAGTAATTAGTTTTATTTTTGATAATTTGTTTTTTTATTTTGTGTAATTTAGTGTTTATTCTTTTGGTAATTTAAATAATTGTATTTGATTAATTTAATTTATTTAATTTTATTGTAATGTTAGGCTTTAGTGTGAGGCAGGTTAGGTTTTATTTTACAGGTAAATTAGTATTTATTTTAACTAGGTAGCTAGTAAATAGTTAATAACTATTTACTAACTAGTCTACCTAGTAAAAAAAATACAAACTTACCTGTGAAATAACAATAAAACCTAAGCTAGCTACAATATAACTATTAGCTATTTTGTATATTTTATATAGGTTTTATTTTACAGTTAAGTTTGTATTTATTTTTAAATAGGAATTATTTAGTTAATAATTGTAAGTTTTGTTTAGATTGATTTTAATTAATTAAGTTAGGGGGTGTTAGGTTCAGATATATGTTAGGGTTAGGGTTATGCTTAGGGTTAGGGTTATGTTAGCGTTAGGGTTAGGTTTAGGGGTTAATATATTTATTTAGTGTTAGTGATGTTGGAGGCCATAGGTTAAGGGGTTAATAACTTTAGTATAGAGGCGGCGACATTGGGGGCGGCAGATTTGGGGTTAATAACTGTAATGTAGGTTGCGGCAATGTTAAGGGTGGCAGATTAGGGGTTAATAAGTGTATTTAGGTGGCGGCGATATCGGGAGCGGCAGATTAGAGGTCAATAGTTTTATGTAGGTGGCGGCGATGTTAGGGGCGGCAGATTAGGGGTGTTTAGACGTGGTTTTTATGTTAGGGTGTTAGGTTTAAACAAAACGTTTTCTTTCCCCATAGACATCAATGGGGCTGCGTTACGGAGATTTTGTTTCCGCGTTCGCAGGTGTTAGGCTTTTTTTTTCCCGGCTCTCCCCATTGATGTCTACGGGGAAATCGTGCACAAGCAAATCAAAGCAGCACTTGTATTTGGGTGAAGCATGGAGCTCAACGCCACCATATCGCCCACGCAAGCCTGCTTTTTGTAAACCTGTAATAGCAGTGCTATAGGGAGGTTAAATACCGCCGCTTTTGTGACGGTTGTTAATTTCCCTATAGCGCTCAAAACTCGTAATCTAGCTGAAAGTTATCTATATGGAACACATAAACTAGCAGTGTCTAACTGTGAAACACTGTGAAATGCACTGAGATAAGAGGCGGCCTTCAATGGCTTAACACTCAGTTTATGAGCCTACCTAGGTTTAGCTTTCAACAAAGAATAGCAAGAGAACAAAGCAAATCTGATGATAAAAGTAAATGGGAAAGTAGTTTAAAATTGCATGCCCTTTATGAATCATGAAAGTTTAATTTTGACTTGACTGTGCCTTTAAGTGCTAACCCATTGGTTAAATTGCCTAATGTCGTAAACTTAGCTTGCTTTTAATTGTCTTTCTTACAATAGTTTCTGTTACTGTTTTATTTAATCATTTATACACTATACCATAAATAATTGCACTAATCTTCCAACAAATTCAACCCCAGAAGATCGTTTCGGAGTTTATCAAGAGCAAAGAGCAAAGAGAATTCTCTGGGTAATTCTCCTATGGGCTCTTCTCAGTTCGCCTTTAGAAAAGCGCATCTGTGTGCTCAAATTTATAAAAAAAAAGTTGTTTTTTTCCGCCGTATTAGTATCTGCACCTTATTTATCAATGAAAACAAGCAACTTTTCTTCATGTAAGTGGTATATGAACGAATAGCAATATTTTTACAGTCCTACTAGTAGCTTTGTTAATGTCCCTCTTCAACAAACTGTCATGGAAGAAAATAGATCTGTTTTCATTGCAAACACATATACATTGTTATTGCACTTCTTTATATATTATTTTGTGTGCCTTCTTGAGCCCTTTTTTTTTTCTAACATTGATTTTGAAACTGGTAGAGAATAAATTTCTAAAGCTGTTCTTCACAGTAGTTATGGAGAACTTTAATGGACGCATTTGCAGAACTATCAGTCCGATAATGGAGAAAATAAAATGATAAATTTGTAACTAGTCAAATTAATGAGGCATACTATAGGAAATATGACTAAAACAATCTAATTTAACCCTTTTTTGGTGCACCTATGCCCCAAGGAGAATGGGAACAGAGTAAGGGAATTTTACAGTTGAATCTGGAAGCAGAAATGAGTAAAATAACCCACAAAAAAAGAATACACATGTAGCACTCAAGAGTCTCTATACACTATGTGTTAGGTATCTTATTGTAATATATTTAAAACAGATAACCCTAATACTAAGGGAGGAATAAGAATCCTCTAAAATATAACTTGTAATACATTTGTTAAAATATATAGGGAAAAACACACACTTAAGTAGAATCCTGCGTATGCTGAGATTTGCTTATCTTTGACTCAGATCATAGTGAAAAAAATATTAATAAGTTGAAATGTAACTGTGAGTATGGTTGTGTGATATTTAATACACTTAACTCTTTCTGTGCAAGTTACATCACTTTAATACCAGCATAAATTAGCAAATGTGATAACTATCTCTTGGACAGAATGTCTATTGGGTAGGATATAGTTGGGGGTGTATTGTTATAACACTTGGTTCAGTGAGCTAGTGATAGAACTATAGCGACAAATGCAATTCAAATTTTAGCACTAATTGGTAGCTAAGTAAGTGTGCATAAGCAAATGCAGCTTGCTTGTATGAGTAGTGATGAAATTATCAACAAGGTTGAATTACTAAACCTCCAAAGGTTAAAGCAAGAAGCAACCGTATTGCTTACAACTGGAATAAACTGATTACGAATACAACAAAAATTGCACTTCTATTGGGATAATGCTTATAAAGCAGTGTATATGCAATCAGTGAAACGTATAATGTGTGGATGCTTATAACAGTATATAAGTATTTTGAGTATTGCCTTTGGTATGGCTATATTTTACCTAAGCTCTGTAACAATTCCCTTAGCAGTATAGTTAGGTTTGCATTAACAATGATAATATTGCTATTGTAGAAGTGCTAGCTAGACATTAAATATAGGTAAAGAGTACATAAAAAACCCATTGTTTAGAGTTATATCTATCATTATCTAGTGGTAATAACAAACATTTTTTTTGTAAACAGGCTTATACTGTGCAACTATTGTTGCCATTATCAATCGTCTGCCAACAAAATAGCAAATAGGCAAGGTTAATTCTAGTTTGCATATAGTTAGAAAAAAATGTGTATTACCGGACTTAGTTAAATCTTATTAATGTCTGGCTTCACTAAAATATGTGAATAAATGACCGGTCGGTTTACACTGTCCATAAAGCTATCAACCAACCACATGAGCACCCAATTATATTGGGCATCAATAGCTTAACTGAAAAAGCCAGCCAGTATGTTGACTAAAGGTTAAGGGAGTATTTATCCCAGATGTCCTCATACTTGCAAGATACAAGAGATGTACTAAAACAGTTGGAAAATATTTGTGTCAGCACCACAACATGGCTAGTAACAGCTGATGTTGAATCCTTGTATACTAGCATAAAACATGATCTAAGACTAAAAGCAGCCCAAAAAATAGAACTAGGAATTAGAGGAGGTAACATTGAAAAAACACTACTATGTGCCAAAAGCAAATGGATATTTCTGTTGAATACCGTTCAACCTTACGGTCTAAATAAACAAAAAAACTTTGGTTCATTTTTATAAACATCTATAGGTTATTATTGGGGCACCAGTGACACAATTATAGCAACAGTACCACAACTATAAACAGTTTAAACCAAATAAGTATGAAGACTAAGGTATTAAACAAAAAACAAAAACAAAATAAATAGCACTATATAGATATGACATGGGTTAAATTCCCTAACCCGACAATTTATACAAAATTTAAATTTTATAGTCACATGATGATTAATGAAAGAAAATCACAAACAGTCACTTTGAACAAATACGATTATTTCAATATAAAGTACAAAACACTCAAAACACTTCAGCAATTTACACTTAAACATAACATAAGTCCTCAATTAATATTTTATTAGTTAATTTATATTAGCTCTCTTTTGAGGTCACATTCACAATTTAAAAGTACAAAATTAAAGATTTTAATTTAAATGTTTTACTATGTTGGAATTAATAATAGAATAGATGCTTCTTTAATCTTGTTTATCATTAGCAGTGCACCTTGACTCTTAATATGCAAAGCAAACATAAACCCAATACATGAATAGAAAACATCTCATATATTGTTGTATGATAAGCGCTAGTATTCCTAATATAACTTTATCTTTTCATCAGAAAAATAAGCCAAATACATATTGATCATGACATTTTAGACATTATGTGGAATACTGTATCTTTAACAATACAGAATAACATTTTGGGGTTTTTGATATTGCTTGAAACCTCAACTGTTAACTACATTATCTCAAGATGTAATATTGAGATATGAAAATATTCGCTATTATTGCCCTTTTTATACTATATAAATATGTTTAATCCAATGCATTCCTTATATTCATACAGTAAAATTGAACAGATTTGCGTTTGGGAATTGGTTAAATAAGTGTTAATACACACAAAGACACATCAATGAAACAATGACGCACAATTATACACTTCTGTATTAACACAAGTCTCATAATACCAATGACTGAATTCTGATAAAATATAAGAACGTTACGAGGATGACGTCACATTTGGAGGCAGGGTTAAGTTCCAAACATCATAAATAGAGGCCAAATTTGTGCTGCCCGTGTTACCCTTTGAGAAAGCCGTTCACACAGCAAAACATGTTAGGGATTTGTTGAGGAGGCATTGGGAACTCCTATTTTTAAATAGCCACTTTTAGCTTTTCTGCTTATGCTATGACACCAATAATGCTTAAAAGGACACTGAACCGAAATTTTTTATTTTTTGATTCAGATAGAGCATGCAATTTTAAGCAACTTTCTAATTGACTTCTATTATCAATTTTTCTTTGTTCTCTTGCTATATTTATTTGAAAAAGAAGACATCTAAGCTAAGGAGCCAGCATTTTTTTTTTTGTTCAGAACCATGGACAGCACTTGTTTATTGGTGCTGTCCAATCAGCAAGGACAACCCAGGTTGTTCACCAAAAATGGGTCGGCATCTAAACTTACATTCTTGCTTTTCAAATAAACATACCAAGAAGAATGAAGGAAATTTGATAATTGGAGTAAATTAGAAAGTTGCTTAAAATTGTATGCTCTATCTGAACCACGAAAGAAAAAAATTGGATTCAGTGTCCCTTTAAACTACAAGTTGACTCAGATACTAACGAAATGTAAGAAAACATATTATATTTAACCATACACTCACTGTGAGTACATTTACACAAATAGGGATTACCGGTGACCATTAAAAGCTCATTGTGAACATATTTGCGTTAAATCTAGTCTGACTACAGGCATAAACAGTGTAAATCGACCGGTCATTGATTCACATATTTTAATGAAGTCAGACATTAATAACATTTAACTAAGTCCGGTAATACACATTTTTTGCTAACTATATGCAAACTAGAATTAACCTTGCCTATGCGCTACTTTGTTGGCAGCCGATCGATAGTGGCAACAATAGTTGCACAGTATAAGCCTGTTTACAAAAAATTGTTTGTTATTACCACTAGATAATGATAGATTTCTATTAAGATATAACTCTCAACAATGATTTTTTTTTATGTACTCTTTACCTATTTAATTATCTTAAATAACAGGCAAGCCAGATTTAATGTCTAGCTAGCACTTCTACAATCGCAATATTATCATTGTTAATGCAATCCTAACTATACTGCTAAGGGAATTGTTACAGAGCTTAGGTAAAATACAGCCATACCAAAGGCAATACTAAAAATACCTCAAAACAGCAACAACAACAAAAACTGTGCATGATTTATTTGTTAACAAAAATACATTCATGTATTCATTCATGTATACAGCTAAATAAAGTTAAAATGACACTGTACACAAAATGTTTTTCCCTTCTATTTCATTGTATTCCCAGTGGTTCATTTTACCTGCTGAGATGTACTTAATTGTTTACTCACTGCTCTTTTACCCTTCATTTGTTATTTGAAATATATGTATTTACCTATAGAAATGAAAGCCTATTTTGAAAATATGAATAACAAACATGTTTTCTGAAGAAAAGTTATGTAAACAGGAGGCAAGAACACAAATTAATCTCTCAGTGGGGTTAGGAAAGAGACAGAGGGCTAGATGATTGAAAGCTCGTCATTGGCGGTGAGAAATGTGTATTTCTGACTCGCCTATCTCGCAAATTTCACGCCTTGCGTAATGATTGTATAAAGTTGGCAGTCCATTGTAAACAATACGTTACGCGATAAGCTGTCTATAGTAAACTATAGGCTTCGCCTCCTTATATCATTTCACAAACTTCAAAATGGGTTTCCAAATATCATTGCGTTGCTTTGTAATTTTAATGATTCACTTTATTTCAGTTTGTGTTTGCATATTTCAAAATGTAAAACTATAGTTATAGAATATTGTCTAATTACGTTATATTGTAATATTTTTTAAATTAAATAAATATTGTTAATTCTCCAAAGGATGGGTGGCGAAACATGTATGTGTGTTAAATGTGCGATTCGTATTCGTGTATATTTCCTTAATGTATAGCATATTTTATTCTGTGAGGCAGTTGATGAGATTTGTGAAAATGGTTGCTGAGAGGTTTTCAGCTGTGGAGAACGAAATCCTTGTATCTGCTTTGGAGCCAAACTATGACATGCTTTTTGGACCACAGAGGCGTGACACTAGTTTAAAGACTAAGGCCCCTATTTATCAAGGTCTGGCGGACCTGATCCGACAGTGTGGATCAGGTACGCCAGACCTTGCTGAAAACGGCGAGCAATACGCTCGCCATATTCAGCATTGCACAATAGCTGCTGGTGCAACGCCGCCCCCTGCAGGACTTTGTGACCGCTGCTTCATAACTGCTCTTTCTGGCGAGTCTGAAAGCTCGCCAGAAACACGGGGCATCAAGCTCCATTCGGAGCTTGACAGATAGGCCCCAAGGGATGCAATCTGGGAAGATAAATGGTTTATTTAAATGGCAAACATATAAAGATTGTGGCTCAATGTAGCAAAAGGGTTGCAGACATTAAAAGAAAAATTCTTAGAAAGAATAAGAGGAGGAGGCGATTTTTAAAATATGAAAAAATATTTGTTAAACTTTTAATGTCTGTAAACCCTAATGTGGACATTGAGCAACAGTCGACTTCAGCATCATCTTCCCAAACTTCTCCCTTGTGTGAAGAACATATAGATGTCTCTGTTGGCCCAAAAAGTGATGTTGCACAGCAAAATAATACTGAGGATGTGGATGAAGGTAATTTTTTTTTTTTTATTTAGTTAGCATATCATGTTCCTTATAAAAATTTACATAAAGTTTATTTTAATTTAGTGCAAGAAGTAACTACATCACCAGCATTACTTGCTGAAAGCACTGAGGCAGCACGTGAAAGTGACCAATTCTAAATTGAAGAAATTCAAGAATTGGAATTCCTCATTACCGGTATATATATGTGTATATTTTTATTTTATAATCATTTAGCATGTAAATTTAAACATCAATTTAAAGGGACAATGAACACACATTCTTTATTTTGTGAATAAGATACAGCATGCAATTTTAATCAACTTTCTAGTTTACTCCTATTATCAAATTGTTTACATTCTCTTGCTATCTTTATTCGAAAAGTAATAATGTAAGTTTAGTTGTTAGCACATTTTTGACGATCAACCTGGGTTTTTCTTCTTGATTGTTGGATAAGTTCACACACAAATAAACAACTGCTGTCCCAAATATTTGCTGGCTCCTTAGCTTAGATGCCTTCTTTTTCAAATAAAGATAGCAAGAATACAATTAAAATTTGATAATAGGAGTAAATTAGAAAGTTTCTTAAAATTACATGCTCTATCAGTGTGTTCAGTGTCCCTTTAAGCATTGTAATTTTTAAATATATATTTTTTTTCTTTGATGAAAAAGTTACCTATAGACCAATATGTAAATCAATGACAAAGAAAACAAATAGGACCTACTCTCACGTAGTGTGTCCAAAATGGAAAAAGGTGCGCCTATTTTATGCTCCTCCCTCAGTGTGGATTAAACCAATAGGGTAACAATTAGATCTTAATTAAATATAATCCTATGGAATGTATAGTAAAAAAATGATGAAATATATATCCTTATACAATGTATAATGTGGTACAGAAATATCTAAATTAAAACTAGGGAAACAGGTATAAGTAATTATCCTATAATAACGTTACTTAAACATAATCCTTGAGGTCAGTGGTAGATAGATGTAAGTCCATTGATACAGATTAGTGTCCCGATATAAAAATCTTCCAAGCCGGAAAAAAAAAAGACCCCAATCGGTGTTGATGACAAATGACCTTCGTTCTGGAAAGAAACAAAGAAGAGACCCCTGATCTATAACATGTTAGGATATCTCCTTACATCTGCAAGGTTTAACCCCAAAAACCTGCTTCTGATTTGTAAAAGCACTTGTAATGGATGTTATTAATTATGCATCCATAAAAGGGATTTGTTATACATTAATGGATGCACAATATTTTATTTTCACTACTTGTAATATAGAAAATAATATATAAAAAAAAATTCTAACTCAACCACATAAACAAGGTATGTATTCATTTACACCTTAACATGTTAATTTACATGTTAATAAAGAATGTCACTTATGTGTGCGCATTTTTTTTTTAAATGTAAAAATAAAATTACATTGTTGTCACAGTTATTATTTTTAACACATGAACTATCAATTCATTTTTTTATTATTTTCTTTATTAAAACAATATTTTAAATGTGTGCATAGTGCAATTAATTTTTTTATGTATTTTAATATGATATTTGTTTTATTTCTAACAGGAAAACGGGAAGAGAATACATTTGATAAAATGTGTGATTTGCTTGAAAATATAAACACTAATATCACAGTTTTGAAAGACTCAATGTCTTACCATTTTTGAAAAAATAAAGTTCACAACCAAAAAATAAGAAGACTTTTAACCAGAATCATTGAAAACCAAAAAGAACAGCGTTCTATGATGTTCAGAGAAAGAAGGTGGGAGGGAAGGGCATTTTATTCTGGGGTTAAAACACGTGGTGGACCATTTTATCATCCACATTCATATCTTATGTTTGTTTTTTTTGTTTTTTGTTTGAAAGTTAATAAAAAGAATGTTTACAATTGGTCTCTTTATTTTCTTGAGTTATATACCATACAACACATTACATATTTTTCGCACATGTATTAAAGGGACATGTACATTTGATTTATGATTTCAGTGGGGGGTGTTCACAAGTATGATTATATAATTAATGAACATGGATGTTTATATCATTAGCAAATCATATTCTTACTTATATTAGTTTATAATACACATAGTTGTCTGCATATTTGTGTGCACTGTCCCTTTAATATTTATTAAAAAAAACTTACAAATATTTTGCAATGAGCATTTTATCTTCATTTATTTTAAATTACTATGTTTAACTCAAAGAATAATAATATACACATATTATATTTATTTTCCTTTTCTATATTTTCTTATTGTTTTTTTACTAGCTGGAAGATTACCATCAGAATTCTGATTTCCTTTTATTTTTCCATCAGAATTTACAACATCAGAATTTATTCCATCAATATCTGAATTACCTAAATTGGTTGATTCGGTTACAAATGAATTTACATTTTCAGCATTTTCTGAAGAACTAACATTTAAATTTAAAGGAGTATTAGTACAATCATTTTTTGACATAGAAAAATCATTGTCTGAGCTATTGATTTTAAGGACTCACTAATGTGTTCCAAATGTGTATTACTTTTTTCAACAGAATCATTTAATTTTTTAATAGCATGATTTTCCTTAAATTCAAGCAGTGTGTTATTCATAATCTCAAGTCTGTCGTGTAATAAATCATTATGTTTTATTAATTTATAACTAAATTCACCAACATCCTTATAAAATTCATTGTCCTCAGGATTGTTCTCATTTTCAGATGGCAATGAATTATTTTCATTTTATAAATAAATAATTGCATGTTCAGCTTCATTGCTAATGTTGTTTTTCTCCTCCTGTTCTATGTTACTATTTAAAAATGTGGCTTGTGATAAATCCAACACTACATTTATTGGTATTTCATTTTGAGATGATATATTGTTGGGTGGTAGTTCACTTTTCAATACTTATTTCTATATTAATTATATTACATTCTAAATCATCAAACATTTCATTTTCATTAATATTCATTACGATCCAATGATGGTGTCTCAATATTTTCTTGTGAGCTTTCAATTTGTTCTTCTGCCACTAAAAAATAAATGCTTTTTATTTTTGTTTATATTTCTTATTTCACATACATATTTTAAATTACATTATCCAGAAACATAATCAAAATTACCTGTTCTTACACCAATATTAGTAAGTCCAGGAACTCCAGAAACCGTGTAGGGTCCCCCAGGCGCCTATCTAAGGAGGCAGAGGGGAAAGAGCAATAACAATGATCAGACAGTCTAACTTGAAGGTTAAAAGCTTAAAATTTATTATAAACAATCAACACCTTATACTACACATAAAATGTTAAAAATCATGGATCCATGAATAATACAGATTATACAATAGAATACAGTATATTTAAAAACAATGTGGTAAAAACAGTTAATCCAGCAAATACACACAGTGACAATCGTGATAAATGATGACCGTGGTGTTGCAACTCACTAAGGAGTACAATAAAAAGATGAATAAAGGAGGGTGGAGCGAGCGGCCGACCTAGATGGCCGCACTGCACTGAGGCTTAGTGTGCAGACTGGGTGCCTTCGATAATTGAAGCGGCACAAAATGTTTTAAAAGGCAAGAACTAAGTGGGAACACTGTTCGGAAGCTCTTGCCGACAAACTAACGTGACCTTTTGAGCAGTCGGGTGCAATACCGAACTCCGGGCCAAACAGAAGGGGCTGCCACAGAGAGCACAGCACTTGCCGCGTGTGTAGTAGGCAGAACAACTGATCCTATCTGCGGCTGATTTCAGGCTGAACCCATAACGAGTGAGACCTGGGTCCCTGGACAGGAGCGCTAGAGGCAGCGGACAACAGATAACTGCGGTCTCCAGCAGAGGCAACTGCGACACGTCGCAAACACACGGAGATCAACTGTGTAATGTATGTGTAGATAAGGAACGCCACATTGTTTATCTGATTACGTATGTGCACTGACAAAACCCCGCTGAATAAGCTGTAGAGACAATACATCAGGTCAGGGTAGCTACATGGCCCGCATAACTGAGAGATCCGCTGAGCTAATTGAATGTACACTAACAAAACAAAATGGCGATGACAGCAAATACGCATAATGGAACAGTGACACGGCATTAGCAAACACAGTCTGCTGCATACAGCTGCATAGTGAGACATATTTGGTACAGCTACAAGACATTCTGAGAAATACTAAAGTGACCAGAACCTGCTAGCCCTATACCACGCAATAAATGAGAAACACCAATTTTTAAAATCCTTTTTTTAAAAAAAATCCTTCTCTAAATCACAGAACCACTCCAACAGAGACTTTTACATGCTACTAGGCCTTATTTGAGTCGATCACATATATACATATATCCTGTACCCCCACTCCCTTTCCCGCCACGCGGTGTGGTGGCGGGTCATACCCTGCTTCCTTTCTCCGTGATCACCCTGTGAGGGTCAACTTCCCTGGGGGTACGGATATTTTCTGCCAAACAACGAGAAAATTTGCCAAACAATAGCAAGTCATCATTTCGCAGAGAAAAAACACCCGACAAGATAAGGCTTTAAAGACACCGCAGGCTAATCAGGGAGCGGTACATGAGTTCTTTAGGCAAATGGACCAAGCAGCTCACAAAACGGTCGCTAGTACCCCACAAGATCCCACCACAAGTGACCACACTGACACCTCACTTGCTTCTAACTGCTCGCCACCTACAGAACAAGAATTAGAAAACGACCCCCCTATTACCTATAAAGCCATGGCGGCCCTAATTGAACAAGTAAAGTCGTGCATTAAAGACGAATGTGCAGACCTGAAGAGGGAATTGAATGACCTCGGTCACAGAGTCGACTCATTAGAAGAGCACGAGTACGTGATGGCACAAAAAATAGCAAAACTTGCAACAAGTCAAACGCAACAATTTCAGCACATAACTGATTTAGAAGACAAGATTGACGATTTAGAAAATCGCTCAAGAAGAGGCAATTTATGCTTTAGGGGAGTCCCAGAGACAGTCCTGAACAACGAACTCCAGGAATATTTACAGGCCCTATTTGCAGAGATACTGGGAGAAGAGGCGACGGAGGACTCAACTATACCACTTGACAGAGCACATCGCGCCCTCCGGCCAAAACCACCAGTTGACTCCCCGCCAAGAGACATTGTAGTACATTTCCAGAACTATAAGCAAAAGGAAGAGATCTACAACATAACCAGAAAACGACAAGCCATAAGCTTCCAGGGCCACAAAATCCAGATCTACCAAGACCTATCTGTGAGAACATTGCAAAAGCGTAGAGAATTTCAGATTCTTACATCTCACTTAAGATCACTACGTATCCCCTACAGATGGGGCTTCCCTACGTCAGTTATAACAATGAAAAACGGTACGAAGATGGAATGCACTTCTCTGTCAGACATAAACAGATTCTGCAACCTGATGAATATTCCACAGCCTTCTAATGCAGACTCCCAGTCACAACAAGAGAAGCAGAAAATCCAGGGTAGCCCTAAATCCCAAAGGCGTCCAAACCCTGACTTCTTAAATAAGCAGAATAAACGAAGACAACTACTACAGACTGAAGCTGACACAATGGACACAGACTCACCTGGATAAGTACTTTTGATTACCCACTTTGTTTCTAGCTGTGTTGCCCATACGGCATAGATGGTTGAAGTGATTACTAAGAGTCCTACACCTTTACACAATGTTTGCAGGATGAACGTATATACACTTGTAAAAAGGGCGATATCCTAATCTTGCCCTTATTGGTATTCATTATATTTACTTAGATCTCAACTTGGTCTTAAACCTAACTAAATTGTCTCAAAGTTAAGGCTGTTTACAACACACAAACACAATAATCATATGATTGGCTCTATAACGAGCTCTGTTTTATGTTGTTTTACTAAATGTGTTTCTTCCTATAGAACTTTAACTTGAAAGGTTTTATTCCAAGAGGATTCTGTTATTCTGTTATGTTTACTGTTATCAATGTTTGCATAAGTTTTTTAACTGTTTTATCTATTCTTATACTCAAATATGATCAAAGGAAGGCAGCTCCCTTTAATACCTAAACACCCAGTAACGTAGATTCATATCAACTTACGTTATAAAGTAAAGCATTTTAGGACTGAAGTTTTAGACTCACGAAGCAAATACCGTCAGCATGACGTCCCATCTCCCTACAGTACCTAACATGTGACCGAGGGCTATGATTTAAATATAGCACTAGGTAGCTCCACACAAAGCTGAATATCCCCCATTAAATAATTGTCGCATTACAAACTCTAAACAAAAACACTTAGACACCCAGTCTGTAAAAAAGCCCTCAACTTTAAACTTTAAACCTCAGACCTTAAATCGTGAGCTCTGCACTCTGGAGTTCAGATTTTGGACTCTGGACTGCAGGCTTTATTCCATCACTTTCACTCTCTGATTTCACCTCACTTCTGCTTTTACTCTAATTTTTAATATACTTACAGAAATCTTTCATGAATACCCTTTCCCCGGTACCTACATTCCTAAATACCCCACCTAAACTACCTTAACTCAGCCCAATACATCGACTAGGTTAGGTTAGCTCTTTGAGAAACAGAGAGAGAAAAAGACAACGGCACTACAATTGCTGTGTCCCACTGTATATTCTATTCTCATTGGATATGAGAAATCTCAAAAGATGTATGTGTGGGGACTTAGGTGCTGTACATTGAAAGAGGCAAACTGGAATTATCAATTGTAAGCAACAATTGAGAGAATGTACATATTTAGCACTCAACAGCAAATAAAGGGTAAATGGCCACAAATACCTAGGTAGAAAGGCCCAGGAAAGGCAAATTAAAACTTAACTTTTATTAGTTCCATCAAAAAATAAAACCGGGGGGTAAGGTATTTTAAAATTCCAACCTGTGTGAAGGTAGGAGAATGTAACTCCTGGGATGAAAAAAATCCAACCAATATGTGGTATGCTCTCCGAATGATAAACACTCAAGAATGGGGTAAGGTCTATGCAATTGTATATATATATATATATATATGTATTCAGGATATACCCATAGATTCGGAAAATATAAGAATAGCAAAAATACAGTACCTCCAATTTTGGGCAATTTTCTTATATCGAGAGAATGGGTTATAATACTAATGTATAGAGAACCTCAAATTGAAATGTCCCTATTGGGTATTGTAGTATCAGAGTCTTGGATATAGGTATGGTGCTCTGAACTATCCTGCTGTTATATAATCACACCCGAATGAATACACACTGAAAGTTACTAGGGTTATATATTAGTACCTCAAGATACATATGGTTGCACAAATTAGACTAGAAATAGTAAATGTGCCCTTGGGAGTATATATTGAAAGCTGGGTACTAAATAGTTAGAAACCTCTTATGTCACAGACTGACTCACATACAGTAGTGTATAGACTGTTTGACTTCTGGTAACGTAACGGGCAGAGGAATAATCCAATATTATTTAGCTGTGTCCGGTTGCTGTATTAATCGTATTCCTAAAAGCGTTACACAATGGAAAAAGTCACTTTGTATAAACTCCCAGTTGAATTCAGGTAATGTTTTTATTGTAGTATTGCACTGTTTGTGCTTGACTTAATAGGGTTTAGGATCTAAATAGACAACTGGTTGCCACCTATTCTGGTTGGTGGCTGTTTATGAGGCAGCAGCTATAATGTCAGAATATTAATAAAATATTTTGCCTCGACACTACCCTCGTAATACCGCCGATTGCTAGGATCTGTACTGCCAGTTATACTGTATAAAGTCTGCTTGGTTATATGAGGATTAAATTGTTATTATAAAAATTAATACTCGTATCTAGTCAGTGTGTTTGGTGTACTGTAAAAGTAACCCCTGTACTACGGTTTAGGTAGTGCTCCAGGGTATTAGTTCAATATGTATTATTAGTAGGAATATTGTAGATAATAGACACTCCAATATTGAGGTGAATATATTTAAAGTTACCGGTTTGGTGATTAAATAAAGTCTCTATACAATTAGGACCTAGAGAGATCAGAGCTGTACTTGCTCACGGCTTCGGCTAAAAGTACACATACAGAATCTCGAAATGTGCTCATTATGGGTAAGTTACTCGTAAAAATTGGTTGAGCAACTCGGTTTCCCTAGGTAACACTCACACACAGAGACATACCATTTTTAAATTAATTTCTAATAAAACATTCTACCACAATTCACACAGTTGTTTGAGTTTAAAAAAGGAGAATATTCTCCAGCTTCCCTGACATGTTTCGCCAAAAAAGGCTTTGTCAAAGGTGGGGCCCCCGCCATTCTTGGGGCTTTTTATTGGCTGACATGTTAGAGGCTTGTCATAATCATCACTATTGATTGGTTGCCTTCCCTGCTATCCGGTTGGTTTAGGGAAAGGGTATGTATTCGTGACGTAGTCAGTTAGACGTTCATCAGTTCATGAGGCTTATTTTATTACTTGTTGTATATTCGATGAGTTGAAACAGATCTTCCTGCTTACATATAAAAATAATGAAGGGATATTAAGGATGTGAAATAGGGAGGTTGCTGAGTTACCAAATACATAAACCTCTTAAGGGACATAATCAAATGCCTCCGATGTTACGAGGTTGGACATAATAGAAAATATATATTATTATTAAAGGAGCCTCACAGTGGAGTTAACCTGAGTGAAGGAGAAACTTCCTTATGATTTTTATATAGAATTTGTTACACACCTAGAAAAGAAAGTGTTCATACATGTGCCAAATGGAAAACCTTTGTAAAATGACTGTGTAAAAGAAACTATGACAAGGCGAGTGCAAGTGAAACTGTGGTGAATTCTTGAAGTGACATGTGTTAAATAGTACTAACACAAAGGGTTTCTGACTCTAAAGGACCTATTATTAATGTGGGTGTATTTACCCCTCTTTATATTTGGAAGGTGAAAAAGAAGAAAGAACATTCTAGGATACTATACTATTTATCCTATTTCAATTGACAATAACCGTGACAGTAAAAGGCTGGCACACTAATCCATCTAGGATCAAAACTTGGCAATAGTGTGTGTGATACAATATATATGTGCTATTCTCACATTTGGGCAGAAAAAGCATTATTGCCCTATTCGATTTCTTATTTATTTTGTGAAAAGAAGTAAAGTAAAATAAAATAAATATTGGTGCTCAAAACAGTGTGTGTAACTTAACTAATGTACAGCTTTTGAATTATTTGTTTATTGTGTAAATGCGGAGAAAATTACATTAATTTCATTTCTTAAGTAATCCCTATCCTTGGGTGACTCCTGCCCTTTACATTATTTCTATTATGTCAAAATTCTCCCGTCATGAACTATATAGTTTATGTAATTCTACCTAGCATTGGATAGTATTGTAATACAATATATTTTAATATATAAGTCCTTCAATCTTCTCTATCAGGGGAAACTCTTATGGGTTTGTTACAAAAAACAAAAATAATTGTTTTGTTCATTTAATCCCTTGGGGTGTACACTATCTAATAGATAGATCCACCTGCACTCAGCTCTTAATAGTGCTTGTTCCATATTCCCCCCTCTAATGCCTAGCGATATTTTTTCTACTCCTTGGCATTTCAACTCTTTCGGATTTGCACGGTGATATGTTAAAAAGTGAGATGCCACTGAGGTTATATTTTTTCCATCTTCCAAATCTTTTGCGGCATTTTTGATGTTTCTTACATGCTCCTGAAATCTGACTCTGAGTTGTCGGCTGGTCATCCCAACATAGATCTTAAGACAGCTGCAGAATAATACATATATTATATTCTCAGATGTGCAGCTGATATAATTTTTCATTTTGTGTGTACGGCCGAACCGATCCTGAATCATGTTTATTTTACGGATATATTTACAAGATGAGCAAGTGCCGCAAGGGAAACATCCTGCCTGTATGGCAGTCCTTGTTTTCCCCACTTGGTAGTGGCTGCGGGAAACCATGTCCTTTATATTCTGGGTTCTCCTGTATCCTATTTGTATCTTGTCTCCTACGATAGACTTCAGATCTTGGGCTAAATTGAGAATATGCCAGTGCTTGTTTAGTATATCATTTATTAATTGTACTTGTGGATTATAAGTCAGGATCAATCTAGTTTGTTCATCTTTCCTTTTGGTCTTTTTGCGGAGTAACTCAGATCGGTTGGTTTGGATAGCCCTGTGTTTTGCTCTTTTGATGTTCCTTTTACTATATCCTCTTTCCTGTAAACGTTTTTCCAGCAGTTTGGCTTGTTCATCAAATAGATGTGTATTGCTACAGTTTCTTCTTATTGTTAAGAATTCACCAACTGGTAATGATTTAGTGGTTCCGGGAGCATGAGAACTGTTATTGTGTAGTATGCTGTTAGTTGCTGTTTCTTTTCGATAGAGATTGGTCTGTATACGTCCCTCCTGATCTTTAAATATCTTAAGATCCAGGAAATCTATCTCTGTTTGACTCATTGTATATGTCAGTTTTATGTTCAGATCATTCTGATTTAAGTCCTGAAGGAAATTACCTAGTTCTTCCTTGGTTCCTTCCCACATAAACAGAATGTCATCTATGTACCTTATCCAAAAGGGTATTTTATCTGTTTCAGTTGAATGGATGTCATTGAATACCACATGCTCCAGAGGTATACACCAGGGGGGCAGACAATACCAAAGAGCCCCGAGTCCTTTCTCTCAGATGAGACTAAATCATTAAAAATCATTAACTTGTCAGAACATCAATTATTGCCTGATCACATTTCTGTATTGTCAAAAGGTCTATCTTTTTGCCCTACGTGACAATTGAATAAATTTGAAGTGATCAAAGATATACAGTTGTTTATACGAAAATTAAATTTAAAAAAATTCTTTGCCAAAAAATCGGACCCCACCCTATCAGAGAATGATAGGAGAAATTTACAAGACCTGGATAGCCTATTACAAGATAGTGAATCCAAATCCAAGTCTTGGAGAACTAAATTGAAAGCTAGATCTACCTTTGTACCAAAATATAATCTATCGATTCAGTTAGAAATATTCAATCAGGTGGTATGTGAGGAAATTTCACAGTTAAAAACAGGCTATCAGCATCAGAATCTAACAAGAACTGAAAAATTGGCCCTTAAAGAAATACAGACATGGAAGGACATAATAATTTGCATACGAAGAGAGAAGCGCTCTACCAGGAACGAACAACAGCTCAGTGGCTTGTTCTATGGCGATTTACCACCCGGAAGCAGCCTCTTTTAGACCAGTGTGCTTTTCACAGAAGAAAACTTTCCTGAAGTATATCAGTCTGATCCTGCCAATTAAGGTCAGTCCAGCCCCGAAATACCAGGCAATTCTCCTCTGAACAAGGAACATGACAACCCCAGACGAACGTTTTGGCCTCCTATGGGCCTCGTCAGTGAGGTGCAGCCACATTCCTCTAAGCACACTGGGCAAGGAGTCCACGTCTGGTTTCCCCCATCACCCATAGGGAGACTTCCCCAGGGTCATAATAATTTGCATACGAAGAGAGAAGCGCTCTACCAGGAACGAACAACAGCTCAGTGGCTTGTTCTATGGCGATTTACCACCCGGAAGCAGCCTCTTTTAGACCAGTGTGCTTTTCACAGAAGAAAACTTTCCTGAAGTATATCAGTCTGATCCTGCCAATTAAGGTCAGTCCAGCCCCAAAATACCAGGCAATTCTCCTCTGAACAAGGAACATGACAACCCCAGACGATCGTTTCGGCCTCCTATGGGCCTCGTCAGTGAGGTGCAGCCACATTCCTCTAAGCACACTGGGCAAGGAGTCCACGTCTGGTTTCCCCCATCACCCATAGGGAGACTTCCCCAGGGTCATAATAATTTGCCAACGAAGAGAGAAGCGCTCTACCAGGAACGAACAACAGCTCAGTGGCTTGTTCTATGGCGATTTACCACCCGGAAGCAGCCTCTTTTAGACCAGTGTGCTTTTCACAGAAGAAAACTTTCCTGAAGTATATCAGTCTGATCCTGCCAATTAAGGTCAGTCCAGCCACGAAATACCAGGCAATTCTCCTCTGAACAAGGAACATGAAAACCCCAGACGATCGTTTCGGCCTCCTATGGGCCTCGTCAGTGAGGTGCAGCCACATTCCTCTAAGCACACTGGGCAAGGAGTCCACGTCTGGTTTCCCCCATCACCCATAGGGAGACTTCCCCAGGGTCATAATAATTTGCATACGAAGAGAGAAGCGCTCTACCAGGAACGAACAACAGCTCAGTGGCTTGTTCTATGGCGATTTACCACCCGGAAGCAGCCTCTTTTAGACCAGTGTGCTTTTCACAGAAGAAAACTTTCCTGAAGTATATCAGTCTGATCCTGCCAATTAAGGTCAGTCCAGCCCCGAAATACCAGGCAATTCTCCTCTGAACAAGGAACATGACAACCCCAGACGATCGTTTCGGCCTCCTATGGGCCTCGTCAGTGAGGTGCAGCCACATTCCTCTAAGCACACTGGGCAAGGAGTCCACGTCTGGTTTCCCCCATCACCCATAGGGAGACTTCCCCAGGGTCATAATAATTTGCATACGAAGAGAGAAGCGCTCTACCAGGAACGAACAACAGCTCAGTGGCTTGTTCTATGGCGATTTACCACCCGGAAGCAGCCTCTTTTAGACCAGTGTGCTTTTCACAGAAGAAAACTTTCCTGAAGTATATCAGTCTGATCCTGCCAATTAAGGTCAGTCCAGCCCCGAAATACCAGGCAATTCTCCTCTGAACAAGGAACATGACAACCCCAGACGATCGTTTCGGCCTCCTATGGGCCTCGTCAGTGAGGTGCAGCCACATTCCTCTAAGCACACTGGGCAAGGAGTCCACGTCTGGTTTCCCCCATCACCCATAGGGAGACTTCCCCAGGGTCATAATAATTTGCATACGAAGAGAGAAGCGCTCTACCAGGAACGAACAACAGCTCAGTGGCTTGTTCTATGGCGATTTACCACCTGGAAGCAGCCTCTTTTAGACCAGTGTGCTTTTCACAGAAGAAAACTTTCCTGAAGTATATCAGTCTGATCCTGCCAATTAAGGTCAGTCCAGCCCCGAAATACCAGGCAATTCTCCTCTGAACAAGGAACATGACAACCCCAGACGATCGTTTCGGCCTCCTATGGGCCTCGTCAGTGAGGTGCAGCCACATTCCTCTAAGCACACTGGGCAAGGAGTCCACGTCTGGTTTCCCCCATCACCCATAGGGAGACTTCCCCAGGGTCATAATAATTTGCATACGAAGAGAGAAGCGCTCTACCAGGAACGAACAACAGCTCAGTGGCTTGTTCTATGGCGATTTACCACCCGGAAGCAGCCTCTTTTAGACCAGTGTGCTTTTCACAGAAGAAAACTTTCCTGAAGTATATCAGTCTGATCCTGCCAATTAAGGTCAGTCCAGCCCCGAAATACCAGGCAATTCTCCTCTGAACAAGGAACATGACAACCCCAGACGATCGTTTCGGCCTCCTATGGGCCTCGTCAGTGAGGTGCAGCCACATTCCTCTAAGCACACTGGGCAAGGAGTCCACGTCTGGTTTCCCCCATCACCCATAGGGAGACTTCCCGAGGGTCATAATAATTTGCATACGAAGAGAGAAGCGCTCTACCAGGAACGAACAACAGCTCAGTGGCTTGTTCTATGGCGATTTACCACCCGGAAGCAGCCTCTTTTAGACCAGTGTGCTTTTCACAGAAGAAAACTTTCCTGAAGTATATCAGTCTGATCCTGCCAATTAAGGTCAGTCCAGCCCCGAAATACCAGGCAATTCTCCTCTGAACAAGGAACATGACAACCCCAGACGATCGTTTCGGCCTCCTATGGGCCTCGTCAGTGAGGTGCAGCCACATTCCTCTAAGCACACTGGGCAAGGAGTCCACGTCTGGTTTCCCCCATCACCCATAGGGAGACTTCCCCAGGGTCATAATAATTTGCATACGAAGAGAGAAGCGCTCTACCAGGAACGAACAACAGCTCAGTGGCTTGTTCTATGGCGATTTACCACCCGGAAGCAGCCTCTTTTAGACCAGTGTGCTTTTCACAGACGTGGACTCCTTGCTCAGTGTGCTTAGAGGAATACTGCTACACCTCACTGACGAGGCCCAATGAAGGCCGAAACGATCGTCTGGGGTTGCTTTGTTCCTTGTTCAGAGAGGAATTGCCTGGTATTTCGGTGCTGGACTGACTGTAATAGGCGGGATCAGACTGATATACTACAGGAAAGTTCTACTCTGTGAAAAGCATTGCTGGGCTAAAAGAAGTTGCACCCAGGTGGTAAATCGCCATAGAACAGGCTAACAATGGTATTGAGCTGGTTGTTCGTTCCTGTGAGTGCATTTCTCTCTGTGTGTATTTAGTCTCCCTATGGGAAAAAGGGGAAACCAGACGTGGACTCCTTGCTCAGTGTGCTTAGAGGAATACTGCTACACCTCACTCACGAGGCCCAATGAAGGCCGAAACGATCGTCTGGGGTTGCTTTGTTCCTTGTTCAGAGAGGAATTGCCTGGTATTTCGGTGCTGGACTGACTGTAATAGGCGGGATCAGACTGATATACTACAGGAAAGTTCTACTCTGTGAAAAGCATTGCTGGGCTAAAAGAAGTTGCACCCAGGTGGTAAATCGCCATAGAACAGGCTAACAATGGTATTGAGCTGGTTGTTCGTTCCTGTGAGTGCATTTCTCTCTGTGTGTATTTAGTCTCCCTATGGGAAAAAGGGGAAACCAGACGTGGACTCCTTGCTCAGTGTGCTTAGAGGAATACTGCTACACCTCACTGACGAGGCCCAATGAAGGCCGAAACGATCGTCTGGGGTTGCTTTGTTCCTTGTTCAGAGAGGAATTGCCTGGTATTTCGGTGCTGGACTGACTGTAATAGGCGGGATCAGACTGATATACTACAGGAAAGTTCTACTCTGTGAAAAGCATTGCTGGGCTAAAAGAAGTTGCACCCAGGTGGTAAATCGCCATAGAACAGGCTAACAATGGTATTGAGCTGGTTGTTCGTTCCTGTGAGTGCATTTCTCTCTGTGTGTATTTAGTCTCCCTATGGGAAAAAGGGGAAACCAGACGTGGACTCCTTGCTCAGTGTGCTTAGAGGAATACTGCTACACCTCACTGACGAGGCCCAATGAAGGCCGAAACGATCGTCTGGGGTTGCTTTGTTCCTTGTTCAGAGAGGAATTGCCTGGTATTTCGGTGCTGGACTGACTGTAATAGGCGGGATCAGACTGATATACTACAGGAAAGTTCTACTCTGTGAAAAGCATTGCTGGGCTAAAAGAAGTTGCACCCAGGTGGTAAATCGCCATAGAACAGGCTAACAATGGTATTGAGCTGGTTGTTCGTTCCTGTGAGTGCATTTCTCTCTGTGTGTATTTAGTCTCCCTATGGGAAAAAGGGGAAACCAGACGTGGACTCCTTGCTCAGTGTGCTTAGAGGAATACTGCTACACCTCACTGACGAGGCCCAATGAAGGCCGAAACGATCGTCTGGGGTTGCTTTGTTCCTTGTTCAGAGAGGAATTGCCTGGTATTTCGGTGCTGGACTGACTGTAATAGGCGGGATCAGACTGATATACTACAGGAAAGTTCTACTCTGTGAAAAGCATTGCTGGGCTAAAAGAAGTTGCACCCAGGTGGTAAATCGCCATAGAACAGGCTAACAATGGTATTGAGCTGGTTGTTCGTTCCTGTGAGTGCATTTCTCTGTGTGTGTATTTAGTCTCCCTATGGGAAAAAGGGGAAACCAGACGTGAACTCCTTGCTCAGTGTGCTTAGAGGAATACTGCTACACCTCACTGACGAGGCCCAATGAAGGCCGAAACGATCGTCTGGGGTTGCTTTGTTCCTTGTTCAGAGAGGAATTGCCTGGTATTTCGGTGCTGGACTGACTGTAATAGGCGGGATCAGACTGATATACTACAGGAAAGTTCTACTCTGTGAAAAGCATTGCTGGGCTAAAAGAAGTTGCACCTAGGTGGTAAATCGCCATAGAACAGGCTAACAATGGTATTGAGCTGGTTGTTCGTTCCTGTGAGTGCATTTCTCTC
This sequence comes from Bombina bombina, assembly GCF_027579735.1. NCBI lineage: Eukaryota > Metazoa > Chordata > Amphibia > Anura > Bombinatoridae > Bombina > Bombina bombina. The sequence continues at coordinate 132,718,709 of NC_069502.1, read as the reverse complement.
TGTGTGTATTTAGTCTCCCTATGGGAAAAAAGGGGAAACCAGACGTGGACTCCTTGCTCAGTGTGCTTAGAGGAATACTGCTACACCTCACTGACGAGGCCCAATGAAGGCCGAAACGATCGTCTGGGGTTGCTTTGTTCCTTGTTCAGAGAGGAATTGCCTGGTATTTCGGTGCTGGACTGACTGTAATAGGCGGGATCAGACTGATATACTACAGGAAAGTTCTACTCTGTGAAAAGCATTGCTGGGCTAAAAGAAGTTGCACCCAGGTGGTAAATCGCCATAGAACAGGCTAACAATGGTATTGAGCTGGTTGTTCGTTCCTGTGAGTGCATTTCTCTCTGTGTGTATTTAGTCTCCCTATGGGAAAAAGGGGAAACCAGACGTGGACTCCTTGCTCAGTGTGCTTAGAGGAATACTGCTACACCTCACTGACGAGGCCCAATGAAGGCCGAAACGATCGTCTGGGGTTGCTTTGTTCCTTGTTCAGAGAGGAATTGCCTGGTATTTCGGTGCTGGACTGACTGTAATAGGCGGGATCAGACTGATATACTACAGGAAAGTTCTACTCTGTGAAAAGCATTGCTGGGCTAAAAGAAGTTGCACCCAGGTGGTAAATCGCCATAGAACAGGCTAACAATGGTATTGAGCTGGTTGTTCGTTCCTGTGAGTGCATTTCTCTCTGTGTGTATTTAGTCTCCCTATGGGAAAAAGGGGAAACCAGACGTGGACTCCTTGCTCAGTGTGCTTAGAGGAATACTGCTACACCTCACTGACGAGGCCCAATGAAGGCCGAAACGATCGTCTGGGGTTGCTTTGTTCCTTGTTCAGAGAGGAATTGCCTGGTATTTCGGTGCTGGACTGACTGTAATAGGCGGGATCAGACTGATATACTACAGGAAAGTTCTACTCTGTGAAAAGCATTGCTGGGCTAAAAGAAGTTGCACCCAGGTGGTAAATCGCCATAGAACAGGCTAACAATGGTATTGAGCTGGTTGTTCGTTCCTGTGAGTGCATTTCTCTGTGTGTGTATTTAGTCTCCCTATGGGAAAAAGGGGAAACCAGACGTGAACTCCTTGCTCAGTGTGCTTAGAGGAATACTGCTACACCTCACTGACGAGGCCCAATGAAGGCCGAAACGATCGTCTGGGGTTGCTTTGTTCCTTGTTCAGAGAGGAATTGCCTGGTATTTCGGTGCTGGACTGACTGTAATAGGCGGGATCAGACTGATATACTACAGGAAAGTTCTACTCTGTGAAAAGCATTGCTGGGCTAAAAGAAGTTGCACCTAGGTGGTAAATCGCCATAGAACAGGCTAACAATGGTATTGAGCTGGTTGTTCGTTCCTGTGAGTGCATTTCTCTCTGTGTGTATTTAGTCTCCCTATGGGAAAAAAGGGGAAACCAGACGTGGACTCCTTGCTCAGTGTGCTTAGAGGAATACTGCTACACCTCACTGACGAGGCCCAATGAAGGCCGAAACGATCGTCTGGGGTTGCTTTGTTCCTTGTTCAGAGAGGAATTGCCTGGTATTTCGGTGCTGGACTGACTGTAATAGGCGGGATCAGACTGATATACTACAGGAAAGTTCTACTCTGTGAAAAGCATTGCTGGGCTAAAAGAAGTTGCACCCAGGTGGTAAATCGCCATAGAACAGGCTAACAATGGTATTGAGCTGGTTGTTCGTTCCTGTGAGTGCATTTCTCTCTGTGTGTATTTAGTCTCCCTATGGGAAAAAGGGGAAACCAGACGTGGACTCCTTGCTCAGTGTGCTTAGAGGAATACTGCTACACCTCACTGACGAGGCCCAATGAAGGCCGAAACGATCGTCTGGGGTTGCTTTGTTCCTTGTTCAGAGAGGAATTGCCTGGTATTTCGGTGCTGGACTGACTGTAATAGGCGGGATCAGACTGATATACTACAGGAAAGTTCTACTCTGTGAAAAGCATTGCTGGGCTAAAAGAAGTTGCACCCAGGTGGTAAATCGCCATAGAACAGGCTAACAATGGTATTGAGCTGGTTGTTCGTTCCTGTGAGTGCATTTCTCTCTGTGTGTATTTAGTCTCCCTATGGGAAAAAGGGGAAACCAGACGTGGACTCCTTGCTCAGTGTGCTTAGAGGAATACTGCTACACCTCACTGACGAGGCCCAATGAAGGCCGAAACGATCGTCTGGGGTTGCTTTGTTCCTTGTTCAGAGAGGAATTGCCTGGTATTTCGGTGCTGGACTGACTGTAATAGGCGGGATCAGACTGATATACTACAGGAAAGTTCTACTCTGTGAAAAGCATTGCTGGGCTAAAAGAAGTTGCACCCAGGTGGTAAATCGCCATAGAACAGGCTAACAATGGTATTGAGCTGGTTGTTCGTTCCTGTGAGTGCATTTCTCTCTGTGTGTATTTAGTCTCCCTATGGGAAAAAGGGGAAACCAGACGTGGACTCCTTGCTCAGTGTGCTTAGAGGAATACTGCTACACCTCACTGACGAGGCCCAATGAAGGCTGAAACGATCGTCTGGGGTTGCTTTGTTCCTTGTTCAGAGAGGAATTGCCTGGTATTTCGGTGCTGGACTGACTGTAATAGGCGGGATCAGACTGATATACTACAGGAAAGTTCTACTCTGTGAAAAGCATTGCTGGGCTAAAAGAAGTTGCACCAAGGTGGTAAATCGCCATAGAACAGGCTAACAATGGTATTGAGCTGGTTGTTCGTTCCTGTGAGTGCATTTCTCTCTGTGTGTATAAGGACATAATAATAAGAGAAGCTGATAAGGGCGGAAATATCATCCTCTGGCCTCTACCTATGTATTTAAAACAAGTTGAAAAACAATAAAAAAATCGCCAATGCTATGAAAAGCTATTTAACAACCCAAGTGAAAAATACAGTGAGACCTACAATAAGATCATCAAAGAAGCCAGCAGCAGAGGCATTATAAATGCGGATGAAATCAAGTTCCTTACAGTTAAACACCCCAGGGTGGCGACCTTTTATCTTATACCAAAGGTCCACAAAAACCTTACTAATCCTCCAGGTAGGCCCATTGTTTCTAGCAATGAGTGCCTATCGGAAAATGCCAGTCAGTATGTTGATCACAGGCTGAGAGAATTCATGGAGTCCCTCCCCTCGTATGTCCAAGATACTATGGAGGTTCTACAGAGATTAGAAAATATCAACACCAGAAAAGAAACCTGGCTTGTAACAGCGGACGTTGAGTCCCTATATACCTCCATAGAACACGATAAGGGACTCAGGGCAGTCCAATTTTTTCTCAATCAAGGATCTTCTGAAAAGGAAGATCATGACCTGTTCATCTTAAAGTTATTGGAATTTGTTCTCAAATACAATTTTTTTACTTTTGCCAATCAGTTTTACCTCCAAGTTCAAGGGACGGCGATGGGCACAGCTTGTGCCCCTACCTATGCCAACCTATTTCTGGGGTTCTGGGAAAAGCATGTGGTATTCAATGACATCCATTCAACTGAAACAGATAAAATACCCTTTTGGATAAGGTACATAGATGACTTTCTGTTTATGTGGGAAGGAACCAAGGAAGAACTAGGTAATTTCCTTCAGGACTTAAATCAGAATGATCTGAACATAAAACTGACATATACAATGAGTCAAACAGAGATAGATTTCCTGGATCTTAAGATATTTAAAGATCAGGAGGGACGTATACAGACCAATCTCTATCGAAAAGAAACAGCAACTAACAGCATACTACACAATAACAGTTCTCATGCTCCCGGAACCACTAAATCATTACCAGTTGGTGAATTCTTAACAATAAGAAGAAACTGTAGCAATACACATCTATTTGATGAACAAGCCAAACTGCTGGAAAAACGTTTACAGGAAAGAGGATATAGTAAAAGGAACATCAAAAGAGCAAAACACAGGGCTATCCAAACCAACCGATCTGAGTTACTCCGCAAAAAGACCAAAAGGAAAGATGAACAAACTAGATTGATCCTGACTTATAATCCACAAGTACAATTAATAAATGATATACTAAACAAGCACTGGCATATTCTCACCTTAGCCCAAGATCTGAAGTCTATCGTAGGAGACAAGATACAAATAGGATACAGGAGAACCCAGAATATAAAGGACATGGTTTCCCGCAGCCACTACCAAGTGGGGAAAACAAGGACTGCAATACAGGCAGGATGTTTCCCTTGTGGCACTTGCTCATCTTGTAAATATATCCGTAAAATAAACATGATTCAAGATCAGTTCGGCCGTACACACAAAATGAAGAATTATATCAGCTGCACATCTGAGAATATAATATATGTATTATTCTGCAGCTGTCGTAAGATCTATGTTGGGATGACCAGCCGACAACTCAGAGTCAGATTACAGGAGCATGTAAGAAACATCAAAAATGCCGCAAAAGATTTGGAAGATGGAAAAACTATAACCTCAGTGGCATCTCACTTTTTAACATATCACCGTGCAAATCCGAAAGAGTTGAAATGCCAAGGAGTAGAAAATATATCGCTAGGCATTAGAGGGGGGAATATGGAACAAGCACTAACAAGAGCTGAGTGCAGGTGGATCTATCTATTAGATAGTGTACACCCCAAGGGATTAAATGAACAAAACAATTATTTTTGTTTTTTGTAACAAACCCATAAGAGTTTCCCCTGATAGAGAAGATTGAAGGACTTATATATTAAAATATATTGTATTACAATACTATCCAATGCTAGGTAGAATTACATAAACTATATAGTTCATGACGGGAGAATTTTGACATAATAGAAATAATCTAAAGGGCAGGATTCACCCAAGGATAGGGATTACTTAAGAAATGAAATTAATGTAATTTTCTCCGCATTTACACAATAAACAAATAATTCAAAAGCTGTACTTTAGTTAAGTTACACACACTGTTTTGAGCACCAATATTTATTTTATTTTACTTTACTTCTTTTCACAAAATAAATAAGAGATCGAATAGGGCAATTATGCTTTTTCTGCCCAAATGTGAGAATAGCACATATATTGTATCACGCACACTATTGCCAAGTTTTGATCCTAGATGGATTAGTGTGCCAGCCTTTTACTGTCACGGTTATTGTCAATTGAAATAGGATAAATAGTATAGTATCCTAGAATGTTCTTTCTTCTTTTTCACCTTCCAAATATAAAGAGGGGTAAATACACCCACATTAATAATAGGTCCTTTAGAGTCAGAAACCCTTTGTGTTAGTACTATTTAACACATGTCACTTCAAGAATTCACCACAGTTTCACTTGCACTCGCCTTGTCATAGTTTCTTTTACACAGTCATTTTACAAAGGTTTTCCCTTTGGCACATGTATGAACACTTTCTTTTTTAGGTGTGTAACAAATTCTATATAAAAATCATAAGGAAGTTTCTCCTTCACTCAGGTTAACTCCACTGTGAGGCTCCTTTAATAATAATATATATTTTCTATGATGTCCAACCTCGTAACATCGGAGGCATTTGATTATGTCCCTTAAGAGGTTTATGTATTTGGTAACTCAGCAACCTCCCTATTTCACATCCTTAATATCCCTTCATTATTTTTATATGTAAGCAGGAAGATCTGTTTCAACTCATCGAATATACAACAAGTAATAAAATAAGCCTCATGAACTGATGAACGTCTAACTGACTACGTCACGAATACATACCCTTTCCCTAAACCAACCGGATAGCAGGGAAGGCAACCAATCAATAGTGATGATTATGACAAGCCTCTAACATGTCAGCCAATAAAAAGCCCCAAGAATGGCGCGCGCCCCACCTTTGACAAAGCCTTTTTTGGCGAAACATGTCAGGGTAGCTGGAGAATATTCTCCTTTTTTAAACTCAAACAACTGTGTGAATTGTGGTAGAATGTTTTATTAGAAATTAATTTAAAAATGGTATGTCTCTGTGTGTGAGTGTTACCTAGGGAAACCGAGCTGCTCAACCAATTTTTACGAGTAACTTACCCATAACGAGCACATTTCGAGATTCTGTATGTGTACTTTTAGCCGAAGCCGTGAACAAGTACAGCTCTGATCTCTCTAGGTCCTAATTGTATAGAGACTTTATTTAATCACCAAACCGGTAACTTTAAATATATTCACCTCAATATTGGAGTGTCTATTATCTACAATATTCCTACTAATAATACATATTGAACTAATACCCTGGAGCACTACCTAAACCGTAGTACAGCGGTTACCTTTACAGTACACCAAACACACTGACTAGATACGAGTATTAATTTTTATAATAACAATTTAATCCTCATATAACCAAGCAGACTTTATACAGTATAACTGGCAGTACAGATCCTAGCAATCGGCGGTATTACGAGGGTAGTGTCGAGGCAAAATATTTTATTAATATTCTGACATTATAGCTGCTGCCTCATAAACAGCCACCAACCAGAATAGGTGGCAACCAGTTGTCTATTTAGATCCTAAACCCTATTAAGTCAAGCACAAACAGTGCAATACTACAATAAAAACATTACCTGAATTCAACTGGGAGTTTATACAAAGTGACTTTTTCCATTGTGTAACGCTTTTAGGAATACAATTAATACAGCAACCGGACACAGCTAAATAATATTGGATTATTCCTCTGACCGTTACGTTACCAGAAGTCAAACAGTCTATACACTACTGTATGTGAGTCAGTCTGTGACATAAGAGGTTTCTAACTATTTAGTACCCAGCTTTCAATATATACTCCCAAGGGCACATTTACTATTTCTAGTCTAATTTGTGCAACCATATGTATCTTGAGGTACTAATATATAACCCTAGTAACTTTCAGTGTGTATTCATTCGTGTGTGATTATATAACAGCAGGATAGTTCAGAGCACCATACCTATATCCAAGACTCTGATACTACAATACCCAATAGGGACATTTCAATTTGAGGTTCTCTGTACATTAGTATTATAACCCATTCTCTCGATATAAGAAAATTACCCAAAATTGGAGGTACTGTATTTTTGCTATTCTTATATTTTCCGAATCTATGGGTATATCCTGAATACATATATATATATATATATACAATTGCATAGACCTTACCCCATTCTTGAGTGTTTATCATTCGGAGAGCATACCACATATTGGTTGGATTTTTTTCCTCCCAGGAGTTACATTCTCCTACCTTCACACAGGTTGGAATTTTAAAATACCTTACCCCCCGGTTTTATTTTTTGATGGAACTAATAAAAGTTAAGTTTTAATTTGCCTTTCCTGGGCCTTTCTACCTAGGTATTTATGGCCATTTACCCTTTATTTGCTGTTGAGTGCTAAATATGTACATTCTCTCAATTGTTGCTTACAATTGATAATTCTAGGTTAGCTCTTTCTTAGTATCATAGCATGACAGTCTTTCTGCACCATGACCCAAAACCTTAATAGGAGAGAGGGCACACTGCAAATTGCAACCTAAAATGTTAAGGGATTTCTCTCAGCAGAGAAACGCTCCATAGCTTTTCATGACTTCTATAAAAGGAAAGTAGACGTTGCCATGACTCATGAAACCCATTTCACTAGACACAAAGAACCCACGTTATCCAAGAGATACTTTGACCAGCATTATTGTAACTCAGGCCCACATAGGAAAAACGGAGTGTGCATCTCGTTTAGACGCAACACTCCCTTTGAACTTTTGCAGCGGTACGTAGATAAGGAAGGTAGGATGATAGTCCTAGTTGGGCTTTGCTACGGGACCCCGGTAACGTTTGCCAACATATATGCTCCAAACAAACCTACCATTCACTTCTATAAATCAGTGATTAACATTCTTCTAGACAACGCTAAGGGCCCGATTATACTTGGAGGTGACTTTAACTTTCCCATGCAACCTGCACTAGACACATCAACAGGAAGGTCATACTTACGCAAAAACACCCTGAAAAATAATTATATGGCCCTACAATCCATAAACCTTTTTGACACTTGGAGAATAGCGCACACAAACAAGAGGGACTATACCTTTTTTTCTCATCCGCAACATTCGTATTCTCGATTGGATTACATCCTGTGCAGTCAGGCTCTCCTTTCGAGCATGATACACTCAAAGATAACCCATACACCTTGGTCCGACCATAGCATGGTTACCACAACATTCAGATGGATGGGCAGGACACGCAACACATTTAATTGGAGACTTAACGACTCCCTGCTCACTAATCAGGAAATAGTTGACGAGCTTAAAGCGTCTTCAGAGGAGTTTTTCTCCCTGAATAAACCAGAGGACACGTCGTCCGCGAACAACTGGGAGGCATACAAATGTTACATACGTGGCATCCTAATAAAACATAATGCCAAGCAGAAAAAACTACATGCGACCGAGTTAACTACTGAATTGACCACGTACGAAACAATGCATAAAGCAGATCCAAAATCTAACACAAAGCTTGTTAAACTAAACGAAGCAAGAGAAAACCTTAACAAATTCCTAAAACAAAGAGCGCATATGAGAGCCCTTACCACTAAATCTAAATTCTTCGCGGACAGTAACAAAGCAGGTCGCATGTTAGCTAGGTCACTCAAAAAGCAGAAATACTCTACTTTTATTAAGTCCCTTAAAGTAACTTCAGATAAACACACATCTAAAATTGAGGAGATCACAAACGCGTTTATCTCCTACTACACAAAATTATACAATATAGCAAATATTACAACACTAGATGCACAGCTCAACTTAGATTCCTTCTTGGTGGAGGTAACTACACCCTCCCTTACGGAGGATGACAGGCAAATGCTAGATTCCCCTATTACAATAAGAGAAATTATCTCGGTGATCAAGTCACTACCTAGTGGAAAGTCTCCAGGTCCGGATGGCATTACTGCGAGATTATACCAGCTTCTACAGGAGCAATTAAGCCCACATCTCTGCTTGCTCTTTACGGACATAGACCGAGGCAAAGCTCTCCCTAGCACCGTACTAGAGGCGTTAATATCAGTGATCCTGAAGCCGAATAAAGCCACAGATATTGTAGGTAACTATAGGCCAATATCGCTCATTAATATAGATATGAAAATATACGCCAAAATTCTAGCAAACCGTATAAACACAGTTCTGCCTAAAATAATCCATCCGGACCAGGTGGGCTTCATTAGGGGACTGGAAGCCAAAGATAATTCTATAAGACTTTTTCATTCTTTGCAATATGCCCGTGACAACCATACCCCGATGTTCTTGCTATCCACCGACGCGGAAAAAGCTTTCAACAGGGTGGACTGGCAATTTATGTGGGCCACCCTGTCAAAGTTTGGCTTCTCCAAAATGTTTGTTAAAAGAATACAGGCCCTGTACAATCACCCGAGCGCTAGAGTAAAGATCAATGACGTTGTCTCCCAATCGTTTGCTATATCTAATGGCACACGACAAGGGTGCCCGCTCTCGCCCTTGCTATTCGCATTAACAGTAGAAATACTGGCAATACAAGTGAGGAATAACCCACATATTCAGGGCATAAAACTAGGTGAAATAGATCAGAAATGCCTCCTGTTCGCGGACGACGTGATTTTCACATTACAGTCACCAACAACCACACTACCGGCACTGATGGAAACATTGGAGAACTATAAGCAAGTCTCTAATTTTTCTATTAATATGGACAAATCTGGCCTAATGCCAATCAATTTAACATCACAAGAAGTCAAAACCATAGCGCATATAGGAAGGTTTAGCATAACAGATAAACTTCAATACTTAGGAATAGTTATATCGAAAGACACTGACACACTATTCACGGATAACTTTCTCGCACTCCAAACATGCACCAAAAGTTTACTGGAAACCTGGCATAAACAGGGACATCTATCCTGGTTTGGAAGAATTAACACAGTTAAAATGATGATCATACCCAAATATTTATATATCTTTCAGACGCTCCCACTGGCTCTTCCAAACTCATATCTTAAAACACAAAAAAAAGTTAATTAATTCATTTATCTGGTCGTATAAATGCTCTAGAGTGGCCCAACACACACTATACCTTAGCAAAGAGGACGGAGGTCTCAATGTTCCTAATATTACCAACTATTATAGAGCAGCACAATTAGCAAGAATAATTTCTTGGAATCACGCACCCTCCGCAAAAATATGGATACAGATAGAAGGTCATTTGTCCCAGGCTAGGAATATGAGAGACTTACCCTGGCTCCCTAAAGCCTCGAGACCACATATGATACAGCGCAATGATTATATTAGAGCTACACTCGAAGTATGGGATTATGTCATAACTCATATAAAGGGAGTATCAACTGTACTATCTCCGCTAACCCCACTACTTAACAACCATTTGTTCCTACAACATAGCAGGTTTACCCACACTAACCCAGTAAGGCACTTGCAGAACCTTCCAATACACCTATTCGCAGGTCCAATGGGCATAAAAGATAGAACCGTACTAGAAGAAGAACTAGGACCCCCATTTCATAGCTGGTACACATACCTGCAAATTAGACATGCTATATATAATAACCCACACAAGAGAGACACCCTCAGACCACTAACCACATTTGAGCAACTATGTATCACCCCTGACATTACAAAAGCTCACCTGTCCATGGTATATAAAATCCTTAGGAATAAATTCCCTGAGACACGCCCTTCATACCTGGATAGGTGGTCAGAGGAAATACCACATGACCTATGCGAAGAGGATCTGAAGCGTTGTTTCCACAATATACACTCCTCCTCAACCTCCCTATTATTATCAGAACAATAATCTTTCGAACTCCAGAAACCATTGCAGCTGGGATTAATTCTCTAATTATTTTTTCTGATTCAGAGTATGTGATTGGTACATATGTTCCACATCCTGTTTTCTTTCTTTCAGTTTTTTCTTTTCCCATTTTTGCTTTAACTTTAATTTAAAAATCAGAGTATCTTTTTTTGCATTTGGACACTGATCTGGGCCTAACATCTACAGCTGATACAGATTTTGCAATTTTTTCCCATATTGAATTCTTTTCAAAATTAGAAGTTTTTCCAGACATGGATCCAAGCAGTTTATCATAATACATTTGCATTAGCTGTGCTAATACAAGATTTTCCTCTTCTGTGAATGCAGGGTTTCTACCAGACTCACAATTTTGGGATGATACTCCAGATGGTAGAACCTATGAATAAAATATTTTAAAAATATTTTATAAAATATCATTATATAAAATAACATATACAATATATATATAATATGGTTGATTTTATGTACTTACCATTGTTAATATTTTCGGAATTTATATACACTTGTTATTCTTTGGAAAATGCAAATTGAATTTTAAGTTTCCTCAGGAAAGTAGCATAGAAAAATTTGCACCATAAAAAGGGGACTTTTATAATGTCGAATTATGTAACGATTGCAGTTACGAATATTCACAAACAAATTTCAGAAGTTTATATTGAAATAGCGAAGGATGATTGCGTATGTTTTCACTGTAAAACTTCATTACAAAATGCGCAATGATCAAAAATGACGTGATCAAAGAGCGTCGGAATAAGCAATTGCTAAACTTTAAATATTTTAACGTAATTTTTTTAAAAAGTGCGCAAAATTAAATTTACTAGGGTAAGTTTACAAAAATGATTTTGAAAAATATGAAATTTATCTGTTTTTTTGTAATATCATTTATCGGTTATACTGCATTTTAACTTCAATAAAAATTATTAAAAAAATAAAATAAAAAATAAATTGCTGGCAAGTATTTTAAAATAATTTTCAAAAATAAGCAAAATGAATTACATATCTAAGCTGCCAACAGCAGCCAAATCCACCCACCCTTATCAGTGTTTAGACACAGGCATTGTAATTCAAATGAGTTCACAGCTTCTAGGCATGCTCCAGCAGATAATCCCTATGCATTTTTTTATTCTACCAAAACAACAATAGATATAGATACAGCCATAGAAATAAATGTGTGGCGGTAGTAAGAGCTTTACAATTCAGAAACTAAAAAGAAAGGGTGAGGTACTGCAGTATAAATTTGCAGGTAAAGTAATTAACCCTTTAAGGACACAGCTTTCAGTTTGCTCAATTGTTTTATGACGGAAAAATTCCGTCATATGTCCTTAAGAGGTTAAAGTACATATTATTATGTTTTGACTCTATTTCAACTTGTTTTATGTCCCTTTAAGGAATAATTTCCTATATCTGTAACACTGTAGTAGGTATAACAAGTAATTTGGAACACATTAAGGGGAAACAACTATTATTGTACAGCATCCCTTTCAGTTTAAAAACTCCTTGTTTTTGTGTGTGTATAATGTCACTAATAATGCAAGCATGCAGTAAGCTAACCAAGCATTAATTAAGCTATAAAAATTGAGAGGCAAAAGTCTTTCTTATGTTTTTGAGCCATCTCCTAATGGGGTCAGGATTGGCTAAGGACACAGGTAAAGCTTGTTGACTGACATGTGAGTCAATCAACAGGCAAAATAACTATTGACTAATATAAATGTAAAGCCTTCACCATTCATAGAAAAAAAATTGTAAACACATTAATAAATCAACAACAAAAAATTTAGTTACATGAATTTGTTTGTTGACTTCTTAAAGAGGTAGCTTATCTACTTTATTTCTTAAAAAATAAAAATTAAATTTAAAATGTGTCTGAAATTGAAAGTAGATGTCTACTCATAATAAGGAATTTATTTCTGTGGATTTAGTAATAGCCTTTCACAATTTCCAGAGAGAAATCACATTGAAAATGTTTGTTTGGAGTGATTGACAGACCCTGCTCTTGGGCAAGAGCAGCGGGCATTACTGCACTAGTAAATGCTTGTGCAATAGTGCATGCAGGCAGCAGACATACAGTATATCCCAAGTCAGAAACCTTGTTCATACTCACATTAACACATGGGGACCATATTCTCCACATGGTATTCAAATTAGAATTACACAGGTAAACTGTCAGGAACCTAGCTCCTTCTAGAACCCAGCAGAATCCTTCAAGCAACAAACTTGCAGCTTGCCTTTAAAAACCACATACGATGTGTTCAGAGATCTCTTAGACAACTGTCTTGTGATATACCTAGACGATATTTTGATTTATTCTAAAAATGAAACAGAACACAAAACACACGTGCGATGGGTACTGTCTAGGCTCAGAGAGCATAAACTGTATGTTAAGTTGGAGAAATGCATATTCCATACCAAGCATGTGTCATTCCTTTTATATGATATCTCACCAACAGGTATCACATGCAAAAACAAAAAGTAGACGCTGTCAAAAATTGGTCAATACCCAAGTCCAGAAAGGAACTCCAAAAATTCCTAGGTTTTGCAATCTACTATAGGAAATTCATTAGAAACTTTTCCAAGATAGCAAAACCACGAAATTAACCAGCATTAACTCATCTTATAATTGGGATCCAGACGCTAATTCAGCTTTTGAATATTTAAAGGATAGTTTTACATCAGCACCCATTCTAAGATTTCTGAACCCCGAACCCCACTATGTGTTGGAAGTTGATTCCTCTGATTTTGCCTTAGGCTCAGTTCTTTCTCAACAGGAAACACCAAACGATCCCATCCATCCAGTTTCTTACTTCTCACAGATGATGTCAACAGCTGAAAGAAATAATTCCATAGGAGATAAAGAACTCCTCGCAATAAAAAGATCACTGGAACACTGGAGGCATCTTTTCGAAGGTACCAAGTTTCCTTTTACCATTTTCACTGATCACAGGAACCTACTTTATTTAGAAAACAACAAAACTGTTTCAGCAAGACAGGTCCGTTGGAGTTTATTCTTCTCACGCTTCAACTTCAATATTGTATATAGACCTGCCTCCAGGAATGGTAAAGCAGATGCTCTGTCTCGCCTACCTGAGAAACCTAAAACTACAACCCAAAATACCACTATCTTACCTACCAAATGTTTTGTAGGTCTAACCACCGATGTGATAACCGAAATCAAACGTCATTGTCCCAAGGAGACGGAGCTACCTCACTCTTATGTACATAAGATTGATGACCTGTACTACCATGAAGGGAAACTATACATTCCCAAGCATTGCGAATAAATTTGCTCAAGTTATACCATGACTCTCCATTAGCCGGACACCCAGGAATTTACCGAACCTTGGAACAGCTTTCACAGGATTGTTGGTGGCCAAAAATGAAAGAATCCATCCGAGACTATATCTTAACTTGTGCCATTTGTGCCACTTCGAAATCCGAGAGAAGAGCTCCGTATGGATTATTAACTCCATTACCAGTACCGAAGAGACCCTGGTACCATCTATCGATGGATTTCATAGTGGATTTACCTGAATCAAATAAACAGACAACAATCCTAGTGGTCATAGATATATTTACTAAGATGGCCCATTTTGTGCCATATCACAAATTATCCACATCCTCTGAGACAGCGCATTTATTCATAGATAACATACTCAAGCTACATGGGTTACCAAAGATAATAACCACCGATAGAGGAACACAATTCACCTCACATTTCTGGACAAAACTTTGTGACTTAACACAGATCGATCATCGTTTCTCGACATCATTTCACCCTCAGACCAATGGTCAATCAGAGAGACTGAATCAATGGCTGGAACAATATCTCCGGTGCTATTGTTCATACCATCAAGAACATTGGATGAACTTCCTCTCCATGGCTGAATTTGCGTATAACAATGCTGTAAACTCATCTACAAAATCTACACCATTTTATGCAAATTATGCCTACCATCCAACAATATCTTTCATTGCAACGGACACCTTAAATTCACCCTTAATCGATGATCTACATGATTCCTTACAAGACAATTTCCGCTTTATTGAGGAGAACATAAAAAATGCTCAGCTCACTCAAAAGCATTATTACGACCTCAAGAGAAGACCACCACCTATATACGCCATAGGTGATCTCATTTGGCTATCCACCAAAAACATGAAATTAAAGATACCAAGTAAGAAACTCTCGGGTCTGTTCATAGGACCATTACCTATAGTTAGAATTGTCAACGAAAACGCAATGACTCTTAAATTACCTGATAGTATAAAGGTCCACCCCACATTTCATGTGTCACTATTGAAACCATACAGAGCCACTCATCACTCTCAACTCATTCTTCCACCACCTCCTCAGGCACTGGATCCAGACGAATATGAAGTGCATTCCCTGCTGGATTCCAGGTTCCATAGAGGTGAATTACAATATCTGGTACGCTGGAAAAATTATTCAGCTGATGACGACACATGGGAACCTGCAACCAATCTTAGAGCTCAACAGCTGGTCACTCTCTTCCATCGCAGAAATCCAAATCGGCCCAGACCAGCAACTGTGGGACCGTTGCCCTGAGTGGGGGGGTCATGTCAGGAACCTAGCTCTTTCTAGAACCCAGCGGAATCCTTCAAGCAACAAACTTGCAGCTTGCCTTTAAAAACCACCCCAAATCAATTATCTTTGCTTAGTAATTTAGGAGTACAAGGCTACCCTATTTACCTGAGCCTAACTACTTGGAATAACTTGTTTTCTGAACTTTTTTCCTCACAGGAAATTTTTGATACTTTGTTCAACTTTAACTGGAATTCATCCAAACAACTGCAGTGTTCATTAACTTAGGAGCTGACATGCAATCAATTAAATGAACTGCCTCAACCAAAAGCAAATATAATTCTATTTGTTCTAATGCTTTGTTATTTGGAGAACTTTCACTGTGTAGTTTATATATAAAAGAGAGTTACCACAGAACTTGTCAGTGAAAATCTGGCTTTAACCCTTATTGAAACATCCTGACTACAGATTAATAAACAACACAGCTTCCACAGTGAAACTGGAACTCCCACAGAACAGGCTGTGCATACATTACAGCTCTGCCACACTACAAGTGCAAGACAAGACAAGGTACAAGTAATCTCTGCAAATAAAATAGCAATACTGCATGAGCATATGTATAACTGTTAACAGAACCTGGTTACTAGTTAACTATTTATGTGTTACACTGCATAAGACTCTGAGAGCTAATAGAACCATTACTACACCTGCAACTTAAGTACTAAAACTAACTTAATATTGAGAGCAATTTCCACAAATCCTATTCAAGATTGCTTAACCCTAACTGCATAATCTGGGGTATGGCAAAATAAACAACTAAACTATCACTATTAGGTGAGAATATCACTAAGCCATAGTGATATTCCTTTACAATAGTGAAACAAAACAATTATTAATAAATTAAGATCTGTGGATTGTGTTCCATCATTAACTTTATATTTGTAGCCTGAAATAAACATAGTTGGCTATCATGCCATTTATTTAATTCCTGTCATGTCTCACTCATATTACAAAACATCTTATCTATACACCTCTTATAGATGAACACTTTGTCTGAAGCATGGGGATATTCTAACACATCCACAAGCCAACCAACAAATGCATTGGCATATAAAGAGGCCATGTGTAACCTCATCACTTTGCCAGCAAAAGTATTTTTTAATTTGAAATATACAACTATATTAATTCGAACAAAAAAATTCAGTTGTGGTCAAGATTAATCATTATCCTTAGTAAGAAAATGTCTAGCAAACTCTATTGAAGAAACTATTCACATCCTTAGGAAACAAAATATCCAGTTTTCATTTCTCACATCCTCATTAAGGAGTATAATCCGGCAAGAAACATTTTTTAGATAACTATCTGTAAGAATTAACCAATTTAGGGACATATTACAGATGACGTGCTATTTAGAACTTTCACTTGAGTACAAACAGTTCCAGAAGTAAACTTTTAATGTATGCGGGTTAGCGCGTGTATTCCAAGTTGAAAAAAACCACTGATTGTTCACTAGTTATCATGATTGCATTAAACCAAGTGTGCTATACCCGACATGAATTATGAATATTTTACATTCCAATGTTCTTCACATAATAGAAAATGCACTGTTTACAGTATATATATATATATATATATATATATATATATATATATATATATATAATTACTATTTTGTAAAATATATATCTATACCTATATTTATATATACAGTATATATATACATATAAATGCACTCTCTGGATTTAAAAGTTTCAATATGATTTACTGTGTGGCATTTCAAGGTTTTCACCCCTTCCTCAGGTAAAAGCCTCAAAACATCACACAGTAAAGCATATTGAAACTTTTAAATCCAGAGAGTGCATTTTCTTTATTCACTTATTGTATCCTTGATGCACACTGGTCAGAAATATTGCTGAGTCTGGATGAGTTTGTGAGAGTGCTGCAATCTTCAAATAGTATATATATATATATATATATATATATATATATATAAATAGGTATATACAGATATATATATATATAATTAATGCTCTATTAATCAAGCATGCCGTAGGATTTAAAGGCTCATATGTAGCCACTCCTGTGACATGTTAAAGCGTAGCCACATATGGGATTAAAAATATTTTATATATTAAAAACAAAGGTTAAAAATCAACGCTGTATGAACCCCCCATGTACCATAAGTTCCAACTGTCTCTATTAGTCATTATTATGTGCAACAAATACGGCTATGCCAATTCTTACAGGACTGATAAAATGGGTTTGTGTCTCAAAGGTAAGAGTAAGGGAAATACCTTTGAGACTCTAATCCATGTTATCATTTTATGAGTTTTAAGTTGTAATATAAGTGCAAGGAAGAGTGAGCGCGATATTTCTATATCCTGCATGCTAATGTAATCTAGCCCATATTGAGAAATAGGTTAATACCAAAAAAATTATTACTAAAACAACTTGGTGCCTGGTTGGTTGTTTCTTAAGTGACTTATGTACCTTCAACACTGTATCCATCAACCCTTTCGCTACTAAGCCTTTTTTCACTCCAGTGATGAGCCAATTTTGAGCTTCTTTTGCTACCAACATTTAAACCCTATTGTAAGTCAATATCAGTGACCCCCACAAATTATATATTGTTTTTTTATTCAGCAGACCCAGCAGATTCACAATATACCATTTTTATATTTATAATTCAGGAAATGTGAGATAGCTGCGGCTGTGGAAAATATGTATAATTTTTGTGTACATTTTAGTAAATAATATTGAAAATGGCCTAGTGACCACTGCTGTTATTGCAATCACATTACAACATTTTCATCAAGGTTTAAATAGGAGCCCATACCAGCTTTTGGAGGCTATGATATAGATTAGAAAGGCCCCATTGTGCAGTACAGAAATAAAATCACTTTTTTTTCTTGGAAGATGTTCACTGTTAATTTTTAAAAGAGCGACTAGTCTACTAGAAAATAAACGTTTGCAAGCAATCGATAACGTGTTTTTGCAACCGTTTGCATGCAGGTTAAATTCCTCTCAAAATTATAACACCTAATACATTATTATTATATCTGGTTAAACTGAATAAATTCCAGCCTGCTTGTGTGCTAAGCTTGCATAGCTTTGCTGCAACACAAGCAGACAGCTCCACCTACTGCCTATTTTAATCAATGCACTGCTTTCTCAATGCATTTCAATAGCAGTCATATGACTAAAAAAAAAGGTTGTTATTCTGAAACGGCGCAAAATGAATCGGCGTAAACTGAGGGCCACCTGTATATATATGTATTTATATGTGTATATATGTATTTACAGACATACAGTATATACACATACAAACACATACATATACACATAGACATATATAAAAGTGCATTAGAGCCCTTTGCAATTAAGTATGTGAAAACATTAAAAAAAACATATGTTACGGTTGCCTCCAGGCTGGCTGGAAGTTGGACCGTAGAAAAGGATGCTCCTAGCGCTCACCCAAGGATCATCAGCACCGTAGACACTATAACTACTGCGTAGCCACCATACGTAATGCAGACTCTTTGAACCACCGCTGCTGGGCTGGTATCTCGCCGTCTGCTCTGCGCCCTGGACCTACGACCAGGCTCCAGTAGGTGAACCTCTTCCTTCTTTAGAGCGAAGCAGGATCAGGAACAAGAGCTCTTACAGATGCTCAGTAGCTAAGGCAGTATGAAGAGCATAGCAATCCCTGTAGTGATATAGCTGTCCCCTACAAACATGAGTCAAAGCTGCAAGTTAGAGGGTCAGAATGGGTCTGATGTGCTGGAACACACAGCCTGCTTTTTATTGAGGTTACATGCAAACAGGACACTCTCAGGGGGAGGCATAAAATCCCCAATCACACATTTTGATACATTTAGATAGAGACAACGCCCTTTTACAGGCCACAACATTACTTCAGCAGATAACATTACACACAATAAAACAATGCAGTCCACCTTATCACTAGCAGTCTGATTAGACAATGGGAATGTTTTATCACTAAACTTAATTAACTTTGCTGATCCCAGCAAACTTGTATTTAGAATGCTTCTTGAAGCTAAACAAAGTTATCTCTTTAGTTCTGACCGAAGGGTCTGTCACATAGCACTTAATGGCACACAATGAAAACCAATGCCTCTGTAACAGTGCTCCCCCTCTGTGGAACACTCTGCCTGTGTGGCACCTGGTTCAGCAAGTCCCATTCACTGAACCAAGTGGGAGAAAGCCAGGGACAAGCTATTTTACAGGTTTGGGGACATAGTCTTAAAGGGGCATTGTTCACCAAAGTCACAATATGTCCCAAGACGGTTCTTAAAGGGCCATACACACCCAATAAAAGTTAATATGTTCTCAGGGGCACAATCTTCCAGGGGCCATAGTCATGAGGAAGGAGGCTGTCAAATAGGCTTCTCCATGATCCATGGAAGCAGGGCAATTTTTCATTTAAAGGGCCAGTTACAAATAGCAGTTTGTAACATATCTCCCCTTTTGGAGGGAGACTAACCAGGCACCTGACCTTCTGTCGGTCAGTGCCTAAGTTAGTCTCGCAACCCACCCACAAATAAACATTAGCAGCAAAGTAGCCCCCCCACAATACGTAGTACTGGCCTGTAGGTTCCAGGTTTGGGATGAAAGTGTAGCATCCTCGGCCTTCCTGGCGCAGCTGGGCAAATAGCTGATGGTACTTGGGGGGCAGAGGCCAGCGGCACTCTGCCCTGGTGCCAGCGCTTCTGCTGGGGTGAGGGGTTTGCAGGCCAGTCCTGTAACAAGGGGGTCTGTAGGGCAGAGGCCAGCAGCGCTCTGTCCTGATGCCAGCTCTTCTGCTGGGGGAATTGGGGCATAGTCCTGCCCGGTGGCAGAGGGAACGTGGGGGTCAGTGGGGGTTAACATCTCCACTGTTAACCCTGGGCCCAAGTTAGGAGTTAGCTGGGGAGGGGGAGATTGGCTTACCTCCTCCTCCTGATACTCCGGTGGCCGTTGGGAAGGGAGGTCGATGCTCTCCGCTTCCTGTGGAACATGCTGTGGCTGGGGAGAGAGACCGGTTGTCTCTTCTCCCTGGAAGGCACATTCCGGCTGGGAAGGGAGGTCGATGCTCTCCCCTCCCTGTAGCTGGGTCTGTCGCTGGGGATCTGGGCCGCCTGCCCAGCATCCCTCTAGGGCCGGTAGAGAGACTGCGGTCCCATCTCCACCTGCCTGCTGGGGGTCCTCCCAGGACCAGTCTATGAGGCCTGCTGCCTCTGTTATCTCTGGTTGGGGTTGGGGAAGGAGACCGGTTGTCTCTTCCCTCTGCACGGTATACTGCTGCTGGGGAGGGAGGTTGCTGCTCTCCTCTCCCTGTGGAACATGCTGCGGCTGGGGAGAGAGACCAGGTGTCCATACCCTCAAACTCCACAGTTGGCGCTCAAAGGCTCGTGCCGCTTCGTTCTCCGTGTCCAATTCCCGGATGATGCGACTGACTACCTCCTGCGCAGGGTCTGGACCATATCGGACTAGCCGCCTCTTTACCTCTGGAACGAAATCCGCTGCCTCATAGCGACGGATCCGGTTGAGGTGCTCTTCACATGTTTCTGACCAGTATCTTGGCTCATATGTAGCCACTCCTGTGACGTGTTAAAGCGTAGCCACATATGGGATTAAAAATATTTTATATATTAAAAACAAAGGTTAACAATCAACGCTGTATGAACCCCCCATGTACCATAAGTTCCAACTGTCTCTATTAGTCATTATTATGTGCAACAAATACGGCTATGCCAATTCTTACAGGACTCATAAAATGGGTTTATGTCTCAAAGGTAAGAGTAAGGGAAATACCTTTGAGACTCTAATCCATGTTATCATTTTATGAGTTTTAAGTTGTAATATAAGTGCAAGGAAGAGTGAGCGCGATATTTCTATATCCTGCACGCTAATGTAATCTAGCCCATATTGAGAAATAGGTTAATACAAAAAAAATTATTACTAAAACAACTTGGTGCCTGGTTGGTTGTTTCTTACGTGACTTATGTACCTTCAACACTGTATCCATCAACCCTTTCGCTGCTAAGCCTTTTTTCACTCCAGTGATGAGCCAATTTTGAGCTTCTTTTGCTACCAACATTTAAACCCTATTGTAAGTCAATATCAGTGACCCCCACAAATTATATATTGTTTTTTTATTCAGCAGACCCAGCAGATTCACAATATACCATTTTTATATTTATAATTCAGGAAATGTGAGATAGCTGCGGCAGTGGAAAATATGTATAATTTTTGTGTACATTTTAGTAAATAATATTGAAAATGGCCTAGTGACCACTGCTGTTATTGCAATCACATTACAACATTTTCATCAAGGTTTAAATAGGAGCCCATACCAGCTTTTGGAGGCTATGATATAGATTAGAAAGGCCCCATTGTGCAGTACAGAAATAAAATCACTTTTTTTTCTTGGAAGGTGTTCACTGTTAATGTTTAAAAGAGCGACTAGTCGGGGGGCGGAGTCAATCATCAAGCCGAGCAGACGCAGATACCAGGAGCTCCTGCTCTAATAACTTATCAAAAGCCATTAAATAGCCCCAAAATACTACCCTACATAGTAGAGAGAATGTGAGGGGTATTAATAAACTCTGTGGCACACAATTGGCAGCATTTAAACTGAAAAATAAGAAGATAAACGTAGAGGCATTGACGGAAGGCATTTAAGGACCTCCATAACAGAGAGAGACAGACAACCTATTCATCGCTGCCCTCTAACTTTGAATCTAACGGCATTCAACCCCTACACTCCTCTCTACCGCTCACACTCCGAGGTGGAATTGGCCCCACATTAAACTAAGAGAATGGATTCTGTACTTATGGCTGCATTGGCCGCACTTGGACGCCGCATGGACGCTCAGTTCCACATCCTTTCCCTAAGCTTATCGCTTTCACAGGAGGAATCTCTTGCCCCTCTAGAAGGGGCTCTAAATAACTTCTCCACGTGGGTTCACTGCCCGAGTCGACAGGACAAGATGGCCGATCTGGCCAGTCAAAGCTCTTCTACATTAATGCAGCGAACTGGCGTCACTCTTCATCCCACTGCGGCTTTCCCGGCTCCTGCTCCGGAGCGGCCGGTCGGGATGGGAGTCGGGGTGGGCGCAGCTACACCCCATGCTTCTGAAGTTGCTCCCCCTGAGCCCGGGCCCATAGTAGCCATGTATTCTTTTTTGCCGTTGGAGGGGACTGACAACGATAGGAGGGCCCGATGTCCGGATCACAGTGGGGGACTCTGTCTCAGGCCCACGATACAGCCCAGCGGTGTGCAGGGTATCTCCGATCATGTGCACTTCTTATACAACGACAAGCCTGGACGTCCTGGCCAGTTAGATCCCAAGGAACTGTTCCCTCTTGCTGATCTCCAAAGTGGCTATACTGAAGATAATTCCCATGTGCGCTCCCTGTGCCGAGTCCTAAACCTCGCTACTATGACAGCCTGCAGAATCTCTGGTGACATCCAGGCCAAGACCCTGGAAATGGAACATTCACAAGACCATGGTCGGTTGGGAGTCGGCTAATCTATCATAGTATTAACTGATGCAGAGCTGTATAGCTCTGTCTAACACTAGATTGACTCCGGTATTGTTTCATTTAATGCACCCACTGACACCTTTTGTCTTCTCAAATGTTTTTCTTCAGACGTGAGGTGGACATTGGGTGATAGCAGTTTTCACAGCAACTTACGTTTGGGTTCATTTAGCATATAAGCATGTGCTTAAGAGTTATGTAATTTATGTTGTATCACTTCCCAATGCTTTATTATTTTCTTTTTTCTTTTGGAAGGTAATGGGGAATTATAGGATATTCATGAAGGAATTTATTGTATAAAAGGGGCTTCTTATTTATTGGGGGCCAGTTAAATTTTCAGTCATATGATCATACCTCCTTGTTACTTTTAGCTTGAGATAAAGAATGTGGTTAAGGCATTTGCACTCACCAAGAAAGCTTTCCCTGAAAACTGCAGGCAAGATAGGATCTGTCACACATTGCTACCCTTGTCTTGTCCATATCTGATGGACTATTTAGCTTTGATAACTTTCTCTTTCTGGGGTGTTTTTCCTAACTATTGTAGGCATTGACAGTTCGCATGTATACTTCTATAGTATTGCCCCTAGATGAGGAGTACTGTATAATTACCTAAACTTGGTTAAAAGCATACGTGTTAAAGCACTGGTGTCTCATACAAAATTAAGATTCCAATCTCTAGGTTTTAGAATGTACACGTGGGGAACTCCCTATATAGGACTCATATCCAGTATTTCTAACTACTTGACCCCTCCTATCAACCTTAGGATCATACTGTAACCCTCATCCCCCTTCAAGTAGTCCATGAAATAACAACAGAAACATTCTTTTCTAGACTAGTAAACCAGAGTTAGCGCCCCCATATCAATATCAATACCCATGTCCTATGCTCTACACCATAATCCCCCCCAGGATACAAATAGAACCCTTTGACCTCTCCTCCAGCTTTCATTGCTATATCTAACCTTATTCCACAGATACACATAACTCATAAGATGCATCCCATAGCTCTGTTTTAGTTGTTAGTCCCTATACATCTATAGCACACACAGTTTTACAAATAAGCCCAAACCGCAACCCTGTCAAGGTTGGCTCCGCCCTCCCTTCTTTTTCCTCCCCTTCCCCTCCCCCTCATAAATCGAGTGGCTCTTGCCCACTGCAATCCCTCTTCTTTCCTGCTCACCACGGCCTGTCTGTGGCCATCCTACATCCTGATCCCCACAACACTGTAGAAATTTCAACTCTATTCATGTTATATGTGTGGGGTTCAGACCTCAGATCTCCATTATTAAAACATAAAATGAAGTCTCACCTCAACACGCCCAAGCTTATATTTGACAACTCTTTAGACACAACTTAGGTTTTCTCTTGTTAAAGCTGGTCTTTTTCTACTAACACCATTACAGTTATCTATATGGGCCCTAAAATTTATGACTCAACTGGATGCCCAGAACAGTTACCCCCCTACCAGCCACATAGCTAAATTCTGTGTCACAATATTTTGTATTATACTCTACTGTTAACTTTATATATGGGCAAATGTTGTTCTATGTATTAATTTTGCTGTTTGAAACTTCAATAACAAAAATTAAAATAAAAAAAGAGCGACTAGTCTACTAGAAAATAAACGTTTGCAAGCAATCAATAACGTGTTTTTGCAACCGTTTGCATGCAGGTTAAATTGTGCTGGTATTACAAGTCTAAAGTAAACGAGATCACTTAAATGCAATCGAGATTTACGCTAGAGTGATTACTGTGTCTCAGAGCTGTGTTTAACTGTTTAGTGAATCAAAAAAGGTGCACAACACATATAAAAAATACATTACAAAGTAGAGTTACACTCAAAATAACACTATCTAATAAAAAATATTACAAATAAATATTGCACAAAAAAGTTAACATTTAGATACATACATATTCATCTCTAAAGGTGTATACGTATGTGTGTGCATATATAGATATATAAAGGTAGCCCTAAATTTACGCCGGGGTTAGGTTCCAGAAGGAATGGTTGTAAATTGAAACCGTTGTAAATTGAAACCCAATTTATAATGTAAGTCAATTGGAAGTGAGGGAGTTAGATTCCAGGCCCCTCTCAAAATTGTAACACCTAATACATTATTTTTAAAGCTTTGAAATGAAGACTTTAAATACTAAACAGCATTATAAACTTAATTATATAATAACACAACAGACTGTATCATCAAACTAAGTTTAATGAACAAAAACATTTGCTAAAACAGCATTATAAACCTAATAAAAAAATCACACAATACAGACTTTACTTGCATTTTTCTGCAAACAGTTCCTTCTATGCATTCCAATCTGGACTGATTTATAGACAGGAAGATCTTGTTCCTTTGATAACTGCTCAATAGCTCAGGTCTGGTTAAACTGAATAAATTCCAGCCTGCTTGTGTGCTAAGCTTGCATAGCTTTGCTGCAACACAAGCGGACAGCTCCACCTACTGCCTATTTTATTCAATGCACTGCTTTCTCAATGCATTTCAATAGCAGTCATATGACTAAAAAAAAAGGTTGTTATTCTGAAACGGCGCAAAATGAACCGGCATAAACTGAGGGCCACCTGTATATATATGTATTTATATGTGTATATATGTATTTACAGACATACAGTATATACACATACAAACACATACATATACACATAGACATATATAAAAGTGCATTAGAGCCCTTTGCAATTAAGTATGTGAAAACATGAAAAAACATATGTTACGGTTGCCTCCAGGCTGGCTGGAAGTTGGACCGTAGAAAAGGATGCTCCTAGCGCTCACCCAAGGATCATCAGCACCGTAGACACTATAACTACTGCATAGCCACCATACGTAATGCAGACTCTTTGAACCACCGCTGCTGGGCTGGTATCTCGCCGTCTGCTCTGCGCCCTGGACCTACGACCAGGCTCCAGTAGGTGAACCTCTTCCTTCTTTAGAGCGAAGTAGGATCAGGAACAAGAGCTCTTACAGGAGCTCAGTAGCTAAGGGAGTATGAAGAGCATAGCAATCCCTGTAGTGATATAGCTGTCCCCTACAAACATGAGTCAAAGCTGCAAGTTAGAGGGTCAGAATGGGTCTGATGTGCTGGAACACACAGCCTGCTTTTTATTGAGGTTACATGCAAACAGGACACTCTCAGGGGGAGGCATAAAATCCCCAATCACACATTTTGATACATTTAGATAGAGACAACGCCCTTTTACAGGCCACAACATTACTTCAGCAGATAACATTACACACAATAAAACAATGCAGTCCACCTTATCACTAGCAGTCTGATTAGACAATGGGAATGTTTTATCACTAAACTTAATTAGAGCTGATCCCAGCAAACTTGTATTTAGAATGCTTCTTGAAGCTGAACAAAGTTATCTCTTTAGTTCTGACCGAAGGGTCTGTCACATAGCACTTAATGGCACACAATGAAAACCAATGCCTCTGTAACAGTGCTCCCCCTCTGTGGAACACTCTGCCTGTGTGGCACCTGGCTCAGCAAGTCCCATTCACTGAACCAAGTGGGAGAAAGCCAGGGATAAGCTATTTTACAGGTCTGGGGACATAGTCTTAAAGGGGCATTGTTCACCAAAGTCACAATATGTCCCAAGACGGTTCTTAAAGGGCCATACACACCCAATAAAAGTTAATATGTTCTCAGGGGCACAATCTTCCAGGGGCCATAGTCATGAGGAAGGAGGCTGTCAAATAGGCTTCTCCACGATCCATGGAAGCAGGGCAATTTTTCATTTAAAGGGCCAGTTACAAATAGCAGTTTGTAACATATCTCCCCTTTTGGAGGGAGACTAACCAGGCACCTGACCTTCTGTCGGTCAGTGCCTAAGTTAGTCTCGCAACCCACCCACAAATAAACATTAGCAGCAAAGTAGCCCCCCCCACAACACGTAGTACTGGCCTGTAGGTTCCAGGTTGTAGGATGAAAGTGTAGCATCCTCGGCCTTCCTGGCGCAGCTGGGCAAATAGCTGATGGTACTTGGGGGGCAGAGGCCAGCGGCACTCTGCCCTGGTGCCAGCGCTTCTGCTGGGGTGAGGGGTTTGCAGGCCAGTCCTGTAACAAGGGGGTCTGTAGGGCAGAGGCCAGCAGCGCTCTGTCCTGATGCCAGCTCTTCTGCTGGGGGAATTGGGGCATAGTCCTGCCCGGTGGCAAAGGGAACGTGGGGGTCAGTGGGGGTTAACATCTCCACTGTTAACCCTGGGCCCAAGTTAGGAGTTAGCTGGGGAGGGGGAGATTGGCTTACCTCCTCCTCCTGATACTCCGGTGGCCGTTGGGAAGGGAGGTCGATGCTCTCCGCTTCCTGTGGAACATGCTGCGGCTGGGGAGAGAGACCGGTTGTCTCTTCTCCCTGGAAGGCACACTCCGGCTGGGGAGGGAGGTCGATGCTCTCCCCTCCCTGTAGCTGGGTCTGTCGCTGGGGATCTGGGCTGCCTGCCCAGCATCCCTCTAGGGCCGGTAGAGAGACTGCGGTCCCATCTCCACCTGCCTGCTGGGGTTCCTCCCAGGACCAGTCTATGAGGTCTGCTGCCTCTGTTATCTCTGGTTGGGGTTGGGGAAGGAGACCGGTTGTCTCTTCCCTCTGCACGGTATACTGCTGCTGGGGAGGGAGGTCGCTGCTCTCCTCTCCCTGTGGAACATGCTGCGGCTGGGGAGAGAGAACAGGTGTCCATACCCTCAAACTCCACAGTTGGCGCTCAAAGGCTCGTGCCGCTTCGTTCTCCATGTCCAATTCCCGGATGATGCGACTGACTACCTCCTGCGCAGGGTCTGGACCATATCGGACTAGCTGCCTCTTTACCTCTGGAACGAAATCCGCTCCCTCATAGCGACGGATCCGGTTGAGGTGCTCTTCACATGGTTCTGACCAGTATCTTGTCAGCTCCATGCTGCTGTAGGCTAGCGTTGCCCTCAATAACTCTCCTACGATACCAGTGCTGTTGGGGTGCTGCTCCTTGCGCTAGGACGCCATCCCACCACTGCCGCCAAATGTTACGGTTGCCTCCAGGCTGGCTGGAAGTTGGACCGTAGAAAAGGATGCTCCTAGCGCTCACCCAAGGATCATCAGCACCGTAGACACTATAACTACTGCGTAGCCACCATACGTAATGCAGACTCTTTGAACCACCGCTGCTGGGCTGGTATCTCGCCGTCTGCTCTGCGCCCTGGACCTACGACCAGGCTCCAGTAGGTGAACCTCTTCCTTCTTTAGAGCGAAGCAGGATCAGGAACAAGAGCTCTTACAGGAGCTCAGTAGCTAAGGGAGTATGAAGAGCAATGCATAGCAATCCCTGTAGTGATATAGCTGTCCCCTACAAACATGAGTCAAAGCTGCAAGTTAGAGGGTCAGAATGGGTCTGATGTGCTGGAACACACAGCCTGCTTTTTATTGAGGTTACATGCAAACAGGACACTCTCAGGGGGAGGCATAAAATCCCCAATCACACATTTTGATACATTTAGATAGAGACAACGCCCTTTTACAGGCCACAACATTACTTCAGCAGATAACATTACACACAGTAAAACAATGCAGTCCACCTTATCACTAGCAGTCTAATTAGACAATGGGAATGTTTTATCACTAAACTTAATTAGAGCTGATCCCAGCAAACTTGTATTTAGAATGCTTCTTGAAGCTGAACAAAGTTATCTCTTTAGTTCTGACCGAAGGGTCTGTCACATAGCACTTAATGGCACACAATGAAAACCAATGCCTCTGTAACAGTGCTCCCCCTCTGTGGAACACTCTGCCTGTGTGGCACCTGGCTCAGCAAGTCCCATTCACTGAACCAAGTGGGAGAAAGCCAGGGACAAGCTATTTTACAGGTCTGGGGACATAGTCTTAAAGGGGCATTGTTCACCAAAGTCACAATATGTCCCCAGACGGTTCTTAAAGGGCCATACACACCCAATAAAAGTTAATATGTTCTCAGGGGCACAATCTTCCAGGGGCCATAGTCATGAGGAAGGAGGCTGGCAAATAGGCTTCTCCATGATCCATGGAAGCAGGGCAATTTTTCATTTAAAGGGCCAGTTACAAATAGCAGTTTGTAACAACATATTTATGCAATATTCATATTTAATAAAGGTTTTAGCTATGTATTTACTGTAAATATTTCACATTCCAATTTTCTGCATATAGCAGAATATGTTCTATGTATTTCTAAATAGAAACATGTATTTATGAATAAATAGAACATATTCTTCTATCGGAAAAACATTGGAATGTAAAATATTTATATTTTCATGTTGGGTTAGCGCAAATGGGAATATGTGGGGTGCAATCAAATATACGGCGCAGGTTTCACAGCAAGCGTGGGAACCTGCGCCGCCTGTAATTTTACCTCGCACATCGGGGTATTACATAAACCCCGCCGGCAGTTCAAAAAGTGCCGTAAGTCAGATAAACTAGCGATGTCCATAAATGAGCGTAAATACAAATTTCTGGAGTCACCAGTGACTTATGGCACTATAGAAACTGCCGGCGCCTAAGAAAAGTAAAGAAAATAACAAATCTCCCGTAAAAGTCTAACACGCCTCCCAAAAATAAGCCTGACACGTAAAACCCCTATATCCGCAATCCCCCCCTCTCATTACTAATATTAAATGTATTAACCCCTAGACCGACAACCCCCCACAACGCAATATGCCAATTTAAACCACCATCAAACCCACTCCGCAAGTAATAACTAAATTATTAACCCCCTAAACTGCCATAGCCCACAACGCAATTAACCTATTTAAGTATTAACCCCTAAACCGCCATAGCCCACAACGCAATTAACCTATTCAAGTAGTAACCCCTAAACCGCCATGGCCCACAATGCAATTAAGCTATTCAAGTATTAACCCCTAAACCGCCATAGCCCACAACGCAATAAACCTAACCTAACCCCCTTAACCTAACACCCCCTAACCTAACACCCCCTAAATGAACTAAAATTACCTAATTTACAAAATAATAAAGTTACTATTAAATTTAAAAAAATAACACTACTTTAAAAATAAATAAACAAAAAAATAAATAAACAAAAAAATAAATTAAGTATAAATTAAAGGGGCAGTCTAATCAAAATTCTGGAGTAGACTGTCCCTTTAAGCTAGAATTACAGAAAATAACAAAAACTAAGATTACAGAAAATAATAAAGAAAATTAAAAAATTTTAAACTAATTACACCTAATCTAATCCCCCTAATAAAATAAAAAAGCCCCCCAAAATAATAAAAAGCCCTACCCTATACTAAATTACAAATAGCCCTTAAAAGGGCCTTTTGCGGGGCATTGCCCCAAAGTAATTAGCTCTTTTAACTGTAAAAAAAGAAATACAACCCCCCCAACATTAAAACCCACCACCCACACACCCAACCTTACTCTAAAACCCACCCAAACCCCCCTTAAAAAAACCTAACACTAACCCCCTGAAGATCACCCTACCTTGAGCCGTCTTCACCCAGCCGGGCAGAAGTCCTCAACAAAGCCGGGTGAAGTGGTCCTCCAGATGGGCAGAAATCCTCATCCAAGCAGTATCTTCTATCTTCTTCCATCCGACGAGGAGCAGCTCCATCTTGAAGACATCCGACGTGGAGACATCCGAGGTGGAGCATCCTCTTCCATCAACGCCAACTGTAGAATGAAGGTTCCTTTAAATGACGTCATCCAAGCGGGCATCCCTTCAATTCCAATTGGCTGATAGAATTCTATGTTTTTTGTAACCAATGGTGTGTTACTAATTGCTTTTTATAACACGGAGGTGTGTGGGGGGGTCAAACAGCTTTGACTACGGCTATAGGCCGAAACGCGTCAGCTGACCCCTTGACGCTACTTCAGTGGAGCAACATGTGTGTCTGACAAACGGATGCATGGAGAATCCTTTAAACTTGTATTGCTGCAAAAGGAAATTATTTTAATGCATTGTGAATGAAATAAAGTAATGTGGATTTTAACAGAGTTCCCCTTGTGAGTTCTTTCTACTTTGGCAATTGTAACTTAGGTTAGGATTTATTTTACAGGTACATTTGTATTTATTTTAACTAGGTAGCTATTAAATAGTTAATAACTATTTAATAACTATTCTACCTAGTTAAAATAAATACAAACGTGCATGTAAAATAAATCCTAAAATAGCTACAATGTAATTATTAATTATATTGTAGCTATCTTAGGGTTTATTTTATAGGTATTTTGTTTTAAATAGGAATAATTTAGTTAATAATAGTTAATAATTATTTAAATAATATTAAAGTTAGGGGGTGTTAGGGTTATACTTAGGTTTAGTGGTTAATAACTTTATTATAGTGGTGGCGACGTTGGCGGCAGCAGATTAGGGGTTAATACATTTAATAGGCTATGTGGGATATGGCGGTTTAGGGGTTAATACTTGAATAGGTTTATTCCGTTGTGGGTTAATGGCGGATTAAGGGTTAATAGTTTTAAGAGGTAGTTTGCGATGCTGGAGTTGGCGGATTTAGGGGTTATTAATTTACCGCTAGATTTAGAGTTCTGCGGCCAAAGGGGTGCGTTAGCTACGCATGCTTTTTTTCCCCGCACCTTTTAAATACCGCTGGTATTTATAGTTCACAGAAGGGCTGCGTTAGGCTCCAAAAAGGGAGCGTAGAGCATAATTTACCGCCACTGCAACTCTAAATACCAGCGGTGTTTACGGACGCGGCCAGCTTCAAAAACGTGCTCGTGCACGATTCCCCCATAGGAAACAATAGGGCCGTTTGAGCTGAAAAAAAACCTAACATCCTGCAAAAAAGCAGCGTTCAGCTCCTAACGCAGCCCCATTGTTTCCTATGGGGAAACACTTCCTAAGTCTGCACCTAACACCCTAACTTACCCCGAGTCTAAACACCCCTAACCTTACTCTTATTAACCCCTAATCTGCCGCCCCCACTATCGCTGATCCCTGCATATTATTATTAACCCCTAATCTTCCGCTCCGTACACCGCCGCAACCTACATTATCCATATGTACCCCTAATCTGCTGCCCCTAACACCGCCGACCCCTATATTATATTTATTAACCCCTAATCTGCCGCCCCCAACGTCGCCGCCACCTACCTACAATTATTAACCCCTAATCTGCCGACCGGACCTCACTGCTACTATAATAAAGTTATTAACCCCTAATCCGCCTCACTCCCGCCTCAATAACCCTATAATAAATAGTATTAACCCCTAATCTGCCCTCCCTAACATTGCTGACACCTAACTTCAAGTATTAACCCCTAATCTGCCGACCGGACCTCACCGCTACTCTAATAAATTTATTAACCCCTAAAGCTAAGTCTAACCCTAACACTAACACCCCCCTAACTTAAATATAATTTTTATCAGATTAGGGGTTAATAATTGTAGGTAGGTGGTGGCGACATTGGGGGCGGCAGATTAGGGGTTAATAAATATAATATAGAGGTCGGCGGTGTTAGGGGTACATATGGATAATGTAGGTTGCGGCGGTGTGCGGTCGGCAGATTAGGGGTTAAAATTTTTTATTAGAGTGGCGCCGATGTGGGGGGCCTCAGTTTAGGGGTACATAGGTAGTTTATGGGTGTTAGTGTACTTTAGAGCACAATAGTTAAGAGCTTTATGAACCGGCGTTAGCCCATAAAGCTCTTAACTCCTGGCTTTTCTCTGCGGCTGGAGTCTTGTCATTAGATTTCTAACGCTCACTTCAGCCAAGACTCTAAATACCGGCGTTAGAAAGACCCCATTGAAAAGATAGGATACGCAAATGGCGTAGGGGGATCTGCGGTATGGAAAAGTTGCGGCTGGAAAGTGAGCGTTAGACCCTTTCCTGACTGACTCTAAATACCAGCGGGCGGCCAAAACCAGTGTTAGGAGCCCCTAACGCTGGTTTTGACAGCTAACGCAGAACTCTAAATCTAGGCGTTAGTTATTACTTGCGGTGTGGGTTTGATGGCGAATATAGGGGTTAATAGACTTTATTAGTTATTGCGGTGGGGGATTGCGGTGACAGGTAGATAGACATTGCGCATGCGTCAGGTGTTAGTGGATTTTTGCAGGCATTTTAGGGAGTTACGGTGCTCCCATACTCAGCGCAAGGCCTGCTACGGCTGCCTTTTATGGCGAGGTAAAAATGGAGTAAGATTTCTCCATTTTCGCCACGTAAGTCCTTGCACTGGATATTGGATACCGATTTGCAACGCGGTTCTATGTTAGCTTATGGGAGTAATAATTGCGGGCGACGGGTGAAATATACACGCGTAACTTGTATGCTACGCCGTATATGTAATACCAAAATCGCGTAAAATCTGGCGGCGGAGGATTTTGCGGGCAACGCTGCATATGTAATGGAGGCCGTGATCTGGTTAAAATTTGTGGGGTGTGAGGTTTTTTCCCCACTTTTTTTTTCTCCTTTGACTTCTATGGGGGAATACGTGAACGCATACGCAATATTCTAAGTTTGGCTTCTTGCACTTGTCGGGATAGTGCAAGAGTGAAAATAGTTTACTTTCAACTCATGATACGAGTGCAACCTGACGAGCGCAAAAAGATTACTTCTAGCGCAATTAACGCTCAAGCGGAAGCGATCATTTGTGCTACACTAGAAATCTGGCCCTATAAGGGGTCTTTAGACAAACCAGATTTTTTGGGTAGAGAACAAAATGTAAAGCTGAGGGCACATAGAAGCCATATTACAAACCATTTGTCATTTATTAATTGATTTTCTCATATTATTTTATTTTTAAATGAATAAAGTAATTGTGGGTTGTTATTAACACTTCTCAAATGGCACCATAAATTAAAAGACAAAAAAAGAACACAGAGATTTGAAAACAGTCATAGATGCAAAAGATAAGAATCCATTTATTTTACATTAGCAGGTTATTAAATTAAAATGTCATACTACCTTCAAGAAGTTACACATTATTAAATACATTTTAGGATATTCTTTAAGGTTTTTATACACTGAAGACACTTAAATGATGTGAAAAAAAACAAATTATATTAGTAGGATTGTCAACAGATGTCAAACATTAAACACATTAGCCTTGCATGGAAGAAACATTCATTTATAATTCTTTTCATTTATAATTGTGTTCAAAAAGGATAGGAAAGGAATGATTCTCTACGCTGAGTGGCTATTTAATCTCTGTGTTTAAGCATTCCCTCTCTGTTCTTTTTGATTGAAGCAAAATCTTACCTGTCTATGAATGAGATGTTTTTTTTTTACTGTGCTTAAAATATTGTTTATGTTAGTAATATTTCAAATATATTCTTCAATATTGTTTGTGCTTTGAATTTTACTACCTTCACTCTTCTCCATATAAAAAGCTGCAAATGTAGATTTGGAGCATGAGCAAGCCTGCAGCAAATAATTAAAAAGCAGCAGTTATCAGATCACTGCTTTGTAACCTGCTATAGCAGGTTACATATTGGCCACATGCAAGCAGGGGGAGGCATTGCACAAGCAGCATCTTGTGCAATGATAAATGCGTGCATTGTATTGCTGCCCACTAACCACGATGCTGGGCCCTTGTTAAATCGACCCCAGTATAAGCACACAGATATTATCAGTGTGGTCAACTTGTTTTTACCACTTTGTACCTTGCCTAAACTGTCAATAATTCCTCTGGCATTGAGACTTTCTAGGCTCCTGCCTTGTTCTCTGGTCGCCGTTCTCTGGTAGTGTTTGTATTGCCTTGTTACCTTAGGTCCTATATAGATTATTTATTTTCTAATCTACATCTCTCAAGTTAAAGTCTTGTAAATAATAGACCCGATTTCCATAACTCTGCAGTTTAGCCTTTTATCTTTCTTCTGAGCTAGCTTTATTGATTATGTCACAACCGGGCCCATTACAGTAATTTAGCATACATAAGAAAAATATAACTATATAAAAACATTTAAAATTCAAGACTTACGGTATATTTGTTTATCACTCTGTGAATTGATGCATAACAAAATCTACAAAGCACAAAAGAATTATGAACTTCTGTCCTGTATGCACCTACACTAAATGACATACAGTACCTTGTATTGGGTAGTACCAATAATTATTTTTGCCTTCAGAAAAAGCTAAATAATTTGTGGCAGGGATTCTGCAATGTGCTGGATGACAGTTCAGACAATTTAGATTCACTTATAAAAACAAAAAACAGTTCATAAAAATTATTTTCCTGAAACTTTAAGTTATACAATTGGTAAAATGAAGTGAAACATGTTCACATCAAATAAAATGTCATTATAGTAGGAATGTGATCTGTGTTAGACTACACAAAAATCTTTTCAGAATTCAAATGAATTTACTCCTCTTCAAATGCCCATCAACACAATATTAAAGTACATCTCAATGGTAAGAACATTCAGAACACATTTCATATCCTCTTATCACTTGAGCTGACATATATGGATAATATCTCAACCCCAATTTATATCAACCAATAGGAAACATAGGGCCAGATTACACGTGGTGTACTAACTGTTTTGCACATGCGATATCAGATTCATTTCAGCTGTTTGCGCACATAGGAAGGAGCACCCAAGTTGAAAGTAGATGCCAATGCGCACACATAATCATGATTTACGCTATGTTATATATATATATATATATATATATATATATATATATATCCTAGGTTACAATATTATTTAATCCTATCTCAGCAGTAACCTCCAACGTGTTATATATTTTTAAGTAACAATATTTTTGATTAATGGAATTATGAATATTTATAATCAATCATAAAATTATCGTCAGCAATATTAATTCTGATATGGTAGAATTTGTCAATACCCTCCAGTGAAACGTTATATAATCTCTGTAGTGTATTCCAAAATGCTAATTAGATATCTATAAATTATGACAATAAAATTATTATGAACATTAATATTCAATCTCAATCTCAATTAATATTCAATCTCAAAATTAAATTAATTCCTGAGTTCTGACCAGTTAATCTCTATAAAAACATTGATTTGGTATTAATTATGACCAAATATATGTCTATTATCCCATGAATGGACAAAACACTTCTAGAAATTAACCTTAATTTAAAATTAATTAAAGGTACCTCAGTATTATTGACACAATATTTCTATAAATTAACTTCAACTCAAAATGAATTGCTTATTGAATATCACACAGGAATTAAATTAGAATAATTTATAAATAGCCAGAAAGTTTAATCAATTTAATATATATGTTATTTAACAATGTTTGTATTCACCTATATTCAAATTTCACAATGAAATCTTAGCTTTACTCCCACAATCTAATGGGATTTCCAGGGAAATATAATTTACTATTTTGAACTCAATATAATCTAATATACTTCACTTAATACCCAGAGATTGTTACACAATACTACCAATTCAACATATACCAATTAATCTAGCATGAGATAACTTCTTATTTAGCCACAATAAAACAAATTCCAAAATATATCACAATAACTACAAATAACTTATGACATTAAAATACATAAATCCTTTCTGAATAATAATATTTAACACTAGTACACTTATTGCCCTGGTCTAATTAATATTAAATATAAGAATAAGATACCTTTTAATTCATAGCTGCTTCTATACTATGCTATAACAAATTTATTTGCTAAGGCCTATTTAATATATAAAATAAATTAAACACACATACATTACAAGATAACCAAATTGAGAGTTTCAGCTTCCAGATATTCTATTGGTCATACTTGAAGGAATATTCCACTTATTTTGCAAGGATACAGGTCACAGAGTATATCTCTTGTCCACAGAGAGTTTTCCAGCCAGGAGTCAGGGCCAAAATGTGTGTATCTCTCTCTTACAAAGTGAGACTGTTCCCTCTTGCATAGAGTGAAAACCTATATCAGTCATAAGCCACTCCTACATTCTCTAAACATTCTAATAGGATCTGGTTACACCCTTTGAGCCGGAGCTCACCTCTCATAGGTTACTGGTAATGCCATTCAATTTCTTTAAATTTAATTTCTCTGGCTGTAATTCCCATATCAAACACCAGAGGGCAACAGGAGTAGGTGTGTAGTTTCATTTTATTTTTAAAATATGCTGTTTCTCAATTACAGGGATATATATATTTTTATCAAATGTCTATTTAATACACTAATATTTTATAGCTCAATGAACTATTTGGTCAATTTGATATTGTATTATTTAGTTTAGCTGAGCATGTGTATTTCAATACCAAACATAAGTATAATGATTTAGTATTAAACATATTTCACATATATTCAGTGTGTGTCTCAATACAATTCTACTTAATATGTTAAGAGATGTATTTAAAAGTCACATTTTTATGAGGAGTCTTTAAAGGATTTTAATTTAATACTTTCAGTATAATATTAATTTATATATTAGTTCATTTAATATACAGGTATATATTGCATTTCCCAGTCACCATCTACTATCATATATGTAAATGGAAGTGAACTCTGTGGTAACTAATTATACAGATATATTTATTGGATTCTCATTTCCTATTAATATACATATACTCCATAAATAGTACATCTCTTGATAATTTTATTTTGAATGCAGGAAAACACAGATATGATATAATTCATTGGACAACTTATTGCAGATGTATTTATTTACAAACCTCATTGGGATCAGATTCTTGAATAAAGCAAATGCTGTTTATTTTGAAATACCGTCAAATATTTTAAATTCAATACAGATACATATTTATATTCACTTCACTTCATATTTAATATATTTTATAAACATAGAAAATGTCTTAGACTCATTTATTTACATTTATACCATACTGAGGTACAAATTAAATATCTGAAAGTTATCTAAATATTTATTTTAGACTTTAAAATGTTATATGAAATTTTAACTTCCCCCTATAATACCCAGGGCATTTGAAGCTGACATAGAGTCTGGGATTTTGTATATTTAACTCACTATAGGAAAATTAATACCTAGATAATAGATATTTACATTTCCTGGCCATCCTGGAAATGGATCTCAAACTGCAGACTTCCGGTCTCTCTGACCACAGGGGTTCCAGTGATCTAATAGGAAATCTTATTACACAATTCCAGGCAGTGATCAAAAGTTTCTTTGAAGTGACCTTAACTCTTACAATTTGAGATAAATGTTCTCTTTTGAACTCTTAGATGTCTTAAGCAGTGAGGGCGATGGTCTGTGTCTCCCTTCTCAGTCATTTACAAATGCTCTGCTGTGGCTATAGCCAAATCAATTAATATCAAAGTAGATATTAGCTAAAATGAAATATTAAATTATGTGATACATATGTAATTTATCCAATGCCTCTCAGCAATACCCTGATAGCTAGAATGATGACCTCAGAGCTCTGGTAAACTGTTACGGAAGGCAAAAAAGTGTAGCAAAGCTCATCAAAAATACATTGAAAAATACAGTCACACTAATAAGAACACTATCTAATAGAAATTATTAAAAAAAGGCATGCAAAGGGCTTTAACATTGACATACAAACATATAGATGTCTAAATATGTATGTGTATATATATATATATATATATATATATATACAGTAAATATATATATATATATATATATATATATATATATATATATATATATATATATATACAATATATATATATATATATATTTTGAAAAATAGTCAGAGGGGAAGCAACTGCTGTTAGAGCTTTATTTAATATTCTAGTATCCTACTAATAAATGTCTATATAGAACAATATGGTGCAGACCCTTATTATAAACGACATGGAGCAAATAAGAAAGAATAAACAAGAATGAAATCTTGTCTGTTAAAAGACAGGGAAATCAGCACTCTTTTATAAAATTTAAAGAAAACCTCAAAAAATATATATACTTCAAATAGCAAATTTTAATTGTGAATCAGTGACATCTCACCCCGTGAGGACACTATCAATCATTTAAAAATGTTCAGTTCCAAGGTAGATATACAATGTGTAAGCACACAAGAACATATATATTTAAAAACCATACATAACATAATTGTTATATGCAAATGAACCTGATAAGGCATTGGCTAGCCGACCGGTACACGTGATGTATGCACAGGATCGCAGAATCTCGCCTTGAGGATTGTGGCGTCTCTTGGAGCAGTTTGCTCAAACAAGCACGGACTACATGGAGAAAAGTTTTCCTAGGAAGGATACATATGGTTTCTAACGCTTTTCTAGGTGGCAATAAGGTCGTATGAGAGACAGTAGAGAGACCTGCAAAGCAGGAGTGTACTCTAAGTCGATTATAGACTTGTGCATGATTATCCCTGTCAAGGGTTATTGGCCAGAAACTTGGAACGGTTACTTTAAAAACTGCATACTGTCTAATATTGCCTCACGCAGCATCTATAACCGATTTTCATTTTTGCAAGAATACAACTGCAATGACATAAAAGTGACATGTTCGTACTATTGCTGCTTACTTGCTTATTAATCTTTATATGCTTGAACTTTGCATGCTTTGTCAAATGTACATATTTAGGTGGTTTGATTACTAGACTACTTAGATCCCATTCTTCTCCTGCCCAGTGTATACCCCTGAACTTGGGGTGCTGTGTGTAGCAGGGTGTAGTTTGTCTAGATAACATTCCGCCTTTAATATTTTGCCGTGCTTACTAATATACTCTGCAATATTGCTCCGCTAAGCTGTACAAATGTTGATATACTAATCTGTACTGATGCAAGAGTTTTATAATTAACCTCTTAGATCCCATTCTATATCTGCCCAATGTTATACCTCTGTGCTTTCTTTGGGGGTTCTGTGAGCAGTAGGGTATAGTAGGTTAATTAATACCTTGCCATTATCTGTCAGAGACTAACAGCTTGAATCAATTTGCACCTGTGTTCATCCCTGACCGGTCAGGTTCATTATGCACTTTGCATATAACAATTATGTTATGTATGGTTTTTAAATATATATGTTCTTGTGTGCTTACACATTGGAACTGATCATTTCTAAATGATTGATAGTGTCCTCACGGGGTGAGATGTCACTGATTCACAATTAAAATTTGCTATTTGAAGAGAGAAAAAACAGCAGGCCAGAGTCGCTCATAATACAGAGAAAAGCAGAGGAATAGAGATGGTATCCTTTACCAGAGAGCAGTAGAGTAACCAGATGGGAGGGTAGATAGCGGGGGTGGAGAAGTAATTATTTCTATTGGGGGGTGTCTAGGGTCAGGGGCAAAGACCAAACATTGCAGAAAACCAAAACTATATACTCCAGCATTTAATCAGGGTCAAATAAAATGTCATTATAGTAGGAATGTGATCTGTGTTAGACTACACAAAAATCTTTTCAGAATTCAAATGAATTTACTCCTCTTCAAATGCCCATCAACACAATATTAAAGTACATCTCAATGGTAAGAACATTCAGAACACATTTCATATCCTCTTATCACTTGAGCTGACATATATGGATAATATCTCAACCCCAATTTATATCAACCAATAGGAAACATAGGGCCAGATTACACGTGGTGTACTAACTGTTTTGCACATGCGATATCAGATTCATTTCAGCTGTTTGCGCACATAGGAAGGAGCACCCAAGTTGAAAGTAGATGCCAATGCGCACACATAATCATGATTTACGCTATGTTATATATATATATATATATATATATATATATATCCTAGGTTACAATATTATTTAATCCTATCTCAGCAGTAACCTCCAACGTGTTATATATTTTTAAGTAACAATATTTTTGATTAATGGAATTATGAATATTTATAATCAATCATAAAATTATCGTCAGCAATATTAATTCTGATATGGTAGAATTTGTCAATACCCTCCAGTGAAACGTTATATAATCTCTGTAGTGTATTCCAAAATGCTAATTAGATATCTATAAATTATGACAATAAAATTATTATGAACATTAATATTCAATCTCAATCTCAATTAATATTCAATCTCAAAATTAAATTAATTCCTGAGTTCTGACCAGTTAATCTCTATAAAAACATTGATTTGGTATTAATTATGACCAAATATATGTCTATTATCCCATGAATGGACAAAACACTTCTAGAAATTAACCTTAATTTAAAATTAATTAAAGGTACCTCAGTATTATTGACACAATATTTCTATAAATTAACTTCAACTCAAAATGAATTGCTTATTGAATATCACACAGGAATTAAATTAGAATAATTTATAAATAGCCAGAAAGTTTAATCAATTTAATATATATGTTATTTAACAATGTTTGTATTCACCTATATTCAAATTTCACAATGAAATCTTAGCTTTACTCCCACAATCTAATGGGATTTCCAGGGAAATATAATTTACTATTTTGAACTCAATATAATCTAATATACTTCACTTAATACCCAGAGATTGTTACACAATACTACCAATTCAACATATACCAATTAATCTAGCATGAGATAACTTCTTATTTAGCCACAATAAAACAAATTCCAAAATATATCACAATAACTACAAATAACTTATGACATTAAAATACATAAATCCTTTCTGAATAATAATATTTAACACTAGTACACTTATTGCCCTGGTCTAATTAATATTAAATATAAGAATAAGATACCTTTTAATTCATAGCTGCTTCTATACTATGCTATAACAAATTTATTTGCTAAGGCCTATTTAATATATAAAATAAATTAAACACACATACATTACAAGATAACCAAATTGAGAGTTTCAGCTTCCAGATATTCTATTGGTCATACTTGAAGGAATATTCCACTTATTTTGCAAGGATACAGGTCACAGAGTATATCTCTTGTCCACAGAGAGTTTTCCAGCCAGGAGTCAGGGCCAAAATGTGTGTATCTCTCTCTTACAAAGTGAGACTGTTCCCTCTTGCATAGAGTGAAAACCTATATCAGTCATAAGCCACTCCTACATTCTCTAAACATTCTAATAGGATCTGGTTACACCCTTTGAGCCGGAG
Source organism: Bombina bombina (assembly GCF_027579735.1). Lineage (NCBI taxonomy): Eukaryota > Metazoa > Chordata > Amphibia > Anura > Bombinatoridae > Bombina > Bombina bombina. Next base: position 132,676,938 of record NC_069502.1, on the reverse strand, counting down.
CTCACCTCTCATAGGTTACTGGTAATGCCATTCAATTTCTTTAAATTTAATTTCTCTGGCTGTAATTCCCATATCAAACACCAGAGGGCAACAGGAGTAGGTGTGTAGTTTCATTTTATTTTTAAAATATGCTGTTTCTCAATTACAGGGATATATATATTTTTATCAAATGTCTATTTAATACACTAATATTTTATAGCTCAATGAACTATTTGGTCAATTTGATATTGTATTATTTAGTTTAGCTGAGCATGTGTATTTCAATACCAAACATAAGTATAATGATTTAGTATTAAACATATTTCACATATATTCAGTGTGTGTCTCAATACAATTCTACTTAATATGTTAAGAGATGTATTTAAAAGTCACATTTTTATGAGGAGTCTTTAAAGGATTTTAATTTAATACTTTCAGTATAATATTAATTTATATATTAGTTCATTTAATATACAGGTATATATTGCATTTCCCAGTCACCATCTACTATCATATATGTAAATGGAAGTGAACTCTGTGGTAACTAATTATACAGATATATTTATTGGATTCTCATTTCCTATTAATATACATATACTCCATAAATAGTACATCTCTTGATAATTTTATTTTGAATGCAGGAAAACACAGATATGATATAATTCATTGGACAACTTATTGCAGATGTATTTATTTACAAACCTCATTGGGATCAGATTCTTGAATAAAGCAAATGCTGTTTATTTTGAAATACCGTCAAATATTTTAAATTCAATACAGATACATATTTATATTCACTTCACTTCATATTTAATATATTTTATAAACATAGAAAATGTCTTAGACTCATTTATTTACATTTATACCATACTGAGGTACAAATTAAATATCTGAAAGTTATCTAAATATTTATTTTAGACTTTAAAATGTTATATGAAATTTTAACTTCCCCCTATAATACCCAGGGCATTTGAAGCTGACATAGAGTCTGGGATTTTGTATATTTAACTCACTATAGGAAAATTAATACCTAGATAATAGATATTTACATTTCCTGGCCATCCTGGAAATGGATCTCAAACTGCAGACTTCCGGTCTCTCTGACCACAGGGGTTCCAGTGATCTAATAGGAAATCTTATTACACAATTCCAGGCAGTGATCAAAAGTTTCTTTGAAGTGACCTTAACTCTTACAATTTGAGATAAATGTTCTCTTTTGAACTCTTAGATGTCTTAAGCAGTGAGGGCGATGGTCTGTGTCTCCCTTCTCAGTCATTTACAAATGCTCTGCTGTGGCTATAGCCAAATCAATTAATATCAAAGTAGATATTAGCTAAAATGAAATATTAAATTATGTGATACATATGTAATTTATCCAATGCCTCTCAGCAATACCCTGATAGCTAGAATGATGACCTCAGAGCTCTGGTAAACTGTTACGGAAGGCAAAAAAGTGTAGCAAAGCTCATCAAAAATACATTGAAAAATACAGTCACACTAATAAGAACACTATCTAATAGAAATTATTAAAAAAAGGCATGCAAAGGGCTTTAACATTGACATACAAACATATAGATGTCTAAATATGTATGTGTATATATATATATATATATATATATATATATATATACAGTAAATATATATATATATATATATATATATATATATATATATATACAATATATATATATATATATATTTTGAAAAATAGTCAGAGGGGAAGCAACTGCTGTTAGAGCTTTATTTAATATTCTAGTATCCTACTAATAAATGTCTATATAGAACAATATGGTGCAGACCCTTATTATAAACGACATGGAGCAAATAAGAAAGAATAAACAAGAATGAAATCTTGTCTGTTAAAAGACAGGGAAATCAGCACTCTTTTATAAAATTTAAAGAAAACCTCAAAAAATATATATACTTCAAATAGCAAATTTTAATTGTGAATCAGTGACATCTCACCCCGTGAGGACACTATCAATCATTTAAAAATGTTCAGTTCCAAGGTAGATATACAATGTGTAAGCACACAAGAACATATATATTTAAAAACCATACATAACATAATTGTTATATGCAAATGAACCTGATAAGGCATTGGCTAGCCGACCGGTACACGTGATGTATGCACAGGATCGCAGAATCTCGCCTTGAGGATTGTGGCGTCTCTTGGAGCAGTTTGCTCAAACAAGCACGGACTACATGGAGAAAAGTTTTCCTAGGAAGGATACATATGGTTTCTAACGCTTTTCTAGGTGGCAATAAGGTCGTATGAGAGACAGTAGAGAGACCTGCAAAGCAGGAGTGTACTCTAAGTCGATTATAGACTTGTGCATGATTATCCCTGTCAAGGGTTATTGGCCAGAAACTTGGAACGGTTACTTTAAAAACTGCATACTGTCTAATATTGCCTCACGCAGCATCTATAACCGATTTTCATTTTTGCAAGAATACAACTGCAATGACATAAAAGTGACATGTTCGTACTATTGCTGCTTACTTGCTTATTAATCTTTATATGCTTGAACTTTGCATGCTTTGTCAAATGTACATATTTAGGTGGTTTGATTACTAGACTACTTAGATCCCATTCTTCTCCTGCCCAGTGTATACCCCTGAACTTGGGGTGCTGTGTGTAGCAGGGTGTAGTTTGTCTAGATAACATTCCGCCTTTAATATTTTGCCGTGCTTACTAATATACTCTGCAATATTGCTCCGCTAAGCTGTACAAATGTTGATATACTAATCTGTACTGATGCAAGAGTTTTATAATTAACCTCTTAGATCCCATTCTATATCTGCCCAATGTTATACCTCTGTGCTTTCTTTGGGGGTTCTGTGAGCAGTAGGGTATAGTAGGTTAATTAATACCTTGCCATTATCTGTCAGAGACTAACAGCTTGAATCAATTTGCACCTGTGTTCATCCCTGACCGGTCAGGTTCATTATGCACTTTGCATATAACAATTATGTTATGTATGGTTTTTAAATATATATGTTCTTGTGTGCTTACACATTGGAACTGATCATTTCTAAATGATTGATAGTGTCCTCACGGGGTGAGATGTCACTGATTCACAATTAAAATTTGCTATTTGAAGAGAGAAAAAACAGCAGGCCAGAGTCGCTCATAATACAGAGAAAAGCAGAGGAATAGAGATGGTATCCTTTACCAGAGAGCAGTAGAGTAACCAGATGGGAGGGTAGATAGCGGGGGTGGAGAAGTAATTATTTCTATTGGGGGGTGTCTAGGGTCAGGGGCAAAGACCAAACATTGCAGAAAACCAAAACTATATACTCCAGCATTTAATCAGGGTCGAAACTAGTATGTCATCTGACTTATGCATGTGAGTGTAGGTGTATAGCAGAGTATGCAAGCATTGATACATCAAATTTTAACCTGCTTAGCTGCAATAATGTGAATTATATACATTGAGAAAGTCACCTAGTACTAGGAACTATAGTGGAGTGTCCTCTTATATTAGAAAAAAAACATAAGAAAAATAGGTTTCCAAGTATCAGCATTCCCCTGGCTAATTGCCTTATGGCAAGACAAGGTAGGGAGATCGTCAGGGGCTTAGTGTTAGGTTTATTTAAGGGGGGTTTGGGTTAGATTAGGGGTATGTGGGTGGTGGGTTGTAATGTTGGGGGGGGTATTGTATGTGGTTTTTTTACAGGCAAAAGAGCTGAATTCTTTGGGGCATGCCCCGAAAAGGGCCCTTTTCAGGGCTGGTAAGGTAAAAGAGCTTTGAACTTTTTTAATTTAGAATAGGGTAGGGCATTTTTATATTTTGGGGGTGCTTTGTTATTTTATTAGGGGGCTTAGAGTAGGTGTAATTAGTTTAAAATTGTTGTAATATTTTTTCTAATGTTTTTAAATATTTTTTTATTTTTTGTAACTTAGTTCTTTTTTATTTTTTGTACTTTAGTTAGTTTATTTAATTGTAGATAATTGTAGGTATTGTATTTAATTAATTTATTGATAGTGTAGTGTTAGGTTTAATTGTAACTTAGGTTAGGATTTATTTTACAGGTAATTTTGTAATTATTTTAACTAGGTAACTATTAAATAGTTATTAACTATTTAATAGCTATTGTACCTGGTTAATATAATTACAAAGTTGCCTGTAAAATAAATATTAATCCTAAAATAGCTACAATATAATTATAATTTATATTGTAGCTATATTAGGGTTTATTTTACAGGTAAGTATTTAGCTTTAAATAGGAATAAGTTATTTAATAATAGTTAATTTATTTCGTTAGATTTAAATTATATTTAATTTAGGGGGGTGTTAGGGTTAGGGTTAGACTTAGCTTTAGGGGTTAAAATATTTATTAGATAGCGGTGAGCTCTGGTCGGCAGATTAGGGGTTAATACTTGAAGTTAGGTGTCGGCGATGTTAGGGAGGGCAGATTAGGGGTTAATGCTATTTATTATAGGGTTATTGAGGCGGGAGTGAGGCGGATTAGGGGTTAATAACTTTATTATAATAGCGGCGCGGTCCGGTCGGCAGATTAGGGGTTAATAAGTGTAGGTAGGTAGCGGCAACGTTGGGGGCGGCATATTAGGGGTTAATAAATATAATATAGGGGTTGGCGGTGTTAGGGGCAGCAGATTAGGGGTTCATAGGGATAACGTAGGTGGCAGCGGTGTGCGGTCGGCAGATTAGGGGTTAAAATTTTTTAATAGAGTGGCGGCGATGTGGGGGGACCTCGGTTTAGGGGTACATAGGTAGTTTATGGGTGTTAGTGTACTTTAGAGCACAGTAGTTAAGAGCTTTATAAACCGGCGTTAGCCCAGAAAGCTCTTAACTACTGACTTTTTTCTGCGGCTGGAGTTTTGTCGTTAGATTTCTAATGCTCACTTCATTCACGACTCTAAATACCGGCGTTAGAAAGATCCCATTGAAAAGATAGGATACGCAAATGGCGTAGGGGGATCTGTGGTATGGAAAAGTCGCGGCTGCAAAGTGAGCGTTAGACCCTTTCCTGATTGACTCCAAATACCAACGCTGGTTTTGACGGCTACCGCCCAACTCTAAATCTAGCCGAGCGGCAGTTATTATCTTAATATGATATAGGTTTGGAGAGCTCCATGTAGATGCGTCTGCTCTGCTTAGCGGTTGGCTCCGCCCCCTGACATGAAATATTAACATTTAAAATTCTAATGTTCTTCACATAGCACAATATTTTATATTTATTCATATATATATATATATATATATATATATATATATATATATATATATATATAACTCCTTAGTAGAGAAAGCACTCACTGGACTTAAAGATGCAACAAATAACTTTTATTATAAAATCATAAAATTTTGGGTACCGGACCGGTCCCTTTGTCAAATGATACACAACAAAAAATATGCATAACATTCCTCTTTAAAACCCACCTTATATATCTAAACCATATCACTAATAATGATTAATACACCAATGATACTTAGCCCCCATTGAAACCATGCTGGTTTCGTGGTTACCGCTGCAGACCTCCGTGACGTGATGACGTCATCACGACACGACGCATAGGATTTGTCGGCGCGCCTTAGGAGTGGGCGGGTCTAAAGTGACAGCTGTCACCTGTTGAACTTCACAAGTATATACACATACCAATGTCATCGGCAAGTGTATAACGCTGAACACATATCTAATCAATATGTAAACGAAAGGGGCTAGGTAAAAAGACACAAACATAAATACATGTGTAACGTGTTAAGCACGTATAAACCTAAGCCTATATAAGTAGAGAAACACACAGTATTACTTCATGTCTAATGGAGTACGGTAGACAGGTTACAGAGAACATAGAGACAGTTCATCTTCGAGCATAATGAGTGACTCTTGAAGAAATGTAGCATGTCCTCGTCAGAATATATATGACAGCCATATGATCATCAGAGTCCCATCTTCAGAGGCTAATGATAGAAGGGGCTGAAATCCAAGTGAAGGATATATATATATATATATATATATATATAAAATGTTTTTTTTGGGGTAAAATATCTATCTATCTATATCTATATATGAATACCTTGGAATGTGAAATATTCACAGTACATACACAGTTTAATACTTTGTTAAATATGAATATTGCATAAATATGATTTTTCATGTTTTCAGCTGCTTGACTGCAAAGGGCGCAAATGCACACACAAATTGTTTGATAACAAATTGTTTGATAACCTGTTGCCAGAATCTGCATTACTGACTTCGCTGGGTTTAACCCTCTTATTACTTGATTTCAAGTTTCCAACTCCTACATTATTAACTGTTTCTTGTTTAACCCTCCTTCTGTCTGAGTATAAATTCTCTACTTCTGCATTCCTGGAACTGAGGAGGACTATTCCTGAACCTCCTGAATACAGAATCCCATGTCATCCCTCAATCCAAAACTCTTTCTTCCAGTAACTATTACTTTTGGAGATGTTAAGTTTCAAGCTCAAGCTCTTATAGACTCAGGAGCTGCTGGGGTTTTCATCGATTCAAATTTTGTTGACTCTCTCAAGATTCCTCTTCTAGCCAAGAACTAGTTAATCAAGGTAACTACTGTCAGTGGACAGCCTATGGGTTCTGGAATCATTCAACATTCTACAGTTCCTCTTCTTTTGTCTGTGGGCATACTTCACTCTGAAATTATTTGTTTTGATGTCATCTCTTCCCCCCCACATACAATTGATTTTGGGGTTACCTTGGTTGCAGCTTCATGATCCAGTATTCTCATGGTCGAAAGGAGAACTTATTTCCTGGGGAACTACTTGTTTCAAGCATTGCCTGCAAAGTCCTTCTAAACCATCCTGTCCTGTCATTGCTATGATGGAAGTTCCTGATTCATTGCCTAATAGCTATCATTAGTGATGTTGCGAATAGTTCGCCGCCGAATAGTTCCCGGCGAACATAGCATGTTCGCGTTCGCCGCGGCAGTCGAACATATGCGATGTTCAGTCCGCCCCCCTATTAGTCATCATTGAGTAAAACTTTGACCTTGTACCTCACAGTCAGCAGACACATTCCAGCCAATCAGCAGCAGACCCTCCCTCCCAGACCCTCCTACCTCCTGGACAGCATCCATTTTAGATTAATTCGGAAGCTGCATTCTTAGTGAGAGGAGGGACAGTGTAGCTGCTGCTGATTTAATAGGGAAATCGATAGCTAGGCTAGTGTATTCAGTGTCCACTACAGTCCTGAAGGACTCTATCTAAGGACAGCACCCCAAACAGTCCTTTTTAGGGCTAGAACATCAGTCTGCTTTTTTTTTTCCCTGTGTAATCTAATTACAGTTGCCTGCCTGCCAGCCTGTGTGTCAGGCTCACAGCGTATACTGTGCCCAATTGCCCAGTGCCACCACTCATATCTGGTGTAACAGTAGTGTACATTTAAAAAAAAAAAACAACACCTTTTTGACTGTGAAATATTAGCAGTCAGTTTCCTTCACACGAGTGCGTTTCAGTGCTTGCCAGGGCACAGTGTCACCCCAGTGCAACTAATATCTGGTGTAACAGTAGTGTACATTTAAAAAAAAAAACAACACTTTTTTGACTGTGGAATAATAGCAGTCAGTTTCCTTCACACGTGTGCGTTTCAGTGCCTGCCAGGGCACAGTGTCACCCCAGTGCAACTCATATCTGGTGTAACAGTAGTGAACATTTAAAAAAAAAAAAAAACAACACTTTTTTGACTGTGAAATAATAGCAGTCAGATTCCTTCACACGAGTGCGTTTCAGTGCCTGCCAGGGCACAGTGTCACCCCAGTGCAACTCATATCTGGTGTAACATTAGTGTACATTCAAAAAAACAAAAACACTTTTTTGACTGTGAAATAATAGCAGTCAGTTTCCTTCACACGTGTGCGTTTCAGTGCCTGCCAGGGCACAGTGTCACACCAGTGCAACTCATATCTGGTGTAACAGTAGTGTACATTTAAAAAAAAAAACAACACTTTTTTGACTGTGAAATAATAGCAGTCAGTTTCCTTCACACGTGTGCGTTTCAGTGCCTGCCAGGGCCCAGTGTCACCCCAGTGCAATTCATATCTGGTGTAACAGTAGCGTACATTTAAAAAAAACAAACACTTTTTTGACTGTGAAATAATAGCAGTCAGTTTCCTTCACACGTGTGTGTTTCAGTGCCTGCCAGGGCACAGTGTCACCCCAGTGCAACTCATATCGGGTGTAACAGTAGTATACATTTAAAAAAAAAAACACTTTTTTGACTGTGAAATAATAGCAATCAGTTTCCTTCACACGTGTGCGTTTCAGTGCCTGCCAGGGCACAATGTCACCTAGGTGCAACTCATATCTGGTGTAACAGTAGTGTTCACTTAAAAAAACAACACTTTTTTTACTGTGAAATAATAGCAGTCAGTTTCCTTCACACGTGTGCGTTTCAGTGCCTGCCAGGGCACAGTGTCACCCCAGTGCAACTCATATCTGGTGTAACAGTAGTGTAAATTTAAAAAAGAACAACACTTTTTTGACTGTGAAATAATAGCAGTCAGTTTCCTTCATGCGCGTGCGTTTCAGTGCCTGCCAGGGCACAGTGTCACCCCAGTGCAACTCATATCTGGTGTAACAGTAGTGTACATTTAAAAAAAAAAACACTTTTTAGACTGTGAAATAATAGCTGTCAGTTTCCATCACACGTGTGTTTCAGTGCCTGCCATGGCACAGTGTCACCCCAGTGCAACTCATATCTGATGTAACAGTAGTGTACATTTAAAAAAAACAACACTTTTTTTGACTGTGAAATAATAGCAGTCAGTTTCCTTCACGCGTGTGCGTTTCAGTGCCTGCCAGGGCACAGTGTCACCCCAGTGCAACTCATATCTGGTGTAACAGTAGTGTACATTTAACCCCTTAACGACCGAGGACGTGCAGGGTACGTCCTCAAAAAAAAGGCAGTTAACGCCTGAGGATGTACCCTACACTTCCTCGGTGTGGAAAGCAGCTGGAAGCGATCCTGCTCGCTTCCAGCTGCTTTCCGGTTATTGCAGTGATGCCTCGATATGGAGGCATCCTGCAATAACCTTTTTAAGCCATCTGGTGCAGAGAGAGCCACTCTGTGGCCCTCTCTGCACCGGAGATCGGTGGCTTACTGCGTTGGTGTGTGGGAGCCGAACCGGGAGGCGGGTGGCGGCCATCGATGGCCCTCGTGATGTGGAGGGGGGCCGGATAGTGGGTGGGGATGCCAGGGGGCGCGCACTGATGCGCGCACGTTCACAGGAGGGTGGGGGCGGGTGCATGCATGGGAAGGGAGCCGGTGGGAGCCGCTACACACAGGAAAAAAAAGTGTAGGAAAATAAAAAAAAGCTGTTAAAAATTTTTTAAAAAATCAGATAAAAAAACACATCAGTTAGGTGGTGGGGGTTGGTCTGTGGGGAGGGGGAAGCTACACTACAGAAAAACCGGGGAAAAAATAAAAAAAAACATTTTCTTGCAAACTGGGTACTGGCCGACAGCTGCCAGTACCCAAGATGGCCCCCAATAAGGCAGAGGGGAGGGTTAGAGAGCGGTTTTGGGGGGGATCAGGGAGGTTGGGGGCTAAGGGGGGGATCCTACACAGTAGCATATGTAAATATGCTAAAAAAATGTTTTATTATTTTTAAAAACCCTTTAATTTTAGTACTGGCAGACTTTCTGCCAGTACTTAAGATGGTGGGGACAATTGTGGGGTGGGGGAGGGAAGGGAGCTGTTTGGGAGGGATCAGGGGGTGGGATGTGTCAGGTGGGAGGCTGATCTCTACACTAAAGCTAAAATTAACCCTGCAAGCTCCCTACAAACTCCCTAATTAACCCCTTCATTGCTAGCCATAATACAAGTGTGAGGCGCAGCAGCATTTAGCGGCCTTCTAATTACCAGAAAGCAACGCCAAAGTCATATATGTCTGCTATTTCTGAACAAAGGGGATCCCAGACAAGCATTTACAACCATTTGTGCCATAATTGCACAAGCTGTTTGTAAATAATTTCAGTAAAAAACCTAAAATTGTGAAAAATTTAACTTTTTTTTTTAAATTTGATCGCATTTGGCGGTGAAATGGTGGCATGAAATATACCAAAATGAGCCTAGATCAATACTTGGGGTCGTCTACTACACTACACTAAAGCTAAAATTAACCCTACAAGCTCCCTAAAAGCTCCCTAATTAACCCCTTAACTGCTGGGCATAATACATGTGTGGTGCGCAGTGGCATTTAGCGGCCTTCTAATTACCAAAAAGCAACACCAAAGCCATATATGTCTGCTATTTCTGAACAAAGGGGATCCCAGAGAAGCATTTACAACCATTTATGCCATAATTGCACAAGCTGTTTGAAAATAATTTCAGTGAGAAACCGAAAGTTTGTGAAAAAAATTGTGAAAAAGTGAACGATTTTTTGTATTTGATCGCATTTGGCGGTGAAATGGTGGTATGAAATATACCAAAATTGGCCTAGATCAATACTTTGGGATGTCTACTAAAAAAAAATATATACATGTCAATGGATATTCAGGGATTCCTGAAAGATATTAGTGTTCTAATGTAACTAGCGCTAATTTTGAAAAAAAAAAAAATGGTTTGGAAATAGCAAAGTGCTACTTGTATTTATGGCCCTATAACTTGCAAAAAAAGCAAAGGACATGTAAACATTGGGTATTTCTAAACTCAGGACAAAATTTAAAAACTATTTAGCATGGGTGTTTTTTGGTGGTTGTAGATATGTAACAGATTTTGGGGGTCAAAGTTAGAAAAAGTGTGTTTTTTTCCATTTTTCCTCATATTTTATAATTTTTTTTATAGTAAATTATAATATATGATGAAAATAATGGTATCTTTAGAAATTCCATTTAATGGTGAGAAAAACGGTATATAATATATGTGGGTACAGTAAATAAGCAAGAGGAAAATTACAGCTAAACACAAACACCGCAAAAATGTAAAATAGCCTTGGTCCCAAACGGACAGAAAATGGAAAAGTGCTGTGGTCATTAAGGGGTTAAAAAAAACAACACTTTTTTGACTGTGACATAATAGCAGTCAGTTTCCTTCATGCGTGTGCATTTCAGTGCCTGCCAGGGCACAGTGTCACACCAGTGCAACTCATATCTGGTGTAACAGTAGTGTACATTTAAAAAAAAATACAATTTTGACTGTAATAGATTGAATAGCAGTAAGTTGTCTGCAAGCGAGTGTGTCAGGCCTACAGCGTCTACTCTGCCAACTTCTGCCAGTGCACAGTGCCACTCATAACTGTTGTCACAGTAGCTTGCACGCATAGTACCACTAATCGAAAAAAAAATGACAGGCAGAGGCAAGCCACCCCGCAGGGGCCGTCGAGGTCGTGGTGCTGTGATTCCCTTTGGCCCTAGAATAATGCCCAGTGTTCAGAGGCCACGTACCCTGAACTCGAACATTTCTGAGGACATAGTTGACTGGCTAACACAGGACACCCAATCTTCTACAGCTTCTGCTCAGAACCTTGACGCACCATCCTCCTCCAGCTTAGCTTCGGGCACCTCTCAAGTCACCACTCGCCCGCCTGCCGCCACCACCAACACTAGCACCACAGCCGCTTCACTTGATCTGTCTGAGGAGTTATTTACACATCAGTTGGAAGAAATGAGTGATAGTGATGTGCAACCATTATTGATAGAGGATGTAGATAACAGGGATATGTCTCAGTCAGGCAGCATTACACACACGGACGGACGGTGTGATGATGATGATGATGTTGTACTCGCTGCTGCTTCCTTTGCTGAGTTGTCAGATACAAGTGAAGTGGTTGATGATGACGATGCATCCATGGATGTCACGTGGGTGCCCGCTAGAAGAGAAGAAGAACAGGGGGAAAGTTCAGATGGGGAGACAGAGAGGAGGAGGAGGAGACAAATTTGAAGCAGGGGGAGGTTGTTGCAAGAAGCTAGTGGCACAGTCAGACAGCATGCATCGGCACCCGGGGTCAACCAGACAGCACGCCAATTAATGCATGCTGTTGCCACCACCAGAATGCCGTCATTGCAGAGCTCAGCAGTGTGGCATTTTTTTTGTGTGTCTGCCTCTGACAACAGCGATGCTATTTGCAACCTGTGCCAAAAGAAACTGAGTAGTGGGAAGTCCAACAACCACCTAGGTACAACTGCTTTGCGAAGGCACATGATCACACATCACAAATGCCTATGGGATCAACACAAGCAGCACACAAACTCAAAGCCACCATCCTCCTCCTGGTCCAGCATATTCAGCCACGTCAACCACTGCTGTCCTCCTTGCCCCCTCTCAACCATCTGCCACTCCGTCTCTCGCCTTGAGCAGTTCCTGCTCATCTGCCCACAGTCAGGTGTCTGTCAAGGACATGTTTGAGCATAAGAAGCCAATGTCACAAAGTCATCCCCTTGCCCGGCATCTGACAGCTGGCTTGACTGAACTCTTAGCCCGCCAGCTTTTACCATACAAGCTGGTGGAGTCTGAGGCGTTCCAAAAATTTGTAGCTATTAGGACACCGCAGTGGAAGGTACCCGGCCGAAATTTCTTTGCACAAAAGGCAATCCCCAACCTGTACTCGATTGTGCAAAAGGAAGTAATAGCATGTCTGGCACACAGTGTTGGGGCAAGGGTCCATCTGACCACTGATACCTGGTCTGCAAATCATGGTCAGGGCAGGTATATCACCTACACTGTGCATTGGGTAAACCTGCTGACGGCCGCCAAGCATGGAATGCATGGCTCTGCAGAGGAGTTGGTGACACCGCCACGACTTGCAGGCAGGCCTGCTGCCACCTCCTCTAAACCTCCTACTCCATCCTCTTCCATAACCTCCTCGGTTGAGTCCTCTTCTGCTTCTACGTCTTGCTCCACATCAACGGCACCCCCCAGCTCCCCAGGTACTATTCCACATCCCTGATACAGCAGTGTCACGCCGTCTTGGGGTTGACTTGCCTGAAAGCAGAGAGACACACCGGACCAGCACTCCTGTCTGCCCTGAACAGGTGGATCAGTAGCTGACTCCGCATGAACTGGAGATCGGCAAAGTGGTTTGTGACAATGGAAGAAATTTGTTGGCGGCATTGAATTTGGGCAAGTTGACACATATGCCGTGCATGGCACTTGTGTGTAATCTGATCGTACAATGGCCATAGCGCACTTTTCAGATATTCAGCGGTGAAACAACATGCCAGTGAGGTGCTTGATTTGCGACAGCCCGACACGTTGAAATTCAACACTCCTAATGTTCGACCGCCTGATCCAACAAGAAAAAGCCGTTATCGACTATTTGTATGACCGGGGTGCTAGGACAGCCTCTGCGGAGTTGATAATTTTTTTTGCCACGTTACTGGACGCTCATGCACAATGCCTGTAGGCTCATGCGTCCTTTTGAGGAGGTAACAAACCTAGTCAGTCGCACAGAAGGCACCATCAGCGACATCATACCATTTGTTGTCTTCCTGGAGCGTGCCCTGCGAAGAGTGCTGTATCAGGCCGTAGATGAGCGTGAAGAGGAAGAGTTGTGGTCACCATCACCACCAGAAACAGCCTTATCAGCATCGCTTGCTGGACCTGCAGCAACGCTGGAAGAGGATTGTGAGGAAGAGGAGTCAGAGGAGGAATGTGGCTTTGAGGAGGAGGAGGAAGACCAACCACAACAGGCATCCCAGGGTGCTTGTTGTCACCTATCTGGTACCCGTGGTGTTGTACGTGGCTGGAGGGAAGAAGATACCTTCAGTGAGATCAAAGAGGACGAGGAATGGGACATGAGTAGCTCGGCATCAAACCTTGTGCAAATGGGGTCTTTCATGCTGTTGTGCCTGTTGAGGGACCCTCGTATAAAAAGGCTGAAGGAGAATGACCTGTACTGGGTGTCCACGCTACTAGACCCCCGGTATAAGCATAAAGTGCCTGAAATGTTACCGAATTACCGCAAGTCGGAAAGGTTGCAGCAGTTCCAAAATAAATTAAAAAGTATGCTTTACACAGCGTATAAGGGTGATGTCACAGCACAATGGGAATCTAACAGGGGAAGAGGTGAAAGTAATCCTCCTCCTCCCACGACCACGCCGGCAAGGACAGGAGGCTTTACAGATGTGTTGTTGATGGAGGACATGCGGAGCTTTTAAAGTCCTACGCATCGCCACAGTCCTTCGGGGTCCACCCTCAGAGAACGACTCGACCGACAGGTAGCAGACTACCTCGCCTTAAATTCAGATATTGACCTGAGCTATCCCAATTTGCGATAGAACTTCTGGCCTGCCCCGCTTCAAGTGTCCTGTCAGAATGGACCTTCAGGTCAAAAAAGTCTAGATTACCTCACTTTTATTAAGATGAATGAGGGATGGATCCCGAAGGGACTGACAGTGGGCGATACATTCAACTAAAAATTGCCTGATGAGATGAGCTGCCTTGGGCTAAAAATGGTCCACACGCTGCTGTATTTTATCTCTGAATGCCGGATGACTTGCGTGACTAATCCACCACCAACTAGGGTTCAAGCCGCAATGTTTTAGGGCACTTTCTGCCTGGGAAACAAACATCAATTTTTCTGGCCGCTGCTACAGCAGCGGCTGCAACAATACCTAATTTTTCAGGCATGTGTACATGCCTAATTTTTCTGGCCTCTGGTGCTGCACTGTGGCTTCAAAAACCAAACCAAAAAAAAGGCACATAACAGGGATTAAACTGATAGGAATAGTACTACTTAACACACCTTATAATAATGCAGAGAGAGGCAATGCAGAGAGAGGAGTCTGAAGAAGAGGAGTCAGAGGAGGAAGGTGGCTTTGAGGAGGTGGAAGACCAAACACAGCAGGCATCCCAGGGGGCTTGTTGTCACCTTTTGGGGAACCTTGGAGTTTTACGTGGCTGGGTGGAGGAAGAAACCTTCAATGACATCAGTGAGGACAAGCAACGGGACATGGCTAGCTTGGTATCCAACCTTGTGCAAATGGGGAGTTTGCGGTTGTGCAAATGGACTGTTTGCGGTTGTTTGCGGTGCGTTAAACGGGGAGTTTGGTCTGTCACTGTGAAGCCGGCGTAACCCTTACACTACCTGATCAATACAATATCATACCTGATGTTTTAAAGCATGTTATTCCAAACAATTTAGGAATGTTAGGTGATTTATGCCCTTTATGGATTAAAACCAGACTCTGCATCAACTATGTAATTTTCCATGGGAGTTTTGCCATGGATCCCCCTCCGGCATGCCACAGTCCAGGTGTTAGTCCCCTTGAAACAACTTTTCCATCACTATTGTGGCCAGAAAGAGTCCCTGTGGGTTTTAAAACTCGCCTGCCTATTGAAGTCTATGGCGGTTCGCCCGGTTCGCGAACATTTGAGGAAGTTTGCGTTCACCGTTCGCGAATGGAAAATTTTCAGTTGGCGACATCACTAGCTATCATGCTTTTAGCGATGTGTTTTCTTAAAAGGAGGCTGAGACGTTACCTCTGCACCGGATATTTGACTATCTTATGTATACATTGCTGCTTGTAGCTCTTGTGCCTTGAACAAACAATCTTTGGTTTGTTACACCCTCTTCCTGTTCCTCATTATCCTTGGTCTCACCTATCCATGGACTTTGTTATGGATATTTCTGCTGGAAATACGACCATTTGGGTAGTGGTGGATCGGTTCTCCAAGGCTGTTCACTTCATACCTCTTACTGGTTTGCCTTCGGCTCAAAGACTTTCTGAACTCTTTGTTCTTCATATATCTCGTTTACATGGATTTCCCTCTGACATAGTCTCTGATCGTGGAGTTCAATTTGTTCCCAAATTTTAGAGGTCTTTTTGCAAGCAGTTCAGGATCAACATATCCCTTTCTACTGCTCATCATCCTCAATCCAACGGACAGACTGAGCATGTAAATCAATCTTTGGAATCTTTTCTCAGACATTATGTAAACCATCATTACTCCAACTGGTCTCAGTTATTGCCTTTAGCGGAATTAGCTCACAACTCATGCTACAATTCCTCCTTACAGACCTCACCCTTCAAGGCGGCTTACAGTCTTGAACCTAGAAATGTTCCTATGATTGCCAATACTACTGATGTTCCTGGAGCAGATCGCATTGTGAAAAATCTCAGTAACCATTGGCAACTTATTCGTCAAAATGTACTCTCTTCTTCCTTAAAGCACAAGAGATATGCTGATCGCAGAAGGTGTAAGGCTCCTTTACTTCGTACTGGAGACAGAGTATTTTTATCCACTAGATTCATACGTCTGAAACAACCTTGTACAAAGTTGGGTCCTAAATACATAGGACCTTTTCAGATTGTTTCCAAAGTCTGTTATTCAGCATACCACCTGGCTTTACCCAAGACCCTCAAGATCCATCCTGTATTTCATATATCCCTGCTCAAGCCTGTCATCTACAACCAGTACTCCATCAAGAGTAAACCACCTCCTCCACTTTCCGTAGAGGGTACTTCAGAGTTTGAGGTCAGTCAGATTCTGGATTCCAAGCTACGGGGCAATCGGTTGTACTACCTGGTCCATTGGAAAGGTTACCCTATCACTGATCAATCTTGGGAACCAGCCTCTCATATTCTTGCTCCTGCTCTTGTCAAGTCTTTTCACATGAAAGACCCTGCCAGGCCTGGTCGGGTCCCCCGGAGGGGTCCTTGAGGAGAGGGCACTGTCACGCTCGGCTGCTGGGAAGCTCTGGCGGTCCTCCTTGCGTGCTTAGGTTGCCATAGCGATGTCTAGCCATCCCTTCAGCTGATGTAATTTTCAGGCTTCATAGCCTGGGCTTCCAGCTTCTGCGGTGCCCATTTGTTTGTTCCTTAGAGGCTCCTGTGCTCTTAGTTCTGAGTTGACCCTCAAACTGCCAGATAACCTGTTGCCAATCTCTGCAAGTACTGACTACTCTGCGTTAACCCTCAAACTGCCTGATACCTGTTGTCAAACTCTGCAAGTACTGACTACTCTGTGTTAACCCTCAAACTTCCTGATTATCTGTTGCCAAACTCTGCAAGTACTGACTACTCTGTGTTAACCCACAAACTGCCTGATTACCTGTTGCCAAACTCTGCAAGTACTGACTACTCTGTGTTAACCCACAAACTGTCTGATTACCTGTTGCCAAACTCTGCAAGTACTGACTACTCGGTGTTAACCCTCAAACTGCTTGATTACCTGTTGCCAAACTCTGCAAGTACTGACTACTCTGTGTTAACCCACAAACTGCCTGATTACTTGTTGCCAATCTCAGCTTGTACTGACTACTCTGTGTTAACCCTCAAACTGCCAGATAACCTGTTGTCAAACTCTACAAGTACTGACTACACAGTGTTAACCCTCAAATTGTTTGATAACCTGTTGCCAGAATCTGCATTACTGACTTTGCTGTGTTTAACCCTCTTATTACTTGATTTCAAGTTTCCAACTCCTGCATTATTAACTGTTTCTTGTTTAACTCTCCTTCTGTCTGAGTATAAGTTCTCTACTCCTGCATTCCTGGATCTGAGGAGGAATATCCCTGAACCGCCTGAATACAGCTCCTTTATTCAAAAGTCTATCCGGCTGATATCTGAATTCCTTTTCTCTTCTCAGAAGTCTCAGACCAACACTGCTCCATATCGTGAGTACCTTGTTTTATAGAAGTTGTCATGGGGTCACGTCCTGGATAAAACTCAGAGTGCAAGGGTGTTGTTTAAGTTTGCCCTGGCATTTGGGTCTTCTTCTGGACATTTCCTAAACCTGACAGTTACAAAGTACACTAACACCCATAAACTACCTATTAACCCCTAAATTGCCACCCTCCTGCATTGCAAACACTATTTAAAACGTATTAACCCCTAATGTGTTGCCCACCCACATCGTGACTATTAAATACATTAATTAACCCCTAATCTGCCGCCCACCCACATCGCCAACACTATTTAAAAAAAACTCCAGCCTACCACATTGCCGCAACAAAAAAATAAATCTTAACCTTTAAAGCTTTGGCCCCTCATATAGCAAAACACTAAATTAAACTATTAACCCTTAAACCTAACACCTCCCCCCCAACTTTAAATTAAAATTACAATATAACTATATTTAAATAAATAAAAACTTACCTGTGAAATAAAAATAAACCTAACATTAAACTATAAATTAACCTAACCTTACTATTCTAATAAAATAAAAAACTACCAATTAAAAATCCTAAATTACAAATAAAATAAAAACTAATCATACGAAAAAATTAAAAAAATCTAACATTACAACAAAAAAATAGACACTAAAATTACGAAAAAATAAAAAACACTAACATTACAAAAATAATAAACGAAATTATCAAAAATAGAAACAGTTACACCTAATCTAATTGCCCATAAAAAAGCCCCCCAAAATAAAAACACCCCCTAGCCTAACTATAAACTACCAATAGCCCTTAAAAGGGCATTTTGTAGGGCATTGTCCTAAGTTAAACAGCTCTTTTACCTGAAAAAAAATACAATGTCCCCCCAACAGTAAAACCCACCACCCAACCAACCCGCCAAAATAAAAAAACCTAACTCTAAAAAAAAACCTAAGCTACCCATTGCCCCTAAAGGGGCATTTGTATGGGCATTGCCCTTAAAATGGCATTCAGCTCTTTTGCACTGCCCTAAAAAGGGCATTTAGCTAATTTACAATTTGCCCAAAGCCCAAAAAAAAACACCCCCCCAAAAAAAAACAACTAACTAACACTAACCACAGAATATCTACTCACGGTTCCTGAAGTCTGGGCATCCATCTCCATCCAGGTGGTGAGAAGTCTTCATCCAGGTGGCGATATCTTCATCCATCCCGGGGGGCGTCTTGTATCTTCATAGAGCGGGGTTATCTTGGAAGCTGATGCCATCCTGCATGGAGTGTCCTTTTCATACAGTCACCGCCATACACTGAAGCTTCAATGCAAGATACCAGTTTCAAAATAGTGTACCTTGCATTCCTATTGGCTGATTTGATTCTTCAAATTCAAATTAATCAATAGGATGAGAGCTTCTAAAATCCTATTTGCTGATTTGTAAAGCCAATAGGATTTCAGTAGCTCTCATCCTATTGCCTGATTAGAATTGACTTTGTCAATATAAACAACTTGCAGTCTGAGTCAAGGCAGCCTCTAATGAAGCGCATGCGCGAAACGCATTAGGTCATTTTGTACTGGGCCTAAGAATTGAGCACATCTCAATAAACTACTTTAAAGCATTATTACCAGACCAGCCTTCCTTTTTTCACTTTATAACCTATTGAGCGGTTGGGGATACTGCATTAACACTGGTCCGGCATTGAAGCGATTACCTTGGAACCAAGGAGATCACCCAGACTATGGTCCCTCCCTTCTTTCCCAGCTGTACCCTATCCGGAACTGCCATACAAGGTGACGTACCAGAAGACCCGTGAGCCAGTTGGTGGGACACACCCACTCTGACGACGGAGAACTCTCTGAGCGGCGTCAGGATGGTTTACTCACCTGACGATCACACAGAATGCTGACTCGTCCTTCACCTTTTTACTACCCTGGACCTTATGCAGTTTTAGTTGCAATTGCCTTTCCTGTTGGATTCATTATATATATATATATAGTAGGTAAATGATTCAAAGCACTCTCTGGACTTCTGATAATAAAGGCAAATTTTATTGTGATAGTGACGTTTCGGGACCAAACCTGTCCCTTCTTCTGACAGTCAAACAATGCAAAAACCAAACTTAAATAGGCCATTCAGACCCTCCCCTGTATTGCTACCAATCACAGGTAAGCGTGTGCAAAAGTAAAGACCACACCAAAATAAGGTGTGGAAAATTGATAGTGTACAATGTGCAATTATAAAGGTGTAAAAACATATGTAAATCTAAAATCTCATATTAGTGTAATCATCATATATTTAAGTGAGCTTTGATCATAATAATTAAATTATGAGAGCAATTAATGCAAATTTTCATAATGCATATCAAAGATTCATCCCTCCTTTAAAGTGCAGCAAATGGATTCTACCACTATTCAAAAGAACCACCCCTATTCATTGATAGGTACTAGTCCATAGTCACAATACTACTATATAATATAACTATCGTGATCATCAAATCATTAAACAAAGCTATTTCTTATAGTTGTAACTTTACAGCACCTCATATATGTGGTATTAGTAAGCCACAGCACAAAAAGATTTTTATATAGACCGTGCGATCAAACCTCAACTCAATGCTACTGACACCATAACATTTGTTGACACACCCCTCCTGCTCTCATAGGTTAAGCCTAAACAACACCTCTCCATTTCCATATGTGTTGGAAAGTAAATTAACGATAGTAATACAATCCTTATTAGATTGAATAACAAAAACTTTGGGTGCACATCTGCCTTAAGATGCTTCACAATCGCATATTATAATTAACACAGTGCACGCCGTGCGATCAGATCGCAACTGAGGTCTGTTGTCATCCTGTCATCTGAGAACACACCCCTCCTGCTCTCATAGGTCAGAAGTAAACAGTGCCTCTCCACTTGCATACGTATTAAAAAGTAAACGAAAAAACAGCGAATTTATACTCAATTTGGTTGCCGACTCCTTAATAGTGCATCTCCCATAGGGCTATAGCAGCATAAGTTGTGCGATCAGATCGCAGCTAAAGGCAACTGTCATCCTAAAATCCGTAAAGTACACCCCTCATGCTGTCATCGATCACAAGCAACAACCGCTTCTCACCGCAAACGCAAGTGAGAAAATAAATAAGCAAGGACAAACAAACCCTTTCTAGATCAACCCCTAGGGCATTAACCAGGACCCAAATGCTAAGTGCTAACATAATATGCGCTATAATCATTTCAGTAGGTGTAAACACAGTGTTGGGCTGAATCATACCGTAACCACCAATCACCATTGCTCTAACGCCACACACCCCCGTGACGAATCCGAGTGGTTAGTAACCACAACATACTTGAAATCTCAGACGTGACGTCCTCTAAGGCTAATATTCTACAGTTTGAACTTCATCATAACAGTCAAAAGGCGTGAAGGCACAAAACCCTTTTTGATAGTCAAAAACGCATAGGTGGTGTCTCAGCACCATAGCATTCATAACAATTGCTCAAATATGCACCTACTAATAGGATGTGTAGTTCCCCTATCTTAAGTATTAATTTCAACCAGAACATGCACACTAATATGTACGCTGACTATCTGTAGTCTCATAAATGCCTAAGGAATTTATTCAATCATAGCCTTCATCATGAGAATACTATTTCTCTATGAAGTAATGTCAAACACAATAACCGACAATCAAAAAGGCACAAAAAATGTAAACACCTGACAACCAATAAACATACAGAATGTAAGCATACAAAAAGTAGTTACAGTTTTTATGTCTACTATAAAGATCTATTATCGAATGCGTGTTCCCGGCATGGAGGTAATTAAAAGGCAAATATAATAGATATCAAGACCTCTATAAAGGCTATGAGCAGGAGGGGTCATACCGTCTACATACAAGTGGATAGAGTCAAAAGTAACCGAAGACAAAAATCCCAATTGGGCACTTCAGGGGTGTGAATCTTACTAAGCGAGCTGATCAGGCTCTGATCAAAATAAGTGAGTGAACATTGTATTACACAACTCCACGTGATACATGGTGAAATAAACATCTGAAAAATGGTTAAAATATAATATTACACATACTTCAAATTAAAATTAAAAAATTAAAAGCACTAGTGTCTATTGAAAGAAAAAACAACAATAATGGGATAAACCCATATATACTGGGCCCCATATACTAATAATAAATTAAATGGATAAGGCTAGGAATCAAATACATTTAGATAAGAGGCAAAAGCATGACTAGACCATCATATTCTCTCCTTTATATATAATCTCTCCTTTATATACAATGAATCAGGACTCTCATCTGATAATAGCGTCCATGAGTTAACCCAAGAAAGCTTGCCATCCGGATTGTATGTTGAGGCCTCTGGGCACCAGTGTACCCAATTCATGGATCCAGCGAGCCTCCTTTTGGAGCAGAATCTTTGCTCTGTTGCCTCCCCATCTTAGTGGTGGCACGTGATCGATCAGGCGAAACCTGAGATCAGTGACTGAGTGGTTGTTGTCCAGAAAATGTCGAGCAACAGGTTGTCCCGATTTTCCACTCTCAAGTGCAGCTCTAATACTTGAACGGTGGTTAGCCATTCGAGTTCTGGCATCATCCGTCGATTTCCCAATATAAAACTTCCCACATGGGCAGTTGAGGAGGTATATAATATGTGGGGTAGTACACGTTAGGAACCAGTTGATCTTATACTTTTTCTTTTTTTCGGGGTGTTGGAACACATTACCAGTGTACATACTGTTACATGTGACGCAGCTTAAGCACTTAAAGCACCCATTTTTCTTTTTAAGCCAAGATTGTTTTTCACTCAGTGGGGAGATATCAGTTTTCATAAGGCTGTCTCGTAAACTTCGCCCTCTTCTGTATGATAGTCTTGGTGCCTTCCAATGCTTAAACGGTAAGTTACTGTCTGTTTCAATAATCTTCCACTCATCTTTAATGGCTCTCAGGATTCGATACTGATCAAGTGAATACGTTGTGACAAAAGTCATTTGTTTTTCAGCCTCATTGCTAGTGGCCTTAACCTCCGCCTGGTTGGTCCGATCACAGGTGGCTAATAATTCTTTCTTCTTATACCCTCTTTGTGTGAATCTCTCTGTCATCTCAGTCAGCTGAGTGAGACATAAATCCCCATCGGTGTTGTTTCTCTGTAACTACTCTGTAACTACTTTTTGTATGCTTACATTCTGTATGTTTATTGGTTGTCAGGTGTTTACATTTTTTGTGCCTTTTTGATTGTCGGTTATTGTGTTTGACATTACTTCATAGAGAAATAGTATTCTCATGATGAAGGCTATGATTGAATAAATTCCTTAGGCATTTATGAGACTACAGATAGTCAGCGTACATATTAGTGTGCATGTTCTGGTTGAAATTAATACTTAAGATAGGGGAACTACACATCCTATTAGTAGGTGCATATTTGAGCAATTGTTATGATTGCTGTGGTGCTGAGACACCACCTATGCGTTTTTGACTATCAAAAAGGGTTTTGTGCCTTCACGCCTTTTGACTGTTATGATGAAGTTCAAACTGTAGAATATTAGCCTTAGAGGACGTCACGTCTGAGATTTCAAGTATGTTGTGGTTACTAACCACTCGGATTCGTCACGGGGGTGTGTGGTGTTAGAGCAATGGTGATTGGTGGTTACGGTATGATTCAGCCCAACACTGTGTTTACACCTACTGAAATGATTATAGCGCATATTATGTTAGCACTTAGCATTTGGGTCCTGGTTAATGCCCTAGGGGTTGATCTAGAAAGGGTTTGTTTGTCCTTGCTTATTTATTTTCTCACTTGCGTTTGCGGTGAGAAGCGGTTGTTGCTTGTGATCGATGACAGCATGAGGGGTGTACTTTATGGATTTTAGGATGACAGTTGCCTTTAGCTGCGATCTGATCGCACGACTTATGCTGCTATAGCCCTATGGGAGATGCACTATTAAGGAGTCGGCAACCAAATTGAGTATAAATTCGCTGGTTTTTCGTTTACTTTTTAATACGTATGCAAGTGGAGCGGCACTGTTTACTTCTGACCTATGAGAGCAGGAGGGGTGTGTTCTCAGATGACAGGATGACAACAGACCTCAGTTGCGATCTGATCGCACGGCGTACACTGTGTTAATTATAATATGCGATTGTGAAGCATCTTAAGGCAGATGTGCACCCAAAGTTTTTGTTATTCAATCTTATAAGGATTGTATTACTATCGTTAATTTACTTTCCAACACATATGGAAATGGAGAGGTGTTGTTTAGGCTTAACCTATGAGAGCAGGAGGGGTGTGTCAACAAATGTTATGGTGTCAGTAGCATTGAGTTGAGATTTGATCGCACGGTCTATATAAAAATCTTTTTGTGCTGTGGCTTACTAATACCACATATATGAGGTGCTGTAAAGTTACAACTATAAGAAATAGCTTTGTTTAATGATTTGATGATCACGATAGTTATATTATATAGTAGTATTGTGACTATGGACTAGTACCTATCAATGAATAGGGGTGGTTCTTTTGAATAGTGGTAGAATCCATTTGCTGCACTTTAAAGGAGGGGTGAATCTTTGATATGCATTATGAAAATTTGCATTAATTGCTCTCATAATTTAATTATTATGATCAAAGCTCACTTAAATATATGATGATTACACTAATATGAGATTTTAGATTTACATATGTTTTTACACCTTTATAATTGCACATTGTACACTATCACTTTTCCACACCTTATTTTGGTGTGGTCTTTACTTTTGCACACGCTTACCTGTGATTGGTAGCAATACAGGGGAGGGTCTGAATGGCCTATTTAAGTTTGGTTTTTGCATTGTTTGACTGTCAGAAGAAGGGACAGGTTTGGTCCCGAAACGTCACTATCACAATAAAATTTGCCTTTATTATCAGAAGTCCAGAGAGTGCTTTGAATCATTTACCTACTACATACTCCTGAGAGCACCCTGGCAGTTGTGGAGAGTTGGTGAGAGTGCAGATACTGAACTTTGCTATATTATATATATATATATATATATATATATATACAGTATATATATATATATATATATATATATATATATAAATACACATGTACACACATATAAACATATATATACAAATATACACATATTTAGACATATGTTACAGCCCTTTGCATGCTTTTTTTTTAACACTTGAGACTAATAATGTTGGATGCAGACATAGTACCTAAGGTGGATCAGAGTGACTACACTTCACCTATATGACTGTATGCCTGTATGGCAATGTCTGAATCTATGGCGATTTTAGAACATTAAAGACCAGATTATAAATGGAGAGCAATTTGGGGGGCGGTGCCTACAGCCGATGCGGCAGGACATGCTTTTGAAGAGCTCCTGACTTTATATCATATTTTCAATATTAAGCTATTATTTCCTTGGTAGCTTTATATCACAGAAAGTTTGCAAGACTCAGGAAAGTATTCCTAAACTTTGTACCTGACCTATGCTCTTTGGCTCAACTTCCTAACCATCTAAAGAACTTATAAGCAGCGTGGCCTGTAAGGCCTACTCTTTTGGAAAGGAACAGCGAAGTTGGGGCAGCTGCACAGTACCCCCCAGACTTCTGGGTTACAAGCTCATAACGAAGCACAGTCTCTATCAGAATTCATTTTGCCATTTCTAACTATTTCACATTTCAGAGGAACTATCACAAGGATGTACCTGCTCACCTAACGACTACAACTGGCCTTTAATGGTGACTTACTTGAACTTTCTATTACAAATGGAGGGCCTACGACGATGGGAATCTCAAATGACCCAGCTCATAGATGGCTACTGTCACTCCCTGGAGAGAGAACTGTGCGACTTCCTTACAATGGCTCTAAACATTGAGAGAGCAGCACCGAAAACCACAGATCATCTCTTAAGGAACTCGGATGAAACCCCTTCAATTTATGAGGCTGGGATTATTGTTACAGAGGGCCCTCACTCCTATACTTACGGAGGGTCTGCAAACAAAGCTCCCAACATACCTTTGCTCTCTCCAAATTGCCAGCCAAAAAGACCCGCGACTTTAGGCTCCATGTTACGTGACACAAGCTCAGACGCTGTGGAGGTGCTAACTACAATGATTGCAGAGACTAGAGATAAGTACTCCTCGGAACCAACAGAAGAGACAGTCCCTTCCAATACACCCAGTAACACAGCTTTGGTCATCATGGCTAATCGGAGCTTAGACAGATCAACCAGGCTGGGGATAACATACCTGAAGAGAGAGATTGCCCCTGTCCGCCTGCTCCGAGCCTGGAGAGTACATGGAGACATGCTGCACCTAAAGAGGTCAGTGCAAAAGCGCACCATCCAGACCTACAATGTATCGGTGCTTCTCACACTGCACAGGATACATAATCTGTATGCGGACATTCTCTATACACTTGGACTGACTCTACTGATAGCCGGTACTGTACTTATGGGGCACAGGGAGATGTACCGCACTGGAGTGGGCTAAGCATAACACCACTTAATCCGGGGATCTTGTGCTGATCATATTTACAACAAGAGCCACGGTTGCTATGCCTTCCGATCTAACCTCACTTGTCCTTTATTGGAACTTCTAATAATTAATGCTCTAATTAGCGACCATTTGGACACTTTTTTCAGCAAATTACTGATATTATTCTCTTTCTTATTGGGCACAGTATGATGTATGCTCCATGAGGGGGGATGGGTTGGAACTACCGGCAATTTGTTTCTATGTACATTGTGGCTCACAGGCACATTACTATTAGGTCTCCCCCTTTAGTCTAAAGCCCATATGCAGTAAATTTTCCCCAGCTTATAAGATGGTCCATTTACAACATCCTATTGTATTGCCTTACAGTATAATATTGCTTTTTTCTACAATCCTTGTTGTTACATAAGGGGCATATACTCACATGCTAGCTATCTTATTATAGTAGTGGCCCTGATATGTGTATTTGAACATTTGAATACTGTTCTGCACTGAGAGATGTAGTATGCACAATATATGTAAGAAGTTAACTCCTCAACTTCTCACAGTCACTAATAGAGCTTAGTTCCATTTATACCTTTTGAAAAAAGAATGTGTTAGTAAGATACTATGGATTGACCCTTTGAGCTGAGAAATAATGATAGTATATATATAGATTGCCATCCTTGTACCATAAGCCATGACATCTTCAGCTTTCTATAAGCCTAAGGGCTCTAAGTCAATTCAATTTGCTGTGGTGTATAGTTTGAGTTATTTATGTTTGGGTTCTAAGTGTATTTATAAAGTATATGTTTAATATTTCAGGTATGTGCACCTCCAGATATACAGCTATGTTTAAATCCCCCTCCATACTACTAGATATGGATTAGCACCTAATTGTCTAGCCATAGCAAATACATGCCTGAGAGCTAGGAACCAGGTCAATTAAGTATATTTTCCCTATCTAATGGCTGGCTCATGGACCGCATGGAACACTATGGTTCTTAACTTGCATTTTAGTTATTACCCTGAATCTCTCTACTGGGAGCATGTATAACAGTCACCGCCATTGCCTATTGTATAACACAGCATTGCCTAGTTATTTGTCTTGCACATAGCACACTGTCATATGGCTGTTATCTGTGTATATGTTGGAAAGTCATCGGCCAGGTTATCTATTGGATTATTTCAATATATCTCCTAAATTACCATCTCCTCCCATTTAAGATGGTATTCTATAACTTAGATGGATAAGCTTAACATTCACATATGTATATATAATGTTCAAACATGTATGCTTTACCAGTTAGTAGTCCTCATTTATACTTACATTATGATACCCCCTTAAAAAGTTATATAGTTCCAGACCTGAGAGGTCTATTAAAAAAGACCTGCATCAATTTAGGGGGTCTCTCGACACCACAACTTTTATTTTCAATATTACCCATTGGCACATATAAGTGATGTTAAATTAGTTGATATTATCATTATCCAAATAAAAAAGAGGTCCGTTAGTTGAGACCCATGAGTGGTCTCTTTAGTCATACATGACCACCTATAGTGTGATTTCTTCCAGTTATTTTTAGAGGTTCAAAAGTGGCCTCTTGCTTCAATCAGGTGGTCTCTAGATGACATACTTTACCTATATCACTCACATGATAGTTGTATTTTCTTATTTGCATTCCTCATGATCTCATCTTGTTGATGTTTTTACTCGTTATTTACCTAACATTATTTCATGTGACATATGTTTTGCTTTTACATTGCTGTATGTCTTGAAAGAAACCTCAATAAAATATTTATTAAAAAAAAATAAAAAAAATAAATGGAGAGCAATTTAACGCTAACTCTTGAGTGTTAACTGTGCAAGTAAGCTAAAAAAAACATACTTAGACTATCGCATGCATGTTCATGTATTTTCCCATAGAAGTCAAAGAAGCAAAAAAAAGTGGAAAGAAAACCCTAACACACAAATCTCACGCAAATCCGGTCACATACACTCAAGTACGATATCCCAACATGAGAAAATGAATATTTCCCATTCAAATGTTCTTCACAAAGCAGGATATGTTCTATATATTCTTAAAAAACAATTCTGCATATTTCTGATACTTGGTACAAAATATATGTATGCATATATATATATATATATATAGATAGATAGATAGATAGATAGATAGATAGATAGATAGATAGATAGATATAGATATAGATATACAGAGTAATCCAAAGCACCAGTCTTAGGCAAGAAAATAAAAACGTAAAAAGTATTTTATTCTGAACAATGTTAAAAACATGAAACATAGTAAGGGGTATACAGTGTATAGCCGTGCTCCTCAGCAGACATGTTTCGTGCACACGGCACTTGTTCACTGCATAGAGGAGCACCGGCTATTTCCGGCCTTTTATACATCAATTTTCACACATATATATATATATATATATATATATATATATACAGATATATAGGAAAACCTATTTAAAAATACTTAGAACATATTCTACTATGTGCAGAACATTGGAATGTGAAATATTTACAGTAAATACATTGTTAAAACCTTTATTGAAAATAAATATTTCAAAAATATGCTTCTACATGTTTTCATCTACTTAACTGCAGAGCTCCAATATATATGTGTGTACATATGTATTTATGTGTTTCTATGTGTATAAATGTGTAAATACATATACAGGTGTCCCTCGTTTTACAACGGTTCAATTTACACTGTTTCGGAATAACAACCTTTTTTTCCAGTCATGTGACTGCTATTGAAAAGCATTGAGAAGCAGTGCATGTATTAAAATAGCCAGTAGGTGGAGCTGTTCGCTTGTGTTGCAGCAAAGCCAAGCAAGCTGAAATTCATCAGTTTAACCAGACCTGAGCTATCAAGCAGATTTCAAAGGAACACAATCTTCCTGTCTATAAATCAGTCCAGATTGGAATACATAGAAAGAACTGTTTGCAGAAAAATGCAAGTGAAGTCTGTGTTGTGTGATTATTTTATTAGGTTTATAATGCTGTTTAGCAAATGTTTTTGTTCATTTAACTTAGTTTAATAATATATATTCTGTGTTGTGTGATTATTTTATTAGGTTTATAATGCTGTTTAGCATTTAAAGTTTTCATTTCAAAGCTTTAAAAATAATGTATTAGGTGTTACTTATGACAATTTTGAGAGGGGCCTGAAACCTATCTCCCTCACTTCCCATTGACTTTCATTAAAAACTGGGTTTCAATTTACAACGGTTTCGATTTACAACCATTCCTTCCGGAACCTAACCCCGGCGTAAACTGAAGGCTACCTGTATACACATATAAATACATATGTACAAACATATAGACATACACATACATATCCATCTTTAGAATTACAATTATTTATGTTTATACACATACATATCCATCTTTAGACATGTATATGTATATATGTCTATGTTAAAGCATGCCTTTTTTTCTAACACCTGAGGCCTTTTTTAAAAATACAGGTAGCCCTGAGTTTACACCGGGATTAGGTTCCAAAAGTAATGGTTGTAAATCGAAACCGTTGTAAATTGAAACCTAGTTTATAATGTAAGTCAATGGGATGTGAGGGAGATAGGTTCCAGGCCCCTCTCAAAATTTTCATAATTATACATTATTTTTAAAGCTTTGAAATGAAGACTTTAAATGCTAGACAGCATTATAAACCTAATAAAATAATCACAAAACACAGAATATATAATTAAACTAAGTTAAATGAACAAAAACATTTGCTAAACAGCATTATAAACCTAATAAAATAATCACACAACACAGACTTCACTTGCATTTTTCTGCAAACAGTTCTTTCTATGCCTTCCAATCTGGACTGATATATAGACAGGAAGATCTTGTTTCTTTAAAATCTGCTCAATAGCTCAGGTCTGGTTAAACTGATTAATTTCAGCTTGCTTGGCTTTGCTGCAACACAAGCGGACAGCTCAACCTACTAGCTATTTTAATAAATGCACTGCTTCTCAATGCTTTTCAATAGCAGTCACATGACTGGAAAAAAAGGTTGTTATTCTGAAACGGTGTAAATTGAACCGTTGTAAAACGAGGGCCACCTGTAATTTTAATTAGATGATGTTATTATGAGTGTAACTGTACTTTGAAATGTATCTTTGATATATTTTGTGCAACTTTTTTGTTTTGTGAAACAGTTAACCAGAGCTCTGAGGATGAGGTAATCATTCTAGCGTAAACTTGTAATACCAGCGGTAAATAGTGTTTAATGAAACTTTAATTTTAGCCCTAAATCATTATGCAAGGTCTTCAGTCACACAAACCAGACGAGAGAAAAATTTCTTTGCACTCGTGTGGTCACCTTTACTTTCAACTTGTAATATGCAAGCAAGCACGATATTTTAATTTCACTTGTGCTGATTTTATCGTTCTTTAACCCTTTTTTTTACTTTATTTTGGTTGCATTTCTATTTTTTGGCTTGTTCTTGCTGTAAAATACATAAAAATCCTACAAATGGTCTGGTCTAAGTTTGCTGCATTCTACACAATGGTTGCTTAGATCCTAATAAAACCTGTAAAAATAGCATTTAGGTAACAAGGGCTTTTCACAATTGAGATTTTGCCTGGCTAGCCTTAGTGATTCTTTGTATCTCCCACATTCTCCTGTAGTTTAATATAACAAGAAACAACTGAGGGTAAGTATATCTCTATCTATCTATCATCCCTAAATATTATTAAAATGAGGATAAGGACCCCGCCACAAACGTTGCCCTGGGACCCAATGAGGTCTAGTTATGCCCCTACCTTAGGGAATTACTGTGTCCAAGGGACTTAAAGCATGTGTTTGTCCCCCTCCTCCCTTGGAGGTGTATTTTTTAGGTTTTTGTACTGAAATAAGAGGTCTACCTAGTTCAGTAAGCCTGCTGCCAGCTTATGCAGGCCACTCCTGCTCCTACCTTTCCTGTTCCATGGTAGTAGTCATCATATATCAATGCTAAATTCTTAGATAACTGCTGACTGCTGTGTCTAAGGGGATCTAGTCATGTGTTTGTCCTCCTCCTCCCTTGGAGGTGTATTTATGAGGTCTATGTGCCATTAGGCCTACCAAGTTCAGTAACTCTGCTGCCTTCTGTCGCATCCACTTCTGCTCCTACCTTTCCTGCTCTATGGTAGTAGTCATCATACGTCAATGCCGAATCCTTAGGGAACTGCTGACTGCTGTGTCCAAGGAGATCTAGTCATGTGTTTGTCCTCCTCCTCCCTTGGAGGTGTATTTATGAGGTCTATGTGCCATTAGGCCTACCAAGTTCAGTAACTCTGCTGCCTTCTGTCGCATCCACTTCTGCTCCTACCTTTCCTGCTCTATGGTAGTAGTCATCATACGTCAATGCCGAATCCTTAGGGAACTGCTGGCTGCTCTAGCCAAGGGAATCTAGACATGTGTTTGTCCTCCTCCTCCTCTCTTGGAGGTGTATTTATGAGGTTTATGTACCATGAGGCCTACCTATTTCAGTAACTCTGCTGCAGCCACCTCTTCTACGCCTGCCCTTTTCTGAAGTCCCCAAGGATAACTATAACTACAAACTTGTATGGAGCAGGTGTGTAAGAAAGTGAGGAATGTGGGTACTTTAGCAGGAGGGAGTTGAAAAAAAATGACAGAGTTGAAAAAAAATAAGATGGCACGGAAAGGTTGTAGTGGTGGGAAGTGAAAGGTTAGAGGGGGGGGCAATCGGGAGGTGGGAAAAGGTAGTAATTGATATTACTGTAATTATCACAAGATTTATATTTTAATTTATTGTTTTAATTCCCTTTGTAAAAATTGTTCTAGTTCCTGTCTTGTGTCAAAGTCAGGATTTTGGTTTTGTCGCATTTCCTGCAGATCTTGTTAACTGTATGCGATATCATGTATTCTGTATGTATTCTGTATGTCTACTAAATGCAGATACATATGTAAATGTCTGTCCCGCCCACTAATAAAACAATATAATAGGGTTGAATTTAAACCATATATTGATATATACATCTGTGACTATTTCAGAGTGTATTGCAAATGTGCATCATTATAGAATTATTCCAATCATCTGGGAATACTCAAAAACATGTCCAAAAAGCCAGTCTTGTACTTAGCGCTTTATCATTCAGCGGGTGGGCAATGTTTGCTGTCATGAACCTCGTCCGTCCAGTTACGTAGTGAATGGGCAGTAGTACACTGCATGCATTTAACATTGCACAATCTGCGGATTGTGCAATGGAGCCCATTGCTTGTGTGTGACCAATCACACTCTGCTCAAGAAGGGGTTGTCAATCATAATGGGGTTCAAAACTGCTATCACAGCTTGCTAAATAGAGCCCATTGTGTGTTGAATTCAATGTGTCCACTTTCTTGCTAAACTTTTTCTAAAATAAAAATCATTTTATCACTTAGATTGTGATTTCTCAGAACTTGAAAAACAGGGATCCAAAAAACATGTCTCTTTAGGCCAGTTCAGGGCAACATAGAATTTGCTACAAGTCTGGTGACTAGCATATATAAGTAATGGAAACAAAAAGGCCTGGTTTATTTATATCAACTGGAGGATGCAAATCTGGGCACAATTAAATAATTTATGTCTTTGAAAAATGAATTTGCATTATCCAGAAATGACTTTTTTGCATATCTGCAGATTAGACAATATTACTTCATTAAGACACAAAATCCTGAAAGGAACTGGTCACTGGGGGAAATAGATAATGGGATTAGAGCATATAAGGCAGGATTAATGTCTATTGCAATTTGGTATAATTTGTTAATGCACAGAATTGATCGAGTGAATGTGGAACACCTACAAAACAAATGCTGTAAGGATTAGGTAGAGATTTCAAGTGAAGACATTCTTCAAAGTTTTAAATTGATAACTAACTGCACTAATTCTCAGGCATGGAGGGAATCACATATGGAAACGATTAGCAAAACATATTAGTCACCTGCCATAATAGCTAAATGGTCGCTGCACAAAAGTGCCTATTGTACTAGATGTTCTTATCCCAAAGCAGTTCTATCCCATTGTATCTGGCTATGTCCGAAAGTCAGGGTTTTTTGGTCTAAGGTGAGCTTTTGGCTGAAAAGATTCCTGGTTAAGGAAATAAATATAACTAAAAGAGATGTTATATTGTTACATAACTACACCTACACAGGGGAGAATATATCCTTAATAAACACAGCAATTTTAATAGATAGGTTGATTATACTAAGTTCATGGAAATCCTAGTCAAGTATGAAAAAGTTTACTAAGTCAGCTCTTAGGCAAATTAATTTAGAACAATATCGTCCGTCTATAAGCCAAGAAAAATCAGTTAAAAATGTATTTGAAAAATGGCTTAAAGTCATATTTGCATACCCAGACCCAATCCAGAGGCAAATAATTGCTTGTTTTAAAAAGTCTGATTTTTTTTTTATATCTTTTTTGTCAGGGGTCTTTCCGGAATGGTGGATGGACTACGAGATTGAAACAAAGTTATAAGAATATGGCGTGGAGGCATCGGAGAGGGGGAGAACTTACCCTATCAGCCCCTTCTTTCACCCCCACCCCTTTTTCTTCACCCCTTTGCTTTCCCATTCCCAGTTATAATTTAAAATGTGATAATACATTGTTCACACTTTTGGTTTTTTCTTTTTCATGGGCCAGATGTTTGAAAAAAAAGAGGCAGTTAAAATTTTCATAGGGTGCTAAGATTGATATATGTTTTTCCTTTGTGCATTATTTGATTGTCAAATGTTTTATGAGATATATCAATATGTACAATTATATCAAGCATTCTTTGTTATACTGTATGTAATAGTGAGACATATTAAGTGTATATTTTTCAAGTATGTCTTTACAATTAACTTTATGTACTCCTATAATGCCTCATCAATAAAAATAATATTAAAAAAATGTACCTTTAAGTTGTAATTTATAAAGTGAAGTAAATTAAATAATTTAAATGAGAATAGAATACTTAAAAACTAAAATGTCCCTGCTACTAATCAAATGTACATGTTTCAAAGCACCTAGAAATATCCACATTATGGTAACATGCATCCATAAGCATACGTAGCATTACAGTGCATTATAATATTTGATTACAGGTGATTACTTTTGATTATAGTGCATGCTAGCCTTTTATTACAGGTTAGACTCTGATTACAGCTATAAGTCATTGTTGGTGGGTGTAATCCAATGCATTCCATTAATCACTACTAATCACAACTATTGCAAGAGATATTTAATATGTTCATGTGGAAAAATACATTTATCAGAATTTATAAGTATTTGAAATACAAATAACCCCATATTTATTCCATAATTCATCAGTACAGATATTATAGGTGCATACAATAGATTTAAATTAGATATTTTTAATAAACTCTTCAAAATATTTTTTTAACAATTAGATACATTTTCTTTTCTAATATATCAAGTAAAATATTGACACAAATAAGCAGTGTATTAAAAATTATTCCATAGACAGTTTGTGAATGATTATTTTATATCAATAACATGGAATTGTCATTTCTGTAACCTATGTATATGCACGCCTATCCCATTTCCTTACGTTAAACTCCCTTCTTGACCCACTGCAATCTGGATTGCCTCCCCATCACTCCACAGAGACAGCAATTGTTAAGGTTACCAACAACCTATTACAGCAAAATCAAAAGGTCACTTCTCTCTGCCTATCCTCCTTGATCTGTCCGCAGCCTTTAACACTGTTGACCACCCTCTTTTGCTCCAGACCCTGCCAATCCTTCGGCATTTGTGACACAGCCCTTTCGTGGCTCTCTTCCTACCTGTCAAACTGTACCTTTAGTGTAGCCTTCTCTGGGGCCTCCTCTGCCCCGTCACCACTTTCTGTCGGAGTACCGCAAGGCTCTTTCCTCGGTCCCCTTCTCTTCTCAATCTACACATCATCACTAGGTTCCCTAATAAAGTCCCACGGTTTCCAATATCATTTGTATGCCAACGACACCCAAATCTACTTCTCTACACCAGACCTATCTCCTTCCTTGCTAACCCATGTCACTAACTGTCTTTCTCACATCTCTTCCTGGATGTCCTCTCACTACCTCAAGCTAAATCTCTATAAAACTGAGCTCCTCATTTCCCCCCTTCTACCCCCCTTCTACCAAAATCTCCACCCCCAATCTCTCTATAACTGTCGACAAATCCATAATTACCCCTACCCCGCAAGCCCGATGTCTTGGGGTCACATTTGACTCAGATCTTTATTTTACTCCTCACATTCAGTCCTTGGCTAAAGCCTGCCGCTTCCACCTTAAAAACATCTCTAAAATTAGACACTTCCTTACACAAAACACAACTACGATTTTAATCCACTCTCTCATTCTTTCCTGCCTCGATTACTGCAACTCTGTCCTCTCTGGTCTCCCCACCTGCCGCCTAGCTCCTTTACAATCCATAATGAATGCCTCTGCCAGACTAATCTTTCTTACACGTCGCTCTTCATCTACTGCACCTCTCTGCCAATCCCTTCACTGACTTCCTCTTGCCTCTAAGATCAAACACAAAATTCTCACTCTGACATAAAAAAGCCTTCAACTGCACTGTTCCCCCCTATATCTCAGACCTTGTCTCCAGATACTCTCCCTCCCGTCCCCTTCGCTCTGCTCACAACCTCCTCCTCTCCTCCTCTCAGGTTACCTCATCACACTCCCGTTTACAGGACTTCTCCAGACTGGCTCCCATCATGTGGAACACTCTGCCTTGATCCACAAGACTCTCCCCTAGTTTTGAAAGCTTCAAGCTTTCCCTAAAAACTCTACTGTTCAGGGATGTATACAACCTACGCTAACCTTACTTTATACCAGTTCCACTCCTCCATTGCTATCCCCTGAACCCCCTTAGCACGTAAGCCTAAGAGTCCAGCTGTTTGTAGATCACCTTCTTAAGAGCTGACTACAACAGTGCAACTCTTGGCAGGGCCCTCTACCAATTTGATCCCTATAATTGTTTGTTGTACTCCGCATTTGTTTATAGCACTGAGGAATCTGTTGGCGCTCTACAAATAACTGATAATAATAAAATAATAACCTCAAATAACTAAACGTAGACAGAATAATTAAAAGGAAAAGAGATTTTGTAACAAAAGTTAGTAGTATATATACATACAGAGACTATGATATATAGATGATACACTCTATCTTGGATACAATTCACAGAGTCTGTGCTCTGTGGCGCACCATACTGTATCTACTCTAGCTGGCTTTTGATTTATGACTTTTTAATGACTATGGGATCCCTAGTATGTGTATCATTTTATATTATTATTTATTGATTAAAAGTGTGCTTTGGGCAGATTAACGACCCTGTACTTTTTGTAGTAATCCTTACATTTTAGTATGTGGGATTTATCCTTTTAGACACTCCTTATTT
Source organism: Bombina bombina (assembly GCF_027579735.1). Lineage (NCBI taxonomy): Eukaryota > Metazoa > Chordata > Amphibia > Anura > Bombinatoridae > Bombina > Bombina bombina. The sequence continues at coordinate 132,640,546 of NC_069502.1, read as the reverse complement.
GGAGTATCTACTTTTTTCCTTGTGCATTTTTAAAATTAATCTTTTCTAGGCTGCACCTGCTATGTACAGTATATATGAATTTTTGGAGTGAGCGAACCAACCCCTTTATTTTCAGTTAATAATTTGGCCATAAACTCAGCAGGTCTACTATGCCGACATAGGGCTAGATTACAATATAGGGCTAGATTACGTGCATCTCTTGTCAAAAATACATTTGAAAGTAAATGCGTTCACTTGAGCGTAATTGAATTTAACATGCGTTGAAAGTAAACAAGTTGAAACTAAACAAGTTGAAAGTAAACGTGTTCGCTTGAGCGCAATTGAATTTAACATGCGTTGGATTAGAGTGATTTCAGAGCTCTAGTTAACTGTTGTGCAAGACAAAAAGTTGCAAAAAAACACATTTAAAAGTACAATTATACTCATAATAACACTGCCTGATAAAAATTACTTTAAAAATATGCATTAAAAAGCTATAAGGGCTTAAAGATATGAGTAGTCAGGTGTTAAAAAAAAGGCTGCATGGCTTTTATATGTGTTTAACTGTGTGTACATATGTATGTATGTATGTGTTTTACTGTATATTTCATATTCAAATGTTCTTCACTTGCAGGATAATGTCCTTTTTATTGCAAATATATATATATATATATATATATATATATATAAATATATGTATATATATATATATATATATATATATATATATATACAGTATATATACCTTTACCAGTATATCTATTCCTATAGATATATAGGAATATATATATATATATATATATATATATATATATATATATATATAGATATATATATTTTACATGATCAGTGTCAGGTGCTTACCTGTGGCAGTAATGCCACTCCCAGTTCTGAACCTGCATTCCCAGTCTTAATAGTCTCACCATCTTTCCTCAAACCAGCTGTGTCTGCTTACCTACCTGGTATCCCATGACAGTCTCAACAACAGTACCTGCTGGGTATCCTGTGTCCGCTGAGTTTCCTGTGTCTGCTAAACCAGTGAAAGCTTTCCTCAAACCAGCTGTGCTTGCTTTACCTACCTGGTATCGTTCAACAGCCTCACTAACAGTACCCACTGGGTATCCTGTGCCTACTGAGTATCCTGTGTCTATTATACCAGTGACAGATTTCCTCAAACCAGCTGTGCATGCTGTACCTGCCTGGTATCATCCTATATACCATTGGGTGTATTGCACAATTCAAGCATCGGTATCCACTGGACTTTGTTACTGCAACCTACTAAGGTGTCTTGAATCTTGACTTAGACTTAAGTGTTCTGCATTGGGCCTATGTTCAAACTTGCTGTTTTTGTGATCTTCAATTTAAACTACCAATTGTTCTTTTACTTATCATTCAGTAAAGCTTTGAAAATACTTTTGTTGTTCAGTGTATCTGTTCCTGTATTCTAAGTTCTACAAACCCTAACCTCCTCACAATCATATTGTACTAGGCTTTTTACTTTGAGCTATCAAAGCTCTGACCTGTATGAGTGTTTGGGGGGGTGGACAAAATGGGGTAAATATCCCCTGGGATTTTGTTGTTTAAGTATAAGCACCCAATTGAGTCTCTTTTTAATACAAATAAGCCAATATTTTTAAAATGATGTGCTCTCCAAAAAATTGTGATCTGAAATATATATGTCAACTTGTTTTTTGTTTTGTTTTTTTTTTGTCTGGGAATTGTGGTTGTATTTCAAAACAAAGATATTTGAGTGATAATAATATTTACAATAGCAGATTTGTCTCATCCAAACTATTTTTCAAATTTGTAGCACTTCTCTTAATCTCTTCTGGTGCAGAGAGGCAATTGCCCCAGGCCGAAATAATAGTTGTTAAAATAGAGGGGGGCAAGTTGTTACTGTCATGGCATTTTAAGGGGAGTTTGTTATGCCGATCTACCACTATTTAATTTGTTATGAAGAGCTAACACTGTTTGATTTGTTATACAGCACTACAACTGTTTTGGATGTTATTTATTCAGGGGGGCTGCAAAATGTATCCTCACCCGTGTGGCCAAAATCCTAATACCAGCTCTATTTCCAAGAAAATTGTTTGTGCTTAAACCATTAATACCAATTTTTAATCCACTATTTAACGTTTCTACACTTCATTTTCCCACAACTTCTGTTTTAAACATCCAGTTTTAGGGGCAATTTGAGACAACAAGGTTGATGATTGCTCTATTTGTCTATCAGGCCAGTTTCCTATTAAGAACTCTTGAATATATACCGCCCAATAAAAAATTTCTTCCATAGCTGTTCAAAAGTGTTTTTTTATTTCAAATAAAAAAATGTTTTAAATGTATGAGTTGTGAAATAATACCCCCTTACACTTTGCATGGTAGCAAGTTAACAATGGTATTTGAATCCATTAAAAATAACTTACTAGAAACATTTTTTTAAACATTTATAGATCCTTCAAATTAAATTACTATTACATCTTAATACCCACATTTTGCACCTTTATATCTTGGCTTTATGCACAGTTGATTTTCCCAAGTTAATCTTTTGTTAATGTTTACTTCCCATGCTAAGAAACACTATTGTTTCCTAATTTAATAAAAGAAAAAGAATTACAATTACTTTTTTTCACTGTCCCCATGGATTTTCACAAATCTTCCAAGAATGAAAAGATGTGTGGGCAAAATATAATATGTCAGTTAATTAATATTGATGTTTACCTAAAATTCAGTTAATTACAAATATCAATCTATGTGTGCAATTAATAATTTTACATAATCTTCTTTAATATGGTAATTAACATGTTTAAATGTTCAAACAATTTGTTGTAATCCTTAATTAACATGCATTCAAATATAGGAATATATTACAAGTGGAGTGCTATTTAATGTTCCCACTTGCACTCTAACTTTGATAGAGGTAAACTTTTTGCACACATCAGGTAGAGCTTGTATTACAAGTTGAAAGTAAAAATGTTGCACTCAGACAATACCCAACTCGCACACAAAGTTAACCACGGGATATTTTATTCGAGATATCATATTCACCCAATAAATACCCGCTCACTAACCCCCATCACAATAAGCCCCCACTAAACTGCCACATCCCCTACTCTTTTTACCCTGCTAATCCACAACATCCTCCATCACAAACTAAAACTACGCTTCCTTAAAAAAGCACCCCCTAAAAAACCTATACTAAAACTAAAATACCCCACAAAAAAACCTAATCTAAAAATCGCCATAAAAAGGGCAGGTGATTATAACTCTTTTGCAAAAAAGTGAATAAACTCTTTTGCAAAAAAAACAAACCCCTCCTAGACTGGATTTAAATACTGTAGCAAAATTCATTTTTTTCTTTTAAAAGAACATTCTAGCCAGATATAAGCTGCTCCTGGGGGTTACTAGACATTTGAAGTTTACTATGTCTCAAATTTAGAGGATTGCTTTGTATTTTGTGGCTGGACTGTGCAAAAAACAAGCTATTATGTTATTTCTCACTGGTTTGGGCATTTCTTTCTTTTTGTTTAAACAGTAACAGGATCCTCTCTGGTATTAACATCCAAACAGGCACTTAAAACACAATAGGCCAGATTAGAAGTGGCACACTAATTAACACTTCCACTCTAGCGTTATTTGCGCTCAAAGTAAACTTTTTGCACTCGTCGGGTTGCGCTCGAATTATGAGTAAAAAGTAAACTGTTTTCACTAATGCGCCAACTCAACGAGCACAAAAAGCCAAACTTAGAATATAGCATTCATGTTCAAGCATTCCCCATAGAAGTCAACGGAGGTGTAAAAGTGAAATAAACCCCACTATTGTGCAAACCCGATCACGTATTCTCAAGTGCGCTAACCCGACATGAAAATATGAATATTTCACATTCCAATTTTCTTCAAATAGAAGAATACATTCTATTTATTCATAAATAAATATGTCTACATATATCTGATGATTTTTATTTGGTAAAAAATATATATACTATATATATATATATATATATATATATATATATGTATATATATATATATATATATATATATATATATAATTATATATTGGTATAGATATATACAGATTTATATAGGAATATCTATTTATAAATACCTAGAACATATTTTGCTATGTAAAGAACAATGGAATCTGAAATAGTTAAAGTAAATACATAGTTAAACACTTTATTAAATATAAAAATGTTTTTTTCATGGTTTCATCTACTTAACTTTAAAAAAGGCTCCAATGCACTAGTGGTAAAGCCCATGTACACGGGCCTAAATGTTTAATTAAAGAAATATACCTATCCATACCAATCCCTCTATTCATCTATCCCCCTATTCCTCTGTTCCTGTCTCCCTGTCCCTATCCCCCTGTCCCTATACCCCTGTTCCCCATTCCCCTGTCCCCCTGTCCCTATCCCCCTGTCCCTATACCCCTGTTCGCCATTCCCCTGTCCCCCTGTCCCTATCCCCCTGTCCCCCATCCCCCTGTTACTATCCCCATGGCCCTATCCCCTATCTCTATCCCCCGTTTCCCCCTGTCCTTATACCCCTTTCCCCATATCTCCCTGTATCTATCCCCGTTTACAATAACTAAAATTACAAAAATAAAAAAATCTAAGTTTACAAAAAATAAACAACCAATAGCCCTTAAGAGGGCTTTTTGTGGGGCATTGCCCTAATGAAATCAGCTCTTTTACATTTAAAATATACTAAGCCCTCCTCTAACACTAAAATCCCCCACCAACCAAACCCCCTAAAATAAAAAAAAACTAACACTAATACACCTAAACTACCCATTGCCCCTAAAGGGCCATTTTTATGGGCATTGCCCTTAAACTGCATTCATCTCTTTTTTACTGCCTTTGAAAGGGCATTCAGCTCTTATTCACATTGCCCAAAAAACCCTAATTAAAAAAAAAATAATATATATATATATATATATATATATAAAAAACTAACACTAAAACCCCAAATAGGTACCCACCATTCCTGAAGTCCAGCAGAGAAGGTCTTCTTCCAGGCAGGTCCATCATCTTCATCCACAGTGAAGGCGCATGGAGCGAAGATTCGGAGCAGTGTTCTCAGGTGTGGCGATCCTTGGCAGCGGCAATCTTCAGCGATGATGGTCCTTATCGGCGGTCCCCGGCGGTGGCACTCCATCCAGCTACATCCAGGTGAATTCTTTTGGCTGCCTCACGCTGCCAACATTCTTTTGAGGATGCGTGCGTAACTGCCGATGGCGACGGGAGCATTACAAATGTGATTATAGTATAGCTATATATGTATATATATATATATATATATATTTCAATATATGTGTACATATCTGTTTATGTGTTTTGTATGTCTTTAAATACACATATACACATATAAATACATAAATACATGTGTATGGGCAACTCTGATATTCTTGTCTTTTTTGTAGCTAAAAAATCCTCGCTCGACAGAAATCTCGCAATAAACAGTAATTACTAAACAATCTATTTCTATGCATGCTACTTTTTCCGCACCTAGCTCATGAAACATCCCTCGCCAGCTTAAAGGTGGCAAACACAATAATAAAAAATAGGGTCTATAAGATATACTGTTACAAGTCATATAAAAGGTCAATAGACTGTAATCTTTACTCACTGTTGATCCTGCTAGCCATGGAGACACTTCTTCAGCTATATATTCTGATGCAAATCAGGGGGAGAAGGATAATTCGGGAACCTGATGCCATTGAAAATGTTGTCAGAAGAAGGAGATTGCGGGTACAGTGTGAATTCCTTCCTCGGGTTCCTTTAGATGGCCTTTCCTATAGAGAGGTTATTCAAAGGTTCTGCTGAATCGACATTCAATATTGACTTTATATGGTCAAATTGCACAGTTCCTAGAGCCAGTGATGGCACGATCAATGGCCATTCCTGGACTCCTCAAGTTTCTGGCTGCCTTGCACTTTTTTGCCACCGGATCATTTCAGGCAGTGTCCAGCATCATCATTAGTTTAAGTCAATATGCCTTTTGGCAACATCTAACAAAAGTTATCGATGCACTCATGCATATATTCCCAGAATATGTTTGTCTACCATCTACCACAGAAGAGTGGCAATCGATAAAGTCTAAATTCTATCATGTGGCAGGGATGCCAAATGTACTTGGGGCCATAGACTGTACCCAAATTGCAGTTAGACCACTATGTTTATGGGAGGAGATTTATCAGAACAGAAAGTCTTGCCATTCTCTGAATGTACAGATGGTGTGTGACCCAAAAATGAGAATAATGAGCATAAGATCCAATTACCCTGGCTCTTGTCATGACGCTTACATCCTAAGGCAGACCGGACTGTATCAAAAGTTTGAGAATGGAGAGATGACAGAGGGATGGTTATTAGGTAATCTTAACTGGCGCCAAATTTGACTTTTTTATTATATATTCTTGTCTATTTTTTAATTTTGTCCATTTAACCTACTGCAAATATATATATATATATATATCCAAGCAGTTTCCAGGTCAGCCCACCAAGAGACAACAGCCTGGGTGCAAATATAGATAGCATATATGAACAAAGATAAATGCACTCTCAGGTCTTCCACAATTTACTTTATTGTAACGTTTTCGGGGTTCACAACCCCTTCATCAGCATAAAACAACAAGCCAAACTCAAACAATTTATAGTGCTTTAACAAACCACTCACCAAACAGGTGTTACTCCAAAGTGCGCCAAACATCGAGTGTGGAACGCATCTTGCGTTCCACTGTGCTAAAGCCTACCGGAAGTGTTATGATCTCACTTCCGGTATCGCGGCTACATAGTGTTAAAGTGTAAATATTACAATTCCACTTCTGCTTAATCAACTAAGTGTATATTGAACAAGAAGTGACACAAACTAAGGACTACTTAAAAAATTAATTAGAATATTACGTTAAGTTGCCAAAGTGCTATTAACGATCAGCTATTCTAGTGCTATTGTGTACACAAATCACCATAGTTACTGTAGGCATGGTGATAATAAACAGACATTGATTGTGTCACCATACTATGATCTGTTACAACGTGCAGCCCACTGACAACTCATATTGTGACACAACGTGATAATTATACTTAATCACAATGAAGTGTGGTTTAAAAATAACATTATATGTGTGCAAGGATATATACAAGGATTAATCCATAAACAAAAATTGTTTTTTTTTGCTGTACTTGTTATCAAATGATGTAATGTTAAATGACTTTTAAATAACTTATGAATAACTTTTAAAATAACTTTTAAAATAAATTTGGCACTTTTCCTGATTGTGTGTCTACAATCTCCCCTTGTTGGGACTAATTGTATAAGAAAATAAATTAGTTCACTTCACAAAAATGTTGTATATATGTATCCAGACAATTATGTACTACATTTATAGTTACATACTACAAAGCCCGCTAATGATCTGCTCCCAGTTTGACAATAAAATGTCTAGGAGATTAGCTAGCTTCTATGGAAAGGAATATGTGTGTATCTATCTGCAATCACTTGTAAGGCTCTATGGGGTGATGTATAAGTATGGACATTGTATCAATTATAAATTCATCTTAATCACAATTGCAGATAAAATTCAACTTGGTCTATTAAAGACAGCCAAGTATAGACACATAAAGATTGTCCATCCTGTTACACCCTCGATTTTAGAAGTAATTTGATGGCTTTCTTTTCCAAGGTTTAAGGTGCATGGGTAGGTAATTATGCCTCAGGGCCCAGGCTTCCACTACACCGTTGAGGGCAATTACCCCCATTAGGGTGTGTCGTAAGCGACCAGCCAACAAACCTCATTTGAGCAATGTGGCTGGAAGCTACACGTAGCCACAATGACCCTGGATTATACCCCAGGTACGTAGCACTGCCTTGTAGGGTCAAACCAGATTTTTAAAATCTGGGGTAGTGTTTAGTCCACCTGGATGGATAGTTCCCAGTTTGAAGATCCACTGAGCTTCGCGTTTAAGCAGTATCTTGCTCCTGTCTCCTCCCCGATCCAATGGGGGAATATGATCAATAAGGATGTACCGTATCGAAGAAACAGAGTGACCTTGTTTAGCACAGTGACGTGCTACTGGTTGTTCGGATTCCCCTTGTTTCAGTGCAGATCTTATTGCATGCCTGTGGTTTGCCATTCGTTCACGTAACGTGCCTGTGGTTTTACCCACATAGAAGCACGAGCATGGGCAAAAGAGGAGGTAGACTACATGTGTAGTAGTACACGTGATAGAATGTTTAATCACATATCTCCTATTAGTGTGTGGATGGTGAAAGGTTTTGGTGCTGAGCAGACCGTTGCAGGTTGTGCAGCCTAAGCACCTATATGAGCCTTTGATGTTGATTGTAGCCCCAGTGGTGTAACTAGATTTGTGATCTGTTCGCATAAGGAGGTCCTTAAGGTTGGTACCCCTCCTAAATCCCACCATAGGTTGTAGCTGTTGGGTGAATGTTAATTTTGGATCTGATGCCACTATGGGCCAATGCCGATGTAAAATGCGTCCCGTGTTCTTTGTGGCTGGGGTAAATGTTGTAGACATAATCAACTTATTGCTTGTGTCTCTCTTCTGTGTAGGTTTAATCAGGTCATTCTGGGTGAGTGTGGATACTGTGGTCATGGTATTTTGGATAGTAGATGGTTTATATCCCCTTTCACGAAATCTCTCTCCCACTCCTGACAGTTGGGAGACCCCAGTGTGTACGTCTGAATTGTTCCTCATTGTTCTTATAAACTGAGACTTAACTATGCCCTCAAGAAGGGCAGGAGGATGGCAACTGTCTGCTCTCAATATGGAGTTACGATCAGTTTGTTTCTGATATAGTGTAGTGCCCAGTTGATGTGCATCTTTAAAGACCGTTAGGTCCAGAAAGTTGATAGTCTGTCTATCAACAGTCATCTTGAATTTTACATTGCTGGTGGCCATGTTGTAATTTTCAAACCAAACTTGGAGGTCCTCCATGGTCCCCCGCCATACCATGAAAATGTTGTCAATGAATCTATAATAGCAGATCACTGCTGAATTAATAGAATTCCATAGAAATAGATTTTCAAATTGAGACATGTATATATTGGCATAAGCGGGGGCCATGGAGGACCCCATGGCCGTGCCAGCTGTTTGTAGATAAAACTTACTCTCAAATCTGAAGTAATTTTTATACAAACAGTATTCAATGAGAGAGAGGAAATATTCAACTGGGGGACCCTCATACAAAGGGTTATTAGTGATGTGTTCCTGTACAGCTTTTAGTCCCTCAGTGTGCGGAATAATAGTATACAGACTGTTGACGTCCAGACAGACCAAAAGGTCATCTTGCTGGACGTCAACAGTCCGTATTTTACGGATAAAGTCCCCTGTATCCATAATGTATGACTTAATGTCCTTTACTACAGGTTGTAGTAGTATATCGACCAGTTGAGCTACCGGTTGTGTCAGCGAATCCCTCGCCGACACAATGGGCCTTCCTGGTGGATGATCCAACGTTTTATGTATCTTAGGAATGGAATATAAGATAGGTATTTTTGGATAAGCAGTGGAGCAAAAGTCACGGATATGTTCAGACAACCAACCCTGTTCAAAGCCCATCCGGATCAAAGTATCCAGTTGTGCTTTAAACCTCACAGTAGGGTCATTAGGCAGCTCAGTGTAAGTCTGTGTATCAGTCAACTGAGTCAAGATGTCAGCTTGATAATCTCTATAGTTCAATATCACAATGGCCCCGCCCTTATCGGCGGGCCTGATGACTATAGAGGGGTCATCTTGGAGGGTCTTTATCGCTAGACGTTCACTTCTGGATAAATTGTGTGTCCATAGTGATTGGTGTCTAGCTGCTTCTAGATCCTGGGTGACCAATCTAACAAATGTTTTGGTACTTGGACTACAATTAGTCGGTTCAAATTTGCTAGGGATTTTACATTTGAGCTCTAACTGTGTTCTAGTAGCGCTAGGTGCTGTGTTTTGAAAAAATTCCCTAATCTTAAGGGACTTATTCAACTTATACAGGTCCAATTTAAGGTCAAATTCAGTAAGGGTTGTGCTAGGCTAATAGGATAGCCCTTTATTTAGAACTTGGCGTTCGCTGTTAGAGAGGGTGTGTGTGCTTAGGTTTATCACTATGTCCTCTGTCGTGGGCGTCTGGGAGGTCGGTGTCTTATACCCCGCCCGCCGAATATGGGGTCTGTTGTGCCGCCCCCACCTCGGGAGCGGGTAGTTACCCCTAAAAAATGTTGTTGATTGGGTGTGGAATGTGCTCTAGAGTCATGGCCAGGGAATTGGTTTTGATGTCTGTAAGTACCAGGAGGGGTCAGAGAAATGTTGGCAGGGTTCCTATCGGTATCAGAGGAGTCACCCCCAGTGTCTACCGTCTCAAAATGAACCCGTCTATTTCTCTGTCTCCTTCTGGTTCTTGTATCAGGTGTAGAAGTCAGCCATTTGTACACTCTTCCTAGTTTGTAATCCTGATTTACAGTTTCTAACTTTCTATTTTTAAAAGTTATTAGATCTGTCTGATATTTATCAATTTGGGATTTGATTTTAGAAATCCAATTTTCCTGTGTGTCATTAGTGAGTGTAGCCTTGTATGTATTTTCAAATGTCTGTATTTCAATCTTAACTCCATTTAAAATAGTAGTAACTTCCTCTATAACAAGCAAGATTAAATCTAAAGAAAACTTGTTTAGGATAAAGCACCACTTTTTTCTAAACTCTGGGTTGTCACGCCCAATTGTGGGTACATTGTGAACCCTGAAACCACGAGGAATGTGTCCTGTTCTAAAATAATCAGATAAGTAACTGCCATGTAAGGTGAGATCAACCTCTCTCTTTTTCAGCTTCAGTAATGTGTGATATAAATTAATTGGGGTCTCACCAACAGTCTTGGAGATGGGTGCAAATAAGATTCGGATGGCATCGTCTGGGGTATATGATGCAGTGCCAGTCTGGGCTTCCACCGCTTGACAGGTCAAATCCCCACTCTGGGCATCTGGGTCGATAGAAATTTCCTCATCATGTATCTGTGCTGTAGACATGTTGAACTCAGAAAGTGAGTAAATATATAAGCAAAGCCAATAATTCCTGGATTAACTTAATTGTTGTGCCACAGATGTAAAGCAAAATTAATGAGGTTAATCAACAGTAAGGTTTTTGTCCAGAGCTGGGTCCCAGAACGAAAGTGTCCAAATTGATAAACAATATAAAGTCAAAACAAGGATAACAGACTGGAACAAATCCAGGAGATATAAAGTCTCCAAAGTTGTACAGCTCAAGAATGTACAGCAAAAAAGTCCCACAACACAAAGCGCTGGAGATAGTAAAGCAAATGAAGTCAAGTCAGGGGGTTTCACTGGTCAAAAAATAATATCCAAGCAGTTTCCAGGTCAGCCCACCAAGAGACAACAGCCTGGGTGCAAATATAGATAGCATATATGAACAAAGGTAAATGCACTCTCAGGTCTTCCACAATTTACTTTATTGTAACGTTTTCGGGGTTCACAACCCCTTCATCAGCATAAAACAACAAGCCAAACTCAAACAATTTATAGTGCTTTAACAAACCACTCACCAAACAGGTGTTACTCCAAAGTGCGCCAAACATCGAGTGTGGAACGCATCTTGCGTTCCACTGTGCTAAAGCCTACCGGAAGTGTTATGATCTCACTTCCGGTATCGCGGCTACATAGTGTTAAAGTGTAAATATTACAATTCCACTTCTGCTTAATCAACTAAGTGTATATTGAACAAGAAGTGACACAAACTAAGGACTACTTAAAAAATTAATTAGAATATTACGTTAAGTTGCCAAAGTGCTATTAACGATCAGCTATTCTAGTGCTATTGTGTACACAAATCACCATAGTTACTGTAGGCATGGTGATAATAAACAGACATTGATTGTGTCACCATACTATGATCTGTTACAACGTGCAGCCCACTGACAACTCATATTGTGACACAACGTGATAATTATACTTAATCACAATGAAGTGTGGTTTAAAAATAACATTATAAGTGTGCAAGGATATATACAAGGATTAATCCATAAACAAAAATTGGGGTTTTTTTGCTGTACTTGTTATCAAATGATGTAATGTTAAATGACTTTTAAATAACTTATGAATAACTTTTAAAATAACTTTTAAAATAAATTTGGCACTTTTCCTGATTGTGTGTCTACAATCTCCCCTTGTTGGGACTAATTGTATAAGAAAATAAATTAGTTCACTTCACAAGTTGAATTTTATCTGCAATTGTGATTAAGATGAATTTATAATTGATACAATGTCCATACTTATACATCACCCCATAGAGCCTTACAAGTGATTGCAGATAGATACACACATATTCCTTTCCATAGAAGCTAGCTAATCTCCTAGACATTTTATTGTCAAACTGGGAGCAGATCATTAGCGGGCTTTGTAGTATGTAACTATAAATGTAGTACATAATTGTCTGGATACATATATACAACATTTTTGTGAAGTGAACTAATTTATTTTCTTATACAATTAGTCCCAACAAGGGGAGATTGTAGACACACAATCAGGAAAAGTGCCAAATTTATTTTAAAAGTTATTTTAAAAGTTATTCATAAGTTATTTAAAAGTCATTTAACATTACATCATTTGATAACAAGTACAGCAAAGAAAACCCAATTTTTGTTTATGGATTAATCCTTGTATATATCCTTGCACACATATAATGTTATTTTTAAACCACACTTCATTGTGATTAAGTATAATTATCACGTTGTGTCACAATATGAGTTGTCAGTGGGCTGCACGTTGTAACAGATCATAGTATGGTGACACAATCAATGTCTGTTTATTATCACCATGCCTACAGTAACTATGGTGATTTGTGTACACAATAGCACTAGAATAGCTGATCGTTAATAGCACTTTGGCAACTTAACGTAATATTCTAATTAATTTTTTAAGTAGTCCTTAGTTTGTGTCACTTCTTGTTCAATATACACTTAGTTGATTAAGCAGAAATGGAATTGTAATATTTACACTTTAACACTATGTAGCCGCGATACCGGAAGTGAGATCATAACACTTCCGGTAGGCTTTAGCACAGTGGAACGCAAGATGCGTTCCACACTCGATGTTTGGCGCACTTTGGAGTAACACCTGTTTGGTGAGTGGTTTGTTAAAGCACTATAAATTGTTTGAGTTTGGCTTGTTGTTTTATGCTGATGAAGGGGTTGTGAACCCCGAAAAGTTACAATAAAGTAAATTGTGGAAGACCTGAGAGTGCATTTACCTTTGTTCATATATATATATATATATATATATATATATGTAATATTAATCTATTTAATTACAATTTTTTGTTGACCAATAATAAATTGTAATTAGTAATTGATACTAATTTGATGCTATCATCTAAAGTTAATCAAAAAAATAATTATTGGATATTTAAATCAATAATTTCAGTGATTGATATTGTTTATTATTAATGAAAAAATATTTCATTATAAACTTTAATATATATTTTTTTTTTTACAGGTGATGCTGATTACCCTTGTTATGAATGGCTTCTGACACCATATAATAACCCACAACTCAGGAAACATATCCGGTTCAATGAAGCACACAAAACCACAAGAGGTGTCATTGAAAGGACATATGGATCATTGAAAATGCGGTTCCGATGTCTGGACAGATCTGGTGGTGCAATGCAGTGTTCTACAGAGAAAGTTGCTAGAATAATATTAGTTTGTTGCATTTTGCACAATATTGCCACCAAAAGAGGATGCCCCATTGTGGATGATAGTCCCATGCCGACCATCGTCACTGAAGATTTTCCAGAGGAAATTTGTAGGGAGTAGCCAAATAGACATGGCATGGCCACAAGGGACATGTTTTCTTATCAATATTTTAATAATTGATTTTTATAAAAACATATTGTTTCATGGTCTCTAAATATTGCTTATATATCTGCAAATTATGTAATTAGCTAAATGTCATATTTTTGTACAATTAAAAATAAATTTAAATATCAATTTCTTCTTCTTTTATTGTATTCAATTTTGTAAACATCATCGTTAATAGTATTGGCCTTGATCACATACAACTAAAATTAAAATTAAAAAGATGTTCATTTTGTTACAATAATAAAACATTAAAAAAATATTTTTTAAAGACAACATAATGAAAAATGAAAAAAGGTACAATGTAGAAAATAAAAGTTCACATTCGTCCATGTACAGATTATTCAAAATATTCTTTATTTATTGACCCATAGCATAATAAGGGAATGAAAAACGAATGAATAGCAAATTTATCAATAACTGTATTTGTAGTGTTAGGTGTGGTCGACAACTTTGGCTCTACAGATGTTTTCAAATCAATTTCCCATGATGCTTAAGCATCTTAAAGATGGTAAAGCATCATGGGAAATGTCGTTTTTAAACAAATTGAGATCCAAGATTCTTAACACATGTATGTTAAAAAATAGTGAATAAATACTAGTATGTAAATTTTCTGGCTGAAAAAATAGATAAAGTGAACTTTACATAGTGCTGAAATAACTTCCCGTGACAAATGTGACGTTTCTTACACCTTACAGTCATGTGGGACAAACATGACTGACAAGTTGTAAGAAAATAATAGTACATTCGCTAATAGCGATGCGTCAGATGTATGAATTTTTTTTTCTGAGCTCGATGTGAATTAGATGCAACAATATTTAAGCTGTTTTTTAGTACATATGGCGAGCAGGCAGCGTCTTGCTACCTGCGAGTTCTAGTGAGTCGTTCAGACACGCTTTTGACGAGCAAATTGACGCTTTAGTACATGGAGCCCTATGTCTATATCTCTGTGTCAAAGCCATTTGCCTACCTTTTTTTTTCTATAACCTGAAATCTCATGTCTTTTAACCTTTATAACTTTTGTGTGCAATACTTTTCTTTATAATTTTTATTAGATAGTGTTATTATGAGTGTAACTATACTTTGTAATGTATTTTTTGTGGTTTGTGCAACTTTTTTAGTTTTGCAAAACAGTTAACCAGAGCTCTAAAGTCAAGGTAATCATTCTAGCATAAATTATGATTTTGCTCAAGCGATCACATTTAATACGAGCGATAACCCCGAAAAGAACAAACACTGGCGATAAAACCCTTATCTTTTGCACTCAAACATTTGCACTCCATTCATAATCTCGCTCAAAGTGTTTCAAGGCCACACCCCTTCCTCAGAAGTACAGTATATGTTTTATTGGTCTATATATATATGGTTGCTCAGTCTATGGGATCAATTTATCAATGTGTCAACTTGACCGCGTTTACTGTGTTAAATACGCTAGCTGTACACCGTTGATGGAAATCTCCATTTACGCCATTTTTTTTAAAAAATGTCAAACTCACGTGCAAAGAGCATCATACTGTTAATAAATATGAAGCATCAATGGCACAGATTTCATTATTTTTCAATAATAATTTTTTATTGCTCACCCGCAAACAGGCGGAATTGCCAGTTTCTGGGCGCACAATAAACTAGCGCTCAACTTGTAATATGGTCCTTAGTTGGTTATCTTGTTGTGTTCTTGCAATAGCTACAAACAATAAATCTTACATACATTTGCTTTTGTACGTTAATTGTTTTGCTTGGATGAGTATTGCATATGTAAATACAATAATCATCGTCATTGTTAATGACTGTATAATAGGACAAACAGAATATAACTAAAGTTTTTTGTGTTGCAAGACACGCCTTTTTATAGTGTAACAACATCCTTTTGATTCCTATGGCATTCGTATGTTTAAAGGTAGCGGATTGAAAATCATGTTCGCTGCCTCAATCAAGATGCGAACGTACCAGTTGAATATTTCATAAATTTTGATTGGTTGAATAGAGTCGTTTGTAAAGGTGGATTACCAGTAGTATGTTCAAATAATGTGAGCATCGATTTGCATCAAACTAATCTCGCCAGAGCTTATGTTACAGAAAATCGGCCTTCATTTTACTATGTTTAGCATTGTTAACTTTGGCATATCAATTTTGTGCTTAATTTGGCGCAGAATTTCAGCATATTTAGAGTTGAAACTTTGATAAATTTACCCCTATATATATATATATATATATATATATATATATATATATATATATAATATTTATGCTATATCTGTTTCATTTTAAAACATACTAACAACTCTATTACTATGAGATGAGTGTCATTATTCCAAAAGGCTACTTTCCATTTTTAAGAGGAATTTTTTTTAATTATTTTTTTTTGCTCTGGTTCTATTAAAATGTAATTTAAAAGCATGTTTTTTTTTCCTGTTATGCATAGTTGCCAACAGTCCCTAATTTCCAGGGACAGTCCCTGGATTTTGTTGTATGTCCCTGGATTTTTTTTGTCCCTGGTAATGTCCCTGAAAATCTCCTTTGCACAACATTTGTTGTTTGCATATATATACACACACATACACATAAACAGATAGATAGATAGATAGATGATAAATAGATATAGTTTATTATTTAAATATAATTCATTCCTAATGGAATATTGTTATTATTATTGAATTGGTTCACATATTATTTGTCTTTCTAATTTTGATGCTGTGTTGTAAAAATAACCATATGCCCAGAATGTGTTCCAGAGACTGGGTAGGTGTAAGAGCTTGGTGCTGTAATCTGTATAATAAACTATGGATAAATCTAAATTATACTATTACTTTCAAATGGGTGTGTTTTGATTGCAGAACTGAGTGGGCGGAGCAGTTGAACAGTAGGTCGTCAATACTCCAGTAACCCGCTTGCTTGCTCTGCTGCAAAGTGTCCCTGGATTTTTTTTTTGAAATGTTGGCAACTCTGCCCATTTAAATAATTCAGACTATTTTATTATTTTAAATAGAAGCTTTTCTAATGGTTTAAAGTGTCTTTGAAATTAAGACAGAACAAATTGCCAGAAGCTTTTATATTGAATATCCTTACAAAATAAGATGGGGACTACAGTAAATATAATGCATTAAGAATTGCAAGTAATGCTTAACTAAAATGTGTAAGGATGACCACTTAGTTCCACAAAAAGTCTGTTTGAGTGGTTTTAGGTTTATTGACAATTTATTATTTAATCTTGGAATACAATTAATGTATTTGAACAGTGGATAAACCATATCAGAAAAATATGTAAAAGATCACAAAAATGTTGAAAGTTTCCACTTTAATGAAATGTTACATATTGCAGAAATGGTTGAGATTACACAGGGTAATTGTCTGGAAATAGAATATTATGCTCAATAAACTTCATATGAATTACTGATATATCATTGTGCCACGGTCAAAACAATAAAAACTTTACACATTTACATATATTAATTTATGTCTACCAAACACCTAATATTATTTAAGTAGTTGCTCATTAGATGAAATTAGATGATAATTTTTATGCTGGGTAGATTGATGATGATATTATAATTCCTTACGTTATGTTTCTGTCTGCCCAATTCTAATAAGATCATTACCATATTTACACAAATTAATTATCTTTACTTTTTCAATCTAAATTGTTTTCTTATCCAAGAGAGTAACATAAAATGCCAAGATGTTGTTTTGCATGTAATCAGGTTGTTGTTTTTGTGTTTTCTTGACTTTTTATCATGTATATGGTTGAATGATTGTCTAACCATTTGAAAACAAGTAGTTTGAATCATAATATGCTGATTTAACTCTGAAGAAAAACATGCAAGATGGCAGAAGCATGAGAAAAGCTGATTTAAATGGACACTGAACTCAAAAAAAAATATTCTGTGATTCAGATAGAGCATGCAATTTTAAGCAACTTTCTAATTTACTCCTATTATCAATTTTTCTTCATTCTCTTGATATCCTTATTTGAAAAAGAAAGCATCTACGCTAAGGAGCCAGACAATTTTGGGTCCACCAATCAGCAAGAACAACCCAGGTTGTTCACCAAAAATGGTCCAGCATCTAAACTTACATTCTTGCTTTTTAAATAAAGATACCAAAAGAATAAAGAGCATTTGATAATAGGAGTAAATTATAAAGTTGCTTAAAATTGCCTGCTCTATCTGAATCATGAAAGAAAAAAATTGGGTTTAGTGTCCCTTTAAATGTGTTTTTTGATGAATTGGAGCTCCACTGTCAAATACTCATAAGTCAGTTATGGCAAAGTCAATATGATGCAATGCCAATGGAAAACCACACAATAACTTGCTATTTTTTTAAAGAATTTGAACATCTTGTCTTTTAAGGGCAATTGATAGTTTATTTATAGATTGGGATGGTTAACTTAGGGTTGTTTTTTTATTTTAAAATGGGATATTAGAATAGGAATAACTTTTTTTTATTTTGGATAACTTAGTTTGTTATTTTCTGTAATAGTAGTTGTTTATTATTTTCTGCAATGTTAATTTATTTTTGTAATGGTATATTTTTTATCTAATGATAGGGTTTTATGTAAATTAGGGATTTTATTTTTTGTAATTTGTTTTTATTTTAATAGGTTAATGAGATACTTTGCGTTGTGTGGGGTTGGCGGTTTAGGGGTTAATAGGTTAATTAGGTGATTGCAATGTGGGGGGATGGCGGTTGAGGTGTTAATAGGTTAATTAGATACTTTACATTGTGGGGGGTTGGCGGTTTAGGGGTTAATGGATTTTATTAGTGATTGTAATGTAGGGGGATGGCGATTTAGGGGTTAATACATTTTATTAGTCATTGCGATGCTGGGGGGGTTGGTGGATTAGGGGTTGATATTGCTCATGAGTTAAATGTTTGATAAGGCTTCCAGGGAGTTACGGTACTTTTTTACTAAGCACAAGGCTTGCTGCATCTGCATTTGTGTGGCGAGCAGACAAAAAATTGGCGATGCTGAGTTTTGCGCCCACGGCCACATAGGTGAATGGGCCCCAAGTGCTTTTGCAGTGTCTTTTTAGTATGTATTTGTTAATTATGATATTCTATTGTGTTTAGTGGGAAAATATATGCAGCTCCTGTAGAAAACATTGTAAAGAAAAATATGTTTCTTTCACATAGGTGGCGAGAGTCCATGAGGTGTTACTGATGGAATATACATTATAAATACCCCTCCCACCTCACACATACCTCAGTTTAAAAAAGTTGCCTCCTCAGGAGGTGGTGAAGCATGATGTGATTGATTCTTCAGTGAAAAGCACTTCTAAGCATATTGAAGCCTAGTTCCTCTCCAAGTACAGATATTGTCTGAGGGATGTGAAGGGAGTATTGCCTGATGATGCCATGTCTTCACCTATGGGAAATCTTTTCATGAGGCTCCCTGTAAATTTGGTTGCAAGGTTTCATCTTCTGCTTCCCTTTACAGATGGACATTATACTCGTATTCCTTTACCTCTGCTGATATGTTTCAGTACTGGTTGGCTGTCTTCTTCTAAGTGGACGAGTGTCTGCATGCAGGTCAGTATGAATATTTTATAGACACTCACAGCTATGGATGGGGCACTTATATTTAAGTTCTCTCTGTATAAAATTTGTATAGAGGCCCATGGAACAGGCAATATTCCCTTTTATTTTATTTAAAACTGCCGTTTACCTCAATAGATGAGGGGAGGAAATTTAGTTATGAAATAGGCCTAGCTGGGTAACAAATATGTGCATGCGAACAACACCACTGCCCTTTTTATGTAGATGGTTGTGATATCATCATGATGCATCGATGTTCCGATTTTCTGTATTGAAGTCCCGCCCCCATTGTTCTGATTTTCCTGCCAAAATTGCGGGTATTTAAGCTCCGCTCCCTCTCTACAACATGCCTTCAAACAGTTAAGGTCCCTTTTTTTAAATAAGCCCTCAATTTACGTGTGAAAGGAATCACTATATAATATAATATAGAGGGGGCAAACGACTGAAAGACCAATTTTTTTCCATACCTCAAAATTGTCTTTACAAGCGATTTATTGTTATTCATTATTGCATTTTGTTTTATATTTGGCCACAATGGAGCAGCACCACCCTGTCCCTGAAGCAAGCATGGAAACTGAGCAGACTGAGCACCTTTCTACAAAATCTAAGTGTGCTTATTACAAATTGTCTGAAAAAGCTTCTTCAGCTCATTTATGTGTTTCATGTCTAGATTATTTGACACGTTTTAAACAACTTAATGATATTTCTATATATAAATGAGAAACTCCTACTGTTTTCACATAAACAGTCCGATGCAGATGGTGTACCCACAGCACTGAAAGAGTTTGTTTCTGCTGTCATTGATAAGGCCCTGGCTGCACTGCCAACTTCAAATAAACGCAAAAGGTCAGCCCATTTTTTACCTAACACTAGTTATATTTGTAGTCACCAACAGAATACTGAAGTATCAACTAATGATGATGATTCTTCTGATTCAGAGACTCCTTCATCAGACATAGAACCTGACAATCCTTCCTTTATGTTTAACATTGAATATATCTATTCACTTTTAAAAAGAAGTCATAGAGACCCATTTATCAAGCTTCTAATGGAGCTTGAGGGCCCGTGTTTTTTGCGAGTACGATCGGGTTGATTGGCACCCCCTGCTGGCGGCCCATTGACAGCAAATCTGCAGGGGGCGGCGTTGCACCATCAGCTCACAAGAGCTGCTGGTGCAATGCTGAATACAGAGAGCGTATTGCTCTCCGCATTCAGCGAGGTCTGTCGGACCTGATCCACACTGTCAGATCAAGTTCGACAGACCTTTAATAAATAGGCCTCTTGGTCACTTTAGGGGTTGCAAAGAATAATCTTGTTGATGATAAACCTTGTAGTTGTTTAAATTCAGTATATAAAACATTTACCAATCTCCTTGAGATATTTCCTGTACCTGATGCTATCTCTGACATGATTGCTAAGGAATGGTCTAAACCAGGTACCTTCTTTAACCCCTCTGCAAGGTTTAAATATTGAACCCTTTACCTATTACTAACATCCTACTATTCCTTTGGAAGATAGCACTTCTTTCAAAGATCCTCTAGATAGGACTTGAATCTTATCTAAGAAGGACTTAATTATATACTGGCTATATTCTTAGACCAATCTTATATTCTGACCCTGAATATACCAACATTTTAAATATACTGCAACATGCAAATCATTTTATTTGTGATTGAGTTTTTGACTAATTAGTTTCAGACTTAGATTTTTTGGGAGTAATTGTCCCAGTACCTTTACTGCAACAGGGCCATGGTTTTTATTCAAATCTCTTCACTGTTGCAAAAACAGGATATTCTTTCAGACCTATTCTAGATCTGAAAACCCTAAACAGATTTGCGAAAGTCCTAAATTTCTAAATGTACACTATAAGGACTATTATGCCCTTTATTCCGCAAGGTCACTTTATGTCCACAATAGACTTACAGGATCTGTATCTTCACTTCTTTATACACCCAGAACACCATCAATTTCTGAGTTCTCCTTTTTTAGAAAAACATTACCAATTTTTGCTCTCTCGTTTGAACGAGCAACAGCTCCAAGACTTTTTGCAAAGGTGCTCGGTGCTCTTCTATCTGTAATCAGAGAGCGTGGTATTGCTGTGTTTCCTTATTTTGACAATATCTTGGTACTAGCTCAGTCTTCTCTTTTAGCAGAATCTCATACAACCCATCTGTTGTTTCTGCAAAAACATGTTTGGAGGATCAATTTACCTAAGAGTTCCTTGATTCCTCAGGCAAAGTTCACCTTTTTAGGTTTCCAGATAGATTGAGTATTCATGACAATTAGTTTCCTCTTGTCAAAACCTTCAATCCCTATCATTCCCTTCAGTGGCTATGTGCATGGAGGTACTCAGCCTCATGATTGCAGCATTGGACGTGATCCCCTTTGCTCATTTTCATATGAGACCCCTCCAATTTTGCATGCTATGCCTATGGTGCAGGAATTATACTAGAATATCACAACTGATATTCTTAGATACCTATACACAACTTTCTCTGACTTGGTGGTTAAACCATCACTTTATATTTCAAGGGGCTTCCTTTGCACAACCAACCTGGTCTGTGATCACCACAGATGCAAGTTTTACAGGTTGGGGAGCTGTATGGGGGTCTCTAACAGCACAGGGAGTCTTGAAACCTCACGAAATGAGGATACCAATCAATTTATTAGACCTTCTCAGAGAGATTTCAAAGATAAAAAGGGAACAGTCTTTGTTAATCCTGATAGCCCCAGCGTAGTCTCACAGGATTTGGTATGCAGATCAAATCAAATATCCACTTGTCTGCCTTGGACTCTTCCTCTAAGACCAGACCTTCTATCTCAAGGTCCTTTCTTCCATCCAGACTTAAAGTCTCTAAACTTAGTAAACGTTTAGTTCTCAGTCATAGAGGTTTCTCTGACTCTGTGATTAACACTATGATTCAGGCCCGCAATCCTCTTTCATGGAAGATCTACCATAAAGTTTAAAAAATTTATATATCTCATGGTTCTTCTCATGATTACTCCTAGCATTCTTTTCGAATTCCTAGGATTTTACAGTTTCTTCAAGATGGTTTGGATTAAGGTTTACTTGTAGAAACCAATGGCACTATTTATGTTATTGAATTAAACGTCTTCCTTAATTTATTATTTTGTATAAATACATTTATTTGAATACATATAGTTATATTGAGGATGGGGTGCAGTGTATTATAGAAAACTGGTTGGGGGAACCTTACAGTTAGAAAACGGAAGAAAAAAGAATACACATATTGCATTCACAGACACTGTGAAGAATTGGAGATAGTGAAAGCTCAAATGTCATAAAATGTAACTTTTATTAAATAATGATAAAAACAAATGATTTGTTAAAAACACATGTAAGGGGAAAATATGAAAATATCACAAGTTGGGTGATGTGTACAATTCCTAAATTAGGAAAATATACTAGCAGCACAACATTGTCTATATATTTGGCACTTGAATAAGTAGTGGGGGTTAAAATTGAAAACCCCTTGTTCCACTCAAACCAAAAAATCAAGAGGTATGTGCTAGCTAGTGGAAGATCATTTGAGAAAATAAAGTATATGGGTTTGGCATAATCTATAAAGGCACAGTGATTCCCATCTAGATATAATCCTTGGGATAAAGGTTTGTCTGCCAATACTTTGAAAGGACAAATCTCTGCTCTCTGTTTTGGTTCGCAGAAAGATTGCCAACCTTCCTGATATTCACTGTTATGTTCAGGCTTTAATTTGAATTAAACCTGTCATTAAACATATTTCTCCTCCCTGGAGTCTTAATCTGGTATTAAAGATTCTACAGGCTCCTCCTTTTGAGCTTATGTATTCTTTGGACATTAAACTACTTTCTTGGAAAGTGTTGTTTCTCTTCTAGTCTGTTTGTTCTTTTTTCCAGGTTCTTGAAAAAGGCCAGAAAGCCTCTGCGGTTTCATTAGCATCTTGGTTGAAGCTTTTAATTTGCAAAGCTTATTTGGAGGTGGGTCAGTCTCCGCTTCAGAGAATTACAGCTCATTCTACAAGATCAGTTGCCACATCTTGGGTTTTCAAGAATGAAGCTTCAGTTGATCACATCTGCAAAGCGGCCACATGGTCTTCTTTGCATACCTTTTATTAAATTTTACCATTTTCATGTTTTTGCCTCTTCAGAAGCAGCTTTTGGTAGAAAGGTCCTTCAGGCAGCTGTCTCAGTTTGATTCTATTGCCTATGACTTGAGTTCTTTTGATTAAAAAGACTTTGTCAAAATTTGGATTTAATTTCTCAGCGTAAATAGCTGTTTTTATTGTATCCCTCCATTTATTGTTACTCGTGGACTTCCACGTCTTGGGTATTATATCCCATCATTAACAGCTCATGGACTCTTGCCGCCAATATGAAGGAAAACATAATTTATGTAAGAACTTACCTGATGAATTCATTTATTTTATGGTGGCAAGAGTCCACGAGGTCTACCCATTATTTTGGGTTATGAATTTTTTGTTTAAATCACATCTTTTTTCCCTGCTCCTCTTTTTTATGCTTTTGCTCCTTAAACACCTCACCAACTTGGCTATACGTTAAACTGAGGTATGTGTGAGGGGTATTTATAGGCATTTGAAGTTTGAGAAACTTTGCCTCCTCCTAGTGAGAATGTATATCCCATCAGTAACAGCTTGTGGACTCTCGCCACCATGAAATAAATTAATTTATCAGGTAACTTATGTTTTTGCCTATTTAATCATAAATTGTGTTGTATTATATATATATATATATATATATATATATTGTAGCATTTTTCTTCTACTCAGTTGTTTAATCTGTTTCCCCAGTTCATTTCTTTTGTCACCTGTTAGAGTGCCCTTAGTGCCCACCTCTATATGAAGTAGCTGCATTAGATAATAAACCTTTTTTCTGCTCAGTATATCACATTTAATTGCATTTATATTGAAAACATCTTACAACCCACCCTAATTCTATTATTAGTATTTTAATACATGGTAGGATCCTTTATTTTTTTAGGCATCATACCCCCATAATATGTTCATTGATTTATTTATTTTTCTTCTGTATCAAATTAATTTACTAAAAGATTCTATTTATTAAAATGTTATATTAGTTTCAGAGTGCTTAATAGGTTCTGTTAATTACTACTATAAATCCTTTTTTTCCCCCCATGTCAACTGTGCAACATGCCTAGTTAAAGATGTCCTCTTCAACTTTAAAGGACAGTAAAGTCAAAACTAAACTTTCATGATTCAGATAGGGCATGCAATTTTAAACAACTTTCCAATTTACTTTTATCATCAAATTTGCTTTGTTCCCTTGGTGGTATTATTGAAAAGCTAAACCTAGCTAGGCTCAAACTGATTTCTAAACAGTTGAAAACCGCCTCCTAGCTCAGGGCATTTTGAAAGTTTTTCACAGTTAGATTGTGCTAGATCACATGTGTCATATAGATAACATTGTGCTCACTCCTGCAAAGTTATTTAGGAGTCTTCACTGATTGACTACACTGCATGTCTGTCAAAGGCACTTAGATAAGGAGGCTGTCTGCAAAGGCTTAGATACAAGGTAATCACAGAGGTAAAAAGTATATTAATATAACTGTGTTGGTTATGCAAAAACGGGTAGTGGGTAATAAAGGGATTATCTATCTTTTTAAATTAAAAATTTTTTGGTGTAGACTGTCTCTTTAATTTATGCTTTAGTAATGAAACCCCTGGGTGCATGCATCTATAATTGTCATACAACTTGATGAACAGACATGTGCACAGGCATACTTTTCAGTTTGGCTGAATCTTTTGTTCTGAATATTCCAAATATTTAATATTTTGAATATTCAGAGACCGTGCTGTTCGATATCCATCTCGTTTTAATAAAAATGAATGCCAACGACCTTCTCCTTTAGTGCAAGCTCTGGGAGCTGCCGCTCTAAGCCTCCTGTTAGCACGGCCGTGGCTCTGTGAAGAAGGGGAGCGGGTTAGCGCCATTCTCCTGTGTGCTTAGGTAAGTATTTTTAGCTATTTAAAGGAAACAAATGTATACTGACAAATTTGGCATTATTCTTTCTTTTTCTTTAAATGTTGTGCTGCATTCTTTTGAATATTCATCTTGTTAAAATGAGATGAATATCCATGCTTCATTAACAAATGTTCATTTGTTATGAAACAAACGCACATGTCTACTGAGGAATGATACTGTAGACAGTGAATACAATATGTGGATAACATAATGCTTATTGTTTCTAAGTCAAGTGTTGCAGAAGCTTAATTTACATAGTAAATATGTAGTACATGTATTAGGAGGTAGGGTTAGCTTTAGATGGTATATGTTAGGAATGAGTAAGAGTTTATGATTGTCTTACGGCTTCTCAGGAGATCTGCAATAAATTAGGTAGGATCTTCTGTGAACTACCAAGAGGTCCAAAGGTATTTTGTCCTTCTCAAAAAAAACTGAATTCTTGTACTTGGAGTATGTTGTGCAATATATCAATGTTATGTGCTATATTCTTATTTTAGTTCAGTTATAATATGATCCTTGGAAGCAATTTATGCATAATATTTGTGCATGTCAACGGAATAACTTTAGCTGGAGTATGTTTTGAAATGGCTTCTTACAACATATCTTTTTAGAATAGAATAACAGAAGAAAATAATCAGCAACTATTTTGGCCTCAGTTATGAAACGCTATTCAATTTCATAAAAACAATTATCCCTATTTATTTTTCATTATTGCTTTATGAATGTCACCTGTAATGGTATGTTGATCCATATCACATGTCAAAAAATCCAGAAATAATACTCTGTTTATTTTCAAAAACTAATTTACATTTGCTGGAAGTATTTTGCAAAACCATTGCACATATTTTCTCTTAAGGTTCATGTGTATGGACACAATGATAAATACTTAGAATATTTATCATTGATTACTTTCATTTTATACAGGTGTAATCCTAATCCTCCAAAATAACACATTTTGGATAATATGCAAATTGAAAAAAAGTAAGTTTATTTTTGTAACTAAGTTTTTTTTTTTACATTACCTGCAAAGATCTTATCCCAATTGGGGACAGGTAATTATAGGTTTGACTAGAATTTATAGAAATGCCTGTTTCTCTGAACCTCTGAGAAATCAATCTAAAAATGAAAGCATATTATTACATAGGGCATTGTAATTAGGTCTGCTTTTGTGCCTGACTTGCAATTTACTGTCCTCTTTTTAAAACAAAAATATAAATAAAGGAAAGTCAGAGAATAGCATTAAAAAAACCAGTATAATTAAGTGAAATAAAACAAGGTCATAGTATTTGATATTAACTTAATGAATATATGTACTAAGAATTCAATACACTTTCTCTTGCGTTGTGACACTTTCATTTCAAGGAAGAACAGCTGGATACTTTCCTGATGGTGGAGATGCCAATTAATTACGTTTCTGTCTCACTTCTCAGGAAAGTGAGTACTCTGCAAAGCATAGCAGAGATCATAATCTATCCCTATATTAGCAAGAGATGTCTGGTATGTAAAATATGTATATGCACAAAAGATTGTAGCTGACATAAAGACATGAACTCAAAAATATTTTAAATAATTCTGGAAACATATCACTATGATGTCTATAACATTTATCTAAAACACACTTTACTAATGAATTATATTTTTTTCCTTTTCTTGTCAATTATTTTCAGCTAAATATCCATATGATTCATTATTGAAGAGCTTCAATACCATATTTTCGGAATAAAATAATTATCTAGACTGTCATGCAGAAAGCTACAGCACGAAATAGCCCAGGGTGAATAAAACCTGTCATGATAATGAGTTTGTAAAACAAACCATTATTTTATTAGTTAGCTGCCATTTTATATACTTATCATGTTCAACTTATAATTGCACTGCTTTGTATGAGGCATTTTATTTAGACCTTTTGTAATAGACACCATTTATCAAATCTGTCAAAAAACATAACAACAGCTATTAAGCAACTTTTATGAATTTTAATATTGGATGCAACATAAAAAGACATACAATTAATTTAGGTGTTTAAATGACTGATTTTAAAATCATAAAAAAGCCAACTGTCTTTTTTTCTTACTTTTATCTTTTTTGCTTAAATGTCTTCCTCTTAAAGGGACATTGCAACATTTTTGTCTTTGTTTTATCTGAAAGGGTGAATTACAAAGAGTAATTCACCTTTTGTATTTTTGGAGAACAAACGCCTAGATTACGAGTTTTGCGTTAGAATCTATGCGGTGCTAATGAGCAGTTTATGCTCACCGCTCATTTACAGACAGCGCTGGTATTACGGGTTTTTATAAACCCGGCGTTAACCGCAAAAAAGTTATCGTAGAGAAAAATTTTGCTCCACATCTCACCTCAATACCAGCGCTGCTTACGTTAGCGGTGAGCTGGCTGAACGTGATCATGCACAATTTCCCCATAGGAATCAATGGGGGAGAGCCGGCTGAGAAAAAACCACCAAAAAAACCCCCGCAGCCCCATTGATTCCTATGGGGAAAATACATTTATGTCTACACCTAACACCCTAACATGAACCCCGAGTCTAAACACCCCTAATCTTACACTTATTAACCCCTAATCTGCTGTCCCTAACATCGCCGACATCTACCTACATTTATTAACCCCTAATCTGCCGCCCCCAACGTCGCCGCCACTATCTTAAAGTTATTAACCAATAAATCTAAGTCTAACCCTAACCCTAACACCCCCTAACTTAAATATAATTTAAATAAATCTAAATAAAATAACTAACATTTACTAAATTATTCCTATTTAAATCTAAATACTTACCTATAAAATAAACCCTAATATAGCTACAATATAACTAATAGTTACATTGTAGCTAGCTTAGGGTTTATTTTTATTTTATAGGTAAGTTTGTATTTATTTTAACTAGGAAGAATAGTTATTAAATAATTATTAACTACCTAGCTAAAATAAAGACAAAAGTACCTGTAAAATAAAACCTAACTAATACTAAACTATAATTAAATTAATTCCCTAAATTAAATAAAATTATCTAAAGTACAAAAAAAACTAAATTACAGAAAATAATAAACAAATTACAAGATTTTTAAACTAATTACACCTAATCTAATCCCCCTAACAAAATAAAAAAGCCCCCCCAAAATTAAAAAAGTTCTACCCTACACTAAATTACAAATAGCCCTTAAAAGGGCCTTTTGCGGGGCATTGCCCCAAAGTAATCAGCTCTTTTACCTTTTAAAAAAATTACAAATCCCCTCCAACATTAAAACCACCACCCACACAACCAACCCTGCTCTAAAACCCACCAATCCCCCCTTAAAAAAACGAACACTAACCCCTTGAAAATCACCTTACCGGGAGTCGTCTTCATCCAACCAGGCAAAAGTGGTCCTCCAGACGGGCAGAAGTCATCCAAACGGCATCTTCTATCTTCATCCATCCAGCATGGAGCGGGTCCATCTTCAAGACATCCGACGCGGAGCATCACCTTCTTCCGACGGCTACAACTGAATGAAGGTTCCTTTAAATGACGTCATCCAAGATGGCGTCCCTTCAATTCCGATTGGCTGATAGAATTCTATCAGCCAATTGGAATTAAGGTAGAAAAAATCATTTTGGCTGATGCAATCAGTCAATAGGATTGAGCTTGCATTCTATTGGCTGATTGGAATAGCCAATAGAATGCCAGCTCAATCCTATTAGCTGATTGGATCAGCCAATAGGATTGAAATTCAATCCTATTGGCTGATTGCATCAGCCAATAGGATTTTTTCTACCTTAATTCTGATTTTCTGATAGAATTCTATCAGCCAATCGGATTTGAAGGGACGCCATCTTGAATGACGTCACTTAAAGGTACCTACATTCAGTCATAGCCATCGGTAGAAGAGGAGGCTCCATGTCAGATGTCTTGAAGATGGACCCGCTCCGCACCGGATGGATGAAGATAGAAGATGCCATCTGGATGAAGACTTCTGCCCGTCTGGAGGACCACTTCTGCCTGGCTTGGATCAAGACTTCTGCCCGTCTGGAGGACCACTTCTGCCCGGTTGGATGAAGACATCTCCCGGTAAGTCGATCTTCAAGGGGTTAGTGTTAGGTTTTTTAAGGGGGGATTGGGTGGGTTTTAGAGTAGGGTTGGTTGTATGGGTGGTGGGTTTTAATGTTAGGGGGGAATTGTATTTTTTTTAAAAGGTAAAAGAGCTGATTACTTTGGGGCAATGCCCCACAAAAGGCCCTTTTAAGGGCTATTTGTAATTTAGTGTAGGATAGGGCTTTTTTATTTTGGGGGGGCTTTTTTATTTTGTTAGGGGGGTTACATTAGGTGTAATTAGTTTAAAAATCTTGTAATTTGTTTATTATTTTCTGTAATTTAGTGTTTGTTTTTTTTTGTACTTTAGATAATTTTATTTAATTTAGGGAATTAATTTAATTATAGTGTAGTGTTAGGTGTAATTGTAACTTAGGTTAGGTTTTATTTTACAGGTACTTTTGTCTTTATTTTAGCTAGGTAGTTATTAAATAGTTAATAACTATTTAATAACTATTCTACCTAGTTAAAATAAATACAAACTTGCCTGTAAAATAAAAATAAACCCTAAGAGAGATACAATGTAACTATTAGTTATATTGTAGATATCTTAGGGTTTATTTTATAGGTAAGTATTTAGTTTTAAATAGGAATAATTTAGTTAATGATAGTTTTTTATTTAGAATTATTTAAATTATATTTAAGTTAGGGGGGTTAGGGATAGGATTAGACTTAGATTTAGGGGTTAATAACTTTAATATAGTGGCTGCGACGTTGGGGGTGGCAGATTAGGGGTTAATAAATGTAGGTAGGTGTCGGCGATGTTAGCTATGGCAGATTAATAATATTTAAATAATGTTTGAGAGGCGGGAGTGTGGTGGTTTAGGGGTTACTATATTTATTATAGTGGCGGCAATGTCCTGTTTGGCAGATTAGGGGTTAAAAATATGATTTTAGTTTTTGCGATGTGGTAGGGCCTCGGTTTAGGGGTTAATAGGTAGTTTATGGGTGTTAGTGTACTTTTTAGCACTTTTGCTAAACGTTTTATGCTACGGCGTTGTAGTGTAAAACTCTTAACTACTAACTTTAAAATGCGGTACCAGGCTTGACAGGAGAGGGTCTACCGCTCACTTTTTGGATGACTCGTAATACCGGCGCTATGCAAGTCTCTTTGAAAAAAGAGGATATGCAATTGACGTAAGTGGATTTGCGGTATTTCCGAGTCTGGCCAAAAAAGTGAGCGGTACACCTGTATCTGCAAGACCAGCGGGCATTAAAAAGCAGCGTTGGGACCACGCAGCTTTTTAAGCCTAACGCACAACTCGTAACCTAGCCTTAACTATTCCTAACCTTAATAAACCAAAGAGTTATAGTCACGCTTGAAGATGTGTATCCCTCACTAATAGTAAAATAGGGGTGGTTGTTCTTATAAGCCAATAAGAACATTTTGGCATATATAACTACTGCTCTTTCATATATCTCAATGATTTGAGCAGTGTTTCTTTAATTCCCATCATTGTGAATGAATAAACAATAATTAGTCTAAATAATGTACAAATATAAATAGAATTATCATTGTTGCAAACATTTAAAAAAAAAAAAATCAATGTAACATTCAATCCTGGTTTAAAGGACCATTTAAAAAAATATTTGTTTTTGTCATGTTATATTCTTTTAACAAAAACCCTTTTCTTTCTTTTTTTTTCAAAATCTTAGATTATGGGGTGTCATGCTTAAATAGCTATTCAAAGGATTTAAATATATATAAAGGATTCATTATCACTTGCTATTTGGATATTTAGCATGATTATATGGGTAGTTTATACAATAGCTGCTGTCAGAGCTCCGCCTCCAAGTATGTATAGATTGAATTATAGAGAATGTATGAGTGCTCAGTGAACATCTGTCTATCTATCAATCTATCTATCGATCTGTCATCATCTATTATGACTATCTGTCTATCTATCAATCTATCTATCGATCTATCTATCATCATCTATTATCAATCTATCATCTATCATCTATCTGTATTTCTATCTTTACTATATCTATCTTTTCTGTATTTTCTATCTATCTTTCTATCTATATATATTTTTATCTATCTATCATCATCATCTGTCTGTCTGTTCGTCTATCTATCACCTATCTATCATCTATCTATCTATCTATTTATCTATCTAGAGAGCTCATGCCTTAATTTAATAGATGCATTTGATATGCATTTTCTGCCCTATTTAAGAAGGGTAATATATGTATTTTATTAAAATGATAATATGTGTATGGTAAATATGAATAGTGTTTGACAACGTTTAATGAGCTATCTGATTTTTTTTTTCTGTACTTAGTTCACTGGAAGATTCATATTGAAAAGCATAGGTGGAGCCTAATTGATCTGTTTTAAAAAATAAAACAATCACTACATTTTGGCTTGTGTTTACTGTCACATAGTTAGGAAGTGTAGACAATAGTTTATAATCATAGAAGCTGGTTAGGCTTAAGCGGTGCTTTGTTGTAAAGCAGAAATGTTGTTCGAAATTCATTGAGGCTCACATTTTATATTTTTTATATTTTGTTAGTATGTGCTTCTGCCATTAAAATATACTGTTGTGTAAGGTACCAAGTACATAAAATATTTGTTCAAACAAAAATAAAAAGCAATCATTTCAACTGCAACACGAGCAATATGCTTATAAAATGTGTTATCTAAATGTTTGTAATTGTAAAATCTTTGTATATCTGTCTTATTATGGTAAAGTGTTAACCTTGGATGGAGTAAAAGACTTGTCATAAACCTTGCAGACATGAAGAGGGGGCTGGTTGTGGGCATTCTAGAGGTTTGTCACCTAAAACCTATTCAAGAGTGTAGAATTCATAAATACTCTTTTGGTCCTATGAAGTATCTCATTGCATATTTTCATGCCCTGGAGTTACTCAAGGGGCTTTAGCTTGCTGGGTTGTTGCTTTGCTGGTCAGCTACTTGTAGACTTTAGCTACAAGCTAGTTCTTGCTAAATGTGTCTCTTATTTTTGGTACTCTTTGGATTCATCTATCTGCAACTGTGATGAATTAGCAATTACCTTCAGGTTATTTAAACCAAATCCTTCCCTGTAGTCTTTACCCATTTAAGGGTATTGGTCTGGGTATGCTGTTGTTATCTGTGATTGCTGTTCTTAGACTACTTATTGCTGTTCTTAGACTTATTGCTGTTCTTAGACTACTCTCTCTGCCTAACCCAGGGGTGTCCAAACTTTGCTCTTCAGAGGTTTTGGAACTACATTTCCGATGATGCTTAGCCAGCATTTTATCTAGCTGAGCATCATGGGAAATGTAGTT
This sequence comes from Bombina bombina, assembly GCF_027579735.1. Classification (NCBI taxonomy): domain Eukaryota; kingdom Metazoa; phylum Chordata; class Amphibia; order Anura; family Bombinatoridae; genus Bombina; species Bombina bombina. Next base: position 132,607,818 of record NC_069502.1, on the reverse strand, counting down.
CCAAAACCTCTGGAGAGCAAAGTTTGGACACCCCTGGCCTAACCCTTAGTGCTGCATTTGCCTGCTCTGGATTTTTTACCTCTTTTTATCTTGGTTGTCAGTTCTGTTCCTGTCTCTGCCAATCCTGGATTCCTGACCATGACTTGTTTTGACCATTCTCTCCCTGCTTATTTCTTTGGTCCTTACTTTATTTTTGCCTAGCGATTGGGGAACTCCACCACCTGAGGCAAACTAATACCCAGGAGTTAGCGGCAGAGAAATCTTATCATTGACATAATGGATAGTCTTATAATTTTATTTCAAAGCTGACAAGGTTTTTCTTTTTCTTTTGTTTCTTTTTAAATGTTTTATTTTCTTGCATATGTTAAAGTGAACTGTTTTAGCATGGAAGCTTTCCTTTTCTTTTTTTTTCTAAAAAGGTTTTTTTTTGCAATGCTGGTACCCTTCACAATGAAACTCCTTTTATGCAGCAACCAGTTAACAGTTACTAGAGATGTATTTTCTGACTATTCATGAGGATCCAAATGAAGAAGTAGGTGGCCACTCTTGCCGTTTGCATCTTTACGTACACTGTAGTGTTCCTGTGAGTGAGTGTTTTGGGGGACAATGTAAATCTAGGAAAACCTTCCACTGATTTCAGACTGTTTAATCATCCTCTACTTGTTGAATCTCAAGTTATAATAACTAATCTTAGCATATGGCATCATATGCTATTTACCTATGGTCAGCATTCTGGGGAAAACATAGAGGGAAGCCAACAAGATAGGGATCATTGGGATTTGCAGTCTTGCACAAGACCTTTCTTGAGAGCAAGGTTACTACTGTCTCAACTCTTAAGCAAAAACTAAGAAACAGAAGGTCCATTGAATCAGACCATATTTCATTTTGAAGAGTAAGCTTAATTAATTCTAAGTATAACTCTATATATATATATATATATATATATATATATATATATATATATCCTATGTCTTTCTCCTTTTCAGTATTCATTTCTGTGAATTAAACCTCTGTAATAAAATGCTAACTTCAATTAGTCTTGAGTATGTTACAGTCATCCTCTTCATTATTAAATCCCTTGATATTCTCTTAGTTTCTGTCATCTTTAATGTCTTGCCTTTAAGCTGTAAAGGTTTATGTCAAGTTTTTGCTTATACAGGTTTAGTATGTTAGACTATGCACCATTTTATTAGCCTTTGTTTGAAAATGTTCTAATATATTTATAGTGTTCCAGAGATATGGCTTTCCGAACTGTGCACAATAAAAAGGATGAGGTCTAACTACTGAACCTTACTTTTTCTGCTGCTGATACGTCTTCCTATAAAACCAAGTGTCCTACTGACTTCACCAACTGATATAATGCTTTGTTCACCAAACTTTAAATCTACAGAAATAATCAATGTCAAATCCTGTTTTTATATCATAAATGTTTAAAAATGCAACTGAACTTAAACCTGTTCAGTCAGTTCAGCAACAAATTATCCTATCCTCTGTATTTTTATATATATATATATATATATATATATATATATATATATATATATATATATATATATATATATATATATATATATATATAGAATATAGAATTAAAACCTCAATAATATGATCTTGATAGTTATCTCTTTTTACTCTTAGGAGCAATTAAGATACCTCTTCTCATGCTACATTTAAAGGATCAGAAATACCTTGTAGAATGAATTTGATGTATGCCAATAAATAATTTTATTCTACCCTGCATTGCATACTTTTTAAGTAAATATCTTGGTGTAAAAAATTGTGGAATTATATTAATGATTTTTTTTTTCATAATAAAACAAACCCAGTTTGAAAGTTTACTGAAGGTATTTACAAATCACATAAGTTGCTAATTATGTACAACATTTTTTTTACAGAGGTTTTGTATAAATCAACAAATAAACAAAATTGTTTTCAGTTAATATTTTTGCAGGATAATAATAACTATATTCATTAATACATTTAAAAAATGGTCATTTATAATATTGTTTTCTCAATGGTTAGTTTAATTTAGTACCAAAAACCATAATTCAGACAACTTTCTATATTTAACAACAACAAGGGAGTGTTTTTTATTAAGCAGAAAACATAAAGCTGTGTGTGTATTATAGATTTTTCTTTATTGATCATAATCTTTTACCTCCTGAGCTTTTACCATAGTATCACTGACATATTTAAGAGTGAATTGCCTGGAGTAATTTTCAAAAATGTTTCGATCATTTTTATTTTTGCTGGACATAATAAAAGCTGATGCATTAAGAATCATGCTTCAGATGACACATAAATAATAAAAGAAAAGTATCTTCCAGGGATCAACCTGAACAGGAAGATCTTAAAATAAAATAAATCTATCATTTCATAATGATCTGCCAAAATAAGCTTCCAAAGTCTAGATTGTAACAACAATGACTGATTACCCTCATGGTATTTCTTCTTCTAGAATTCACTGCAATAATATCTTCAGTCTCCATAGTATACACATTTAAAATGAAGATGACACAACTTAACGTTTTTCTTTGAGTTTTATTGTTGTTGTCTCTGTTGAACAGGAAATTACTATAGGTATCAAGTGTTACTGTCAACTAAGGTATTTTTTTTTCTATAAATAATGTAAATAAATATAATTTATAGTCAAAATACATAAAAATAAGAATAACACAAATAAATGTTTCAATAAATGTAGAATACATATACTGTATTAATAAATACAAATTAAAATGATATAGACTCATTAAAGTTTTGTTTTTTTTTTGCTGGAAAAAAAAATGTTTAGTTTATATGCTTGTGAGGCATGCAACTGTCTACCAATAGAGCTGTGGGAATTTGAAATTAATGTAAACAGCTTTAATGTATCTATTTTTACTAAATACAACTTTTTTTTTACATTAATAATGTGTTATTTCATACTGATGAGGTTAATATAATTTTAAATGTTTGCTACAAACTGACGATTTGTGACACTAATCTCAAAGACAAAAAAGGCAGCAACATTGTATCCTTTAAAACAATAAATATAAATTCAAAGAGATTTGTTCTTGTCCCTCATCACATTCACTTTTTGCAAATCCCTCTTCTTTATAATCAGAGGGCTGCACTTATCTCAAAAAACTTAGGCCTAGATTTAGAGTTGGGTGGTAGCTGTCAAAACCAGCGTTAGAGGCTCCTAAAGCTGGTTTTTACCGCCCGCTGGTATTTGGAGTCAGTCAGGAAAGGGTCTAACGCTCACTTTCCAGCCGCGACTTTTCCATACCGCAGATCCCCTTACATCATTTGCGTATCCTATCTTTTCAATGGGATCTTTCTAATGCCGGTATTTAGAGTCGTGGCTGAAGTGAGCGTTAGAAATCTAACGACAAAACTCCAGCCGCAGAAAAAAGTCAGTAGTTAAGAGCTTTCTGGGCTAACGCCGGTTTATAAAACTCTTAACTACTGTGCTCTAAAGTACACTAACACCCATAAACTACCTATGTACCCCTATTAAAAAATTTTAACCCCTAATCTGCCGCTCCGTACACCGCCGCCAGCTACGTTATCCCTATGTACCCCGAATCTGCTGCCCCTAAAATCGCCGACCCCTATATTATATTTATTAACCCATAATCTGCCGCCCCCGCTATTGCTGACACCTGCATATTTTTTAACCCCTAATCTGCCGCTCCGTACACCGCCGCAACCTACATTATCCCTATGCACCCCTAATCTGCTGCCCCTAACACCGCCGACCCCTATATTATATTTATTAACTCCCTAATCTGCCGCACCCAACGTCGCCTCCACCTACCTACAATAATTAACCCCTAATCTGCCGACCGGATCTCACCGCTACTATAATAAATGTATTAACCCCTAAAGCTAAGTCTAACTCTAACCCTAACACCCCCCTAACTTAAATATAATTTAAATCTAACTAAATAAATTAACTATTATTAAATAAATTATTCCTATTTAAAGCTAAATACTTACCTGTAAAATAAACCCTAATATAGCTACAAAATAAATTATAATTATATTGTAGCTATTTTAGGATTAATATTTATTTTACAGGCAACTTTGTAATTATATTAACCAGGTACAATAGCTATTAAATAGTTAATAACTATTTAATAGTTACCTAGTTAAAATAATTACAAAATTACCAGTAAAATAAATCCTAACCTAAGTTACAATTAAACCTAACACTACACTATCAATAAATTAATTAAATACAATACCTACAAATAAATACAATTAAATAAACTAACTAAAGTACAAAAAATAAAAAAGAACTAAGTTACAAAAAATAAAAAAATATTTACAAACATTAGAAAAATATTACAACAATTTTAAACTAATTACACCTACTCTAAGCCCCCTAATAAAATAACAAAACCCCCAAAATAAAAATGCCCTACCCTATTCTAAATTAAAAAAGTTCAAAGCTCTTTTACCTTACCAGCCCTGAAAAGGGCCCTTTGCGGGGCATGCCCCAAAGAATTCAGCTCTTTTGCCTGTAAAAAAACACATACAATACCCCCCCGCCAACATTACAACCCACCACCCACATACCCCTAATCTAACCCAAACCCCCCTTAAATAAACCTAACACTAAGCCCCTGAAGATCTTCCTACCTTATCTTCACCACGCCAGGTTCACGATCGATCCAGAAGAGCTCCTCCAATGTCTTGATCCAAACCCAAGCGGGGGGCTGAAGATATCCATGATCCGACTGAAGTCTTCATCCAAGCGGGAGCTGAAGAGGTCCATGATCCGACTGAAGTCTTCTATCAAGCGGCATCTTCAATCTTCTTTCTTCCGGATCCATGTTCATCCCGCCGATGCGGAACATCCATCTTCACCGACGACTTCCCGACGAATGACGGTTCCTTTAAGGGATGTCATCCAAGATGGCGTCCCTCGAATTCCGACTGGCTGATAGGTTTCAGATAGGATGATAGGAACAGCCAATAGAATGTGAGCTCAATCTGATTGGCTGATCGGATCAGCCAATCGGATTGAACTTGATTCTGATTGGCTGATTCCATCAGCCAATCAGAATTTTCCTACCTTAATTCCGATTGGCTGATAGAATCCTATCAGCCAATCGGAATTCGAGGGACGCCATCTTGGATGACGTCCCTTAAAGGAACCGTCATTCGTCGGGAAGTCATCGGTGAAGATGAATGTTCCGCATCGGCGGGATGAACATGGATCCGGAAGAAAGAAGATTGAAGATGCCGCATGATAGAAGACTTCAGTCGGATAATGGACATCTTCAGAACCCCGCTTGGGCTTGGATCAAGACATCGGAGGAGCTCTTCTGGATTGATCGGTGAACCCGGCGTGGTGAAGATAAGGTAGGAAGATCTTCAGGGGCTTAGTGTTAGGTTTATTTAAGGGGGTTTTGGGTTAGATTAGGGGTATGTGGGTGGTGGGTTGTAATGTTGGGGGGGGTATTGTATGTGTTTTTTTTTAAGGCAAAAGAGCTGAATTCTTTGGGTCATGCCCCGCAAAGGGCCCTTTTTCAGGGCTGGTAAGGTAAAAGAGCTTTGAACTTTTTTAATTTAGAATAGGGTAGGGCATTTTTTTATTTTGGGGGCTTTGTTATTTTATTAGGGGGCTTAGAGTAGGTGTAATTAGTTTAAAATTGTTGTAATATTTTTCTAATGTTTGTAAATATTTTTTTATTTTTTGTAACTTAGTTCTTTTTTATTTTTTGTACTTTAGTTAGTTTATTTAATTGTATTTATTTGTAGGTATTGTATTTAATTAATGTATTGATAGTGTAGTGTTAGGTTTAATTGTAGATAAGTGTAGGTATTTTATTTAATTTATTTATTGATAGTTAGGGTTTAATTGTAACTTAGGTTAGGATTTATTTTACAGGTAATTTTGTAATTATTTTAACTAGGTAACTATTAAATAGTTATTAACTATTTAATAGCTATTGTACCTGGTTAAAATAATTACAAAGTTGCCTGTAAAATAAATATTAATCCTAAAATAGCTACAATATAATTATAATTTATATTGTAGCTATATTAGGGTTTATTTTACAGGTAAGTATTTAGCTTTAAATTGGATTAATTTATTTAAAAAGAGTTAATTTATTTTGTTATATTAAAATTATATTTACCTTAGGGGTGTTAGTGTTAGGGTTAGACTTAGCTTTAGGGGTTAATACATTTATTATAGTAGGGGTGAGCTCCGGTCGGCAGATTAGGGGTTAATTATTGTAGGTAGGTGGAGGCGACGTTGGGGGCAGCAGATTAGGGGTTAATAAATATAATATAGGGGTTGGCGGTGTTAGGGGCAGCAGATTAGGGGTACATAGGTATAATGTAGGTTGCGGCGGTGTACGGAGCGGCAGATTAGGGGTTAATAATAATATGCAGGGGTCAGCGGTAGCGGGGGCGGCAGAATAGGGGTTAATAAGTGTAAGGTTAGTGGTGTTTAGACTCGGGGTACATGCTAGGGTGTTAGGTGCAGACTTAGGAAGTGTTTCCCCATAGGAAACAATGTAGCTGTGTTAGGAGCTGAACACTGTTTTTTTTCAGCTCAAACAGCCCCATTGTTTCCTATGGGGGAATCATGCACAAGCACGTTTTTGAAGCTGGCCGCGTCCTTAAGCAATGCTGGTGTTGAGAGTTGCAGTGGCAGTAAATATGCTCTACGCTCCCTTTTTGGAGTCTAACGCAGCCCTTCTGTGAACTCTAAATACCAGCGGTATTTAAAAGGTGCGGGAGAAGGAGTTCCGGAGGAGGAGTCCAGGTGTGTGGTCACGTGCTGCACCTGCTCTGCTCTACCTTCCTTCAAGCCGTTGGCGAGATACTCACGCCCAAACCCTGAGACCAGGGGTGGCTTGGATAGCCTAATTCTTCCGCTACCGGTACTCCCACAGTGCTAGAACAACGCACTTGGGTTGCACGCTGCTGTCTTGGAAAGAACTTTCCTTTACTTGAAGTGACCATTTAATTGTTTGCTACATCAACTTAACCCTCTATTGAGTGAGTAGAGGGGATAGAGGCGAAGAATCTGTATGCTGAGTGTGTTGGTCATATTGCACACCTTCCTCCCACAGCTATCCTCGACGGGAGGTGTTGGTTCTGCCTCAAACAGCTTTCCCTAGCTATCCTGTTCGAGTCAGCGGAGGAGCTCTGCTTGATGAAGCGCTGACCCAAAATTAACAAGCTGCCTTGTTTCTAGAGGGACCCTCTACCTGTGATTTACCTTGGGTCTTAACCCGATGATACCTGGCTGTTTTGCTGTGTCTGTCAAGTCGAGATGAGAGACGCGGTCCTCCGCTGCAGCGCCGACTTCATGTAGTCCTTGGCATCTCCAGATAAAGGGTCGAGGAAATCTTTCACTGGGATCCTCAGCTGTATCGCCCTGTACCTGCTACCCCCTCCCACCGGTGCTGCGTGAGGGGCAGGATCTGTGTGAGCTCGCGGGGCTGTATCGGCAGTTCCGGTGTGGTCTTATCCCTTTGCAGTGCACACGGAGCCGCTGTATTGAAATTCAAGTGGTAACGGGCGCTTGGCTGGTTTGCTTGAACCCCCCCTCCCACCGATGCTGCGAGAGGGGGGTTGATATGGAGAGAGGTTTTCCAGTCTACACCTGGTGTCGAATTCCATAAGAGCTGGTAACGTACTTAGGCTTTAACTGGTGTCCCTCTTACTGACTCAAATTGATTTCACTGTCTGTCTGCTCCTGCAGCAACAAAATTCTCGACTTTTTTGAATTGATTTTGGCAGAGCTGGACTCTCCCTGCTTCACCCTGTTAGCTAAATTGCTTAATTAATCATGCTCTAAGCTCCTCCATAACGGGTGTATTGGAAGGGAATAAGAAGAGCTGAAGAATATGAAAATTGGATGAGAAACACATAGTTGAAAAATCACACTGTTATTAATCTCTATGTCCAGTTTTGCATTTGTGATTCTCTTTTGGTAAACTTGCTTTATCGATCTATAGGTTACAGGAGCCCTAGCTTGATGGACACAGTAACTGGTGCTGTTTAGGATAAGAAGGGATCATAAATGCATGGTTGAAAACTGCCTTTTTTTCAGAAAGTTAGTATTACTGGGCGTTGTAGGTAGCTGTATTTTTACTTGCTATCTTCCTGAGGATTACTTTAATTGCTCAAACCCTATAAGCAGGTCACAGGGAATCTAGATTGTGAGACATACTTCCCATGTTGGTCAAGTTTAGCATTATTCTGCTTTATATATTTAAAGTATAATCCAACATAGGAGAAAGGGTTAGGTTATACAAAATAATTAATTGGCTCCTCAATTCTGGCAATTCCTCCTTCCTGAGTCTACTCTTAAAGGGTTCTAAAAAAAAAAATGAAAAAAAAAAATATCTATGATAAAGTCGTATTTGTGTGGTTATGGTACTTATCTAAAAATCTTTATGCTCACCACACTCTTTAAATTCACTTACTTTTGGTGGCATCTGATTCATTCTGATTAAGTCTATTTTACATGAATGTTCACCTTAAATTTTTGAGTTTTTTTTTTTTTTTTTTCCTTCTCCACTTTAACATTAACTTGTTTATTTAGTTTAAAATATAAGAAATACTATTTAAAGTGCTGAGTTTAAATTAAGGGCTGTTTATATAAAGTTGTATCTGAGCCACATTATATCGCATTAAGGGCTGAAAACTCCCCAAATCTTTTCTATAAAGTAACAAGGAGAAGGGGGCTGGAGTATAAAATTAATGATTTTTGCACTGCCATTCTAATTTCATTTAAATACCTCTGAAACGATGGTCTTCTCTAAAACTAATTGAAAATGGCGGATGGTGTTCTTATTATGACTGTACTGGCTTACTAACCTTTGTCCTAAGTCAAGGGGCAAACCTTGGCACATAGGGTGTAGTCTGCCTACCTCAGTAGTATATATACTGCCATCATACTAAAATATTAACAAAACTAGAACTAGTTAATATAGCAATATAGTTGATTTGGCTCTAAAGCATACTTATTAAAAAGTATCTTTTGAGATTAATTTCATACCTTTATTAGAGGGTACAAGAAAATAGGGAGAAGGTCTATTTTTGCCTAAGATGTCACACTCAAATGTAAAGTTTTTTTTTTACATTTACACTTATTGGGGTGACACTAAGGAATATTATTGTATAATAAAAGACATGTGCTAATACCTCTTTAGCTTAAATTTAACCCCATTGATTAACCTAAGCAGTGGGAGAGGTATTTAATTAAATCAAATCCCGGACATACATAAGTTAGCCTAATTAGAGGAAACATTAGACAAGTCTAGCTCTACGGTTGCTCTTCCCCCGGTAAGGAGCTGGGTATCTCAGTTGCTGTAATAACGTGCTGTAAAACAGAAAATTCACTATTTGAGAGTCCAATTGCCAGGACGTCAGTGAAAGGTGTACTTACAGATTGGTGCTATCAAAAAGGATAGGTTGGCGATAAGCTGCCTCTTGATAAATAAATAATAAGCCCTATAGAAGGGAGACTAGTACTATAGTTTTGGGTTCTAAACATTTAAAGAATATAAGCCCTAACGACTTATACTCTAGAAAGCAGTGGGATCTTCCACAAGAGAGATTGTTGCCTGTCTTAATAAGAGCTTCTACTGTCCTCCGGCTGTAGCAAGGGGGTAAGAGGAGGGGAGGAGGAGAAAAGAAGGAAAAGAAAAACACTCCATTGGTATCTTCACTACCTACACAACTCACAACACAATTCACAATTTATTAAATCAGTTTCCATGCCCATAGGCACAACCACCATTTATCACAGAGATTAAATTCCTTATACTGTCACATCACTTCACATCTATAAACTCACTTGAACCATCTTTTATAACACCCACACACCCCCGTCTTTCCCTTTTTTTTTTTTCTCTCTTATTTTTTCACCAATACACCCATTTTTTCACAAATCACTATTTATACACATGGATAAATACCTTCACAATCATCCAAAAAATTCTCCCCCAGCCATGGCAGGAAGACAGAGAGATAAAAGAAACAAAGCGATTAATGAAACTTTAACAGAAATACATACACCTCTTACAGACTCATCTTCAGGTGAGTCATTAGATATTCAAACTATAGTTACTAAGATCTCTGACACCCTAGCTCCAAAATTTGAGGCTCTTAAAATAGAGATTAAGCAAGACATAGCATCTTTGACAAATGAGGTAAAACAATTCTCTCAGAGACTCTCTGAAGTGGAGCAAAGGATCTCAGATCTAGAGGATACTAATATGACCTATAAAAATAACCTTGATGTCTTAAATATAACAGTCTCCAAAATGCAGAGTAAAATAGAAGATCTAGAGAACAGATCTCGAAGGAACAATCTGAGAATTATTGGAGTTCCAGAGGAAAAACAATACGAGAATCTAGACAAATTTCTTACAGAGACACTACCCAGACTACTTCAAATGCCAGATTCCCACCCTAAGATAGTAATTGAAAGGGCCCATAGGATAGGCCCACCCACATTAAACAAAGACAATCCGAGACCAAGACCCATAATTGCTAAGGTTCTGAACTTCCAGCATAAGGTGGCAATACTCCAAGCTTTCTGCAAGCATCAACCTATCTTTTTAGGCGAAGCAAAAATTCTCATTTTTCAGGACTACTCAGCAGAAGTAGCATCGAGAAGAAGGGAGATTGCCCCGATATGCTCGAGGTTCATAAACCAAGGCATACGAGCAACCTTACTCTACCCAGCAAAACTAAAAATACAGAGGGAGGGAAGCACATTTTATTATGATTCAGCGCAGGATGCAGCTAAATTTTTTGAGGAGATATTCCCCTCGGGAAAAGGCTAAAAATAATTATAATAACTCAGTATAAGCTGACATTTTATGTATCGTACATTGATTAGAATCTTAGAAAATATAGAGAAGGAGGGAAGTTGGGGCAAACTTCCTCCAGCAGCATGGTTGGAATGGGATAATGCTGTATGTATAAGTGTAAATTGTGTTTGTTTGGGTTTTTTTTTTTGTGTCTTGTTTCTCTTCTCTCCATACTTCAATTTCCTTAGGTTTAGATGGCTAATGATAACAAATTTAAATTAATTTCCTGGAACCTAGGAGACTTTACCTCACCTACTAAACGAAAAGCAATATTATCTCTTTTGAGAAAAGTAGAAGAGGTGCTTAAATTAAAGACCCCCCGGGTTAAAGAGGTTTTTTATCTGCTTCCTCACCCATGTGACTATGGATAATAAATTCAAATTAATTTCATGGAACATAGGAGGCCTTACCTCGCCTATTAAACAAAAGGCAATATTAACCTTCTTGAGGAAGAATTCTGCTGATTTGGCCTTCCTTCAAGAGACCCATTTAAAAAGCGGAAGAAGTGCTTAAATTGAAAGCCTCTTGGGTTAAAGAGGTTTTGTTTTCTGCCTCTTCCAATAGAAAGGGCGGGGTGGCTATCCTCCTGGGAAAAAAACTTTGTTATGAGATTATACAGGTGGATACAGACCAAGAAGGAAGGTACATCATTGTAAAGATGAAAATTAACAAAATTCTTTATACATTCTGCAATGTTTATGCCCCAAACGTTTTCAATTCGTCCTTCTGGGACACTCTCCAAAACAGGCTTCTGTTATGTGCAGCAGGTTACCTAGTTATGGGCGGCGATTTTAATATGGCCCCAAAATATCCTTTAGATAGATTCAGGCAAAGCGCCGGCTCCCACATTATAAAAACTAAAAGAGATAATCTCTATATAAAATAAAATATCACATAATTTGAAGGTCACTGACATCTGGAGATTGAAAAATCCGGAGGCCAGAGACTTTACCTGTCACTCAAGGGCTCAAAAATCATTATCACGCATAGATTTGTTCCTGCTAGATGACAGGCTTGCTAATTCTAATATAACTGCAGATATATTTCCCATCACTATTTCGGACCATGCGCCCATCTCTTTATACTTTCGGCCAAGCCCTACCCCTGCAAGGAATACGGGCTTTCAGTTTCCTCGGTATTTAGCTACAGATAACAAGTTTAAAAATTGGCTTATAGCTAAATATCGTGAATTTACACTATTTAATCATGAGCATGCTACTAAACCCGCCATCTTTTGGGAGACAGCTAAGGCAGTCTTGCGAGGCGAGATCTTAGCATATTCCATAGCAAATACAAAAAAAAACTCAAGGCAAGCGAAATAAAAGTATTGAAATCAGTCATAAATACTTATAACCAGTACATTCTACTGAAATCATCTGAGAACTGGATGAAGTACACAAATGCCTTACGAGAAAGAGATTCTCTCCTTCTCTACCAATCATCTCAGAAAGACCTAAGGATGCAGGCAAAATTGTATCGTTTTGGGAGCAAAACTGGGAAGATTCTTGCGAACCTGGTTAGGCATGATAGGGCCTCTTCACTAATCAGCTCACTTTGTCATGAAGGCAAGACCTATAAGACAACTGAAGAGATTCTTGCTATTTTTACTGAATATTTTAAATCCATATATGCACATAAGACTTCTGACTTTAAGCAAAGGGAGGAATTTTGGGAGAAGATTCAATACCCAAGGCTAACTTCCCAAATGCTGGACCAGATCTGTGCCCCAATAACAGAGACTGAAGTTCTTGCCTCAATAAAGAAGCTTTCCTTTAATAAAGCTCCGGGACCAGACGCCCTTCCAAATGAGTTCTACAAGATTTTAATGCCCGAAATAATACCTCATCTAACTTCACTATTTAATGATCTCTACATTAAAGGCAACACCCCCTCCCCTGACTTTGTGGCTTCATTCACTTCCCTTATTCTTAAACAAGGCAAAGATCCAGCTGAAAAAGAGTCCTATAGACCAATCACGCTTCTCAACACCGATTACAAACTTTTGTCATCAATACTTGCACATAGGCTTCAATCTCACCTGCCTAATATTATACATGAGGACCAAGCTGGTTTTTTAAAGAAACGCAATTCCTCAGCTAAAATAAGGGAGGTGTTCCTTGTTGTAGATTATTTTAAAACAGGCGAGGGGCGGCGAGAGGGGTTTAGAGAGGGCACCCCTGACCTGGCAATTATATCAATAGATGCAGGTAAAGCATTTGACTCAGTTCACCATGATCATATAGCCTTTACTCTACAACAAGTTGGTTTGACGGGTCACTTTTTGACTTTTTTTAATAATCTATATAAAAACGCTTATACGGAAATAATAGTGAATGGGTCTCCCACGCAGGCCATAAAACTAGAAAAGGGCACGAGGCAGGGGTGCCCTCTCTCGCCGCTTTTGTTTGACCTAGCCATTGAACCTCTTGCCAATCAAATCCGCCAGCAGATTGAAGGGATCAAGATTAAAAGAAAAACCTTGCAAACTGCACTCTATGCTGATGATGTGTTAATATATATGTCAAATACACAAAGTAATATTCCTAAACTTCTCTTGATAATTGAAAAATTCGGATCTTTCTCAGGCTACTCCGTTAATTCAGCAAAATCAGAATTGCTCTGGATTAAACAACCACAAAATCCACCTATATCCATCCCTTTCAAAATTGTTCAGGACTCTTTCAAATATTTGGGTATCTGGATCTCGGCTAATCCGGACAACTGGTACTCATTAAACATACTCCCGGTGCTGGCCAGTGTTAAAGAAGTGCTAAAAAATTGGCAGAATCTTCCATTGTCATTGTCAGGTCGCATAGCTTTGTACAAAATGTCCCTTCTCCCTAAGATTCTCTATGTTCTCCAGAACACTCCCTTACTTCTTAAAGCAAAATATATCACTGCATTTAATACTGCTTTACGACTATTTATCTGGCAGAAGAGAAAACCAAGAATTTCATTATCTAGACTAACTTTATCGAGAGACCAGGGAGGACTGTCTCTCCCTGATCTTCGTCTTTATAATCATGTATTCCTGGCACGAATTGCGGCAGACTGGTTTACTAATAGTAATTATATCACTAATGGGGATTTAGAGAGTAATATGACTCATCCCTACTCATTGGTAGCATTGACTCATTGCAATAGCAGCATAACCCCTATTGGAATAAAAAAGATGATCTCCATCTACAACCCAATCTCCACTTGGAGAAGGATAGGTCTGGCTCTTCATATAAAAACTGAAGCTTCAAAATATCTCCCCATATTAAATAACCCTCAGTTTGTAGCAGGCGTACAGTCAACTGTATTCTCAAAATGGGCACTACTTGGACTGGTAAGACTGGAACAAGTATTGGATCTGGAGAGGAAATGTGTCAAGTCCTTTGACTCTCTCAAACAGGAATTCGTTATTCCTAATAAAGACTTCTTTGCATACCTGCAAGTGAGACATTTTGCTCTTAAACAGGTCACTGACCATGGTTGGGAATGGTCTATGGGAGATTTAGAAAAATGGATGATATTATTCAAAAACGGGCTTACATCAATATCATACATCTATCAAACATTATTAGCTCTCAAAGGCCCTGATGTTTTGGAGAAACTCCATCTTAAATGGTCCTCCCTGCTCCAGCAGAACTCTCTTGATCCAGCTCTCCTCATCTTTTCGATTCAAGAAAAGAAGACTTATTTCACCCCTAAGAAAGGCTTCAAATGTAGAAGTCTGGGGTTTAACAAATGCCCTAAATGCTCATTTCCTTCTGCTGACCTGCTGCACATGATCTGGGACTGTCCAAAAATTCATAGTTTCTGGTTAAAGGTTAAATTTTGGCTCATTAATATAGTCAAGGTACCTTCCTTCACATTCTCCCCCAGGAGGATAGTCTTCCTTTCTGATAATCCTACTCCACCGTATCAGACTAGTAAAATTATAAGTATGGCTACCCTCGCGGTGAGATATTTGATTTTAAAGAAATGGAAGCTAAAAGCCATCCCGAGCTTAACTGAAGTAAAAAATTACTTAAAAAAGCAATGTATAATTGAACAATTGGATACTAACTTGCAAAAAGATCAAGACATAAAGAACTTTTTTTCCAAATGGTCACAATTTATTAAAGCGCTCCCCCCCAGCGAGATTGAATATATTATCTACCCATTTAAAGATAGTGAATTAGTAATATTAGGAATTTGGTAAAGTTCAAGCATCTAGCTCTCCGCCGAAAGCTAACCTAGCCCACCCCCCCCTTTTTTTCTTCCCCCCCCTTTTTTTCTTCTCTTTTTTTTTTTTTGCTGTTTTTTTGCTTTTGTTTCTGTCTGTGTTTTAGTCTCAGGTCTGGAGGATCTTTCTGTCCTCTGCTGGTAGCTGTGACTTATTTCATCTAATTTTGTAATTTAACGGCACCACAGCTGTTGGTCTAAAAATTAGAAAAACTTTTTTTTGTTGGTTTCATTAAGGGGTTATCCAGTTGAGACTAGGTTGCATTTCTAGGGTATTAGGTTTTGCTGGGCCAGAACCAGAGTCAGATCTATTTTTGTTTAAAAAAAATTATTTTCGTTTTTATGACAGGCCACTTTGTTGTATGCATATATCTATAACGAGATCTGGAATAATGCCTTATATTTTGTCTTTTGGTTGTTTTTTCACTTGTTTGATCCGAAAGAAAGAAAAGAATAAGGAATAATCTTTTTATTTCTTGATGTGGCTATGTATACTCCCCTAACTTGTAACCACTGCCATTAACTTTATCCTCTTTTTCTTTCTGTATCCCTTGATGGTTTACCAATAAAAATTATAACAATAAAAAAATTGTGTGCTCTTTCTGAGTCGTGGGGGGGGGGGGGGATTTGGGTTTCATGTCCCTTTAAAGGGAGGTGGAGCCCATTTTTTTTCTTTCGTGATTCGCATAGAGAATACAATTTAAAAAAAAAAAAAAAAAAAAAAAAAAGGTGCAGGAGAAAAAAAGCCAGCGTTAGATACGCGGGTCGTTACCGACAAAACTCTAAATCTAGCCGTTACTTTTCAGTGCATAGAACAAAATTCACTGTGAAGGATACTAGTTTCACAAAAATGTCATAAAAATGTTGCAGAATAAAAAATAACAAAATGACAATAATACAGTCCACTCTAGCATAAGATACTTCATAGGGGAAATGAAGTGTTGTTTCATTGCAATATTTCATATATTGGACAGTTAATGCAACCATAATGTTATTGCCAGGAATGCTCACTAATGAATCTGTAGAATAAATAAGTGAAACAATGCTCGATGAATTTAAAATATGACCCCTCCACAAACTCAAGACAATTTATGCAAATAGGCCATTACGTAGCATTACAAAGGGGAAGGCCATATTTACACATATATATAATTATAACATGCAACCTGACAAGTTCTTGGAGAAATAGCTTTTTCCCCCTGGTATGTATTCCATTTAAAAAGAAGACGCAAAAAGGGGTGATCATTTTTAACAAATAGTTCGTTTTGGGTTGGGTTTTTTTTTTTTTGTAGTTTTCAAAGCAAAGTCCCATATAGTAGGATATATATCGGACTTGCAAACATATCAACAATTAAAATACAAATTGAGAAATTACTTCCCTCTAATTTGCCACATTTATTTATTCTCTCTCTCATTTGTTAAAGGGACAGTCTACACCAGAATTTTTATTGTTTTAAAAGATAGATAATCCCTTTATTACCCATTCCCAAGTTTTGCTTAACCAACACAGTTATATTAATATACTTTTAACCTCTGTGATTATCTTGTATCTAAGCCTCTGCAAACTGCCCATTTATTTCAGTTCTTTTGACAGACTTGCAGTTTAGCCAATCAGTGCCTGCTCCCAGATAACTTCACGTGCACAAGCACAGTGTTATCTATATGAAATACATGAACTAACACCCTCTAGTGGTGAAAAACTGTTAAAATGCATACTGAAAAGAGGTGGCCTTCAAGGTCTAAGAAATTAGCATATGAACCTCCTATGTTAAGTTTTCAACTAAGAATACTAAGAGAACAAAGCAAAATTGGTGATAAAAATAAATTGGAAAATTGTTTAATATGACATGCTCTATCTGAATCATGAACGTTTTTTTGGCCTAGACTGTCCCTTTAATGAAACAGGGATATTGTTTTTGTTTTCTCAAAGCGAATATCCAAATACCCAAATAATTGCACCGAAAAATTTAGAGAAAAAATTGATCAGTATTCATTTGTTCCCTTTAAATAGTTAAAATACTTACCTTTAGTGTGCTGTTGAGCTGTGCTAACCCATTCCTCTTCTTCACAGGGCTCCTGCCAAGCTAATAGGAAGCTTAGTGCTGCAGCTACCAAGGCCTGCACTAAAGGAGAAGACTCTTTAGTGCTGGCCCTGAGAGTTGCTGCACTAAGCTTCCTATTAGCATGGCCAGGTTAGCACAGCTCTCCAGCAAGCTAAAGGTAAGTATAAAACTACAGCTGAAACTTTTCTCCTATAGCTTTGGAACATTTTTATTCATTTAATAAAAACTAATGTTAATGTTAAATGAATATTCAGTATTTGTTCAGTTAGAAAGAAAGGAATAAAGTGTAGAATGGGCAACAAATATTTGGGGAATTAATTTCAATGAATATTCGTTCCAAAAAATTCAGCTGAACCAAATTTTTTGCCCGTGCACACCTCTATTTCTTACATATACTGAATAGCATTAAGAATATTTAAAGAGCAAATATTACTTTATGAGCTATAATGATAACATCCCTAGATGAAGGAGTTATGTTTATCTTTAATTGCTGTTATATGCACAGATCTCCCAGCTGTCATGAATTCTGAGATCTATCTTGTTGTCCCTCTGAGACAGCCATATGTCCCTATTTGCTGAATTTCCCTTAGACTTGCACATAGACCAGTCAGATATGCCCATAAACTGCCCAGACACACCCACTGACCATCCAGACATGTCCATACTCCTGCCCACTATCCACTTGTGACCCCACCCCCTGCCACCATGCCACCATACCATTGGAAAGGTTAGGCGATTACCTTTCCAATGGTGGGTCTTGGGGGTAGCTGCTTAGATGCTTGAGATACAGGCTTCTAAGCAGCATGTCCCCTTTCCCTATATTGTCCATTGTCTTTTTTACATAAAGTTGCACGGTGACGTCATCACGTCATTACGCGTGATGTCACCATGCAAAACGGGAAGCCCCGGCGATGCCTGTCACTCTACAGGCATAATCGCCGGGGTAGGAGCGGGTGGGAGCCCCCAGATCTCCCTCAAGGTGGGAGAGTGCTAGCGACGGCTCTGAGCCGTCGTTAGCACCTGAGTGAGAAACTCTGCGATGGCTCAGAGCCGTCGTTAGCACTCAAGGGGTTAATGTCCAGATCAAAAGACTTCTCAGCATTACTGTAGCATCTCATACAGAGTAGCAGCTGGACACACCAACCACTTTATCAGTTTATTGTACAAAACAAAGCCACCCATGCAATAAAAGCTAAACATGAAATAAAGGTTTATTATTGAGAATCAAAGAACATCTGAAAATACTAGGAATTTTCTTTATTGAATAATACTGTAAGATGGTTTACACAACAAGTAATATAGAGACTGTAAATATTTAACAAAATATGGCAAATAAATAGATACAGATATGTAATATAAGTATAAGTACCCTCTTTTAGACACAACAATGAAAAAAAATCAAATTTCTTTAACCTTTTGGCTGCTAAGCCATTTCCCACCTGGGGGCTAATATTTTATTTATTTATTTTTTTTTTTGAAATTTTTGAAAAGATTTTTTTTAACTTTTTTAATTTTTTTAAAGACCCACAAGACTTACACTGTTTTAAAGGTTAAGCGATTACATTTCCAACAATGGGTCTTGGGGGTCTGTAGCTTCTTACATGCCTGAGATACAGGCTTCTAAGCAGCATGACCCCTCCTCCTATACCTTATATTGTTAAGTATAGATAAAGTTGCGCGGTGACGTCATCACGTAATTGCGCGTGACGTCACCGCGCATTACGTGAAGCCCCGGCGATGCCTGTCACTCTACAGGCAAGATCGCCGGGGTAGGAGCAGTAAGGATCTCCCTCAAGGTGGGAGAGTGCTCATGACGGCTCTGAGCCGTCATTAGCACCAGAGTGACAAACTCTGTGATGGCTCAGAGCCGTCATTAGCACTCAAAGGGTTAATAATACTATTATATTAAAGGGAAAGTAAAGTCAAAAATAAACTTTCATGATTCAGATAGAGCATGACATTTTAACCAACATTTAATTTTACGTCTATAATATAATTTACTTTGTTCTCTTTGATATCCTTTGCTGAAAAGCATACCTAGATAGGCTCAGGAGCAACAATTCACTACTGGCAGCTAGATGCTGATTGGTGGCGGCACATATATGTCCCTTGTCATTGTCTTCACCTAGCACCACTTCTGGTCTTTTAAACAAATAATATAAAGTGAACAAAGCAAATTTGATAATAGAAGTAAATTAAAAAATTGTTTAAAATGAAATACTCTATCTGGACTATAAAAGAAGAATTTGGGGTTTCATGTCACTTTAATGTTCCACATTAAACAAAAAAAACACATCTCAGAAATTTAGGAACATAAATTATACAAAACTATTCAATAGCCTTGTGTTTTTTCTGCCTAAGGGCTAGATTACGAGTACCTACCTGACCAGTTTGGTGAGAGTGCTTATTATCATTTCTAAATATATAAAAGCATATTGCGTTATCTTATAACCAGGGGTATCACTTGACACTTAGCAGTATTCTACACCTTCACCTGGAACTGAATGGGTTACTTGGCGAGATCTCGGGAAACAGCATTTAGACAGGCAGTAAGTAAAGTCTAATCACTGTTCTGTTTATTATAAGGTATCACAGACTTTTATAGACAATGGTTACAGTATATGGGGTTAAACAACGAGGTAATCATAATCACATCATTTCACACAGTATGCTTAGAACAAAGAACTTCATTAAAAATAAGAAATAAAAAGGAGTTGTGCTGAGAAACAAACAGATTTAGATAACGGTGTATCTGGGCGCATCGTCAGAACATAGCAAGGCCGTCGGACAAATTATTAAGGTATAGGGGCCAATTTTTTTAATGTGCGAGCGGACATGATACGATTTAGCATACCATGTTGGGCGCACATTGATAAATGCAGACAGCATACTCTGTCGGCATTTATCATTGCACAAGCAGTTCTCGTGAACTGCTTGTGCAATGCCGCCCCTTGCAGATTTGGGGCCAATCGGCTGCTAGCAGGGGCTGTCAATCAGCCCAATCATATAGGATCAGGCGGACTGATGTCTGCAGCCTCAGAGCAGGCAGACAAGTTATGGAGCAGCTGTCTTTAGACCGCTGCTTCATAACTTCTGTTTCCAGCAAGCCTGAAGGCTCACACGGAAATGGGCATCAAGATCCAAAAGTGTTCAGCTTCATATTTTTCTCACAGCATAATAACTACCTTATAATGAAATATAATGAACTCATCTTAAAATGGTATGCTTACACAAAATGGATTACTAGAGACAAAATGGCATCATTATGGTTATATATTCTTACATTCCACTCTTTTATTCTAACAGAATAAGATACTATGAAAATTAAACAACTATATAAAAGGCACATAAATTAGTAAATCTATTAACAACAATGTAAGCCTAATACTACAGTATAACATGAATCTATGTGAGAATACAGTAGATAAATTAATTCACATTTTCTGCTATAATAGTTAACTCTGAATAGGCCAATAGGGCACAATATGTCACTGCACATGAGTATGGTCTCTCCAATACTCTGTTTACCTCCCAGCATCCCCAAACTACTGGTCTATCTGCATGAAGAACCAACCAGCCCCCTATCTACCCCCAAATAACACTGCATCTTTATTTCTCAACCTGCACAGCTAGCATCCCCAAATAGCATCAACATTTCCCTGCTCCATACACTCTCCACATGAAGCATAACATGGGAACAGCACAAGTATCTCCGGGTGGCTTCTGATCACTTTAAGAACAGTATTTGTCCTCTTAGAGCTCCACCTCCCTCAGACACTCTGCTTCAATACCATAGTCCATTTGCAGTAGGGGTGCTTTGCATATGAGAAAGAGTCTATCTGCAGATGCATGCTGGAATTACGATGGTTTGTTCATGGTGTAGACAAGGGAAACAGGTGGATCCTCATAGCAACAGACACTTGAGTGAGAAGGAGTCTAAGAAGGAAACAAAACAGCAGAAGATGAGCATGCACCCTGAGACAATCACAATTATGCCCAACAAAAAGTTTTTCAATTTTTTGCAAGCATCACAATTTTCTTTAATAGCTTAACTTACCCTATGTCATTTAAAATGACGATTATCCTAACATTTGTGATGGTATAATCTAGATTTTATTAAAGAGACAGAGACAAGTATTTTGCAATAACTTTCCATTTACTGAACAGACAGCAATTAAAAGCATTGAAACATTTGAATAAATAATACAGAAAAATTCAACCAATGATATCACAGTAACAGGTTATGTAACCAGATAACAGCCAATAATATCACAACCAAAGGTATAAGAGGTAACAGTCCAAACAGCTAATCCTCTTTGAACTTTGCTGCAAATAACAAAAAGAAAATAGGAACAAAAAAGAAACAAAACTCAGATACACAGGCAAATGCACAAAACAGAATAGTGATGAAAACAGAAAACTTGATTGACAGAAGTTGATTCCACATCTGATAAGAAACTTCTTGAAGATATCTTGAATCTCTTCGTAATGTAGAAGAATTCTGAGAAATTGAATCAGACACCCAAGTTTGATTATTGTTGGAATCCGGGATTTGCAGAATTCTGGGCTGAAAAAGATAAAATGTAAATAATAATAACATAATATAAAATACACCCATAAGTAATTGGGAGGGAAAAACATGTATTAATATAATTAAATATATATATGAAAAAAGGGAGGGAAAATACTCGTCTCTGTCACTTTAATAAAATCTAGATTATACTGTCACAAATGTTAGGATAATCGTCATTTTATTACAAGGACAGAGACTCCTATTTTGCAAGTTTAAAGCAAAAGAATTAAGATAAAAGGCTATGTTGAATTGAAGAAATTGGTTTAAAATAAAACTGAGGGAATACCGAATCCGAGGACCAATCTGCTGCATTAAGGATTTCTTGTAGTGAAGCAGATTTGATAAAAGCCTTAGAAGCAGAAGCTCCTCTAACCGAATGAGCTGAAAATTTGTCTTCTATTCCTGCTAAAGACATGATCCACTTAACCCACCTACTTATGGTGGTAGTAGAAACTGATAAATGAGGAGAAACAAAAGAAATAAGTAGTTGATAAGAGGAGGAAGATAACCTGAATGGTAAGGTTCTGGATTCATACTCCTTTAGGCAAGAAACCACACATAATTTAGGGTAGTCAAAAAAGTAAGGATAAAAGATAGAAGAGGATAAAGATTTTGTTCTTCTAGACAAAGAAAAAAACAACACCTTGAGGAGTAAACATCTTAGAATTATAATCTATAGCTCTAACATCAGATACTCTTTTACATGAGAGTAAACTTTATAAAGAAGCTAATTTACAAGTTAATTGCTTGAGAGAAAGATCTTTATTGAAAGGCCAATCATTAAAAAGATTAATTAATAAATCCACATCCCAAAAATAAGAATGTTTAGGAACCGGAGGCTTCTTGACTCTTACAGCCTTAAGAAGTTTTTTGACTGAAGACAATTGTCCAATAGGAATATTAGATACAGTACAATGTCCAGCTGATATTGCAGATCGAGCAATATTAATAGACCTATATGCAAGACCTGCTTTAAAAAGAGAAGTTAAATAATTAATGACTTCATTTACAGGAGCTTAAAAGGGATCCAAATTTCTTCTACTGCACCAATCAGACCATCTGATCCATGCATATCTGTATAGTTTCTTAGTACCTGGTGCCCAGGAATCTCTGAGTAGAGATTTAGCTTCTTCCGAAAGTCCTTCGAATGACCAGGAACCCCTGAAATCATCCAAGCAATCAGTTGAAGGGATCCTTGAACAACTAGGTTGTGAGGTTGTCCTGTCAGATCTAATAAAAGATCTTGTTGTAGAGGAAGAAGGAGAGGAGGAAGATATGACATCTCTAGAAGAGCCGGAAACCAGGATTGGGCCGACCACCAAGGAGTTATGAGGAGAATTGAAATAAGATTTCTCCTGACATAAGATATTGTCCGAGGAATCATTGAAAAGGGAGGAAACGCATAAGCTCCCTTTTCTGGCCAAGTCTGAAGAAAAGCATCCGTCGCTAGAGGAAAAGGATCTGGTCTCCAACTATAATATGGAGTCAGTTGATGATTCAATCGAGAAGCAAAGAGATCTATTGAGAAAGGACCTCTGCGATAGAACAGAATTTGAAAAATGTTGGAATTCAGTTTCCAATCGCTGGAGTCCTGAAGATGATGAGAACCCCAATCTGCCATGATGTTGTTTTGGCCTGGAATATATTCTGCTTGAATAAAAATGTTGCGATCCAAACAAGAATGGATAAAATCTGAAGTTAGATCTGACAATATTTTTGATGTAGTACCTCCTAAACGGTTGAGGTACCTGACAGCAGAAATATTGTCCATCTTGAGTAAGACAGAAATAGGACGATCTGAATGAATGAAACTCCTTCACAGCAAAAGAACCTGCTAAAAGTTCTAAACAGTTTATATGAAGATTCTTTTCTTCTGAAGTCCATTTTCCACCAGTGATGGAAGAACCCAATCTGGCTCCCCATCCTGAATTGCTGGCATCTGACTCCAAAATTATTTCGGGAGAACAACCAAAAATTGCTCTCCCATTCCAAGCCTCTAAATTGGCTAACCACCATAATAACTCCGATCTTGCTTCTTCTGACAAGGAGATCTTGTGAAAATAAGAGAAACCTTGTCGGAGATAAAAAAAATCTTCAATCTTTGAAGAGCCCTGTAATGAAGGGGAGCCGGGAAAATTGCTTGAATAGATGAGGAAAGAAGACCAATAATACGGGCTAAGGTCCGAATTGGAAAGAGAGGTCTCTTGAGAAGGTAAGATATCTCTTTCTTGATTTTGTTGATTTTGTTTGAAGGAAGACTTAAAGTTGCAGATTGTGAATATATAAGAAATCCCAGAAATTTTAGAGACTGAGAAGGATGGATCTCTGATTTGATGAAATTGATAACAAATCCTAAGTTCTGAAGGAGATTTATAGTTAGTTTGAGATGAGAAATCAAACAATGACGATCCTGATGCATGATAAGGATATCGTCCAAATAAATTATAAGGCGAACACCTCTCATTCGAAGCCAAGCAACTACAGGACGAAGAATTTTTGTAAATGCCCAAGGTGCAGAAGAAAGCCCAAAAGGAAGGCATGTAAATTGCCAGAGGTTGTTTTTCCATAGAAATCTCAAAAAATTCCTGAAAGAATGATGAATGGGGATAGAAAGATAAGCATCTTTCAAATCTAAACGAACTAACCAATCCTTGGAAAGGAGACAGTCTCTGAGGAGATGAATTCCCTCCATTTTGAAATGATTGTACTCTAGATGAAAATTTAGATTTCTTAGATTTATAACAGGGCGAAAAGATCCTTCTTTCTTTTTGACCAGAAACATATTGCTGATGAAAGAATCTTTTCCTGATGGAACTAGTTCTATAGCTTGTTTTTTGTCTAAATTTGATATCTCTTGGTCTAGTAGAAGATAATCTGAAAGGGAGAAAAATATTGGATTTGGAGGAATAGACTGATAAGGAATTGATATGAAATTTAGATGGAGACCTGATACTGATTGGAGTACCCATGGGTCTAGTGTTATACTCTTCCAATTGTGAATAAATAGGGCAAGTCTGCCTCCTACTTTTTGAGGGGAAAAAGGTATGAAATGATAAGTGTTCAAACTTACTTGAGAAAGGTCTTCCTCTAAATGATCTTGTTGGCCATTGTCTGCCTCTTGTAGAAAAGAAGTTGTTGAAAGATGTTGATGGTACTTGGTTGTTTTGGTTGAAGGGCCTTGAGGAGAATGCTGAACGGCCAGGAAAGCGGCCCCTTCCTTTCCCAGCCCTGTCAAAAACTCTATTGTTTTGATTGAATATTTTCTTTGTTTGAGTTTTAATTTTATTAAGTGAATTTAGGGATGAAACATAATTGGACAGTTCTTTTAGTCCTGCATCTCCAAATAAAAACCATTTAGCTTTTCTACCCATCTCTTTGGGGGCAAAGTCTGACAATTTGGGATCAATCTTCCTAAGTAAAATTCTCCTTCTTTGACAGGATAAGGCAGGAGTTGGAATCTCCAATTAAATACACCAATCGCTGAACCCATTGTTTAATCACAACAGGATCAACTTGAGAATTTTTTGAAATTGCATCCTCAGATAATTCCAATAATTTAGTCACTGGACCCAGAGTATCCAGCAATTTATCCTGACAGGCCTTTAAAAACCTGTCAGGTCCTTTTCTGATATTACAATTTTTTGAGCCAATAAACTTCAATAAATTGAGGTCAATTTCTGGAGTGGCATGGGCCAAACTGGGTAACTCTGGTCTAGGACATTCCGCCCTTAAAATACTTTTAGATTTTTTAGAAAGGGGTCTTCTTATATAGAAAGCAATACATTTGGAAACTATTTTTGATGCTCTCCAATTAGATGACCTGGGATGTTCTATATCATCCAGATCTAAATAAGATTCCCCAGCATTATATAATAATCTAGTTTTTTTTGACTTATTAGACTTTTTAGATCTCTTATATTTAGGGGAATCGTCATCAGAGGACGATGAGTCCGAAACATCCTCATAAATTGAATCT
The DNA here is from genome assembly GCF_027579735.1 of Bombina bombina. NCBI lineage: Eukaryota > Metazoa > Chordata > Amphibia > Anura > Bombinatoridae > Bombina > Bombina bombina. The sequence goes on along the minus strand of NC_069502.1, from coordinate 132,582,159 downwards.
TTATCATCATAAATTTTATCATCATAAATTTTATCAGAAGTATAGGAGTCGTTAGACTCAGTTGTTGAATCAGAGTCAACATCAATTTTGCGCTTAGGTTTTTGTTTTCTGGTTATAAAAGAAGTGGTATCAGAATCCCCAGAGGAATCATTTTCAAAAAATTTTATAAGCGCGGACTCATTGTCTGAATTAGACAGACTTTTATTTAATTTGTCAGTAGAAATGACAGAAGAGTTATCATTAGTATTAGAATTTAAATGTTTTCTTTTACATGTCACTTTTTTGGGGATAGTGCCAGAGAAATTAACTGCAGCCATGACAGACTGCATTTGTTGCTGAAGACAAGTCATAGAAGACATAATGTCTTGCAAAGATTTATTAGAAACTTCATATATGTTTTCATTAGACATTTTAAAATAATATATGAATTTAGATTTATAATCAATTTCTTAAAGTATATAATTTAAGCTTTAAATTAAATATCTGTGTTGAAAATATGGGGAATCAAACCTAGGACCTTGTGAACTAAAGGCTGTCAAGTAAACCACACAGCTAAACTAATGTTTGAAAAATTGGCAGGCTAAGAGATATTAGACAAGTAAAATAAGATGCACTTGAAAAAATAAAAAACGATTTGCAACAAAAGTTGTCAAACCCAAAATCTAATGAGAACCAGTGGGGAAATATTGCGGCTGACAGGCTGAGGCGGGTCTGAGGGCGGGAAAAGAAAAAAGTGATGCGTCACTAACAGGGGGCGGAGAAAGTAGCCGACAGTGAAGAAAAGCCTGACATAGAAGGTAAGAGGCACCGGAGCAACAGGGAGTAAGGGAAACTAACGAAAATGATAATTAAAGTGATTATAAACAAATACCCAATATATTTAACAAACTGTCACAAGGATTATCAAAACAAATAAGTAATATATTGTGGAAACAAAAACGCTATAGGGGTGAAAAAAGTTGGAAAAAACAACATGATAAAAAGAAAATATGCATAAAACAAATAATAATAAAGGCAATAATAAAAACAAATGAAGAAAGCGCAATATTTATTTAAAAATGAAATTCAAATAATACTCAGCAAAGTGAAAAGAGGATTAGCTGTTTGGACTGTTACCTCTTATACCTTTGGTTGTGATATTATTGGCTGTTATCTGGTTACATAACCTGTTACTGTGATATCATTGGTTGAATTTTTCTGTATTATTTATTCAAATTTTTCAATGCTTTTAATTGCTGTCTGTTCAGTAAATGGAAAGTTATTGCAAAATAGGAGTCTCTGTCCTTGTAATAAAATCAGGAAAACACTGTGGATATATAATAAGTTAAATACATTTATTATACTTTTATAGAAAATAACTCACAGCTACTCTATACAATTTAAATGATACCTTAAACATGAATACTAAGTAAGTAAAAACTGCTAGACTTCATCAAGAGGCTGTATGGATTTGCTAAGTAACTTGTGCTAAGGCTTGCCCTGCAACAAAAATGGAAAATAAAATAGTTTAGTCAATAAAAACATTTTCTTAAAAATTGATTTCTTCACACTTTCTCTTTGAACTACTAACAAAAGTAACCTAGTGTTGCTTTATTCTGAAAAACTACTATATGTAATGTTTATAATTCTCCAAATATGATCTTAGTAGAGTCAGCTGTCTCATCTGATATAAGCACTACTAATTTACAAACAGGTAGATTACGAGTTGTATGTTCGTGTTTTAATGCTGAAAAAATGGTAATTTCAGTGTTGAAAAAGCAATGCAGCCATTCAAGTCTTGTCAGTATAGCTGTACCGCAATACTTTTAGCCTTACCTCCATCTGAGAGCAGTAGTTATGAGTTTTACGCAATAAAACTTTTACATGAAACTCATAACTAAATTGTTACAAAGTACACTAAACACCCATAAACTACCTATTAACCCCTAAACCGAGGTCCTCCTAATCACAATACTATATTAAGGTTACTAATCCCTAATCTGCCACTCCCGACATCGTCACCACTATAATAAAGTTAATAACCCCTAAACCGCTGCCCTCCCACATCGCAAACACTATTTATTATTATTAATCCCTAATCTGCCGTCCGCCCACATCGCCCCCACTATACTAAAGTTATTAACCCCTATTCCGCCGCTCCTGACACCACCGCGACTATAATAAACCTATTAACCCCTAACCCGCAAGCACCCCACAATGAAATATACTAAACTAAACTATTAACCCCTAAACTGAAAGCCCCCCACATCGCAATAAACTAATTTAAACTAGTAAGCCCTAAACCTAACGCCCCCTAACTATATATTAAAATTACAATTTCCCTGTCTTAAATTAAATTAAAACTTACCTGTCAAATTAAAAAAAAATAAGTTTAAACTAACAATTAAACTAAAATAACTATTAAACTAAAAGTAAACTAACTACCAATTAAAGAAAACTAAAATACACATTAAAAATCATAACACTACTATAAAAATTACAAAGTATCTATTAACAAAAAATAAAAAATACTAAATTACAAAAAATAACAAACACTAAATTACGAAAAATAACGAACGAAATGATCAAAAATAAAAATGAATTACACCTAATCTAATAGCCCTATAAAAATAAAAAACCCACCCAAAATAAAAAAAACCCCTAGCCTACAATAAACTACCAATATCCCTTAAAAGGGCCTTTTGTAGGGCATTGCCCTAAGTTAAACAGCTTTTTTACATGTAAAAAAAATACAAAGACCCCCAACAGTAAAAACCACCACCACCCAACCAACTCCCCCAAAAAAAAAAAAAAATAACTCTAACAAAAATCTAAGATACTCATTGCCCTGAAAAGGGCATTAGTATGGGCATTGCCCTTAAAAGGGCATTTAGCTCTTTTAAGAAAAGCCCGAACCCTAAACTAAAACAAAAACCCACCACAAAAAGTATAAAAAATCCTTACACTAACCCCCAAAGATTCACTTACAGTTCCAAAATTCCGGACACCCAGGCGGCGAGAGGTCTTTATCTATGCGACTCCATCTTCATCCATTGCAGGACCGGTTTTCTTTATCCCTGCGGAGGCGGAGCAGTCGATGCGTGGAAGCGGAGGTCCAGGCGAAGGTCCAAGGTGGAGGTCCAGGCAAAGGTCCAAGGTGGAGGTCCAGGCAGAGGTCCATCGATCTGACGTGGAGGTCCTCTTCATGTGATTCGAATCATCCAATAGAATGAGAGCAGCTTAAATCCTAATTGGTTGATTTGAACAGCCAATAGGATTTTTGCAGCCCTAATTCCTATTGGCTGATTCAAAATTTTCAGCCAATAGGAATGCAATGGTACCCTCACTATAAAATGGATACCTTGCATTTTAATCCTCAGTATGCGGCAGACAATCACATAAAGAGGACCTCCACATTGGATCGATGGACCTCCGTCTGGACCTGATGGAGCTGCCTGGATGTAGATGGAGCCGCTGGGATGAAGATCGTTCAAGGGAGATTTTAACAACTGTGAGTACCTAAAGAGGGGTTAGTGGGGTTTTTTAAGGTTTTTTGGGGTGGTTTTTTTTTTTACTTTAGGATGGGCACTCTTAAAAGAGCTGAATGACCTTTTTATAGAGGCAAAAGATCTGAATGCATTTTTCAGGGCAATGCCCATACAAATGGCCATTTCAGGGCAATGGGTAGATTAGTTTTTTTAGATTTTGTGGGTTGGGGGGGGGGGGGGTTTGTAATGTTAGTGGGTCTTTGTATTTTTTTTTAGAAAAAGAGCTGATATCTTTAGGGCAATGCCCTACAAAAGGCCCTTTTAAGGGCTATTGGTAGTTTATTCTAGATTAGGTTTCTTTTATTTTGGGGTGTTTTTTTCTAAAATGGGTATTAGAATAAGAATACTTTTTATTATTTTGGATAATTTGTTATTTTGTGTATTTTTTTCATTTTGGGGTGGGTTTTTATTTTTAAATTAGGGGTTGGGCATTTCATAAAAGAGCTCAATGCCCTTTTAAGGGCAGGAAAAAGAGCTGAATGCCCATTAAGGGCAATGCCCATACAAATGCCCTTTTCAAGGCAATGGGTAGATTAGGTTTTACTTTATTTTTATTTTGTGGGTTTGGGGGGCTTGTATACTGTTAGTGGGTGTTTTTCTTTTGTAGGAAAAGAGCTCTTATCTTTAGGGCAATGCCCTATAAAAGGCCCTTTTAATGGCATACAAAAGGTCCTTTTAAGAGCCCTTGGTAGTTTATTTTAGATTAGGCTTTTTTATTTTGGTGTTTTTTTAAAACAGCTATTAGAATAGGAATAATTTTTATTGTTTTGGATAATTTTGTTTGTTATTTTTTTGTAATGGAAGAAACATAAAACAGAGGGGTGCCTCATGTGTACATATCAACAGTGAATAGCAAAAGATTCAAGACAAATTGGTACTCACATTTTGTCCTAGTACACTTATGTACTGGTAGAAGCATGCTTGTAACTTGGGGTTGTACCAACTGACCCTCTCTTGGAACCAGGAATGAAGTAGATGATGCAGGTGTGGTCCAACCCACTAGGTGTGCAGGTTAATCTCAGTGTTCAGGTATCTTATAATGGTGGCTATGCCACTCATAAAGGTGCTTCCACAATGCTTGTATTAAAACAGTTTGCTTATTAAAAAACATTTAAAACAAATAGCAAGCAGTGAATATAGAGGACATATACAATATGTTGTATTTTTTAAAATTGTAGGTTTTTTATTTTTTGTAATTTTAGTCTTTTTTATTTTTTGTAATGTTAGGTTTTAGTGTAAAGCAGCTTAGGTTTTATTTCACAGGTAAGTTTGTATTTATTTTAACTAGGTAGTTAGTAACTAGTTAATAACTATTTACTAACTAGTCTATTTAGTTAAAATAAATACAAATTTACCTGTGAAATAAAAATAAAACCTAAGCTAGCTACAATATAAATATTAGTTATATTGTAGCTAGCTTAGGTTTTATTTCACAGGTAAGTATGAATTTAGTTTTAAATAGGTATTATTTAGTTAATAATTGTAACTTTAATTTAGCTCTATTTTAATTATGTTAAAGTTAGGGGGTGTTAGGTTTAGGGTTAGGGTTACTGTTGGGGTTAGCTTTAGGGTTACGGTTAGGGTTAGGTTTAGGTTTAGGGCTAGGTTTAGGGGTTAATAGTTTAATTTAGGTTGTTGCAATGTGGGGGGCTGGCAGTTTAGGGGTTAATAGCTTTATTTAGTGGTGGTGATGTCAGGGAGTGGCGGAATGCAGTATTCTACACCTTCACCTGGAACTGAATGGGTTACTTGGCGAGATCTCGAGAAACAGTATTCGAAAAAAATGGCAGTCATTGTTTTTATGGATGTCGCCAAGTATGTGTTTGAGGTGTTTTTTTTTGTTTTTTTTAAGAGAGACGTCTTGTATAATGTTTCACACCGTCTTTATAAATCAGTGAGCATTTGGCAAATAGTATGAAGCCATATAAAATAATATTTTCATACAAAATAGAATAATCTTATCATAGGTAAAATGAGTTTCAAGAATCATGTTAAGGCATGGTAAAGTCAAAATTCTGATTGAGCATATACTTTTAAGCAGCTTTCCATTTTACTTTTATTATCTAATTTGCTTTGTTCTCTTAGTATGCTTGGTTAAAAAGCACACCTAATAAGGCTCAGGAGCAGCAATATAGTACTGATAGCTAGCTGCTGATTGGTAGATGTACATATGTGTCTCTTGTCATTGTCTCACCCCAGCTAGCTCCCAGTAGTGTATTGCTGCTCCTTCAACAAAGGATATCAACAGAATGAAACACATTTAATAATAGACATAAATTCATATCCTTTTAGGAATGCTGATGAATTTGGTAACTTTGTTAACTCTTAGCTTCTTTAAATAACAATAATTAATAAATAAAAAGTTAATTACTTTAAATTATTACATAAAATTTCTATTAAACCTAATATAAACAGGGCAACATTGGTATAAAAATCAATAGATAAAACATTTAGGTCTAGATTACAAATGGAGCACTATTTAGCATAAAGTTTGCTAGAAGAAAGCTTTTTGCGTGTGTTGGGTAGCACACATATTACAAGTTGAAAGTAAAAAGTTTGCACACAAGCAAAACCCAAAACACGCTGACCAAAGAAATATTGTGACCATGTTTAATTATATTCCTCCATAAGCTTCAATGGAGAGCACAGGAGAAAAAAGCTAACAAGTATCGCTCACACACTACTTCATAAACTACATACAGAAAATACATTGCACCTTCTCATAACTTACCCCTAAAAGTGTGGGGCCCTCTTGCCCAGCCCAAAGGGCAGGCCTGTATATATATATATATATATATATATATATATATATATATATATATAATATAGATAGATAGATAGATAGATAGATAGATAGATAGGTAGATGGATAAATAGATAGATAGATAGATAGTGGTAAAGAATGGGGATGCGCTCGCCAGGATTTCCGAAGTTACCTTTGCTGTAACGTTTCGGGGTGTTACCCCCTTTGTCAGACAATACAAAATAACAATACACAACCTACTTACGACCGTGCCTTTTAAACTAACTAAAAGGCACAGTGGTAAGTATAACTAATATAACTAATATAACTTCTATAGCTTAGGGTTTATTTTATAGGTAAGTATTTAGTTATAAGTAGGAATTATTTAGGTAATGATAGTAATTTTTATTTAGATTTATTTTAATTATATTTAAGTTAGGGGGTGTTAGGATTAGACTTAGGTTTAGGGGTTAATAAATTTAATATAGTGGCGGCGACGTTGGGGGCGGCAGATTAGGGGTTAATAAATGTAGGTAGGTGGCGGCGACATTGGGGACGGCCGATTAGGGGTTAATAATATTTAACTAGCTATTGCGATGCGTGAGTGTGGCAGTTTAGGGGTTAATATGTTTATTATAGTGGTGGCGACATTGGGGGAGGCAGATTAAGGGCTAATAAGTGTAGGTAGGTTGCGGCGACATTGGGGGCGGGAGATTAGGGGTTAAAAAATATAATGTAGGTGTCGGTGATGTTGGGGGCAGCAGATTAGGGGTTAATAAATATAATGTAGGTGTCAGCGATGTCCAGGGGCAGACTAGGGGTTAACAAATATAATGTAGGTGTCGGCAATGTCGTTGGTGGCAGATATGGGTTAATAAGTGTAAGATTAGGGGTGTTTAGACTCGGGGTTATGGAGTGTGGTATGGAGCTCAATTTTGCTCTACGCTCACTTCTTGCCTAATAACGCCGGGTTTAGGAAAACCTGTAATACCAGCGCTGTAGGTAAGTGAGCAGTGACAATAACGTGCAAGTTAGTACCGCATCCCTCATAACGCAAAACTCGTAATCTAGTCGTATATATAGATAGATAGATAGATAGATAGATAGATAGATAGATAGATATTAATCAGACATTTTTTACAGTATGTATACATTTTTTTAATAATTATTATTAATAATTTCCATTTTATTTTTAATGCACTATCCTCTATGCACGGTTTTCAGTCACGTTAACCCAATGAGCATAAAATGTGTGTTTACTTTTAACTTGTAATACGAGCACTCTTTCCATTGCCAGGAAAAGATGATATTGGGAAGTAGAGTGAGATTTTGTACTTTGGCACTACGTGCCTTTAACGTCTACAGTAGAAATCATGTTTTATAACAAATTTAGCATCTTAATGTCCCCCTTCGTAAAAACCTTACATATCTTTAGTGGGGTATTTTGATCAACAAAATACACAAATATGACAATGTCTCAATTTATTCTTATTCTTAAATCTTATTTTATTTTTATTTTTAAAAAAAAAATTAAACATATAATTAAAAACAAATAAATAAATCATTTTGTTTTTATATATATATATATATATATATATATATATATATATATATATATATTTATATATTTATGGAGTTGTTGTGTTGTGAGGTATACACATTTGTGCTATAGATTTCTTTCTTAACCCCTTAAAGACCGGACACTTAAGACAAAAACTTCCCCAAAAGACCAGAGCATTTTTAGCATTTTTGCCATCACTACATTTAAACAGAAATAGAGCCTTCTTTTTTTTTTTACCTATCAAAACTATATATAATTTTTTTAGTATAGACAACTGAAAAGATTTGATCTAGGCCCATTTTGGTATATTTCATGCCACCATTTCACCGCCAAATGCGATCAAATAAAAAAAAATCGTAAATATTTTCCAATTTTCGGTTTCTCACTGAAATTATTAAAAACATATTGTGCAATCATGGCACAAATGGTTGTAACTGCTTCTCTGGGATCCCCTTTGTTGAGAAATAGCAGACATATATGGCTTTGGCATTGCTTTTAGGTAATTAGAAGGCTGCTAAAAGACACTGCGCACCACACTTGTATTATGACCAGCAGTGAAGGGGTTAACTAGATAGCTTGTAGGGTGAATTTTAGCTTTAGTGTAGAGATCAGCCTCCCACCTGACACATTCCGCACCTGATCCCCCCCTGACCCCTCTCAAACAGCTCTCTTCCCTCCCCCACCCCCCAAAGTTCACCCCCATCTTAAGTAATTGGAAAAAAGTCTGGCAGTATAAAAATATATATATTTTTTTTAAATTATATATTTACTGCAGGGTAGTATCCCCCCTTACCTCCCAACCTCCCTGATCCCCCCCAAACAGCTATCTAACCCTCCCCCTCTACCTATTTCCCACCATCTTAGGTACTGGCAGCTGTCTGCCAGTACCAAGTTTGGAGCAAAATAGGCATTTAAAAAAAAATATATATATAATACTCATTTTTCTGTAGTGTAGCTGCCCCCACTCAATACCCAAACCCCTCCTCCCAGATCCCTTTTCTTCAAATTATCCCATGATATGATCCCCCTCATTCCCCCTCCTCCTTCCTTCCCCCTCAATCACGCAGTTTGTTTGTTTTTTCTCCTGTAGTGTGGCATAGTGGTCCCGCCCACTTCCGCCTCCTCCAGGGATGGACCGCCCACCCGCCTCCCTCCTTACGCTCCCACCCACCAATGATCAGTCCCACCACTGTACAATTCAGAGAGGGCCACGGTAACTCTGCAACTCTATTTCTGCAGTGTCCCACTTATGGGGCATGCATAAATAGCACAATCTCACAATTTTGAGCGAGATTGTGGCACAGAGAAGCCCAAGACGACCAGCATCGTACAGGGTACGGCGCTGGTCGTTAAAGGGTTAAATCACCTTATTATTTCTATGTTTTTATTGTATTTTTAACTTGTTTTTGGGGACAAGTTTTAAAAGTTTGCATAGAGAGCCCTATACACAGATAGAATACATATTGGTTTTGTAATGTCCTAGCTAAAGTTCTCTTTTTTTCTAAGGTATTATCAACAATGCTGTGAAGATAGCTGGGAAAAGAAAAGGAAACCTGCTCTTATTCTGGATGCATCTTCATAATCTTAAGGTTTAATATTATTAAACATTTAGAGTATTTTTTTCCTGGATTACAGCAAAACCTAATAGCTTAGATTACAAGTAGAGCTAAAAAGTATTAGTGCTTTTGTGGGTTAAAAAAGTTATTTTTCGCCATGTGCATTCATTTCAGAACAAATTCTCATTTGTTATCGAAACACGGTTATTAGTTTTGTTTCCACAAAATTAATATCTGAAAGAATGCCCCAAAATGGAAAGAAAACGAAGAATAATGCCAAATTTAGCAGTATTCCTTTGTTTCCTTTAAATAGATAAAATATTTACCTTCAGCGCGCTGGAGAGCTACGCTGCCTGCTCTTCTACTTCACAGAGCCCCATCCGGGCTAACAGGAGGCTTAGAACCCAGTTCCCATGGCCTTTAGTTATAGAGGCCTATTTATTAAAGGTCTGTCGGACCTGATCTGACGTGCGGATCAGGTCAGAGAGACGTGCGGATCAGGTCCGAGAGACCTCGCTGAATGCGGAGAGCAATACGCTCTCCGTATTCAGGATTGCACCAGCAGCTCTTGTGAGCTGCTGGTGCAACGGCACCCCGTGCAGACTCGCGGCCAATTGGCCACCAGCAGGGGGTGTCAATTAAACCGATCGTACTCGATCGGGTTGAATTGTGGCGATCTCTGTCCGAGGAGCAGCGGTCTCGCCAGAAACACGGGCCCTCAAGCTCCATTCGGAGCTTGATAAATGGGCCTCATAGTGTTAGTATGGTTGGAGCTCTGTAAAAAAGAGGAGCTGTATAGTGCGGCTCTCTTGCACGGTGAAGGTAAGTAGAAAGTTACAGGTGAACTTTTTCACCTGTAACTTTCGAACATTTACATTTCGTTTCCGAAAGTGTAAATATTTAACCAAAATTTTGTTTTAATCTAAACGAATATTAAATGGCACACAAATATTGATGGAAATTAAATTACCCAAATATTTGTTTCAGTAAATTTAGATTTTTTGCCGGTGCACACTATTATTTTTTTCTTTCTTCCTAACATTTGCATTTCAGATACCATGGGTACGCTAAATCCATTACATAATATACTCTTGTCGAGATTCACAGTAATATTGATGTTGGTATTCCTCAGCACTAAGCCAAGGGTTAAAATATTTAACTATCCACTATAGTTTGTGCTCCACTTGTAATCTAGTCTAATACATTTACCAAAATATATTATTCTTTCTAAGTTGTCTCTTTAAACCTCTCCATGTGTGAATGGATGTAAGAAAGAAACATATTATACTTTATAATCACTTGTTATGCACTTTGTTTATTAATGTATTTATTCATGTATTTTTTACAAAAATATACTTTAAAAGAGTTATTTATAAAACAACATTGCTATGTTTTGAAACGTAGGAATATAACTCAATATTAGATATTATTAATTGTAAATATTTACCCTGATATATTTGTATTTCTGTTGTATTCTAATAGGTTATTTATGCAAATAACATAACTGTAATTATAATAAAGCCAATAAAAGGAAAAACATGCACTGTTTATGTTCATATATTTAATTAAAAAATCTGTCGACATTTATTTTAAAAAAATAAATGTGTGTGCATCAATGTAATTTTTAGAACACTGCATACTTTATTATTATTAAAAACAAGCTCTACTTTAATCAATGTCAGATAACACTTTTTAAATAAGAAAAGATTATTATTTTGCCAGTTCAGGTGACATTAACGTCATAATATTACACTTATGATTCATAACCTGTCACTAGTAAATTAGATCAGTAAAAACATAACTACATTGAACACTGTGAAGGGACATAATCATAGTGTAATTGGATACAAGAATTCTATACTACTAAACATGTTTAGACATAAATGTTTATTAACAAGCCAAATAAAAAAGGAAAATACGCATCAATTATATGATTTGCATAATACTTTATTTGTGCTTGAAAACAAATGTCTTGAAATTGTTTATCCAAAAGCAATCCATAGCTAAAATTGTCATATTTTCCAACTCTGCAATTTAAGCCAAATATACAAAATTAATCAATTTCATTCATGTAAGCAACCTTACTGGTTTAATGAATAAACAACCTTCCTAAATAAAATTATATAATTCATGATCAGAAATTATATCTTCTATCTTTTAGAGGTCACATTTCAGTTTGATACAAGTGGAAATAAATTCATGGTGCATAAAATATCAATAATATACATCCTTGGGTAGGTGATAAAAATGCACAAAAAAAATCAGAAACCAGTTCTTTGCCATAACATATAAATACAATTTCTTGCAGAAGCCATCTAATTGTTTGAAAATTCTAAATAAGAATATTGGGGCTACTATGTAAATCTATTAAATGTCTAGAACTGAAAGATTTTTATGTGGGTATGTGTTACTCTTACATTTAATGCAGAGCAATGTATTTAGAGGGTTAAAAGGTCCCTATTTAAACATTAACCCATAACCACCAATCACAAGCTAGCTCATAAGTAGTACATTGCTGTTCCAGAGACTATCTAGGTATGCTGTTTAACAAGGATTTCAAGAGAAAGAAGTACATTTGTCCATAGAAGTGAAATGAAAAGCCACTTAGCATAATTTATTAGACACTAGTTTTAGAGTAACAACACAGAACTGAAGCAAATAAAGTTTAATTTTCACTTTCATGTCTATTTAAGCTTAAAACACTGTCCAAATCACTTGTTAGAATTCATTAGAAGGTATCAAAGACATCACAGTGTGTTTTAGTGCCCTCTAAATGCATGCTAACATAAATTACTGTCAGCTTCCTGGATTGGCTCAGAATGAACTTGGAGGACTAAAGCCATTATATTCAAGAGAGACTATGATGGCTTTTAAAGGGACACTAAACTCAATTTTTTTCTTTTGTGATTCAGATAGAGCATGCAATTTTAAGCAACTTTCTAATTTACTCCTATTATCAAATTGTCTTCATTCTCTTGGTATCTTTATTTGAAATGCAAGAATGTAAGTTTAGATGCCGGCCCATTTTTGGTGAACAACCTGGGTTGTTCTTGCTGATTGGTGGATAAATTCACCCACCAATAAACAAGTGCTGTCCAGAGTCCTGAACAAAAAATATAGCTTAGATGCCATCTTTTTCTAATAAAGATAGCAAGAGAACGTAGAAAAATTGATAATAGGAGTAAATTAGAAAGTTGCTTAAAATTGTATGCTGTATCAGAATCACAAAAGAAAAAAGTTGGGTTCAGTGCCCCTTTAACAATATACATATACAATTATCCACAGCATTGTATTGCAAAGTATGTGTCTCTCCATCCCACCCAGAACTTTGCAATGACGAGCTACATTTGCCTTTCTTAGATTCTTTGAGGAACCTCATAGTACTGATGAGACATCTTAGATAATCTCACCAGAGCAGAGATCTTTAGATCATTAGTGCCTTTGGGCCCCATTTATGAAGTTGAAGATGCAGTTTTGGAGCCCGACCATTTCAGGCTTGCGCAAGCAGGCCTTAAACACTAGTTAAAGGGATATAATACTCATGCGCTAAAACACGTAAAAGTGTTGTAACAATTAACATCAATAAAATGCATAAATAGCGTAATGCACACATGAAAAAAAATATTACAATACATTTATAGAGTTTTATTTTGAATGTGTGAACAATGTTCCAAACATATTCAGATTGCGCGCACACAAATACTTTTATGTAATCAACATGCTAATCTTTACTCTTACATTTATTACATAGCACAAACAAGTGCTATTATTTTAGTCTCTCTTGAGATCAGGACAAGTGTCCTCTGTATGAATTTCACTTGTTGTGGATGGCATTCATAAACATCCCGGTTACGACATAAGTGCCTGGAGTCATCCTTTATGACATGGAATAAACCTATAATATGCTGAGAATAGATGCTCTAGATGTCATAAATCAGTGAGTGCACACACCCTGCACGTGTGGGAAAGATGGCTGGCACTTATGATTGTGTTGAGACAGAGTTGTCCATGAGCAAGTGAACAAGCAAACTTGGGACCCATATTTGGATATCCCATAAGTCTTGAAAAATATTGCCATGGTGGCACCATGTTTTACCCTTGAAGAAAATGAAGTGCTTGTGGCCACCTTACAGCCACAATATATCTACCTAATGGGATCCGTCAGACTTAACTTTTTTGAGAAATTGTACAAATTAATAGACAAAGCCCAACCTTTTGACAAAGCAAATGTGTCTGCTGTGAAAGGTAATTTTAAATACTAATTAAAATCTTTATAAGGAAAATATATATGACATTATCCCATTTTTTAATAAGCTTTCTTTGGAGTGACTTCTTTATTTGTTTGGGTGATTCTGGGGGGAAAAAAGAATGCCATGCACCTTATTTTAATTTTACAGAGGCCTTTTAGTCGTCCCAAAAGATGTTTTCTAAAGTTTATCTAAATCTGCTTGAGATGACTCATTCAATAATTTGATTCACTGCAGATTATCTCAGTGATTATATTTAAACCAAAGACTGACCTTAATCGAAAAGTAAGACATGTAAGACATGTACATGTAAAAATTAATGTATGTCTAAATCTTCCTGCACAAAGCACCAAGTCCCTAAAATACTTGGCTCAATTCCTCTGCCCAAATGTCTGTCTCTGTTATGTCACTAACAAAGTAGCATGAATGTAACACACATAAATAGTATGCTTACCCTCTGAAGGTCTTTGGTTCCATAAAGTTGAAGCCAACACTCTTCAGGTTTGCCAGTGTCCTATGTTTGACGTTTCCCTGTGAAGATCCCACCACTGTTGATGCTGACCCTGCCACTGACGTTCTCTGCTGTAAGTGATTGAATTACCTATCTTGCCCTGCCATGCGTGGACTTCTTTTACCAGTGTGCAGGGCCTATGGAATCCCTGCGCAGCTGTGCTGCTGCAGACGTGGCAAGGAACATTGCATGGCAGTGTGCTTATTGATGTAGAGAACATTAGAGACATATCAAATATCAAACTAAACATGGGTTTGCACATATTTAGTACAAGCATATGTCTGAGTACATTTAAAAGGGACCTCAAATCCTGTACTGTACATTGTAAATGTATGTATGCATGCAGTGTTGGCAGATGCAATATGCTATTTTCTGGTTCCACAGTGGTCATAGAGGAATATGGATGCAGTGTATTGTCCCCCACACGTTACGTATGCCACCATATTATATCAGTCTCTCTTGAGATTAGGCCAAGTGTCCTGTGTGTGAGGGAATCCTATGAAAGTATTTCACTTGTTGATGATGGCATTCATAAACTTCCCAGTTGCGACAAAAATACCTTGAGTCATCCTTTATGACATGGAATAAACCTATAATATGCTGGGATTAAAAGTTGTAGATGTCATAAATCATTGAGTGCACACACCCTGCATGTGTGGTAAAGTTGGCTGGCACGTATGATTGTGTTGAGACAGAGTTGTCGATGAGCAAGTGAACAAGAAAACTTGGGATCCATATTTGCATATCTGAATAGACAATCCAATTAGTCAAAAGAGCACTGCTACACAATTGTGATAAAAAAGGCAAGAATGGTCTGATAGGCTAAGTTGGTCATTACTGACATATTGGCTGTGATGTTTGTTTAATTGCTAGTACACTAGACCTATGTGAGCACCTTAGTAATAATTATTGATCATAAGCAGATGAAACATATTGAAAACATAGAAGCTCATTCATTAAACTAGAGGTGGGAGCTGTAATTAAAAATGTGGACATTTTCTCGATAGCGCTGCCACACATATATTACCCAGTAACTTGTAATACAAGTGCAGAATAGCATTTTTCATGGTCTATTGAAAAGATAGGACGCATAATTTTTTAAAAGCTGGCAAAGCTTAGTTTACGATAACTGAACCGCTGCTGCACTCATAATACAGTTGGGTTCCAAAACCATGCTCACGAATGCATGTATAAACGTTGCGCAGTCGATAGAGTGCCATTTTTAATATAGCACTAAGCCTTCTATAAACATGCAAAGAGAGAGGTACGCTTGCTCACTGTGGAATTGCTGGAAATCATAAATTTATTTGAAGACCAAATAAGTACAGGTACAGGTATACAGGGTCACAGTTAGGAACGCCTGACGCGTTTCGCGCATGCTTACATGCGCTTCATCGGAGGCTGATAGAGTGTGACAATGTGGGCCTTTTAAACCTGGTTTTCACCAATCCTGAGGGGACTGAGGTCTAAACCAATCAGTGTTGCCTCAGTGAGTGTATAGCCTTTGTAATGTAGACTCTTGTGTCTTCAGCTTGTTACTGAGGCTTATAGTATTAACTCTGCGGCAACACTGATAGGTACACATCAATGAATAAAATACTTAATATTGTTAAACATTGTTTTAATATAACAAAAGTAAAAAATAAGGATTACTGAAAAAACTAATAAATAATTATAAATAATTCTCATAATAAATACCTTGATAAATGGATAAAAACTAAATGGGAAGTAAATGAGTAAAAATATTGATAAAAAATATGAAATTATAAAGGTGAAAGTAAAAATAAGGATGAGAATATAAATGAAAAATAAAAAATAGAGGTAAAAATGTAACTTGTAAATAAAATTGAAAAAGAAATAATCAATGAATAAATGAATAGGTAAAAACTAATTTCCTACCATCAGAATAGAAGATATAGTTCTAAATATCTATGCTAACTAATTGAGTATAAGTGCACTTCATCTTGAAGGGGGAAATTAATCCTTTATATATATTTTTTATTTTTCTACCTACATGTATTATTCATGTTGTGTTAAAAAAAGGCTGAAAAAATAGGTATTTATTATGAGAATTATTTATAATTATTTATTAGTTTTTTCAGTAATCCTTATTTTTTACTTTTGTAAAATTGTATGCTGTATCAGAATCACAAAAGAAAAAAGTTGGGTTCAGTGCCCCTTTAACAATATACATATACAATTATCCACAGCATTGTATTGCAAAGTATGTGTCTCTCCATCCCACCCAGAACTTTGCAATGACGAGCTACATTTGCCTTTCTTAGATTCTTTGAGGAACCTCATAGTACTGATGAGACATCTTAGATAATCTCACCAGAGCAGAGATCTTTAGATCATTAGTGCCTTTGGGCCCCATTTATGAAGTTGAAGATGCAGTTTTGGAGCCCGACCATTTCAGGCTTGCGCAAGCAGGCCTTAAACACTAGTTAAAGGGATATAATACTCATGCGCTAAAACACGTAAAAGTGTTGTAACAATTAACATCAATAAAATGCATAAATAGCGTAATGCACACATGAAAAAAAATATTACAATACATTTATAGAGTTTTATTTTGAATGTGTGAACAATGTTCCAAACATATTCAGATTGCGCGCACACAAATACTTTTATGTAATCAACATGCTAATCTTTACTCTTACATTTATTACATAGCACAAACAAGTGCTATTATTTTAGTCTCTCTTGAGATCAGGACAAGTGTCCTCTGTATGAATTTCACTTGTTGTGGATGGCATTCATAAACATCCCGGTTACGACATAAGTGCCTGGAGTCATCCTTTATGACATGGAATAAACCTATAATATGCTGAGAATAGATGCTCTAGATGTCATAAATCAGTGAGTGCACACACCCTGCACGTGTGGGAAAGATGGCTGGCACTTATGATTGTGTTGAGACAGAGTTGTCCATGAGCAAGTGAACAAGCAAACTTGGGACCCATATTTGGATATCCCATAAGTCTTGAAAAATATTGCCATGGTGGCACCATGTTTTACCCTTGAAGAAAATGAAGTGCTTGTGGCCACCTTACAGCCACAATATATCTACCTAATGGGATCCGTCAGACTTAACTTTTTTGAGAAATTGTACAAATTAATAGACAAAGCCCAACCTTTTGACAAAGCAAATGTGTCTGCTGTGAAAGGTAATTTTAAATACTAATTAAAATCTTTATAAGGAAAATATATATGACATTATCCCATTTTTTAATAAGCTTTCTTTGGAGTGACTTCTTTATTTGTTTGGGTGATTCTGGGGGGAAAAAAGAATGCCATGCACCTTATTTTAATTTTACAGAGGCCTTTTAGTCGTCCCAAAAGATGTTTTCTAAAGTTTATCTAAATCTGCTTGAGATGACTCATTCAATAATTTGATTCACTGCAGATTATCTCAGTGATTATATTTAAACCAAAGACTGACCTTAATCGAAAAGTAAGACATGTAAGACATGTACATGTAAAAATTAATGTATGTCTAAATCTTCCTGCACAAAGCACCAAGTCCCTAAAATACTTGGCTCAATTCCTCTGCCCAAATGTCTGTCTCTGTTATGTCACTAACAAAGTAGCATGAATGTAACACACATAAATAGTATGCTTACCCTCTGAAGGTCTTTGGTTCCATAAAGTTGAAGCCAACACTCTTTAGGTTTGCCAGTGTCCTATGTTTGACGTTTCCCTGTGAAGATCCCACCACTGTTGATGCTGACCCTGCCACTGACGTTCTCTGCTGTAAGTGATTGAATTACCTATCTTGCCCTGCCATGCGTGGACTTCTTTTACCAGTGTGCAGGGCCTATGGAATCCCTGCGCAGCTGTGCTGCTGCAGACGTGGCAAGGAACATTGCATGGCAGTGTGCTTATTGATGTAGAGAACATTAGAGACATATCAAATATCAAACTAAACATGGGTTTGCACATATTTAGTACAAGCATATGTCTGAGTACATTTAAAAGGGACCTCAAATCCTGTACTGTACATTGTAAATGTATGTATGCATGCAGTGTTGGCAGATGCAATATGCTATTTTCTGGTTCCACAGTGGTCATAGAGGAATATGGATGCAGTGTATTGTCCCCCACACGTTACGTATGCCACCATATTATATCAGTCTCTCTTGAGATTAGGCCAAGTGTCCTGTGTGTGAGGGAATCCTATGAAAGTATTTCACTTGTTGATGATGGCATTCATAAACTTCCCAGTTGCGACAAAAATACCTTGAGTCATCCTTTATGACATGGAATAAACCTATAATATGCTGGGATTAAAAGTTGTAGATGTCATAAATCATTGAGTGCACACACCCTGCATGTGTGGTAAAGTTGGCTGGCACGTATGATTGTGTTGAGACAGAGTTGTCGATGAGCAAGTGAACAAGAAAACTTGGGATCCATATTTGCATATCTGAATAGACAATCCAATTAGTCAAAAGAGCACTGCTACACAATTGTGATAAAAAAGGCAAGAATGGTCTGATAGGCTAAGTTGGTCATTACTGACATATTGGCTGTGATGTTTGTTTAATTGCTAGTACACTAGACCTATGTGAGCACCTTAGTAATAATTATTGATCATAAGCAGATGAAACATATTGAAAACATAGAAGCTCATTCATTAAACTAGAGGTGGGAGCTGTAATTAAAAATGTGGACATTTTCTCGATAGCGCTGCCACACATATATTACCCAGTAACTTGTAATACAAGTGCAGAATAGCATTTTTCATGGTCTATTGAAAAGATAGGACGCATAATTTTTTAAAAGCTGGCAAAGCTTAGTTTACGATAACTGAACCGCTGCTGCACTCATAATACAGTTGGGTTCCAAAACCATGCTCACGAATGCATGTATAAACGTTGCGCAGTCGATAGAGTGCCATTTTTAATATAGCACTAAGCCTTCTATAAACATGCAAAGAGAGAGGTACGCTTGCTCACTGTGGAATTGCTGGAAATCATAAATTTATTTGAAGACCAAATAAGTACAGGTACAGGTATACAGGGTCACAGTTAGGAACGCCTGACGCGTTTCGCGCATGCTTACATGCGCTTCATCGGAGGCTGATAGAGTGTGACAATGTGGGCCTTTTAAACCTGGTTTTCACCAATCCTGAGGGGACTGAGGTCTAAACCAATCAGTGTTGCCTCAGTGAGTGTATAGCCTTTGTAATGTAGACTCTTGTGTCTTCAGCTTGTTACTGAGGCTTATAGTATTAACTCTGCGGCAACACTGATAGGTACACATCAATGAATAAAATACTTAATATTGTTAAACATTGTTTTAATATAACAAAAGTAAAAAATAAGGATTACTGAAAAAACTAATAAATAATTATAAATAATTCTCATAATAAATACCTTGATAAATGGATAAAAACTAAATGGGAAGTAAATGAGTAAAAATATTGATAAAAAATATGAAATTATAAAGGTGAAAGTAAAAATAAGGATGAGAATATAAATGAAAAATAAAAAATAGAGGTAAAAATGTAACTTGTAAATAAAATTGAAAAAGAAATAATCAATGAATAAATGAATAGGTAAAAACTAATTTCCTACCATCAGAATAGAAGATATAGTTCTAAATATCTATGCTAACTAATTGAGTATAAGTGCACTTCATCTTGAAGGGGGAAATTAATCCTTTATATATATTTTTTATTTTTCTACCTACATGTATTATTCATGTTGTGTTAAAAAAAGGCTGAAAAAATAGGTATTTATTATGAGAATTATTTATAATTATTTATTAGTTTTTTCAGTAATCCTTATTTTTTACTTTTGTTATATTAAAACAATGTTTAACAATATTAAGTATTTTATTCATTGATGTGTACCTATCAGTGTTGCCGCAGAGTTAATACTATAAGCCTCAGTAACAAGCTGAAGACACAAGAGTCTACATTACAAAGGCTATACACTCACTGAGGCAACACTGATTGGTTTAGACCTCAGTCCCCTCAGGATCGGTGAAAACCAGGTTTAAAAGGCCCACATTGTCACACTTTATCAGCCTCCGATGAAGCGCATGTACGCATGCGCGAAACGCGTCAGGCGTTCCTAACTGTGACCCTGTATACCTGTACCTGTACTTATTTGGTCTTCAAATAAATTTATGATTTCCAGCAATTCCACAGTGAGCAAGCGTACCTCTCTCTTTGCCTGTTTGCATACTAGCGGTGGGGTTTACCACTTTGATTCCGCTGCTCGAGCTGCAGTCCCGACTAGGAATCAGTCTACATTTCCTGCTTTTCTACTTCTCCTTCTCCAAGTGAGATCATCTACTTGAGCCGACCGACGCCAGGGGTGACGTAACAGGAAGACAAGCCGGATATCGCACACGCCAAGAAGGACACGCATACTGCACCCGCCCAGGAGGGCTTGCTTCGCCCATCCGAGAGGAAGTACAGCAGCGTGCCCAGGCATCCCACCGGACTAACGGAGGGTAAGACATCCATGGCATTCACAATCTGATCATCCCTGAACCCTAAGCACACACGGACAACCGTAGCAGGAAATCTTTCTGACACCTAAGACTGTGGACACTACTTAAAATTAACTGTTTGTTTTCCACACACCCCTTCATTGGGATCATTTATTCCCCAGTTTTGAGGATTCTTTTGTATACGTGTAAGAAGAAACCAAGGGGAATCCTTAACCGGAACACACACTCCATTGTTGTTTTTCGTCACTCTTATTCCCAGTGTTCCGGCTTTCTTGCAGCTTTGTGGATTGTTGTGGACTATAATTGTCACTGGACATTTACACTGTATACGCTACTTTTTAAGACCATTTAAATTTAAATTTAAATTTGAATTTAGCACTTAGCATTCTGTTTATAGTGCCGACAAATAATTTTCCTCCCTGCCATGGCTACCTCACTCATTCCCACAGGGGTAATAGATGATAATACAAGGAGGAAAAATATTATGACAACGGCACTCAGAGGTCACAGTGAAGGTTCTGATGTTATTAAGGAAGAGAATCTAGACACTGTTTTTTCTAGTTTAGAGAAACTAAGATATAAAGAAACCAATTTGTGGTGGGATATCGAATTTTTAGATCTTTACATTTCAGAGAACAAAGTCCCTAGAGGACTACGTATGAAAAAATATCCCTCCTTTGCTATAGATAATCCCATTTTCATGGAGGAGTGGAATACTAATTTAACTAACTGCTCTATCATTTGCATCAAGCAACTTCTTAGACACAAAAGAGAAGAGAGGGATAATATTCTGTTAGAAATAAATACCATCTTTGACAAACTAAAACCTTTTGAAACAACACAAAAATACACTGATTATAAATCTCAATTAGATACCACCATAGATCAGCTAGACACCATTCTGTCAGATAGAAAAGTACAAAAATATAATAGGGACACGAAAGACTATGATTTAGACATAGTCTATTCCTGGCAGAAATCGAAACCACTGAATAGAAGAGCCACTCAAAGAATAGCCACAATAAAAAGGATAAAAACAAGTCTACACACAACAAAAACCAAACTTCTAGAAAAGTAACTTTTTCAAGTATAGACACTGATAACCTAGAAGATGAAACCACTGACACCCATAATGATGAGCCAGAAGCAGTACCTACTACATCAGGCAATACATCTTCTGAGAGAAGAAACTTAAAATCTCTAGTTAAATCAGCCCAGCAAACGAGTACTCCAAAGAAAGGGGAAAATACATTTAGATACCCCAGCAGGGTCAGGAAAAACAAGATGAAATAGCAACAATAAATCTCTCTGACTTTACATTAACGGCTCACCATATTAATGTACTTAATAAAGGCTTAACCTTTGCACCTGCAACAGATTTTGATTTATTCAGCACTCTTTTAGACACAAATAAATTTGTAAGAAAAGTAGTACTAAAAAAACATTTTTTTGGTATAGACACACAATCACACACCTCCACCACAACTGACACACACCCTAACACTATTGGTTTACTATTTTCTGATTTAACAGACCTTACCACTCTCACCACACTTCAACAACACTCACCCAGTTCATATACTCATTCCCCAGGTACCACTCAGCAATACACTTTTAAGGATAAATCACATTTTTACCCAGTTAATGCACGTGATCACACAATAGATTTATTTCAAAGGACCATAGAAAAGGAACTAACCGACCTTCACAAAACACTCCAGTCAACCACAATAAGTAAAGCCAGAGATAATTTAAGCCGCCATGAGAGAAAAGCACTTAAAGATCTACAAGATAACCCCAACATAGTCATCACTAAGGCGGACAAAGGAGGGGCTATTGTTGTCTTAAACACCACTGATTACTTAGATGAAGTACACAAACATCTAGAGGATAAAGATCAGTATATGAAACTCACATTTAATCCTACCATAAATTTCGTAAGCAAATTGAAGAGTCACTTAGACACAGGCATTGAACTGGGCTACCTAACGGAAGAACTAGCGTCATTTTTTCTGATAAAAGACCCTACCATACCAAGTTTTAGAACTGTCCCTAAAATTCATAAAAACCTCACTAGACCACCAGTTAGACCCATTGTGGCAAGCCAAGGATCCCTATGTGAAAGGCTTGGTGGGTGGCTTGACCACATACTCCAACCAATTGTTCAATCATTACCAGGCTACATTAAAGATAGCGGCCATCTAATCCAGCAACTTAACACAGTCAACTGGAATTGTGAATACACTTGGCTCACAATTGATGTAGCTGCTCTTTATTCAAGCATTCCCCACACGACAGGCCTCATAGCGCTTTATGAGATGTTACTTAGACATACTGACTATGACATAGGTTTTATTACATTCATAGTAGAAACTGCAGAATTTCTACTAAAATATAACTATTTTGTTCATGAAGGAATTTATTATTTACAGCAACGAGGCACGGCCATGGGGGCAAAATTTGCCCCGGCCTATGCCAATATTTACATGGGTTGGATGGAATTTTGTTTTATTTTTTCAACTGAATTCCAATTTAAAAACAATATTAAACTATACGGTCGCTTTATTGACGATCTCATAATCATTTGGGACAAGACAGATAATGAGCACACTATAGAACAATTTATGACCTACATTAACAACAATCAATTAAACCTTGTCTTCACACACAAAAGTGACACCCAATCCATTGACTTTCTAGACCTAAAACTTAGTGCAAATTTATCAAAATTAAAAAATTTTACTTCCACATATAGAAAACCCACCTCAAAAAATACAATTTTAAGGGCAGATTCATGCCATGTCCCACATCTCAAAAAAGGCATACCCAAAGGTCAATTTCTACGACTTCGTAGAAATTGCTCCAACTTAGATACCTATAGGCAAGAAGCTAAAGAATTAACCAACAGGCTAGTCAATAGGGGATACAATAGATCAAAACTTGATCTAATTAATAAAGAAGTAGAAAGCACACAGAGGAATACGTTATTCCAGAAAAAGGACAAAACACAAAATGAGGAAAATATAGTGTTCTCTACCCAATTTAGCAGGCAATACTATAAAATCTGTAAAGTAATTAAGGATAATTTAACAATACTAAAGAGTGATGACACATTGAAACAAGTAATATCTAAAGGCATTAAATTTGTTGCTAAAAAAGCTCCATCAATAGGAGACTTAACAAACAAAAAATTCTCAGAAAGACCACAAACACAAACTAACTGGCTGGGCCTCAGTCCTGGATCCTTTAAATGTGGCCATAGACCTTGCAAAAGTTGTGAGTTTACCAACATAACCCACACCTTCACCTCTAGTAACACTAAGGAAACATATACGATCAAGCAAAGGATAGACTGCACTTCGCAGTATGTAATATACCTTATTACATGTCAACTTTGCTTTCAGCAATACATAGGCATCACTACACGTCCGTTAAAAGATCGCATTAGGGAGCATTTATTATCCCTCATTGAAAAAGAAGCTAGAACTCCAGTGGCCAAACACTTTCGGCAACATGGAATAGGTACTGACCACTTCTCATTCCAAGGAATAGAGAGGGTTGTCAAAGAGGCCAGAGGGGGCGATAGAACTGCCAAACTCCTAAAAAGAGAAGTCTTCTGGATAGTGAAATTAAATACTAGATACCCCAACGGGATAAACAGAAGACTTGATGTGGATTTATATGTGTAATTCATTCCACTTGGACATATTCTAACCCCTCTAGAACTAATCAAATATGACTGAAGTTAAAAATCCCTCGAAACATTAGATCTAATTACACAATAGATACATCTTTAACACCAAGATTTGAATACATATAATCAATACGACCCTATCTATTCAAGTTATTCAGTACACATACATAAAAACATAAATAATAACAACAATAAAACTGACTCTTCTATCTATTAGCCCTCCTTGTGGTCTCCCTAGCAATACATAACCACCATATATACATACATACTCCAGCTAAGACGTCTATATACATTCAACACACATATAAGAAATCAGCTGAGTATAGTATAGTCTATAATACCTTTAGATCTTATAATCCATTATTCAATTATTAATTGGATAAATAGTTTCCTTAACATGATTGACCACTACAAGCAGTGTTTAAAACTAGATTCTAGTCTTCCTTAGAAAAGAATTTTCTATTTTTTCAGCCTTTTTTTAACACAACATGAATAATACATGTAGGTAGAAAAATAAAAAATATATATAAAGGATTAATTTCCCCCTTCAAGATGAAGTGCACTTATACTCAATTAGTTAGCATAGATATTTAGAACTATATCTTCTATTCTGATGGTAGGAAATTAGTTTTTACCTATTCATTTATTCATTGATTATTTCTTTTTCAATTTTATTTACAAGTTACATTTTTACCTCTATTTTTTATTTTTCATTTATATTCTCATCCTTATTTTTACTTTCACCTTTATAATTTCATATTTTTTATCAATATTTTTACTCATTTACTTCCCATTTAGTTTTTATCCATTTATCAAGGTATTTATTATGAGAATTATTTATAATTATTTATTAGTTTTTTTAGTAATCCTTATTTTTTACTTTTGTTATATTAAAACAATGTTTAACAATATTAAGTATTTTATTCATTGATGTGTACCTATCAGTGTTGCCGCAGAGTTAATACTATAAGCCTCAGTAACAAGCTGAAGACACAAGAGTCTACATTACAAAGGCTATACACTCACTGAGGCAACACTGATTGGTTTAGACCTCAGTCCCCTCAGGATTGGTGAAAACCAGGTTTAAAAGGCCCACATTGTCACACTCTATCAGCCTCCGATGAAGCGCATGTACGCATGCGCGAAACGCGTCAGGCGTTCCTAACTGTGACCCTGTATACCTGTACCTGTACTTATTTGGTCTTCAAATAAATTTATGATTTCCAGCAATTCCACAGTGAGCAAGCGTACCTCTCTCTTTGCCTGTTTGCATACTAGCGGTGGGGTTTACCGCTTTGATTCCGCTGCTCGAGCTGCAGTCCCGACTAGGAATCAGTCTACATTTCCTGCTTTTCTACTTCTCCTTCTCCAAGTGAGATCATCTACTTGAGCCGACCGACGCCAGGGGTGACGTAACAGGAAGACAAGCCGGATATCACACACGCCAAGAAGGACACGCATACTGCACCCGCCCGGGAGGGCTTGCTTCGCCCATCCGAGAGGAAGTACAGCAGCGTGCCCAGGCATCCCACCGGACTAACGGAGGGTAAGACATCCATGGCATTCACAATCTGATCATCCCTGAACCCTAAGCACACACGGACAACCGTAGCAGGAAATCTTTCTGACACCTAAGACTGTGGACACTACTTAAAATTAACTGTTTGTTTTCCACACACCCCTTCATTGGGATCATTTATTCCCCAGTTTTGAGGATTCTTTTGTATACGTGTAAGAAGAAACCGAGGGGAATCCTTAACCGGAACACACACTCCATTGTTGTTTTTCTTCTATAAACATGGTTGGGTTCTGTGAAAAAGAGGACTGGGTTAGCATGGCTCTCCAGCATGCTAAATGTAAGTATAACGCTACAGGCATTTTTTTTTAACTTTTGATTAGAAACATTTATATTTGTTTAACAGATTTTTTTTTAAATGTTTAACAAATATCCAGTATCCCATTATGAGGTTGTTGAGAGGAAAAGCACAGCCCTTTTTAAAGGGTGCACCTAGATGATCTTTAAATACACCAAACTCGTAGTCTTTTTAATAACAAAGGGTTCCATTTAAAAGAGTAGCTGATATTTTATATATGTTATAAATGTATTTTGCAAATGATTATCAACATCAGCTATTTATACACTGTATAAATTCTGGAACATTTATAATAATATTAAAACATCTGATGTGCACCTGTTACGATAATTTGTACTTTACAATTCATATTCTGCTAAACACTTAGATTAGTCTTTTAGTTAAGATTGGATGCACCTACTTTTTGGTGTGCCACTGATAATCATCAACAGTTTATCCAGCTGTGAAAGAAAACATGACCTCTCACTTCACATTTATGAGACCATGGCAATAAAAGATGCAAACCCTATATAAGAGATATATATTTAAAACAATACAAAAATAAACAACAACAAAAACTAAGATTACAAAGGAACTGAAAATACAGTTGTGAGAAAAAGTTTATGAACTCTTTACTCATGAAGGTCTAGAAAACAAATGAAACGCTAAGTGTTGCGCGCAAGCGATATCGGCTTTTTGCGCACAACAGAAATGAGTAAAACGTTAACACGTTTGCTTGAGCAATGTACGTTGGATTACCGCAACTTCAGAGCTCTAGTTAGCTGTTGTGTGAGGCAAAAAAGTGCCACCAAACACATCAAAAACACATTTAACAGTACAGTTGCACTCGTAATAACAATGTCTGATACAAATTATTTTTACAAAATTGCATTAAAAAAGGTATAAGGGCTCAAAGATACGAGGTCTTTGGTGTTAGAAAAAAAAGCCATGCAAAGAATTTAACACAGAGATGCATACATGCCTAAATATGTATATGTATATATTTACTTACAGGAAAATCAACTTTTTATTGTAAATACATATTTCTATATATGTCTATAAATTCCTAAGCTGTACATCTATTCCTATAAATATATAGGTATAGATATGTATTCGACATGAACAGTATCATATACAGTATATATAATAAAAATGACATTATTTTCTATGTGAAGAACATAGCAATGTAAAATATGCGTGCATCGAGGTTCGCAATTTCGGACTAACGCAGTCTAGATTGTGCACATGAAGAATCATTATCTTCAATGTACATTATTGAAATAGTAAATATAAACTATTTAAACAAAATAAATAAAAATATTTTAATTATTATACATACTGTAAAACACATAGATATATTCTATAGATTATTTAGAATATTTTACATATAAAATATATTTGCTGTAGCCTGCACCACATGTCTAAAAAGGGTGATTAAAAAAAGACCTCAATGTCCCTAATTCCACAGGAACCTAGAAGATTTTTTTAAATGGCAAAACATCTGGTGCTAACATTGCTCATCTACATCTGCTTTTGTTATGTTCAGGTACAGGAGGCCCTCAGTTTACAACGGTTCAATTTACACCGTTTCAGAATTACAACCTTTTTTTCCAGTCATGTGACTGCTATTGAAAAGCATTGAGAAGCAGTTCATTGATGAAAATAGCCAGTAGGTGGAGCTTTCCGCTTGTGTTGCAGCAAAGCCAAGCAAGCTGAAATTAATCAGTTTAACCAGACCTGAGCTATAGAGCAGATTTCAAAGAAACTAGATCTTCCTGTATATAAATCAGTCCAGATTGGAATGCATAGAAATAACTGTTTGCAGAAAAATACAAGTGAAGTCTCTGTTGTGTGATTATGCTATTCGGTTTATAATGCTGTTTAGCAAATGTTTTTGTTCATTTAACTTAGTTTAATTATATATTCTGTGTTGTGTGATTATTTTATTAGGTTTATAATGCTGTTTAGCATTTAAAGTCTTCATTTCAAAGCTTTAAAATAATGTATTAGGTGTTACTTGTGACAATTTTGAGAGGGGCCTGGAACCTAACTCCCTCACTTCCCATTGACTTACATTATAAACTGGGTTTCAATTTACAATAGTTTCGATTTACAACCATTCCTTCTGGAACCTAACCCCGGTGTAAACTGAGGGCTCCCTGTATTTCATGACCACAATAGTTCCTACTGCTGGATTTTGATGTCCTACATATATATCTAAACCATTCAAATATATTATCCTGGTGCTTGTGAAATTTAGACTATTTATTTTGAATATTCAGTTTTGTTGACTTATTTATTTTCTTCAGTGTTAACTTCAGTACTTTGTTTTCTAGTCCGTGCCAATTCATCAAACATATTTAATAATCAGAGGTAGAAAATAGATTCTATTTATTAAGTGCCAGACAGACGAAGTTCGCTATCATGAACCTTGTCCACTCGGCCACTTGCTTGTGCAATGCTGCCCTCTGCTCAGATTGGATCAGATTGGGATGATTGAAATACTCCACAATTTAGGTGGCAAAGAGGTTAACTAACAGTCAGCTAGATTACGTGTTTTGAGCACTATAGGGAAATTAAAGAGCGCCACAAAAGCGTTGTTATTTCACCTCCCTATAGTGCTGCTATTACAGGTTTCAAAAAAGCAGGCTTGTGCGGGCGATATGGTGGCGTTGAGCTCCATACTGCACTGAAATACAAGCGCTGCTTTGACATGCTCGTGCACGATTTCTCCATAGACATCAGTGGGGAGAGCAGGCAAAAAAAATCCTAACACCTGCAATCGCGGAAACAAAAGCTCCGTAACGCAGCCCAATTGATGTCTATGGGGAAAGAAGTTATGTCTAAACCTAACACCCTAACATAAAAACCACGTCTTAACACCCCTAATCTGCCGCCCCTAACATTGCCGCCAACTACATTACAGTTATTAACCCCTAATCTACTGCCCCGACATCGCCTATACCTACATAAAGTTATTAACCCCTAATCTGCCTCCCCTAACATCGCTGCCACCTACATTACACTTATTAACCCCTAATCTGCCACCCCCAATATCGCCGCCACTATACTAAAGTTATTAACCCCTAAACCTATGGCCTCCCACATCACTAACACTACATAAATATATTAACCCCTAAACCTAACCTTAAGCATATCCTCAACCCTAACACCCCCTAACTTAAATATAATTAAAATAAATCTAAATTAAACTTACAATTATTACCTAAATAATTCCTACTTAAAACTAAATACAAACTTACCTATACAATAAAACCTATGCTAGCTACAATATAACTAATAGTTATATTGTAGCTAGCTTATGTTTTATTTTTATTTCACTGGTAATTTTGTATTTATTTTAACTAGATAGACTAGTTAGTAAGTAGTTATTAACTATTTACTAACTACCTAGTTAAAATAAATACAAATTTACCTGTAAAATAAAACCTAACCTGCCTTACAATAAAACCTAACATTACAATAAAATAAAATAAATTCAATTAATTAAATAGAATTATCTAAATTCCAAAAAAATAAACAATAAATTACACAAAATAAAAAACAAATTTATCAAAAATAAAAATTAATTACACCTAATCTAATAGCCCTATAAAAATAAAAAAGCCCACCCAAAATAAAAAAACCCTAGCCTACACTAAACTGCCAATGGCCCTTAAAAGGGCCTTTTGGGGGGCATTGCCCCTAAGAAATCAGCTCTTTTACCTGTAAAAAAAATACAAACAACCCCCCAACAGTAAAACCCAACACCCACACAACCAAACCCCCCAAATAAAAATAAACCTAAGCTAAACATTGCCCTGAAAAGGACATTTGGATGGGCATTGCCCTTAAAAGGGCATTTAGCTCTTTTACATTGCCCAAAACCCTAATCTAAAAATAAAACCCACCCAATAAACCCTTAAAAAAACACTAACCCCCGACGATTCACTTACAGTTTTCGAAGACCGGATATCCATCCTCATCCAGCCGGCAGAAGTCTTCATCCAAGCGGGCAGAAGTATTCATCCAGACGGCATCTTTTATCTTCATCCATCTGGCATGTAGCGGGTCCATCTTCCAGACATACGGCACAGAGCATCCTCTTCTTATGAAATCCGCTGGAAAATGAAGTTTCCCTTTAAATGACGTCATCTTCTATCTTCATCCATCTGGCACGGAGCGGGTCCATGTTCCAGACATACGGCGCAGAGCATCCTCTTCTTATGAAATCCGCTGGAAAATGAAGTTTCCCTTTAAATTACGTCATTCAAGATGGTGTAATGGAAAAGAAAAATTGGAACCTAATATTATATTAGAGTTGAAAAATTTCACCTTAAGTGTTTTATCAAAGTTTGAATCAAGTGGGATATATAATTTATCAATAATTGTTATGTATTACTAAACACTTACGCCTAGATTTAGAGTTCTGCGGCCAAAGGGGTGCGTTAGCTACGCGTGCTTTTTTCTGGCCGCACCTTTTAAATACCGCTGGTATTAAGAGTTCACAGAATGGCTGCGTTAGGCTCCAAAAAAAGGAGCGTAGAGCATATTTAACGCAACTTCAACTCTCAATACCAGCGGTGCTTACGGACGCGGCCAGCTTCAAAAACGTGCTCGTGCACGATTCCCCCATAGAAAACAATGGGGCTGTTTGAGCTAAAAAAAAACTAACACCTGCAAAAAAGCCGCGTTCAGCTCCTAACGCAGCCCCATTGTTTTCTATGGGGAAACACTTCCTACGTCTGCACCTAACACTCTAACATGTACCCCGAGTCTAAACACCCCTAACCTTACACTTATTAACCCCTATTCTGCCGCCCCCGCTATCGCTGACCCCTGCATATTATTATTAACCTCTAATCTGCTGCTCCGTAAACCGCCGCTACTTACATTATCCCTATGTACCCCTAATCTGCTGCCCCTAACACTGCCAACCACTATATTATATTTATTAACCCCTAATCTGCCCCCCACAACGTCGCCTCCACCTGCCTACACTTATTAACCCCTAATCTGCCGAGCGGACTGCACCGCTATTATAATAAAGTTATTAACCCCTAATCTGCCTCACTCCCGCCTCAATAACCCTATAATAAATAGTATTAACCCCTAATCTGCCCTCCCTAACATCGCGGACACCTAACTACAAGTATTAACCCCTAATCTGCCGATCGGAGCTCACCACTACTCTAATAAATTTTTTAACCCCTAAAGCTAATTTTAACCCTAACCCTAACACCCCCCTAAGTTAAATATAATTTTATTCTAACAAAATAAATTAACTCTTATTAAATAAATTATTCCTATTTAAATCTAAATACTTACCTGTAAAATAAACCCTAATATAGCTACAATATAAATTATAATTATATTATAGCTATTTTAGGATTTATAATTATTTTACAGGTAACTTTGTATTTATTTTAATCAGGTACAATAGCTATTAAATAGTTATAAGTTAAGAGGATGTTCCGCGTCGGCTTGGAAGAAGATGGCTCCGCTCCGCTCCAGAAGAAAGAAGATTGAAGATGCGGCTTGATAGAAGACTTCATCCCGATGATGGACTTCCGACTTCAGCCTGATGATGGATTTCTTCAGCCGCCGCTTGGATCCAGACTTCAGCCCGAGGATGCACGTCACTCTTCAGCCCCCCGCTTGGGCTTGGATCAAGACTTCCGAGGACCGATCGGTGAACCTGGTATGGTGAAGATAAGGTAGGAAGATCTTCAGGGGCTTAGTGTTAGGTTTATTTAAGGGGGGTTTGGGTTAGATTAGGGGTATGTGGGTGGTGGGTTGTAATGTTGGGGGGGGTATTGTATGTGTTTTTTTTTACAGGCAAAAGAGCTGAATTCTTTGGGGCATGCCCCACAAAGGGCCCTGTTTAGGGCTGGTAAGGTAAAAGAGCTTTGAACTTTTTTAATGTAGAATAGGGTAGGGCATTTTTTATTTTGGGGGGCTTTGTTATTTTATTTGGGGGCTTAGAGTAGGTGTAATTAGTTTAAAATTGTTGTAATATTTTTCTTATGTTTGTAAATATTTTTTTATTTTTTTGTAACTTAGTTCTTTTTTATTTTTTGTACTTTAGTTAGTTTATTTAATTGTATTTATTTGTAGGTATTGTATTTAATTAATTTATTGATAGTGTAGTGTTAGGTTTAATTGTAGATAATTGTAGGTAGTTTATTTAATTTATTTATTGATAGTGTAGTGTTAGGTTTAATTGTAACTTAGGTTAGGATTTATTTTACAGGTAATTTTGTAATTATTTTAACTATTTTAGCTATTAAATAGTTCTTAACTATTTAATAGCTATTGTACCTGGTTAAAATAAATACAAAGTTGCCTGTAAAATAAATATTAATCCTAAAATAGCTATAATATAATTATAATTTATATTGTAGCTATATTAGGGTTTATTTTACAGGTAAGTATTTAGCTTTAAATAGGAATAATTTATATAATAAGAGTTAATTTATTTCGTTAGAATAAAATTATATTTAACTTAGGGGGGTGTTAGGGTTAGGGTTAATATTAGCTTTAGGGGTTAAAAAATTTATTAGAGTAGCGGTGAACTCCGATCGGCAGATTAGGGGGTTAATACTTGAAGTTAGGTGTCGGCGATGTTAGGGAGGGCAGATTAGGGGTTAATACTATTTATTATAGGGTTATTGAGGCGGGAGTGAGGCGGATTAGGGGTTAATAACTTTATTATAATAGCGGTGCGGTCCGCTCGGCAGATTAGGGGTTAATAAGTGTAGGCAGGTGGAGGCGACGTTGTGGGGGGCAGATTAGGGGTTAATAAATATAATATAGGGGTCGGCGGTGTTAGGGGCAGCAGATTAGGGGTACATAGCTATAATGTAGGTGGCGGCGCATTGCGGTCGGCAGATTAGGGGTTAATTATTTTAGCTAGCTGGCGGCGACGTTGTGGGGGGCAGGTTAGGGGTTAATAAATATAATATAGGGGTCGGCGGTGTTAGGGGCAGCAGATTAGGGGTACATAAGTATAACGTAGGTGGCGGTCAGCAGATTAGGGGTTAAAAAAATTTAATCGAGTGGCGGCGATGTGGGGGGACCTCGGTTTAGGGGTACATAGGTAGTTTATGGGTGTTAGTTTACTTTAGAGCACAGTAGTTAAGAGCTTTATAAACCGGCGTTAGCCCAGAAAGCTCTTAACTACTGACTTTTTTCTGCGGCTGGAGTTTTGTCGTTAGATTTCTAATGCTCACTTCAGCCACGACTCTAAATACCGGAGTTAGAAAGATCCCATTGAAAAGATAGGATACGCAATTGACGTAAGGGGATCTGCGGTATGGAAAAGTCGCGGCTGGAAAGTGAGCGTTAGACCCTTTCCTGACTGACTCCAAATACCAGAGGGCGGTAAAAACCAGCGTTAGGAGCCTCTAACGCTGGTTTTGACGCCTACCGCCCAACTCTAAATCTAGGCGTTAAGGAGCAGTGAGTAAGCATGAAAAATACACTATGTTACAAAATAAGACTATACTTGCAGGGTAGGCAAGTAAGTAAAAAAAGAGATGATTATATACACTGATTCAATCTATTATTAGATATTAGATCAAAATTACTGTACCTTGAAGAACAGAAAATATTGAATGTTAAAATTTAACCTTTATTATTATTGTTATAAAAAAGACAGCATTAAATGGATGATTATGCTGCCCATAAAAGTTAAAAACACACTCCCTGTGTGTTATTAGTGTGCAGCATGTACTATTGACTGAGAGAAGTTCAACAGACAAATACACAGCCTCAAAAATAGATTACAGAAAAAAGTAGCTGTAGAGCTATTATGAATCAAAGCAGCCTAATGTTAGGCATATAACTTTGATAGCTCAGCCTCTAAATAATATTCCTAAGTCTTTATACATATGTATATTGTAATCTATAGTTGGTTAGGCTTAGCTTCAGCTCAATAATTACTACGTGACTCATACAAGATGTTTAATATATATCCCAATCTTTGTTGGCAACATAATGATAAAGAACTTGTATCATAAGTAGTATCTTTAATTTTATACCTCAGAGTTAATGCTACTAATAAGTGTGGGTAAGAACATTTATAATGTATACACCCATTGCTGGTTGCATATGATTAGCAGATGTAGGATGATCTGCTATAGTTATATGGTCATAATTGCATTTGTATCTCACAGGTGCAGTTATTACAAGTTAAATGTATATAGTTGTTAATGTATATCACAATAATCGTTTGTATTTTATTGTAGGTAACTGCACCTTTAAATATCGCTTATCATGGTGATATATTAAGAGTTTTATTACTGCTTAACTTTATGAATAATGCATAAAGTGATATTTATTATACTGCAGAATATGCAATAAGTTAAGCCATAAAGTTTAATATGGGGTGTTAAACTGTTTGTGCACAGCGTCTTATATATGCTAAAAAGTTGCAGATCAAATAACTTAATTCAACCCCAATAGTGTAGGGCTAATTAATATTATTCGAAACATAAAGTTGATGTTTCTATATGAATAACAGATAGTTATTGAATGAATAACAGTGATTACAATCTGCTCCTTTAAGCCGTATATTTTGCTAGTGCACTGTCATATTATTGTAAATGAGTCACCCAGTCACTTTAATTTTATTAACGTTAGGTAAATAAGTGCCTTAACTGATAGAAGTACTTATAAAAGTCACAGAACTGTGTTATCATTAGTATTAGTATAATTTCTGTTAGCTTAAATTAACCAGCATCAGTAAATGAATACTGAGTCAACTGAGAATCTTTAGAGCTGATACTTGTACGCATTTGAGGCTGCAGCGTCTATGTATTTTAAAGTCTTAAGTAATTAGCCATGCTGTAATTAATTATTTTAACAACAAGAGAGGCAAGTTAAAAAATAGAGGAGACCCCTGATGCAGCGTTTCACTAACGCTTCCTCAGAGGGGTTACGCGGGCCGACATACTTCCGGTATTTTATAGCCTTCATGTTAGACACCTCTTGAACACGATTGGTCTGGGGGTTACCTTGCTGATTGGACAGTTACATGTCAATCACTGGTAGTGTGATGTAACAGACTTGCCGTGTGGATTACTGAATTTGAAACAAAGTTGCTATAGATGAGTGACAATTGGTAATATTCACAATTGTATTGGACTTAACGGACACATTATAGGTCGATCATAATGCATAGTTGCCAACAGTCCCTGATTTCCAGGGACAGTCCCTGGATTTTGCTGTATGTCCCTGGATTTTTTTTTGTCCCTGGAAATGTCCCTGGGAATGCTACCTCTTTTGCCCAACATTTGGTATGTATATATACACACACATATACATATATAGATAGATAGATAGATAGATCTAGTTTATTATTTAAATATAATTAATTCCTAATGAAATAGTGTTATTATTGAAAGGGTTCACATATTATTTGTCTGCCTAATTTTAATGCTGTGTTATAAAAATAACCATATGCCCAGAATGTGTTCCAGAGACTGGGTAGGTGTAAGAGCTTGGTGTTGTAATCTGTATAATAAACTATGGATAAGTCTAAATTATACTATTACTGGGTGTTTTGATTGCAGAACTGAGTGGATGGAGCAGTTGAACAGTAGGTCGTCAATACTCCAGTAACCTGCATGCTTGCTCTGCTGCAAAGTGTCCCTGGAATTTTTTTTTGAAATGTTGGCAACTATGCATAATGTGAATCTGATAGTTAGGTGCTGCAAAATGCACTGATGTTTAAGAGTACCAACATGTATATGAGAATTGCATACTGTTATTATGTTGACATAGATACTGACACTGCCCAGAATAATAAAGAATACTATATAATACAAAAATAAGATGTTAAAATATGTGACAAGTGTTTGAGTGAATAACAAATGAAAATTGTGATATATGTGAATGTACTAGAGTGGTGATGAAGTGTGATGTAAGCTAATAACAACAAAATTAAAAAAGTGACAAAAATGTGGTATCATTTAACAATATTATAGCTGACATACTGTGATAATACTGATCTTATATGTGCTAAATGCCTCAATATTTATCAAATCCTATACTGCTATGTATTAGTACAAATTATGAACTATGTGGATTGCAGTTGCAGGAACAGGACTGAACATATGTCTATACAAGTATTATAATGTGGTGGGGGATACATAAAGCTACATGGCTGATATCCATGAGTGCTGACATATAGAGAATAATTAAATAATAAAAATAAACGTGAATAAAACTGAATATATTAGAGAAGTGTTAAAATTACAAGTTGAGTGTGAATTAAATAAATATATATATATATATATATATATATATATATATATATATATATATATATATATATATATTGTATGATGACTTAGAGGGTGATTGATTTAGAGGGTGATTGAAATGTTGAGTGAAAATAGTGTGTTTAAATATCTGAGAGTTGAGATTACTTAAAGTGACTAAACTCAACTACATAGTGAATATTAACTTGAGAATGAAGTGAAAATTCCTGACAGTTGAGTGAAATGGAGACTATATATGCCTGGTAGTGTCTAGGTTGTAATATGTTATGACATAATGATTGAATATTGTGTGTTGAAAAAGTTTTTCCCAACCTTATAGTACAATTTTTTTATATATAGCCCCATGTACCTATTTACAAATATACATGATAGTTGTTGTAATCATTAAGTCCATACGGTTTCACACTGTTGAGTAGGTGTATCCACCTACACTCCATTTTTAACAGTGTTTGCTCTAGATCTTCTCCTCTTATGCCAAGGGCAGCCTTTTGTAAAACTGAGAATTTAAGTAAAGAGTCATTGCTGTTATGTTTGTGGTAAAAATGTTTAGCCACACTGGTTATCGACCTGTTTTTCTCCAGGTCCTTATAAGCATTTTTGATGTTTCTACTGTGTTCCATTATTCTAGTTCTTGCTTGACGTGTCGTCGTTCCTACGTAGAACAGTTTACATGGACACTGGAGGACATAGACAACTCCTACCATGGTACAGGAGAAGTGAGCTGGTAATAAGTGTTTATTTGCATATTTGTCACTTATTTCCTTAATTTTCCACACTTTGGGGCACGTGCTGCATATTCCACATGGGAACATACCTTTTGATTGACATCTTCTTTTAGGCATATGATTGTAATGACTTGTGACCAAAGTGTCTTTCAAATTTCTCGGTCTTTTGTAACCAATGGAAACCCTGTCCCCAATCTGGATTGACAATAGGGGATCATTCTGTAAAATATGCCAAATGATCATTTAGAATATTGGTTATTTGTTTAATTTGGGGATTGTATGATGTTATCAGTCTGGGTTTGTTGTCCATCTTTTTTTGCCTTGGTTGTAATAGTAACTGGCGGTCTTTCTGCATAGCTTGTATTTTTGCTTTCTTGATAGATCGTTTGCTGTAGCCTCTATCTTGGAGTCTGTTTGATAATTTGATTGCTTCCTGTTTAAATGTGCTGAGATCAGAACAGTTTCTTCGCAACCTTGTAAATTCGCCTTTGGGAATGGCATTCAGGGTACATGGTGGATGGGCACTTGTGTGATGTAATAGGGTGTTGGTTGCAGTTTTCTTTCTGTATATAGTTGTACTCACTATTCCTTGTGGATCCACTTGTATTTGTAAATCTAGGAAATTGACCACCTGCTGACTGTACTCATATGTGAGTTTTATGTTCAGCTTGTTGTTGTTCAAGATGCTCATAAATTACATCAACACTAGTTCTGGACCTTCCCAGATGAACAGAATTTCATCTATATAGCGGATCCAGCAGGGGATATACTGCATATATCTATCATTATCATCCGTGAAGACTGTTAGATTCTCCCACCACCCTAAAAACAAGTTGGCATATGTGGGTGCGCATGCTGTACCCATTGCGGTACCCTGTGTTTGCAAATAAAACCGATCTTTGAATGTGAAATAGTTGTGATGTAACACAAAATGTAGTAGGTCTTTAAAAAACTGATTATGATCATGATTGTCGGTTACATTTGTGCCTAAGAAATGGGAGATGGCTTGTTCGCTCAGATGGTGTTTTATATTCGTATACAGTGACTCAACGTCCGCTGTAATGATAAAAGAGTTAGGTGATAATGTCATGTTGTTCAATTTTTGAAGCACTTCCATTGTATCCTTTACATATGAGGGTAAAGTGTGTAAATACTAACTGAGTCTCTGATCTATATATTGGCTTGGTTTTTCAGTAAGACTACCATTGCCTGACACAATGGGGCGGCCTGGAGGTTTATGAATGTCTTTGTGTAATTTTGGGATCAAATAGAATGTCGCGGTAGTTGGATGTGATTGAGATAAGAACTGTTTTTCAGTGACATTAATGATTTGATTCTTGTAGGCCTTATCTATGATCTTATTATATTTCTCACTATACACATAAGTTGAATTACCAAGCAGTTTTTTATAACAATGTTCATTATCTAGTTGTTTGGTGGCTTCTTCAAGATACATGTTTCTCTCCCATAAAACTATATTGCCACCTTTATCCGATGGCTTTATGGTATCATGCCATGTATGGATTTCTTTCAGTGCTTTTTGTTCTTGTTTTGTCAAATTAGAATTGATTTTGTGTACTGGTAATTTTTCAATTTCTGCGCAAACTATTTCATTGAATACTTGAATTTGAGGTGATAAGTTATTGGGAGGAATGTATTTAGATTTGTTTTTAATTTGTTGCCTCCAGTCTGTTTCTGGGGATATATTGTCCGAATTCTCTTGTAATAAGTCTTGTAAATCTTGTAATGCTGATTGGTCAGTAATGGTCCAATCCTCTCCAAGTTCTTTTTTGGCATATAGTTTTTTAACAGCAATTTTCTTATGTACAAATTAATATTTTTGACCACTTCAAATTTGTTTAACTTGTTGGTGGGACAAAAACTGAGACACTTAGATAACACCGCAATGTGGTTTTTATCTAGAACATGACTGATCAAATTAACAATTTTTAGGTTCCCATCCTGATCTTTGAGAAGGGGCTTGGCTGTCTCCTTCTTATCTCCCTTTTTGGAGTGGTCTGTGGTTTGCGCTTGTTTGGCCTCGATTCTTGTGGCACATTGCAGCCAGGTATAGTTCTCTGTCTGTCTGTAGTTATGCCTAAAAAAGAGGGGGCACCCACTGATGTTGAAGGAGCTACTGGCTCACTGTGAACTAAGGCTTGTGTCTGTGATCTAGTGGAAGTTCTAGGTTGGATATTAATATCACTATTGATACTTTCTATGGAAGTGTCAGACTCAGAAATTTCAGTATCACTTTCATTTTGTTGAGTTGTATATTGGTGCTGTCTAGTATTACGAGGGCGAGTATTGTACCTTTTTTGCCACTTATACACTCTTATAATTTTAACACTTCTCTAATATATTCAGTTTTATTCACATTTATTTTTATTATTTAATTATTCTCTATATGTCAGCACTCATGGATATCAGTCATGTAGCTTTATTTATCCCCCACCACATTATAATACTTGTATAGACATATGTTCAGTCCTTTTCCTGCAACTGCAATCCACATACTTCATAATTTGTACTAATACATAGCAGTATAGGATTTGATAAATATTGAAGCATTTAGCACATAATATTGTTAAATGATACCACATTTTTGTCACTTTTTCAATTTTATTGTTATTAGCTTTCATAAAACTTCATCACTAGTGATGTCGCGAACCTAAAAATTTGGGTTCGCGAATAGCCACTTGACTTCAATGGGCAGACGAATTTTAAACCCACAGGAACTCTTTCTGGCCACAATAGTGATGGAAAAGTTGTTTCAAGGGGACTGACACCTGGACTGTGGCATGCCAGAGGGGGATCCATGGCAAAACTCCCATGGAAAATTACATAGTTGATGCAGAGTCTGGTTTTAAGCCACAAAGGGCATAAATCACCTAACATTCCTAAATTGTTTGGAATAACGTGCTTTAAAACATCAGGTATGATGTTTTATCGATCAGGTAGTGTAAGGGTTACGCCCGCTTCACAGTGACAGACCAAACTCCCCATTTAAAGGGACAGTCTTCACCAGAATTTTTATTGTTTTAAAAGATAGATAATCCCTTTATTACCCATTTCCCAGTTTTGCATAACTAACACATTTATAATACTATACTTTTAACCTCTGTGATTATCTTGTATCTAAGCCTCTGCAAACTGCCCCTTTTTTCAGTTCTTTTGACAGACTTGCAGTCTAGCCAATCAGTGCCTGCTCCCAGATAACTTCTCGTGCATGAGCACAGTGTTATCTATATGAAATACGTGAACTAACACCCTCTAGTGGTGAAAAACTGTTAAAATGCAATCTGAAAGAGGTGGGCTTCAAGGTCTAAGAAATTAGCATATGAACCTCCTAGGTTAAGCTTTCAACTAAGAATACCAAGAGAACAAAGCAACATTGGTGATAAAAGTAAATTGGAAATTTTTTTAAAATTACATGCTCTATCTGAATCATGAAAGTTTATTTTGGCCTAGACTGTCCCTTTAACGCACCGCAAACTCAAACAGTCCATTTGCACAACCGCAAACTCCCCATTTGCACAAGGTTGGATACCAAGCTAGCAATGTCCCGTTCCTTGTCCTCACTGATGTCATTGAAGGTCTCTTCCTCCACCCAGTCACGTACAACACCAAGGGTCCCCGAAAGGTGACAACAAGCCCCCTGGGATGCCTGCTGTGTTTGGTCTTCCACCTCCTCAAAGCCACCTTCCTCCTCTGACCCCTCTTCTTCAGACTCCTCTCTCTGCGTTGCCTCTCTCTGCATTATTATAAGGTGTGTTAAGTAGTACTATTCCTATCAGTTTAATCCCTGTTCTGTCCCCTATCAGGGGACGTGTATATGGCATGGATTTTAGGAACCAGGAGATGGAAAAAGATGCTTGGTCGGTCCTCCTACTTCAAATTTGGGGCACTGCACGTGCAATCTAATGTGCCACCAGATAGGAGTGGTGTGTTAAGTAGTACTATTCCTATCAGTTTAATCCCTGTTATGTGCCTTTTTTATTGGTTTGGTTTTTGCAGCCACAGTGCTGCACCAGAGGCCAGAAAAATTAGGCATGTACACATGCCTGAAAAATTAGGTATTGTTGCAGCCACTGCTGTAGCAGCGGCCAGAAAAATTAATGTTTTTTTCCCAGGCAGAAAGTACCCTAAAACATTGTGGCTTGAACCCTAGTTGGTGGCGGATAAGTCACCAAGTCATCCGGCATTCAAAGATAAAATACAGCACTGTGTGGACCATTTTTAGCCCAAGGCATCTCATCTCAGAGTCATCAGGCCTTTTTTACTCTAATGTATCGCCCAATGTCAGTCCCTTCAGGATCCATCCCTCATTCATCTTAATAAAGGTGAGGTAATCTAGACTTTTTTGACCTAGGCGACTTCTCTTCTCAGTGACAATACCTCCTGCTGCACTGAAGGTCCTTTCTGACAGGACACTTGAAGCGGGAGAGGCCAGAAGTTCTATTGCAAATTGGGATAGCTCAGGCCACAGGTCAAGTCTGCACACCCAGTAGTCAAGGGGTTCATCACTCCTCTGAGTGTCGAGATCTGCAGTTAAGGCGAGGTAGTCTGCTATCTGTCAGTCGAGTCGTTCTCTGAGGAAGGACCCCGAAGAGCTGTGGCAATGCATCTGAGTTAAAAAGCTCTGCATGTCCTCTATCAACAACACGTCTGTAAAGCGTCCTGTCCTTGCCGGCGTGGTCGTGGGAGTCGGAGGATTACTTTCACCTCTTCCCCTGTTAGATTCCCATTGTGCTGTGACATCACCCTTATATGCTGTGTAAAGCATACTTTTTAATTTAGTTTGGAACAGCTGCATCCTTTCCGACTTGCGGTAATTTGGTAACATTTCAGGCACTTTATGCTTATACCGGTGGTCTAGTAGCGTGGACACCCAGTACAGGTCATTCTCCTTCAGCTTTTTTATACGAGGGTCACTCAACAGGCACGACAGCATGAAAGACCCCATTTGCACAAGGTTGGATGCCGAGCTACTCATGTCCCGTTCCTCATCCTCAGTG
Organism: Bombina bombina; assembly: GCF_027579735.1. NCBI lineage: Eukaryota > Metazoa > Chordata > Amphibia > Anura > Bombinatoridae > Bombina > Bombina bombina. The sequence goes on along the minus strand of NC_069502.1, from coordinate 132,539,970 downwards.
ATCTCACTGAAGGTATCTTCTTCCCCCAGCTATGTACAACACCAACCACGGGTACCAGATAGGTGACAACGAGCACCCTGGGATGACTGTTGTGGCTGGTCTTCCTCCTCCATCCTCAAAGCTACATTCCTCCTCTGACTCCTCTTCCTCACAATCCTCTTCCAGCATTGCCGCTGTTTCTGGTGGTGAAGGTGACCACAACTCTTCCTCTTCCTCTTCACGCTCATCTACGGTCTGATCCAGCATTCTTCGCAGGGCACGCTCCAGGAAGAAAACAAATGGTATGATGTCGCTGATGGTGCCTTCGGTGTGACTGACTAGGTTTGTCACCTCCTCAAAATGAGCCTACAGGCATTGCATATGAGCGCCCAGTAATGTGGCAAAAAAAATTCCCAGCTGCGCAGAGGCTGTCCTAGCACCCCAGTCATACAAATACTCGTTAATGGCTTTTTCTTGTTGGAGCAGGCGGTCGAACATTAGGAGTGTTGAATTCCAACATGTCGGGCTGTCGCAAATCAAGCGCCTCACTGGCATGTTGTTTCGCCGCTAGATATCGGAAAAGTGCGCTTGGGCCATGTAGGAAAGCCTCAAATGGCCACACACCTTCCTGGCCTGCTTCAGGACGTCCTGTAAGCCTGGATACTTATGCACAAAGCATAGTATGATCAGATTACACACATGTGCCATGCACGGCATATGTGTCAACTTGCCCAATTTCAATGCCGCCACCAAATTACTTCCATTGTCAGAAATCCCTTTGCTGATCTCCAGTTGGTGCGGAGTCAGCCACTGATCCACCTGTGTGTTCAGGGCGGACAGGAGTGCTGTTCCGGTAGGACTCTCTGCTTTCAGGCAAGTCAACCCCAAGATGGCATGACACTTCCGTATCCGTGATGTGGAATAGTACCTGCGGAGCTGGGGGGGGGGGTGCCGTTGATGTGGAGCAAGACACAGCAGCAGAAGAGGAAGAGGTTATGGAAGAGGATGGAGTAGGAGGAGTAGAGGAAGTGGCAGCAGGCCTGCCTGCAAGTCGTGGCGGTGTCACCAACTCCTCTGCAGAGCCACGCATTCCATGCTTGGCAGCCATCAGCAGGTTTCCCCAATGCGCAGTGTAGGTGATATACCTGCCCTGACTATGCTTTGCAAACCAGCTATCAGTGGTCAGATGGACCCTTGCCCCAACACTGTGTGCCAGACATGCCATTACTTCCTTTCGCACAATCGAGTACAGGTTGGGGATTGCCTTTTGTGCAAAGAAATTTCAGTTGGGTACCTTCCACTGCGGTGTCCCAATAGCTACAAATTTTTTGAACGCCTCAGACTCCACCAGCTTGTATGGTAAAAGCTGGCGGGCTAAGAGTTCAGACAAGCCAGCTGTCAGACGCCATGCAAGGGTGTGACTTTGGGACATTGGCTTCTTACGCTCAAACATGTCCTTGACAGACACCTGACTGTGGGCAAATGAGCAGGAACTGCTACAGAAGAGAGATGGAGTGGCGGATGGTTGAGAGGGGGCAAGGAGGACAGCAGTGGTTGACATGGCTGAAGATGCTCGACCTGGAGGAGGATGGCATCTATGAGTTTGTGTGCTGCTTCTACTCAAGTGTTCATCCCATCGGCGTTTGTGATGTGAGATCATGTGCCTTCGCAAAGCAGTTGTACCTAGGTGGGTGTTGGACTTCCCACGACTCAGTTTCTTTTGGCACAGGTTGCAAATGGCATTGCTGCTGAGCTCTCGGATAACGGCATTCTGGTGGTGGTAACAGCATGCGTTGATTGGCGTGCTGTCTGGCTGACCCCAGGTGCCGATGCATGCTGTCTGACTGTGCTACTAGCTCCTTGCGACAACCTCCCCCTCCTTCCAACTCGTCTCCTCCTCCTCTCTGTCTCCCCATCTGAACTCCCCTTTTTCTTCTTCTCTTCTAGCAGGCACCCACGTGACATCCACGGACGCATCATCATCAACCGCTTCACTTGTATCTGACAAATCAACAAAGGAAGCAGCAGTGGGTACAACATCATCATCATAACACTGTACATCCATGTCTGTAATGCTGCCTGACTGAGACATATCACTGTTATCTACATCCTCTGTCAATGATGGTTGCGCATCACTCATTTCTTCAAACTGATGTGTCAATAACTCCTCTGACAGATCAAGTGAAGCGGCTGTGGTGCTAGTGTTGGTGGTGGCGGCAGGCGGGTGAGTGGTCACTTGAGAGGTGCCCGAAGCTAAACTGGAGGTGGATGGTGTGTCAAGGTTCTGAGCGGAAGCTGTAGAAGATTGGGTGTCCTGTGTTAGCCAGTCAACTAGGTCCTCCTCAGAACTTTTTGCGTTCATGGTACGTGGCCTCTGAACACTGGGCATTATTGTAGGGTCAAAGGGAATCACAGCACCACGGGGTGGCCTGCCTCTGCCTTTCATTTTTTTTTTAAATGTACACTTACACTACTATGAAACAAGATATGAGTGGTGGCACTGGGGAAGTGGGCACAGTATACGCTGTGAGCCTGACACAAAAAAGCAGACTGATGTTTCACAGTCAAAAAAGTTTATTTTTTAAATATTTACACTACTGTTACAACAAATATGAGTGGTGGCACTAGTTGGCAAGTGGGCCTGGCACACATGCTGGCAGGCAGGCAACTGCAATTAGATTACACTAGCAGACTGATGTTTCACAGTCAAAAAAGTTTTTTTTTTTAATATTTACAGTACTGTTACAACAAATATGAGTGGTGGCACTAGTTGGCAAATGGGCCTGGCACATACGCTGGCAGGCAGGCAACTGCAATTAGATTACACTAGCAGACTGATGTTTCACAGTCAAAAAAGTTTTTTTTTAAAATATTTACACTACTGTTACAGCAAATATGAGTGGTGGCACTAGTTGGCAAGTGGGCCTGGCACACACGCTGGCAGGCAGGCAACTGCAATTAGATTACACTAGCAGACTAATGTTTCACAGTCAAAAAAGTTTTTTTTTTAAATATTTACACTACTGTTATAACAAATATGAGTGGTGGCACTAGTTGGCAAGTGGGCCTGGCACACACGCTGGCAGGCAGGCAACTGCAATTAGATTACACTAGCAGACTGATGTTTCACAGTCAAAAAAGTTTTTTTTTAAAATATTTACACTACTGTTACAACAGATATAAGTGGTGGCACTAGTTGGCAAGTGGGCCTGGCACACATGCTGGCAGGCAGGCAGGCAGGCAGGCAACTGCTATTAGATTACACTAGCAGACTGATGTTTCACAGTCAAAAAAGTTTTTTTAAAAAATATTTACACTACTGTTACAACAGATATGAGTGGTGGCACTAGTTGGCAAGTGGGCCTGGCACACACGCTGGCTGGCAGGCAACTGCAATTAGATTACACTAGCAGACTGATGTTTCGCAGGCAAAATTACACAGGCAAAAAAAAAAAAGATGTTCTAGCCCTAAAAAGCAGAGATCAGATGAGTCCTTCAGGACTGTAGTGGACACTGAATACACTAGCCTAGCTATCAATTTCCCTAAAAAATCAGCAGCAGCTACACTGTCCCTCCTCTCACTAACAATGCAGGATCAGAATGAATCTAAAATGGCTGCTGCCCAGGAGCTGGGAGGGTCTGGGAGGGAGTGTCTGCTGCTGATTGGCTGTAATGTGTCTGCAGACTGTGAGATACAGGGTCAAAGTTTACTTAATGATGATGAATGGGGGCGGATCGAACATCGCATATGTTTGCCCGCTGCTGCGAACGCGAACAAGCTATGTTCGCCGGGAACTATTCGCCGGTGAACAATTCGCAACATCACTATTCATCACCACTCTAGTACATTCACATATATCACGATTTTCATTTGTTATTCACTCTAACATTTGTCACATATTTTCGCATCTTATTTTTGTATTATATAGTATTCTTTATTGTTCTGGGCAGTGTCAGTATCTATGTCAACACAATAAGAGTATGCAATTCTCATATACATGTTGGTACTCTTAAACATCAGTGCATTTTGCAGCAACTAACTATCAGATTTACATTATGATCGACCTATAATGTATCCGTTAAGTCCAATACAATTGTGAATATTACCAATTGTCACTCATCTATAGCAACTTTGTTTCAAATTCAGTAATCCACACGGCAAGTCTGTTACATCACACTACCAGTGATTGACATGCAACCGTCCAATCAGCAAGGTAACCCCCAGACCAATCTTGTTCAAGAGGTGTCTAACATGAAGGCTATAAAATACCGGAAGTATGTCGGCCTGCGTAACCCCTCTGAGGAAGCGTTAGTGAAACGCCGCGTCAGTGGTCTCCTCTATTTTTTAACTTTCCTCTCTTGTTAAAATATTTAATTACAGCATGGCTAATTACTCAAGACTTTAAAATACACAGACGCTGCAGCCTCAAATGCGTACAAGTATCAGCTTTAAAGATTCTCAGTTGACTCAGTATTCATTTACTTACGCTGGTTAATTTAAGCTAACAGAAGTTATACTAATACTAATGATAACACAGTTCTGTGACTTTTATAAGTACTTCTATCAGTTAAGGCGCTTATTTACCTAACGTTAATATAATTACTGTGACTGGGTGACTCATTTACAATAATATACGGCTTAAAGGATCAGATTTTAATCACTGTTATTCATTCAATAACTATCTGTTATTCATATAGAAACATCAACTTTATGTTTCAAATAATATTAATTAGCCCTACACTATTAGGGTTATCTAATTAAGTTATTTGATTTGCAACTTTTTAGCATAGATAAGATGCTGTGCACAAACAGTTTAACACCCTAAATTAAACTTTATGGCTTAATTTATTGCATATTCTGCAGTATAATAAATATCACTTTATGCATTATTCATAAAATCAAGCAGTAATAAAACTCTTAATATATCACCATGATAAGTGGTATTTAAAGGTGCAGTTACCTAAAATAAAATACAAACGATTATTGTGATATACATTAACAACTATATACATTTAACTTGTAATAACTGCACCTGTGAGATACAAATGCAATTATGACCATATAACTATAGCAGATCATCCTACATCTGCTAATCATATGCAACCAGCAATGGGTGTATACATTATAAATTTTCTTACCCACACTTATTAGTAGCATTAACTCTGAGGTATGAAATTAAAGATACTACTATATATTTACTTATGATACAAGTTCTTTATCATTCTGTTCCCAACAAAGATTGGGATATATATTAAACATCTTGTATGAGTCACGTAGTAATTATTGAGCTGAAGCTAAGCCTAACCAACTATAGATTACAATATACATATGTATAAAGACTTAGGAATATTATTTAGAGCTATCAAAGTTATATGCCTAACATTAGGCTGCTTTGATTCATAATAGCTCTACAGCTAATTTTTTCTGTAATCTATTTTTGAGGCTGTGTATTTGTCTGTTGAACTTCTCTCAGTCAATAGTACATGCTGCACATGGTTAAATTTTAACATTCAATATTTTCTGTTCTTCAAGGTACAGTAATTTTGATCTAATATCTAATAATAGATTGAATCAGTGTATATAAGCATCTCTTTTTTGACTTACTTGCCTACCCTGCATGTATAGTCTTATTTTGTAACATAGTCAAAATGGTGTCCCTTACATTCCGATTGGCTGATAGAATTCTATCAGCCAATAGGAATTAAAGGGGAACAAATCCTATTGGCTGTTGAAATCAGCCAATAGGATTAAGCTTTCATCCTATTGGCTGATCCAATAAATACAAACTTACCTGTAAAATAAAAATAAAACCTAATGGCTAGATTACGCGTTTTGCGTTATGACTATAAAAGCAGTGTTATGGATTATAACGCTGCTTTTTTATTACCGCTGCTATTACAAGTATAGTCTTATTTTGTAACATAGTAATTCAAGATGGTGTCCCTTACATTCCGATTGGCTGATAGAATTCTATCAGCCAATAGGAATTAAAGGGGAACAAATCCTATTGGCTGTTGAAATCAGCCAATAGGATTAAGCTTTCATCCTATTGGCTGATCCAAAAAATACAAACTTACCTGTGAAATAAAAATAAAACCTAACGGCTAGATTACGAGTTTTGCGCTATGAGTATAAAAGCAGCGTTATGGATTATAACGCTGCTTTTTTTACTACCGCTGCTATTATGGGTCTTATAGGAACAGCTGTCCTGCACAATTTTTTGGCCTTACCGCAAATCAAGTTACGCAATTTGCATATAGGCTTTTTTCAATGGGACTTCCATAGTGCCGATATTGCAAGCTTTTTTTTTTTAGGCCAAAAAATGAGCGGTACAGCCTATCCCGCAAGATTCGTAATGCATTCTAAAGTCAGTAGTTATGAGTTTTACACTACAAAGCTGTAGCATAAAACTCATAACTAAAGTGCTAAAAAGTGCACTAACACCCATAAACTACCTATTAACCCCTAAACCGAGGCCCTCCCGCATCGCAAACACTAAAATAAAATTATTAACCCCTAATCTGCTGCTCCCGACATCGCCACCACTATAATAAACATATTAATGCCTAAACCGCCGCACTCCCGCCTTACAAACACTATTTAAATATTATTAACCCCTAATCTGCCGGCCCTAACATCGCCGCCACCTACCTACATTTATTAACCCCTAATCTGCTGCCCCCAACGTCGCCGCCACTATACTATATTTTTTAACCCCTAAACCTAAGTCTAACCCTAACACCCCCTAACTTAAATATAATTAAAATAAATGTAAAATAAAACCTACTATCATTACCTAAATAATTCCTATTTAAAACTAAATACTTACCTGTAAAATAAACCCTAAGCTAGCTACAATATAACTAATATTTACATTGGCCTAGATTTAGAGTTTGGCGGTAGCCGTGAAAACCAGCGTTAGAGGCTCCTAACTCTGGTTTTAGGCTACTGCCGGTATTTGGAGTCAGTCAGGAAAGGGTCTAACGCTCACTTTTCAGCCGCGACTTTTCCATACCGCAGATCCCCTTACGTCAATTGCGTATCCTATCTTTTCAATGGGATCTTTCTAACTCTGGTATTTAGAGTCGTGGCTGAAGTGAGCGTTAGAATTCTAATGACAAAACTCCAGCCGATGAAAAAAGTCAGTAGTTAAGAGCTTTCTGGGCTAACGCCGGTTTATAAAGCTCTTAACTACTGTGCTCTAAAGTACACTAACACCCATAAACTACCTATGTACCCCTAAACCGAGGTCCCCCCACATCGCTTAAATTTTTTTAACCCCTAATCTGCCGACCGCCACCTACGTTATACTTATGTACCCCTAATCTGCTGCCCCTAACACCGCCGACCCCTATATTATATTTATTAACCCCTAACCTGCCCCCCCCAACGTCGCCGCCAGCTACCTACAATAATTAACCCCTAATCTGCCGACCGCAAAGAGCCGAGACCTACATTATAGCTATGTACCCCTAATCTGCTGCCCCTAACACCGCCGACCCCTATATTATATTTATTAACCCCTAATCTGCCCCCCTCAACGTCGCCTCCACCTGCCTACACTTATTAACCCCTAATCTGCCGAGCGGACCGCACCGCTACTATCATAAAGTAATTAACCCCTAATCCGCCTCACTCCCGCCTCAAAAACCCTATAATAAATAGTATTAACCCCTAATCTGCCCTCCCTAACATCGCCGACACCTAACTTCAATTATTAACCCCTAATCTGCCGACCTAATCTCGCCGCTACTGTAAAAAATGGATTAACCCCTAAAGCTAAATCTAACCCTAACACTAACACCCCCCTAAATTAAATATAATTTAAATCTAACGAAATAAATGAACTCTTATTAAATAAATTATTCCTATTTAAAGCTAAATACTGACCTTTAAAATAAACCCTAATATAGCTACAATATAAATTATAATTATATTATAGCTATTTTAGGATTTATATTTATTTTACAGGTAACTTTGTATTTATTTTAACCAGGAACAATAGCTATTAAATAGTTAAGAACTATTTAATAGCTAAAATAGTTAAAATAATTACAAAATTACCTGTAAAATAAATCCTAACCTAAGTTACAATTAAACCTAACACTACACTATCAATAAATAAATTAAATAAAATACCTATAATTATCTACAATTAAACCTAACACTACACTATCAATAAATAAATTAAATACAATTCCTACAAATAACTACAATGAAATAAACTAACTAAAGTACAAAAAATAAAAAAGAACTAAGTTACAAAAAATAAAAAAATATTTACAAACATTAGAAAAATATTACAACAATTTTAAACTAATTACACCTACTCTAAGCCCCCTAATAAAATAACAAAGCCCCCCAAAATAAAAAAATGCCCTACCCTATTCTAAATTACAAAAGTTCAAAGCTCTTTTACCTTACCAGCCCTGAACAGGGCCCTTTGTGGGGCATGCCCCAAGAAATTCAGCTCTTTTGCCTGTAAAAAAACACATACAATACCCCCCCCCCCCAACATTACAACCCACCACCCACATACCCCTAATCTAACCCAAACCCCCCTTAAATAAACCTAACACTAAGCCCCTGAAGATCATCCTAACTTGTCTTCACCTCACCGGGTATCACACCGATCCGTCCTGGCTCTGATATCTTCATCCAACCCAAGAGGGGGCTATAAAAAATAGTTGAGTGGAGCGCTAGACTCAACCCACTTTGCCAACCTCTGATACTACCTCCTTCCTAGGTAGTTTGAAAATCAAAGAATCTGAATACGTGGAGTGTAGGTGGCGCTAAAAGTACACTAAGTATACCTAGCTATGGGTTAATAAACTAACGTTAAAAATAGCCCAGCAGAATATATATCTTAGGAAAGTTCCATATAAATTAGCGTGTAAACTATCTGGTTAAATAAATGGAGGTACATGCAACTGAATATGAATTTTGTACAAATTTATTCTTAGTTGAAATAGTATAAAAAAATAGTAAAAAAAAACATCAAAAATTCTCTCATACAAATGGCCCACACTCTTCACTCGCAACAACTTCCAAGTCTAAATAGCTACCACAAAGAATAATAGCAATACTAGAACAATTTAATACTCAAATAATGTTAAAACATTGTGGTGATAAATACAGTGAAAAGACAGTCGTCTAAGATCAATATGCACAATTGAATATTTTAAGCCGTTTGATTATAGTATGACTTTCTGGCTGGGGTTCTATTTCCTTTACAAGTCTCTGCTTGTTAAACACTTTCTCTTATTAAGGCCACATTCGAACAAACAAGGCCTGTCTCCAATGGGCTATGGCAACCTGTAAAACAAATAGTTCTTGTTATAAGCCCTGTCACAGAGGAGAATCCAGCTTTCACCTTTGCAAAAAGGGGGAGTTCCTCAGTTTGAAGTCTGCAGTCTTATGCAAATGGGGGCGGATTCCCCAGTATCAGATCAGCAATCTTTTGAGGGTTCCTAAATAGGAACAATAATAACAAACACCAGAGTCTATTTTTGTTAAAATCCCACAGACAATCTTAGTCCGGTTTGAATGTTACTTAGCGGGGAGTTATTGACAATACAGATACTCTCACCTGCTGCTCCTTGTCTGGGTATGTCAGCTCCTGTATGGATTTGTTGTTTAGGATAAGTTGCGGACCTCCTAGTTCCTGAATGTAACTTTCTTCACTTGCGCAAGTCTTATCTAAGTTACCTTTGTACCACAGCCTCTCAATGATTCTCTGCTCTTTAAGTACTCTGTACGCAGAGTGGGTTATTGCTGTATATCCTCCTTGTTTGTCTTTCACCTTTCTACGCGTTTCACCCCTAAGGTGTGGGGCTTTTTCAAGATACAGTGTGAAAACCTAGGATCCCCAGGGCTTGGGGCTAGAATATTACCTCTAAGCTACTTCCTACTGACGAAAATATGTCAGGAAATCAATTGTATATATTTGTCTTATTTGAACCTATAGATCATAAACCTAGCTGTCAATTTAAATCTAGCTGTCCTAAAACAGTATACTTATATTGGAAGGTTCTAGTTAAATCCTAGACTCCTGCTGTGCTAGAGTTTATAGTAATAACAAAAATAAAAAAATAAAAATAAAAATAAAGCTTGCTTCCTTCCTTACACCTAGGGGATTCGAACTCGGGGATTTGGCTTTAAAGACTAACGACCTTACCACTATGCTATAGATGCGCCCAATAGTCGAACTGACATTTTGGAATATAAATAGAAATGATGAGTTCCTTCCTATACTATCAGTATAATTTTGAGTTCAATATAGTATATTTTAGATATCTTCTAAATAACAAAAATATATATAATTCTATAAAAATATATGTATAATTTCTGGAGTCCCTAGGTTAGCATTCCAATTAGGGAAAAAGAAGTTAATTGTGTTTTGGGAGCAAGATATTGAGTGTTATTAATTTATTACTCTGATTATGATAAAAACGGATTTATATCCAGTTCAGAATTTAACCCGTTCAGGTATAAGGTGTTAAAGTTGTAAATCATTTCCGCCTCCTTTTTCAGGAGTAAAGTGTCCAGATTTCCCCCTCTCCAATTGCCTTTTATTTTACATAGGACACCAAAACTTGAGGTCTTTAGTGTTGTTTTTATGCACCTCTCTAAAGTGCTGGTACAAATGCGTCTCCAAAATGCCTTTTTCAATGTGCCAGAGGTGCTCACGGATTCTATCTCTTAACATTCTTGATGTTTCTCCGATATATATCAGGCCACATGAGCATTGTAACATATATATCACACCCCTAATATTACATCTTAGGACATCTTTAATTTTATAATGAATATTTAATCCTGGAATACTGATGTTTTTCTTTTTTTGTACTATGCTTGCATGACTTGCATGAAATACACGGATAGAATCCGTTTAGTTCTTTACCCCATAAGTCTCTTTCTTTACCTTTTTGACACATTTTACCTTTTTTGAATTCGCTTGGGGCCAGCATAGATTTGAGATTTTTTGTTTTTTTAAATACCATTCTAGGGAAAGGTGGTAATTTATCTCCTACTATAGGGTCACTTTTGACAATATGCCAATGTTTCCTCAGTATTTTCCTTATCCTATTGTGGTCGTCACTGAATTCGGTTACAAATGGTACATCATATTCATCTCTAATTAAATTGGTTTTAGTTTTATAAGTAAGTAGTGTATCCCTATTTGTTTCTCTAGCTCTTATAACTGCATTATTTATAATCTATACAACAAAAGAAAAGGGGGCGCCCTTGAGAGTATCCAATATAATTTTAGTTTCCTAAATTGACAATTAGATTTATATGATAATATGTAGTATAGAACGGTAGATCATATGTTACCAATTATAATGCACCTTTCAGTATAAGTAATGATTCACTAGATCTGTAGTAACTTGTATATATATTATGAATAGAGTACATATATATTAACCCATACAATTGATAATCACAATGTTAATAGGACAGTTGTATCTCACTCAAAGATAGTAATTATTGGGTGATGATGATCACTATATTGTCCTTTATAAGGATCTTGATAGTAGAATACCAAGGCAGCAATCTGTAGTGGTCCAGACCAGGATCCAATTGAGCAATCTAAAATATCAAACAGAAACAGATGCGCCACATGGCCCAATATTGTAGTTTCCAAATGTATGTAGATTTTACTATATAGTTGCACTCACATGTATTGGAGCACCTCAATTGGTGCAAATGACACAGTCTGGGATCTATAACAGTCACCCAGCAGACCGGCCTCTCGAGTTGTTGCAGGGTCTGTGTAAAATAGAAAACACAAAAAAGCCTATATGGCCTAGTATTGTATGACTAGAGTGATTCCACACCAAATAGTAGTATAAGATTTTGAACTCACATTTGGTGAAGCATCCCCAATGATGCTATAGAGACAGGCTGGGATTAATTCGGTCACCCAACAGACTTAACTCGTGGCATACAGCATGCAATAGTCCTCTTGGTGGTCTATAGGTCAGTTATATCCTCAGATAAAAACCAATTCATAGGCAGCAAGTGTTTTTAGTAAAAGTTAAAATCACTTTAATAAAATAATAATAAATTGCGACGCGTTTCTCAGTCTCAGACTGTTTCTTCAGGCATCATATTTATATTATATTATTTATAATCTCCTCTTTGTAGCCTCTTTCAACAAATTTTTCCTCTAGTAATTTAATTTGTTCTTCAAAATCACCCATTTCAGTACAATTTTTCCTGATTCTCAGGCATTGTCCTACTGGAATATTATTTTTCCACTTTGAAAAGTGGCAACTGGACGCATGGATATAGTTATTGGAATCAGTTGGTTTGAAATGGGTCTTTGTTATTAGTTTATTATTTTCCACCCTGATATCCAGATCTAAAAATGTTATAGTGTCCTTGCTTATTTGATAAGTAAAAGATAATCCTTTATCATTATTGTTCATTATTCCAAACATATTAGTCAAGTCTTCTTCGCTCCCTTTCCATAGGATGATAATATCATCGATATATCTTTTAGTTATGTTCTAGAATGAAGCGGATGCATTCTATTAGAAAAGTCCCCTGCTCTTTTTTTAGACCTGAATCTTGTTGTAAAAATCCCTCTATTGCCTCTATACCAAGAGTATGGTTAATATTAGTATATAACGATACCACATCACAGGTAGCTAATAGATAGTCTTCCTTCCATTCTATTTCATTAAGTAATTTTAGTAAGCTGGTAGAATCTTTTAAATAGGTGTCTAATTTGACTACATATTTCTGTAGAAACTTATCGACATATTCAGATAAGTTGGCCGTAAGAGATCCTATGCCGGAGACAATAGGTCTTCCGGGTGGATTCACTAAGTTTTTATGTACTTTCGGCAGGTAGTAAAAAATAGGAATTATTGGATATTGTGGTTTTAAATATATATATTCTTTGTTAAAATTCCCTCATCTTGTCCTTTCAAAAGTATCTTATTTAATTTCTCTAAATATTTATTTGTTGGATCCAAAGCCAACTTTCTATATGTCTTCTTGTCATTCAATAGTCTATCTGCTTCTTCTTTATATTTTACAGTATCTAGAAAAACTACCCCCCCCCTTTATCTGCCATTTTTATGGTAATGGTCTCATCATCTTGTAATTCCTTTAATATTTCTCTTTCTTTTTTAGTCAGATTTTTCTTATTATGTTTACCTGATCCCTCCAATTTCCTTAGGTCGGCTAGGACCATCTTCTCAAATGTTTCTAGGTTGCTACCCTTATCGTTACTAGGGTAGAAATTAGACTTAGTCTTCAGAGAAGTATGTTGATACATCTCTTCTTTCTTATTACTATTAACATTAATGTTGTATCTATCAATAGGATTTTTCAGAAAAAAACTTTTAAGAGTTAGATTTCTTACGTATTTCCTCACGTTGACATGAGTTTCAAATTTATTTAGTGGTTTCGATGGTGCAAAAGAAAGTCCCAGTTTTAATATCTTTTCCTCATTTTTGCTTAATTCTCTTGCACTTAAGTTAAAGATCCCTTTACTCGTTTTTATTATTTCTGTCTTTTTGCCTCCATTCTTTCTGAGGGTCCTTCTCTTGGGGGGCTTCGACCCAAAAAAGCCAACTCGTCTGTTGTTAATTCTATTTGTTCCTCATTTGTATTAGTAAGCGGGCCAAATCTGTTATTTGTTGGAATAGTCATCTGTTTCGGTTCTGTCTTTTTATTTTCCCTCCTATTTGATGGATTATTCCTCTCTGAATTCATTCCCTCTTTATGGTCTATTCTGTCTGGCCTATAGTCTCTCTCTGGATATATTTCCTTTCTTTCATCCCTTCCGTGTCTTACTTCGTCTCTAAAATTATTATAATTCTCGTGTCTATTCCAACCTGTATTGTCCCTTCTATCATAGTGGTAGTATCCCCTACCTTGATTATATGGTCTATTGGGAATAAATTCACGGTAAGGCCTCATGTATTGGTTATAACCCTGGTTGTAGCCTTGATTATACCTTCTCTTTTGATTATAATTTCTGCCATGATATGTGTAATCTCTCATATTATTTCTATTGTCATTATAATTTCTTTGAAAATTCCCCTGTATGGTTCCCTGGGGGTTTACTTGTCTAATTTGATCTCTGGGAAACTCTCGGTTAGTATATCTCACATCTTCCCACCCTATAGTGTTATTATTGGTACTTACTGTATTTGTGTCTCCCCTTATATTGATTTCCTACTCTTCTGTCTGGTTTGATTCCTTCAAGTCTCTCTCAAATTTCTTACATTTGGTTAATACTAGATCTCTTTTTACGTTTTCCAGTCTGTCTATTAATATTTTTTGTTTGTCCTTTAACAATTGGTCCTCTTTCACCGGGTCTAATTTCTCTTTAATGATTAGAATCTCATTATTAATGGACTCTAAACTCTCATTTCTGGATTTTTTAATAATTTTGATCAATCTTTTAGAGGCCCCTACTAGGACCTCATCCCATTCATTTTGTAAAACTTCACTTAATTCAAAAGTACATTTCTTTTTGAATTTTAACCCTCTAGGTATGATATCTTGTTCTAGATATCTATATAGGAAAATTAATTCCATTTTTTGCCTTATTTCTTTGTTCATCACCTTTTCTAAATCACCCACCCATTTAATGATATCAACCTTATCGGTTTCCTCATCTAGCTTTTGAAATTCTTTTTTTGATAGTTCAGAATATAATTTATCTCTATACGAAAAAAACTCTAGCACAGCAGGAGTCTAGGATTTAACTAGAACCTTCCGATATAAGTATACTGTTTTAGGACAGCTAGATTTAAATTGACAGCTAGGTTTATGATCTATAGGTTCAAATAAGACAAATATACACAATTGATATCCTGACATAGTTTCGTCAGTAGGAAGTAGCTTAGAGGTAACATCCTAGCCCCAAGCCCTGGGGATCCTAGGTTTGATCCCCCAAGGGAAATATATATAGTTTTCAAAAGTATTTCTCCTGATTTTTGTCTGGCTTTTTAAGTCTATATTTTATATTTTAAACTATACGATTAAAAGATTTTTATTTAAGATTTTATGTAAGATTTTTTCAATGTAACTATAAAGATTAAGATGTATGACTTTTCTGAAGTTAATTTGGGGTTATTAACAAGGAAACGATAAAAGGAAAAGTTACCTGTGCAGACATGAGGATCCCACCTTTTAAGAAAAATTCACTTCCAGAGTGACCAGAGGAAGTGAAAAGATGATAGCAAATTGAAGGCAACTAGGGGAGATAAAAGGCAGACTTCACTCTCACACTGTATCTTAAAAAAGCCCCACACTTTAGGGGTGAAACGTGTAGAAAGGTGAAAGACAAACAAGGAGGATATACAGCAATAACCCACTCTGCGTACGGAGTACTTAAAGAGCAGAGAATCGTTGAGAGGCTGTGGTACAAAGGTAACTTAGATAAGACTTGCGCAAGTGAAGAAAGTTACATTCAGGGACTAGGAGGTCCGCAACTTATCCTAAACAACAAATCCATACAGGAGCTGACATACCCAGACAAGGAGCAGCAGGTGAGAGTATCTGTATTGTCAATAACTCCCCGCTAAGTAACATTCAAACCGGACTAAGATTGTCTGTGGGATTTTAACAAAAATAGACTCTGGTGTTTGTTATTATTGTTCCTATTTAGGAACCCTCAAAAGATTGCTGATCTGATACTGGGGAATCCGCCCCCATTTGCATAAGACTGCAGACTTCAAACTGAGGAACTCCCCCTTTTTGCAAAGGTGAAAGCTGGATTCTCCTCTGTGACAGGGCTTATAACAAGAACTATTTGTTTTACGGGTTGCCATAGCCCATTGGAGACAGGCCTTGTTTGTTCGAATGTGGCCTTAATAAGAGAAAGTGTTTAACAAGCAGAGACTTGTAAAGGAAATAGAACCCCAGCCAGAAAGTCATACTATAATCAAACGGCTTAAAATATTCAATTGTGCATATTGATCTTAGACGACTGTCTTTTCACTGTATTTATCACCACAATGTTTTAACATTATTTGAGTATTAAATTGTTCTAGTATTGCTATTATTCTTTGTGGTAGCTATTTAGACTTGGAAGTTGTTGCGAGTGAAGAGTGTGGGCCATTTGTATGAGAGAATTTTTGATGGTTTTTTATACTATTTTTTTATACTATTTCAACTAAGAATAAATTTGTACAAAATTCATATTCAGTTGCATGTACCTCCATTTATTTAACCAGATAGTTTACACGCTAATTTATATGGGACTTTCCTAAGATATATATTCTGCTGGGCTATTTTTAACGTTAGTTTATTAACCCATAGCTAGGTATACTTAGTGTACTTTTAGCGCCACCTACACTCCACGTATTCAGATTCTTTGATTTTCAAACTACCTAGGAAGGAGGTAGTATCAGAGGTTGGCAAAGTGGGTTGAGTCTAGCGCTCCACTCAACTATTTTTTATAACTCTAATTTCTTTTCTTTCTAAGAAGTAGGAGCGGCAGGGACTAAATAAACTTAATTAAAACTTAATTATTATGGACATTTTTTCGTATAGAGATAAATTATATTCTGAACTATCAAAAAAAGAATTTCAAAAGCTAGATGAGGAAACCGATAAGGTTGATATCATTAAATGGGTGGGCGATTAAGAAAAGGTGATGAACAAAGAAATAAGGCAAAAAATTGAATTAATTTTCCTAGATAGATATCTAGAACAAGATATCATACCTAGAGGGTTAAAATTCAAAAAGAAATGTACTTTTGAATTAAGTGAAGTTTTACAAAATGAATGGGATGAGGTCCTAGTAGGGGCCTCTAAAAGATTGATCAAAATTATTAAAAAATCCAGAAATGAGAGTTTAGAGTCCATTAATAATGAGATTCTAATCATTAAAGAGAAATTAGACCCGGTGAAAGAGGACAGACTGGAAAACGTAAAAAGAGATCTAGTATTAACCAAAAGTAAGAAATTTGAGAGAGACTTGAAGGAATCAAACCAGACAGAGGAGCAGGAAATCAATATAAGGGGAGTCACACATACAGTAAGTACCAATAATAACACTATAGGGTGGGAAGATGTGAGATATATTAACCGAGAGTTTCCCAGAGATCAAATTAGACAAGGAAACCCCCAGGGAACCATACAGGGGAATTTTCAAAGAAATTATAATGACAATAGAAATAATATGAGAGATTACACATATCATGGCAGAAATTATAATCAAAAGAGAAGGTATAATCAAGGCTACAACCAGGGTTATAACCAATACATGAGGCCTTACCGTGAATTTATTCCCAATAGACCATATAATCAAGGTAGGGGATACTACCACTATGATAGAAGGGACAATACAGGTTGGAATAGACACGAGAATTATAATAATTTTAGAGACGAAGTAAGACACGGAAGGGATGAAAGAAAGGAAATATATCCAGAGAGAGACTATAGGCCAGACAGAATAGACCATAAAGAGGGAATGAATTCAGAGAGGAATAATCCATCAAATAGGAGGGAAAATAAAAAGACAGAACCGAAACAGATGACTATTCCAACAAATAACAGATTTGGCCCGCTTACTAATACAAATGAGGAACAAATAGAATTAACAACAGACGAGTTGGCTTTTTTGGGTCGAAGCCCCCCAAGAGAAGGACCCTCATTAAGAAATGTGAAAAATCAAAGATTAGACACACCAAGAATAGGAAAAAGACAAAAAGAGGAGTCAGAGGAGGAAGGGGAAAGAATGGAGGCAAAAAGACAGAAATAATAAAACGAGTAAAGGGATCTTTAACTTAAGTGCAAGAGAATTAAGCAAAAATGAGGAAAAGATATTAAAACTGGGACTTTCTTTTGCACCATCGAAACCACTAAATAAATTTGAAACTCATGTCAACGTGAGGAAATACATAAGAAATCTAACTCTTAAAAGTTTTTTTCTGAAAAATCCTATTGATAGATACAACATTAATGTTAATAGTAATAAGAAAGAAGAGATGTATCAACATACTTCTCTGAAGACTAAGTCTAATTTCTACCCTAGTAACGATAAGGGTAGCAACCTAGAAACATTTGAGAAGATGGTCCTAGCCGACCTAAGGAAATTGGAGGGATCAGGTAAACATAATAAGAAAAATCTGACTAAAAAAGAAAGAGAAATATTAAAGGAATTACAAGATGATGAGACCATTACCATAAAAATGGCAGATAAAGGGGGGGGGGGTAGTTATTCTAGATACTGTAAAATATAAAGAAGAAGCAGATAGACTATTGAATGACAAGAAGACATATAGAAAGTTGGCTTTGGATCCAACAAATAAATATTTAGAGAAATTAAATAAGATACTTTTGAAAGGACAAGATGAGGGAATTTTAACAGACAAAGAATATATATATTTAAAACCACAATATCCAATAATTCCTATTTTTTACTACCTGCCGAAAGTACATAAAAACTTAGTGAATCCACCCGGAAGACCTATTGTCTCCGGCATAGGATCTCTTACGGCCAACTTATCTGAATATGTCGATAAGTTTCTACAGAAATATGTAGTCAAATTAGACACCTATTTAAAAGATTCTACCAGCTTACTAAAATTACTTAATGAAATAGAATGGAAGGAAGACTATCTATTAGCTACCTGTGATGTGGTATCGTTATATACTAATATTAACCATACTCTTGGTATAGAGGCAATAGAGGGATTTTTACAACAAGATTCAGGTCTAAAATAGAGCAGGGGACTTTTCTAATAGAATGCATCCGCTTCATTCTAGAACATAACTATTTCTCATTCGACAGCAACTATTATCTGCAAATAGAAGGAACAGCAATGGGCACGAGATTCGCACCGAGCTACGCAAATCTATTTATGGGAGACTGGGAAAATAGATTTCTCCAGTTTGCGGGGCTTGGTGCGAATCTCGTGCTTTTTAAAAGATATATCGATGATATTATCATCCTATGGAAAGGGAGCGAAGAAGACTTGACTAATATGTTTGGAATAATGAACAATAATGATAAAGGATTATCTTTTACTTATCAAATAAGCAAGGACACTATAACATTTTTAGATCTGGATATCAGGGTGGAAAATAATAAACTAATAACAAAGACCCATTTCAAACCAACTGATTCCAATAACTATATCCATGCATCCAGTTGCCACTTTTCAAAGTGGAAAAATAATATTCCAGTAGGACAATGCCTGAGAATCAGGAAAAATTGTACTGAAATGGGTGATTTTGAAGAACAAATTAAATTACTAGAGGAAAAATTTGTTGAAACAGGCTATGAAGAGGAGATTATAAATAATGCAGTTATAAGAGCTAGAGAAACAAATAGGGATACACTACTTACTTATAAAACTAAAACCAATTTAATTAGAGATGAATATGATGTACCATTTGTAACCGAATTCAGTGACGACCACAATAGGATAAGGAAAATACTGAGGAAACATTGGCATATTGTCAAAAGCGACCCTATAGTAGGAGATAAATTACCACCTTTCCCTAGAATGGTATTTAAAAAAACAAAAAATCTCAAATCTATGCTGGCCCCAAGCAAATTCAAAAAAGGTAAAATGTGTCAAAAAGGTAAAGAAAGAGACTTATGGGGTAAAGAACTAAACGGATTCTATCCGTGTATTTCATGCAAGTCATGCAAGCATAGTACAAAAAAGAAAAACATCAGTATTCCAGGATTAAATATTCATTATAAAATTAAAGATGTCCTAAGATGTAATAGTAGGGGTGTGATATATGTTACAGTGCTCATGTGGCCTGATATATATCGGAGAAACATCAAGAATGTTAAGAGATAGAATCCGTGAGCACCTCTGGCACATTGAAAAAGGCATTTTGGAGACGCATTTGTACCAGCACTTTAGAGAGGTGCATAAAAACAACACTAAAGACCTCAAGTTTTGGGGCCTATGTAAAATAAAAGGCAATTGGAGAGGGGGAAATCTGGACACTTTACTCCTGAAAAAGGAGGCGGAAATGATTTACAACTTTAACACCTTATACCCGAACGGTTTAAATTCTGAACTGGATATAAATCCGTTTTTATCATAATCAGAGTAATAAATTAATAACACTCAATATCTTGCTCCCAAAACACAATTAACTTCTTTTTCCCTAATTGGAATGCTAACCTAGGGACTCCAGAAATTATACATATATTTTTATAGAATTATATATATTTTTGTTATTTAGAAGATATCTAAAATATACTATATCGAACTCAAAATTATACTGATAGTATGGGAAGGAACTCATCATTTCTATTTATATTCCAAAATGTCAGTTTGACTATTGGGCGCATCTATAGCATAGTGGTAAGGTCGTTAGTCTTTACAGCCAAATCCCCGAGTTCGAATCCCCTAGGTGTAAGGAAGAAAGCAAGCTTTATTTTTATTTTTATTTTTTTATTTTTGTTATTACTATAAACTCTAGCACAGCAGGAGTCTAGGATTTAACTAGAACCTTCCGATATAAGTATACTGTTTTAGGACAGCTAGATTTAAATTGACAGCTAGGTTTATGATCTATAGGTTCAAATTAGACAAATATATACAATTGATATCCTGACATAGTTTCGTCAGTAGGAAGTAGCTTAGAGGTAATATCCTAGCCCCAAGCCCTGGGGATCCTAGGTTTGATCCCCCAAGGGAAATATATATAGTTTTCAAAAGTATTTCTCCTGATTTTTGTCTGGCTTTTTAAGTCTATATTTTATATTTTAAACTATGAGATTAAAAGATTTTTATTTAAGATTTTATGTAAGATTTTTTCAATGTAACTATAAAGATTAAGATGTATGACTTTTCTGAAGTTAATTTGGGGTTATTAACAAGGAAACGATAAAAGGAAAAGTTACCTGTGCAGACATGAGGATCCCACCTTTTAAGAAAAATTCACTTCCAGAGTGACCAGAGGAAGTGAAAAGATGATAGTGAATTGAAGGCAACTAGGGGAGATAAAAGGCAGACTTCACTCTCACACTGTATCTTGAAAAAGCCCCACACCTTAGGGGTGAAACGCGTAGAAAGGTGAAAGACAAACAAGGAGGATATACAGCAATAACCCACTCTGCGTACGGAGTACTTAAAGAGCAGAGAATCGTTGAGAGGCTGTGGTACAAAGGTAACTTAGATAAGACTTGCGCAAGTGAAGAAAGTTACATTCAGGGACTAGGAGGTCCGCAACTTATCCTAAACAACAAATCCATACAGGAGCTGACATACCCAGACAAGGAGCAGCAGGTGAGAGTATCTGTATTGTCAATAACTCCCCGCTAAGTAACATTCAAACCGGACTAAGATTGTCTGTGGGATTTTAACAAAAATAGACTCTGGTGTTTGTTATTATTGTTCCTATTTAGGAACCCTCAAAAGATTGCTGATCTGATACTGGGGAATCCGCCCCCATTTGCATAAGACTGCAGACTTCAAACTGAGGAACTCCCCCTTTTTGCAAAGGTGAAAGCTGGATTCTCCTCTGTGACAGGGCTTATAACAAGAACTATTTGTTTTACGGGTTGCCATAGCCCATTGGAGACAGGCCTTGCTTGTTCGAATGTGGCCTTAATAAGAGAAAGTGTTTAACAAGCAGAGACTTGTAAATGAAATAGAACCCCAGCCAGAAAGTCATACTATAATCAAACGGCTTAAAATATTCAATTGTGCATATTGATCTTAGACGACTGTCTTTTCACTGTATTTATCACCACAATGTTTTAACATTATTTGAGTATTAAATTGTTCTAGTATTGCTATTATTCTTTGTGGTAGCTATTTAGACTTGGAAGTTGTTGCGAGTGAAGAGTGTGGGCCATTTGTATGAGAGAATTTTTGATGGTTTTTTTATACTTTTTTTTATACTATTTCAACTAAGAATAAATTTGTACAAAATTCATATTCAGTTGCATGTACCTCCATTTATTTAAACAGATAGTTTACACGCTAATTTATATGGAACTTTCCTAAGATATATATTCTGCTGGGCTATTTTTAACGTTAGTTTATTAACCCATATATTGTAGCTATATTAGGATTTATTTTACAGGTAAGTATTTAGCTTTAAATAGGAATAATTTATTTAATAAGAGTTAATTAATTTCGTTAGATTTAAATTATATTTAACTTAGGGGGGTTAATACTATTTATTATAGGGTTAGTGAGGCGGATTAGGGGTTAATAACTTTATTATAATAGCGGCGCGGTCCGCTCGGCAGATTAGGGGTTAATAAGTGTAGGCAGGTGGAGGCGACGTTGTGGGGGGCTGATTAGGGGTTAATAAATATAATATAGGGGTCGGCGATGTTAGGGCAGCAGATTAGGGGTACATAGGGATAATGTAAGTAGCGGCGGTTTACGGAGTGGCAGATTAGGGGTTAATAATAACATGCAGGGGTCAGCGATAGCGGGGGCGGCAGATTAGGGGTTAATAAGTGTAAGGTTAGGGGTGTTTAGACTCGGGTACATGTTAGAGTGTTAGGTGCAGACGTAGGAAGTGTTTCCCCATAGCAAACAATGGGGCTGCGTTAGGAGCTGAACGCGGCTTTTTTGCAGGAGTTAGGTTTTTTTCAGCTCAAACAGCCCCATTGTTTTCTATGGGGGAATCGTGCACGAGCACGTTTTTGAAGCTTGCCGCGTCCGTAAGCAACTCTGGTATCGAGAATTGCAGTGGCGTTAAATATGCCTGTACGCTCCCTTTTTGGAGCCTAACGCAGCCATTCTGTGAACTCTCAATACCAGAGTTATTTCAAAGGTGCGGCCAGAAAAAAGCCAGTGTTAGCTACGCGGGTCGTTACCGACAAAACTCTAAATCTAGCCGATTGTATCTAGCTTAGGGTTTATTTTTATTTTACAGGCAAGTTTGTATTTTTTTTAACTAGGTAGAATAGTTACTAAATTGTTATTAACTATTTAATAACTACCTAGCTAAAATAAATACAAACGTACCTGTAAAATAAAACCTAACCTAAGTTACACTAACACCTAACACTACACTACAATTAAATAAATTACCTAAATTAAATACAATTAACTAAATTAAATACAAATACATAAATTACAAAAAACCCCCACTAAATTACACAAAATAAACAAAAAATTACAAGATATTTAAACGAATTACACCTAATCTAATAGCCCTATCAAAATAAAAAAGCCCCCCCAAAATAAAAAAAACCCTAGCCTAAACTAAACTACCAATAGCCCTTAAAAGGGCCTTTTGCGGGTAATTGCCCCAAAGAAATCAGCTCTTTAACCTGTAAAAAAAAATACAAACAGCGCCCCAACAGTAAAACCCACCACCCACACAAGCAACCCCCCAAATAAAACCCTAACAAAAAAAACCTAAGCTCCCCATTGCCCTGAAAAGGGTATTTGGATGGGCATTGCCCTTAAAATGGCATTTAGCTCCATTGCAGCCTAAAGCCCTAACCAAAAAATAAAACCCACCCAATAAACCCTTAAAAAAACCTAACACTAACCCCTGAAGATCCACTTACAGTTTTGAAGAGCCGACATCCATCCTCAACGAAGCCGACATCCATCCTCATTGAAGTGGAAAGAAGTCCTCAACGAAGGTGGGAGAAGTCTTCATCTAAGCCGGGAGAAGTTGTCCTCCGGACGGGCAGAAGTCTTCATCCAGACGGCATCTTCTATCTTCATCCATCTGGCATGGAGCGGCTCCATCTTCAAGACATCCGGCATGGAGCATCCTCTTCTGTCAACGACTACCCAACAAATGAAGGTTCCTTTAAGTGATGTCGTCCAAGATGGCGTCCCTTAGATTCCAATTGGCTGATAGAATTCTATCAGCCAATCGGAATTAAGGTTGAAAAAATCCTATTGGCTGATGCAATCAGTCAATAGGATTGAACTTCAATCCTATTGGCTGATTCAATCAGCCAATAGGATTGAGCTAGCATTCTATTGGCTGTTCCAATCAGTCAATAGAATGCGAACTCAATCCTATTGCACCAGTAGTTCATAAGAACTGCTGGTGCAATGATAAATGCTATTTCGTATCATGTCCGCTCCCACATTAGTAGATTGACCCCATAGTGATGTTTAGGACCGGACCAAGGTTCGAGTCATCTAGGAGGCTACTAACAAGCCCAGAACATGATTCTAACACATATTAGGTGCATGGATTTAGTGAGTACCCTCTTGTATATGTGTGTGACTTTAAATCTATTTCTTAGAAGAGGCACCCCCTTATTGTGTTTTTTTTTAGTATTTAATAATAATTTATGTATTCCACTAATGCTTTTTAATTCTCATTTGTCTGTAGTAGATTGCCAAAAATTGTTTTGGAGGTATGTGTTAAAAATCTCCTCCAACTAAAATCAGATACTTGTAGAAGTTAAAATTATTATTAAGCTAATTTCCCAATAAAATTACTTATTGAATTGAATTAGTGGAATAGGTAGTTTAGGTCTTGTGCAATTCTTAGGGCTCCATGTACTAAGCAGTCAGCGAGCTACCCGCAACAAATCTCGCATCAAAACTCGCAAACTGATATGTACAAAGCCGACAATTATGTTAAAACTCGCATCTTTAAAATTGCGAGCGTACTTATCCGCCAAACCTCGCTACCTCTCCATTTTTTACTGTAATTAGACACATTTGACCACCAACTCGCCAAAAACGAATGTACTAAAAAATCTATTTGTCCACTCGCGTCAATCTCCGCCCCCACCTCGTTATTTTTGCCTCGCCACCTTTTAGGTGGCGGGCAAGGTACAAAACAATAGGAAAGTCACTCTAGACGCCAGTCTAGACATATATAAAAGTCGGTAATATCAGCATTGTACTTACATTGTTAATTTCAGCAGCTATGGAGAGAATTCTGTTTTTGTTTATTCTCCGTGTGATGCAAATCCGGGCTAGAAGACAGAATACTGGAAATGTAGCTAATCGTATCGTTAGAAGAAGGAGAGTTCGTGTCCCCCGTGTATTCCTTCCACGGGTTGGTTTGCACGGCCTTTCTGACCGAGAGATCATACAAAGATTCCGGCTTGATCGTGAATCGATATTACACCTGTATCGAGAGATTGAAGATCATTTGGAGCCGATGACTGCTCGTTCACAAGCTATTCCGGGACTTCTGAAACTATTAGCTGCATTGCATTTTTTTGCAACAGGCTCCTTTCAGGCAGTTTGTAGCGTCATTATTGGAATGAGTCAATCTGCTTTTTCACGCCACTTATCAAAAGTAATAGGGGCTATGATGGTTATTTTTCATTGATATGTTTGTTTGCCATCTACCCCTGAAGAATGGCAATCTATCAAGTCAAATTTCTATAGGATGGCTGGGATGCCCAATGTCCTAGGTGCCATAGACTGTACCCATGTTGCTGTAAGACCACTTCAAGCTCGTGAGGAGATCTATAGGAATAGAAAGCATTTCCATTCCTTGAATGTCCAGATGGTCTGTGACCCCAACATGAGGATTATCAGTGTCCATTCTAACTTTCCTGGCTCCTGTCATGATTCTTACATCTTAAGGCAGACTGGGTTATACCGGAAGTTCGAGGAGGGAAATATGCCTGAAGGATAGCTTCTAGGTAAGCATAACTGGAGTCTAATTTGTCTCTCATTTCAATGTACAAAAATTGTGCCCAATTTGTCGACTGTAATCTGTATAGTTTAAATTTGTATTGTATAGTTCTGAATCTTTATAATTATTCTTATATTAATATTTATATTTATTATATCTTCTATTAGGAGATGGAGGGTACTCATGTACAGAATGTTATAGGGAATGACTCCCTATAACAACCCACAGACCAGAAGTCAAGTACGTTTCAATGAAGCTCACCAATCTACCAGGGGGATTATAGAGAGGACTTTCGGTCTTTTGAAAATGCGGTTTCAATGTCTTGATCGTTCTGGTGGTGCTATGCAGTATGCACCAGAGAAAGTTGCAAAAATTATATTGGTTTGCTGCATACTGCACAATATAGCAATTAAAAGAGGCTGTCCATTAGAAGATGAAGATCCAATAGATGCTGATGATTTACCAGAAGAAATATGTGTAGAACAAGCTAATAGGCGTGGAAATGCAACAAGGGACATGGTTTCAGAACAATATTTTGAAGATTAAAGTTTCAGTTGATCAATAAAAAACTTTCTTTATTAACTTGTCTCCATTTTTTTTTAAGAATTAAGGTTATTAAAAATCATTCATGATAAACAGTTAAATACATAACAGTTGTTGCTCTTCAATTATCAAATGTTTCAAATAAATAAAGTTTATGATTAAAGTTATTACAGACAATATATTATAGGTAATACATTGTCTTTGTGACATCACACTAGTGTCTACAGCTGCTCTCACTCTTTTACATAATGTGATTAGTGCAATGTAATCCCTCCATAGCTGATGCTAATTCATTGTATTGTGTCATTGAATTGTAGCTGTAACAAGCTACAGTATATTCAACAGTGCTTTATGTTATCAGATAGGATTTTTGAGTTAAAAAAGACTTGCTAATTTGATTTGTTTTATTCTAACCTCAATTTTTAACAGCTACTAGGTTTTCCCATATTCAAATAAATACCTTAAGGGCTTACTCTTAACACTTATTTTCTTATCCTTAATAATATATTTTTCCATTCAAGATTTGTTAAAAGAATAGTGGCATATAGAAAATAATGGCAAATAAATTATTCTATTACAAAATTACAATCTTTAAACATTATATATTAACAATTGTAAACCAAAGTAACTTTTAATACATATAAACACATATGAAAAAAAAGAAAATGTTTAGAAACAAAATAACAATTGTAAACCAAAATAAATTTTAATACATATAAACACATCTGAAACAAAGAAAATGTTTAGAAACAAAATAACAATTGTAAACCAAAGTAAATTTTAATACATATAAACACATCTGAAACAAAGAAAATGTATAGAAACCAAATATCATTTGTAATAACTATAAACATCGATATTTACAAACCTTCATAAAATACATTAATCTACATATACATTATATTTTTTTCTATTTTTCGGGGATACATATATCAATGCACTAATGATTAACATAACGATTAATCACGTCATCGTCAAACATGTCGCGTCCTGAACCTTTTGGTGCTGGAGAATTGGTGATATTAGTTTATGCCATGGATAAATATTTCCCTAAACGGATTGGTGGTGTGAGGGGAGTGAGACAGGAATGCAGAGACAAAATTATATACGAGATGCTGAGAAGAATGCATCGTATTTCAAAAATTAAAAGAACAAGACGACAGTGTCTTAGAAAATATAGTGATTTGAAGAGAAGAGAACCGAAGTACTATAAATCGATTCGAAGATTGATAAGGACATGTAAGTTTCAAAATTATATATGAAATAATTTTTTATAATATAAAAAAAGGGTTTATTTTTGAACTGCGTCATCATTGACGAATCCAGGACAATATTATTTTCTGAGTGTTACTTTGACTATATTAGTATATACAATTACAAAAAGTTAAAAAAAGTAAGCATGCAGAACTGAGTTAGTAGATTAAAATTTAACTATATTACTATATACACTTAAAAGGTTAGAAAAGTTAGCATACAAAAATGAGTTAGTAGAGTGAAATATAACTATATTAGTATATACCATTGAAACGTGCAGAACTGAGTTAGTAGAATAAAATATAAATATATTACTATATACCATTGAAACATGTTAGAAAAGTAAGCATGCAGAACTGAATGTTTTGAAAACCAAAAATTACTTGGAATAATTAAATTTATTTTTTTTATTCCAAATTTTTTTTATATATATGCTTATAGATATGAGAAGTAGGAGAATGAAGTGTGAACACCCACCACGCTACCTAAGGTCAATGTTGGTGCAAACACCCAGAAGTGAAGCTCTTTCTCCACCTTTGCCAATAACACTATTGGATATTGAATTATCTCCAAATCCATATGAAATTTTTCATAAAAAGACACAGACAGGTAATGACTTATTATTTAACTTTTAAATCATATATTTTAGGTTTTGGCTTAAAAAGTTTTAGCATGCAATATTAATCAAGTTGCTAATTTACTTCTATTATCATTTTTTTCCTCATTATCTTTCTATCTTTATTTGAAAAAGAAGGCATCTAAGCTAAGGAGCCAGCCAATTTTTTGTTGAGCACCATGGACAGCACTTTTTGATTGGTTCTGTCCAATTAGCAAGTGCAACACAGTTGGTTCACCAAAAATGGGCTGGCATCTAAACTTAAATTCTTGCTTTCCAAATAAAGATACAAAAAGAATGAAGTAAAATAGAAAGTTTATTTAAATTGCATGCACTATCTGAATAATGAAACTTAGAAATTGGGTTCAATGTCCCTTTTAATGATTATTATTATAGTTTTAAATAATATATCCTAGGTTTTTGATTTAATAGTTTTCTATCTTTATCTTTGTAATTACGTTCATAGATATTACCATGGAAGACATGGAAAATAGTATGGAAATGGAAGAATTTCAAAATCCTTATAGTGTGCCAATATTTGAAGCCTTGAGTTCAGATGATACTCAACCAAGGATAGAAGTTTTACCAACAATGATGGTAGATAAAGGTATGTTTCATACTCAGTAATCTTAAATCTAAGAAAATCAAAGTTTTAACTAATACATATTGTATATTTCAAATAGGAGTTGGCTCAGATGAAAGCTTTAAAGGAGTGGACATAAGTGTAGAAGCTAATATAGTAGATAACCTAGATAACAGCACATCAGGAGGTAATAGTTGTGATGAAAAACCCTATCATACATTGCATATGTATATGAAAATTGAATTAAAATTTGCTTTGCATTTATTTTTCTACAGATTTATCTTCAAAATCAACTATTGAAACTGCAGACAAAAGTACTCAGAGTTGTCTTGAAGATCTTGTTAAACAAAACATTTCTAAAATTAGGGCAACTTTGGGAATGTTAATGGAGCAAGTAGATTTTTTATACCGTAAATATGTTATTTGATTTCATTTTTTGTTTTGTCATGATGATTGTCAGAAGAATGACAATTAATAACTGAGAAAAACTTTTGTGTTGAAGAATCAAAAGTGATTTTGAATTTATGTAAATAAACTTTTTTGGGGGGCATAAAAAAATTTGTCTTTATTAAATAATAACATTTTAAACTTAAAGAACACAAAAACTAACTTATTAAACAATATATCGATGAAAAAAAATTAACAGTGACTAATATAATGTTATAAATAATAAATTAAATGTTCACTCCAGACGTGGACTCTTTGGGTCCGTTGTACCCTCCCTTTCACTGACAATAGCCAACAGAGATTGTAATGTCCTTTCACTGATGGTTAAAGCTCTGTTAATTTGTTTTTCTCTTCATCCATCCACCTCTGCCACTGGAACATTTCTCTTTGCAGCTGTAATTTCTGCATTTCAATCTCATTCCTTTGCATTTCTAGCTCAACATTTTTTTCTGACAGAGCAGCCCAGCGGTCAATATTAGTGTTAATCATATTTTGCATTTCTCTGTGGTCCTCTCTGTATTGCCTTGCAAGTGTCAACATTTCCCTCAATCCAATATCGGCCAATAGTCCTTCTGCCGGTGTATTGTCAATATTTAGACCACCTGTTTGCAGTGCAATTGGTGGTGCCTGTGTTTCAACAGGTTCCTCAAGGTTTTCCGGTGTGTGAATTTCATCTGGTTGCGCATCTCCAAAATCTTCAAGAATATCTGGAGTCTCACTTCCATCATGCCCTCCTGGTGGTTCATCTTGAATGGGATTTTCCACTATCGGCATGAGATTGATAGTGATCTCCCTTGATGAGTTTTCTTCTTCTAGATCAAGACATAACAAATTGTTAGTAAATAAAAATAAAATGTTCTAAAAACACTTGCAGAAATAGAATAGAAGGAGAGGGCAGATACAACCGTCATACACCAATTTAAGTTATATTATATATATATACATATGTGATACATACCATCAAATAATGGAGATGAATGTCCAGTCATTCGCTGGAAAAGACGTCCCAAATCACCTATAAAAAAATAAATAAAATAAAAATAAATAAATAAATAAAATAAAAAGGTTTTTTAGTCAATGTAATCATATATTCAAACGCTATTACATTCAGTGAAATTTCTATTTGGAAAATTATTAATGGAAATGTACTTTGCAATTAACTGGACACTGAAGCAAAAATAATATTTTGGAGAATAAGATATATAGCATGGAATTTCAATCAACTTTCTAATGTAATACTATGATCAATTCTCAAAAAGAAAATAATGATAACATTAGAAAGTTGCTTACAATTGCATGCATGCTCTACACGAATCCTCATTTAAAAAAAAATTGTACAGTGTCCCTTTCATGAAAATCTATGATCATTGCTATTTGTCCTTCAAATTACATTCCATCTGTAAAAGATCTAGAAACTAGAATATGTCAATAATGACATTTGACATTTAAAAAAAATAAAAATAAAAAAAAATTGATAGATAAAAGAGATAAAACACACAACATTGAAATTATTCATTTGTAAAGTACTTACCAGTTGCTCTACCAACACCAGTTTCTGGAGTGCTGGTCCTTACATCAGGAAGTGTGTCCGCCAAGGAAGTTGTGTGTGTAACATTAGATGTGGAGCGTATTAATTGTCCATGTGTAAAACTGGCCGAAGGTCTGTAAACAGCTGAACTGGGTGATCTGTAAACCGCAGAAGATGAAGTAGAACAAGTGGGCACTTCGTTACTCCTCACAGGCTCTGCTTGTGTTGTTGCCGTTGCTTTAAAAAAAGAAAAAAATACGTTAGGTTTATTTTTATTTCTAGTTGAAACTGAAAGCTAAACAAACGTAAGGGAGCGCTCAGACACGGTAGCCATTCACTCGTAGCTGTTCTGCAGTGGCCTTCACGTAGACAATCCCTCCTCCAGTCGTGTCGTGATGACGTAGTTGCGTAACAAAGTCCCGCAGCCGGTGCAAAGACAGGAGCGATCCACCCCCGCTCCAATGGAATTGAATAGGCACAAGTAGTCAGCGCACCCGACACTTAGAGACAAGAGGCACACGGAACTTGGTAATAGAGCAAATTGAATGCAATGTATATTCAGAAAACATTACATTACATGGCAAATAGTGTATGGTGGCAGGTTCCACCGGTTAAAGGTTCAAACAGGTCAGACGCTTTTCCAAGCAAATAATTCACATATTCCTCAGTGACCATACTGCTTACCCACTGAAAAACGCCTTATATTCATGCAGGAGGAACTCCCATTTAATTACATATCCAATGAAAATAGGACTTAGGAGTGGCTTTGAAGAGTGGGTATGCAGTAAAGAGGGGGATGTATTATAGCACATTACATTACAAAAATATATTGACAGGTATACAGGATACAAACATTGAAAATTTGGTATCATTAAATAAACAAAAAACACACTACATCAGTGTATAAAATTGAAATACCAGTAACCTGTTCAATATGGGATAATGAAGCTAAAAAGAAAAATAAATAAAAAATAAAAAATAAATTATAAGAAAGGATATTTGCCAACAAGATTTAAAGTGACAGTGTAATACTAAATAATAATATTATAATTATTAATAGACTGGTTATATATTAGTGTTAAATTATTATGAATACTATTGTTATTACTGATCTACATATAATTTAACATCCCACTCTGAGTTTAACCCAGTGGGTAAACGGGTATCCAAATGAAAAATCCAAAACACCTCTCTTTTACTGAGGATAAGACCTCGATTACCTCCTCTAGGGTGTCTTGGAATCATTTGGATAGCCTGAAAAGACAACAAAGAACTGTCAGAGTTATGATGTCTCTTGAAATGCAGGGATACTGGAGTAGTAGACTCCGGGTCTTCAATGGAGCATAAATGCTCCAGAAAACGATCTTTCATGGCACGGGTCGTCTGACCTACGTATTGCCTGAAACATCCCTTTTTATTTCTAGTTGAAAATGAAAGCTAAAAGTGTTAATAATAATAATAATCACAGCAGTGAATGAAGGCTTAATCATTAAAGGGACATGCCACCCACCTTTTTTATTGTATGATTTAGAAAGAGAATGCAGTTATAAACATCTTTATAATTTACTTATATTATCTAATTTGTTTTATTCTCTTGATATTCTTTGTTGAAAAGCATTTGATTGCTGCACAAAGAAGCCTCGTGTGATTGGCTCAACATGTGTATTTATTTTTCTTCAACTAAGAATATCTAGAAAATGAAGCCAAAGAAATAATGGAAGTAATTTGTAATGTTGTTTAAATTTCTATTCTCTATCTGAATCATTAAAAAAAGATTTTGGGTTTAGTGGCCCTTTAAAGGGACATGAACAAATAAAATTTCCTTTACAAATTGCATAAGAAAATGCTTTTTCAAAAATATTTAATTGTATTATGTTTTTGCCTTCATTGGATTTTTATACTTTGATGAAAAGCAAATCTATACAGGCACAGTAAATGATCATTGGTTGATGCACATAGATGGATCATGTGACTGCGTCAACTATGTGCATAGCCATATCTGAAAAATGTATATGTTTATAAAGCGGAGAACAATTTTGAAAGATGTTAAAAATAATATTCTATAGTCAAATAACGCAACATGGAAGTCAATAGATCAGAAATTTA
This sequence comes from Bombina bombina, assembly GCF_027579735.1. Lineage (NCBI taxonomy): Eukaryota > Metazoa > Chordata > Amphibia > Anura > Bombinatoridae > Bombina > Bombina bombina. Next base: position 132,507,368 of record NC_069502.1, on the reverse strand, counting down.
AGAAGGCATGTGATCTGGGGTTAGTCTCATGATTAATGTCGGACATACCATGTTACACAACATCAATATTTTTTTTTTTTTTTTTTTTCAAAGAGCTTTATTGTCATCCACAAAAATAAAATAATGTACAGAGCATGGAAGAGAAATAGAAAATTATGAGACAACAATTACATAAATATAGTCTTTTACAATCTTCTCCCAATGTCACGATTTGGATGATGTTAACACATAGGTGTGTATTTTCATTGCTCCTTGGTGAAATTATTCTCATAACTTTGTAACGATAAACTTAACTATGAACTTTGGAACCACCATTCCTTCCAAGGGGGGGGGGGGGGCCCCCGAGATCAGCGTCAACACGAAGTATAAGAGGAAACGAAGAGAGAGACAGGTAAATAGGAAGAGAAGGGACTTTATGTTATTGGCCTACGTGAAGGGACCTGCCGTGTAGTTAGTTCTTCCCAGAGAAATTTAATATCTGCAAAAGTGCCGATCTGTTTTCTTTTGTAGTAACTATATTCCTCGAGTGCTAGCATGTCCGTGACCTTATTGATCCATTCTAATAGTGTTGGCCTGTGTTGTGTTTTCCAATGAAACGCTATTAGAGATTTGGCGCTTGTGATGCCTATTTGTAAAAGTCTAAGTCTCAGTTTGCAAGGGAACGGGGGGAGGTCATTTAATAACGCTAATCTGGGTGTCAGCTCAAATTCTTCAGTCAGTATTTGCCTATAAAAAGTTTCTATTTCGCACCAGAGTGGTTTGATTACATCACATTCCCACCACATATGTAGGTATTGGCCTCTAGTAGGGCAACCTCTCCAGCAGTTACTGCTTGCCTCCGGGTAGATGGAGTGGATGCGTGAAGGTGTTAAGTACCATCTCAGTAGCACTTTAAAATTAAGTTCTAACATTTGGGGTGAGCTAGACGACTTTTTTGTGTTTTGAAAGATTTTCTTCCAATCCTTCCCATTTATATCGTGTCCCAGCTCCTCGTGCCATTTGGTCGTGCATGAGGGGAGCGTGTGTGTGTGTTCTGTTTGTATAAGTTTGCGTGTCAATGACAGTGAGTGCCGCAGAGGAGTTGTATTTATGCAAAGAGATTCAAACGGTGTCAGTTCCCTAAGGAAGTCTTTTTGGTGTGGTGAGGTGTATATAAAATGGTGTAGTTGAGAATATTTTAACCAGTTAGAGTATCGTCCTCCCGCCACTGCACCTAGACTTTCTCTCCCTGCTAACTTCCCATGAAGCGTAAATTCTTTTAGTGGCACTGTGTATCCCCATTCAGTTAGTCTCTGTTGCCCTTTATCCAACCCTCCTATCATCTCAGCGTTCAGTGGTATGGGAAAAAGAGGAGAGCGAGCTCCAGTGAGATGCGTCTGGCGGAGATTAATATTATCCCAGGTGTCAAAAACATGTTTATGAATCATTAGATCATAACACTGTGGGGGCCGTAAAGATTTTGGTACCCAGCATAGAGCTCCCACTGAAGGAACTCTAAGGATGTTAGAGTCTAAGGATACCCAGGCTTTCGAGTCACCTGCTCTATGCCAGTCTAGAATTCTTTGTAAGATGACTGCGTTATAATATACCGTTAAGTCTGGTAACCCCAGCCCTCCATTTATTGTGGTTCTGTACATGTTGGATTTGTTAATCCTAGGTTTTCCTTTTCCCCAAATAAAAGCATTTATATGTCTTTGGAGTTGAGCTAGGTACCATTTGGGAAGAGTTATGGGTACCGCTTGAAGTAGGTACAATACCCTGGGCAAAGTGGTCATTTTAATGCATTGTGTGCGTCCCCACCATGAAATTGGTTTTAAAGACCAAGTGCGAAGATCTTGTTGCGTTGTTAATAAAAGTTTGGTGTAATTTTCTTTAAATAGTTGTGTGTGGTTAGGGGAGATATGTATCCCTAAGTATTTTATGGACCTGTCTCGGACAGTCATTGGGCAGGTGTTTGAAACATTAAGAAAATCAGTCTGGGCCATGGAAATATTTAGAATCTCCGATTTCTGCGGGTTTATCGAGAAACCCGAGAACCGGCCGAAGGTGTTAATTTCTTTTAAGATTATGGGAACTGTGCGGAGTGGATCAGTTATTGTGAATAGTACGTCGTCAGCATATAATGCAATTTTAAAATCGTGAGGACCTATCTTTATACCATGAATCTCATTGTTATTTCTAATATGTGTAGCAAAGACTTCCATCGTTAGAATAAATAATATGGGCGACAAGGGGCAACCCTGTCGTGTGCCGTTTTGGATTTGGAAGGGGTTTGATAGCATTCCATTTGCCTTAACTTTAGCTGTGGGACTGGTGTATAGGCTAAGTATGCGTGAGATCATGTGTGGTCCAAATCCCATCACCTTTAGTGTCTCTTCAAGAAATCTCCAATTTATGCGATCGAACGCCTTCTCGGCGTCTACCGCCAAGAGGGCTGATGGAATTTTGTTATGTTTAGCGTATGATATTAAAGTCAGGGCTCTTATTGTATTGTCCCTTGCCTCCCGCCCCGGGACAAATCCCACTTGATCCGTATGTATTAGGGACTGCAGTACTACGTTGATTCTTTTTGCTAAGATTTTGCCTAAAATTTTTATATCCGTGTTTAGGAGGGATATCGGCCTATAACTACTGGGGTCTGTTGGGCTTTTCTGGGGTTTGGGTATTACCGAAATATGTGCCGACAGCATGTCATGCGAGAAAGAGCCCTCGTTCTCCAATGTTTGGAATAATTTAAGTAGGTGTGGGGCTAGGATATGTTTATAGGTCTTATAGTATGTGTTTGAGAAGCCGTCTGGACCCGGACTTTTACCTGTGGGTAAATCTTTTATTGCAGACAAGACCTCTAACAAGCTTATTGGGTTTTCTAGTGTAGTGCGTTGCTCTGGTTGCAAAGAGGGTAGGTCTGCGTCGTTAATGTATGCCCGCATCTGCGTGAGGTGTTCTGGTGTGTCGTCTTTGCTAAGGTTATATAACTTGGCGTAATATTCTTTAAAGTGGTTAGCAATACCTTCACTGTCTAGTATATCCCGTTTGTCAGGGGTTGTTAATTTATGTATCTGTGCTTTTAGTGTCTGGGTTTTTAGGGCTCTAGCTAGGAGCGAACCTGCTCTGTTGCCCTCGAAAAAGTAGATTTTTTTGAGATTTAATGCACGTCTCTGGGCTTCTTTCAAGAGTATTTTATTAAGTTCTTGTCTGGTGTCTGTCACCCTTTTAAGTAATGTATTGTCTTTCGGGGAATTTTTGTGAGAGAGTTCCAAGACGGCTAATTGAGCGGTCAGGGCGTCTATTGTCTGATTATACCTTTTCTTCCTATATGAAGTGTGTTTAATGCAGTGGCCTCTGAGTACCGCTTTGTGAGCCTCCCATAACATGTGTGGAGAGGTGTCTGGAGTAGCGTTAATGTTAAAGTATTCCTTTAGTGAAGTTGCCAAGGCGTCAGTTGTGTCTGGTTGATGTAATAACGAGTCGTCCATTCTCCAAATATAGGGGGTCGTTGGGTGGTCGGGCCATAGTAATTGGGCACATACTTGAGAGTGGTCTGACCATGGTGTTGGCTGGATGTCTGCGTCTTTAAGTAAAGAGAGGTGGTTTCTGTCTATAAAGATATAGTCGATTCTAGTGTACACTGACCAGGGGAAGGAGAAAAAGGTGTAATTGCGCTGTAACGGATGTTTTAGTCTCCATGTATCGAGTAAGCCTAAATGTGTTAGGAATTTGTATACTATGTTAGGGGGTCGTGTCTGAGCTGTTGGTCTGTGAGAGGAAGCGTCCAGTGTTGGGTTTAGAGCGACGTTTAAATCCCCTCCTAAAATGAGAGTACCAATTTTATTTTCTACTACTAGGTTCTGTAGTGTCTGGAAAAATTGGGCTTTCTTACCGTTGGGGGCATATGCATTTACTAACGTCACAGGTTGGTGGAACAGTAAACCTGTTAGGATCAGTATTCTGCCTTCCGTATCAACAATCTGTTTGTTAAGTTGGAATTGTATGTTTTTATGTATTAAAGTGCATACCCCATTCTTTTTAACTCTGTCTGAGCTGTAATAACTTGTTGTGAATTCTTTTGAGTGAAAATTAGGTTCTGACTCCCTTATGAAATGTGTCTCCTGTAGGAGTATTATTGCATTTTTATGCTTAGCTAAGCTGCGCAGTGCAATCGCTCTCTTCGTAGGGGAGTTGAGGCCCTTCACATTCTGGGATATAATGTTTACTGCTGGGTTAGCCATGTTGGAGTGTGTGTGATAGCGAACAATGTGGTCTTACCCTCAGGAGGATCATCTGTAGCTTGGTTTGTAATACTTTACTGGTACAGCTTAGGTAAGAGTGGAAGAGAGTTGTAGATAAGAGGGCTGTAATCAGTTCTCCGGAAATTACACAGAAAAAGAAGAAAGGATGGATGGTGGTTCCAATACTGAAATAAATAAGCAAAACATGTAAGTAAATTAAAAATGGTATAAGTATCAAACAACAATAACAATAACATTCCATTTGTCGTAGAGTACGATGTACTATCATCGTACAGTTAGGGGGGGGGGCAAGGTAATGGGGAATTAGGGAAATGAATTTTCTTGCTTCCGGTGAGAGGGGATGGTAGGCAAGAGTGGTAGGGGGAAAAAGGCATCTATTGTGCCTATCCATTCTTGATATTATGTCAAGATATTTGTTGTGATCGTGGGGGCTAGCTTTTAAGTTAAAGGGGTATGGGGTGGAGAGGGTGGAGGGGGGGGAATTTCCGTAGGTCCCTGAGGAACCTATTATATCTTTGTACTACATACTAGAGTCTTTCCATTTGGGCGGACATTCCCGCAATAGTCTTTGTTCAGAACTCTCTTAGGGAGTTATAATAAGTGCAGAACAAATATAAAAGGAAATAAAGTACTCCCTTCATGGTGGTTCAGAGTCCGCTTCCGATTGGGCCTGTGAAGTTGTGGAGTTGTTTCTTCTTTTCTTCGGTACTGTTGACCAGTTTGATTGTTGATTAGTTTTCGGAGTTTTCTTTTGTGAAGGTTTATCTGTGATGAGATCTTTTATTGAAGGCAACTTGGGTTGTGGGATGTCAAGCTGTTGACAGAATGTTTCTATGTCTTCGGGGTCTTTATATGTGTATGTTTTATTGTCCTTAATGACTTTTATAGCAAAGGGAAAACCCCATCTGTAGGGTATATTTAAGTCTGTTAAATGCAATGTGAGGTATCTCGCCTCCTTCCTCTTTGCTAATGTTAGTGGGCTCAGGTCTGAGAAGATCTGTAGAGAGTCCTCCCCGAATCTAAGTGGGGAACTTTTTCTTGCCGCCAGCATGATTCTCTCCTTATCTGCAAACTTGTGGCAACATAATATAATATCTCTAGGGGGTGCCGATGGCGGTGGTTTGGGTCTTAGGGCACGGTGTGCTCTGTCTAAAGGTATCCTGTCGTCTTTGCCGAGACCTAGTAAAAATTTGAATAGGTTTTGTAAGTATGATGGAATTTGTGGTGGTGTAATTTCCTCTGGCACCCCCCTGATTCTCAGGTTTTGACGTCTGCCTCTATTATCAAGGTCTTCGACTTGGGATTGCAGTTGCAATATTGTCGTGTTCTGTTGTTGTAGTGCTATAGTCATGTCATCTGTGGTTCTGGTGTATTCCTCTGCTTGTTCCTCCAAATGCAGTACTCTGTGACCCAGTGCATTAACATCTCTCTTAACTTCAGCTAAACCGTCTTTTATTGCCTTGCTGACATGGGTCATAAATGTGCTCAGGTCATCTTTAGTGGGTAGCAGGTTAAGGTCTGCTCGTGTTATAGGTGTGTGATCAGATGCATGATCTGTGAGATCCGACATATCTAATTGTGCAGTTTCCACTGAAAGCGCATTTACATTGTCAAATGGCTTAAAGAATGCATTTAGTTTCCCCCCACCTGGGGTTGTAGTTTTCTGTTGCTTGTCAGGTTTCTGTTTTCTGGTAGCCATATGGCAGTATTAACAAAGAGTGGTAACAATAATGATGGCCCTATCGGGGGTTCTTTTCCTCTGTATTTCCCCCAGAATAAAGTAGTGATGTGTCTCTGCGGAGTTATGTCCCCAGGGCCTGGTTTCTTATGTGCGTGGCAACCAGCTCCGTCTGTGTTATGTGGTTTTGGTTTGTGTCCCTTTAGCTGGTATATCGTTCAGTGTGCAGGGCCTCTCTCATCATATATGTGGTTAATAAGCTGTTATAACGTTGGGATGTGCGACTTACTTAATGTTTGGTGATGCTGCTGCTCTCTCCTGTTTGTTATAGGGTTGAATCTGTGTCTGTGGTTCCAAGAGGCTCGTTCCCTGTATCGGGTTCTGTAGCGTCTGGCCGGAGGTGGCAATCGGTGTCTTGGAAGCCAGTGTCTGAGGATACCTTTGTAAGTGCACTGCTCTGTATGTATAGCTCTGTATGTCCCAAGTTGTCGGTCCTTCTCTAACCGCGAGACGCTGCTCGCCACGTGGGTGATTCCGAGAGGCCTCTGCTAATGACCGCTGTAGCCTGGGTTTCTCCGCCGTTTATATGCCTGTTTTCGGTCTCCACACCTAGCCCCCTAATTCAGGGATTATGGCACGTTATTGCATGCCCGTTTACTTTGCTTTAGCCCCCTTAGCTATGCTTATATCAAGTGGATGTAGCCGGAGCTTCAGTTAGTTGCGGCCATGTTCTTTCCCGGCCGGCTCCGCCCCTAACATCAATATTTTTTTAATAGTTTCAAATTACATTATTTCTATTGTCATTATCTCTTTAAGGTTTCTATGCAATACTGGTTTGAAAATAAACACATGGGTGTTATCTTTAGGGATCACTATATTAATAATCAACAAATCTTTAGTTAAAAAAAAGGCAGTATAACAACCCTATTATTGTACAATCCCTTATACATATATGCGACATAAATGATTACAGTATTTGGGGCCTAAATGGCTTGTACAATCCCTTATACATATATGCGACATAAATGATTACAGTATTTGGGGCCTAAATGGCCTATATAGATTCAGATACTGAAACGTAAGAAGTCAAATAATGTTATTTTAAAGAAATATATATTGGAGACAATGACCTATCATAATTTAAAAAAAAAACATTTGCGTCAATTATGTTGTACATTTACCTCTTAAATCACTGTCACAATCATCCGTTATGCCAGTGATGATCTCTGGTCCCAGATGCTGAACAAGCTTCTGCTCATAATCATTGAGGTCTGCCACATATGCTGGTCCACCTCCGGTAGCACGTGCCGAATTTTTTTCTCCGGCCAATTTAGCTTTGGCGAAATGTTTAATGTCGTTGTAACGCTTCTTCAGCTGATCGACATCCTTTTTTCCTGGACCCTGGGCACTAACAGCGTCGCTGATCCTTTGCCAGATCTGCTTCCTCCTAGAAAAATTTGTCTGTTTGACACGACATACAAACAAATAATCATAAGAGTCAATAATCATGTCAATCAAAACGACGTTTTGCTGATGAGAAAAGTGAGGATTCTTGGATTTTGAAGCGGTTTCAGATCCAGATGAAGCCATATCGAATTTGTAAATAAAGATCACAAAAAAGAGCGCTCTGTAATTACTCTCCAAAAATGTTGTTGTACATTTATAGGAGCAAAATTCTATTCCCGCGACTACTATGACGTTCATGACACCTTACATGTCACGTGTTAACAATTGGCCAGACAATTCAACTGAAAGTTAAGTACATCAGCTTAGTCGCGGCGAGCGAGGCATCAAATTTATCAATATTCCGCCACTGCTTGTGGCAGGCTAGACGTGTCTATTTATTGTGGGATTATTAGTACATAGCAACAGCGGACACCATTTCGCCCGCGGCGAGTAACGGCGAGTTTAGCCGCGTCTAAAATGACGGATGAATTGACGGCTTAGTACATGGAGCCCTAACTCTTATAATATGTAAAATGCTTATCTAAGCTATTATAGAATAATAGATGGGAATAATATTTCACATATTCTAAATTATTCACCAGCTTGCAGTGTATATACCAACAGAAAGAAATATAGCTAAGTATAATGTATAACATCAGCATTACACATTATATTAATGTGGTGAAGAAAAATGTAACTCAAAGTAATAATGGGTAAAATATTTTCTGCACATATTATAAGTTCACACAGTAATTATTAGGACTGAGAAAGACAAAATATATTTTACATTAGTTAAAAAGTTTGCTATGGATAATGCTACTTAATGTATCCAAAACAACATTATTCTACCTCAAGAATGTTGTTATCCAGTATGCACACTGTGTGTGTGCCATACAAAAATGTTAAACTGCTTTCAGGGAAAGAATGAACAAGAAATCTTTGAAAACAGCATGAGAGGAAACAGAGGGATAACCCAGTATACAGACTCCAGATGGCTTCATGTGAGGACAAGCTCCAGGCAGTCATATATCTTGTTAGTTTGCATGACACCAAGGGACTGATTGATAGTTTTTTTCTAAAAAAGTGACAAGGACGTCAATAAGTAAGCATTAACAAAAAAAAAACCCAAAGAAAAGTGTTTTCATTTTCAATCCTATGCTTATTACTTTGCAATCATAATCATTGTAATAAATAATTGAATATTAGTAAATGCTAATTAACACATGCTAGTGGAAATCTAAAGTGTAATCTATCTATCTCTCTATCTATCTCTGACACTCTCTGTCTCTCTTTCTTTTTTTCTCTCTCTCTCTCTGGCCCGATGATCGAAAGTGCTGCAATGCGGTGATATATTCAAAGGGATCCGCTGTGATGTTGAGCTAGTCAGCAAAATATTCCAAGCTGCCGACATCTATATTGACAGGCAGCATCCCAATGGGAGCGATTATGGCAATATATTCCAGGCAGCATCAGTGCAGACATTGGCAATGTATAGTAAAGGATCCCTTTGGAATATATTACAACGAGCCTAACTATTCCTATATACCCCTAAACAGATATAACCCACCATTGCAAACTAAAACTGCACTATGTATCCCTAAACCTCAATGCAATACACATTCGACCCTATTAACCCCTAAACTGCCAATAACCTAATGCATTATCCCCCTACTTTACTTAACCCCTATACTTCCACAACCCCCTAACCTATTAACCCCATACACTGCCACAACCCCCTAACCTAGTAAGCCCTAATCCACCATGAGCCCCCAACTCAATATGCTCCCTAACCTATTAACCCTACTCCACTACAACCCCAATGCAATAAGCCATCTAACCTATTTACCCCTAATCTGCCACCCCCCCAATGCAATATGCTCCAAAAACTGTAAACCCCTAATTTGCCCCAACCCCTAATGCAATAAGCCCCTTAACCTATTAACCCCTATACCATGACAAACCCCTAACGCAATATACTCCTACACTAATTGTACCTAACTCCTAACCCCCACTTCTAAGCTAACACATACCTAACTTACAAAAAATTACAAACACTAAATTTACCCAAAATAAAAAACTAACATTACAGAAAAAGAACAACACTTCAAAAAGTAAAGCCCCCACAATTATGCCTATACTAAAACAAAGGCCCCCTTTAAAAAAAATAAAACATAACACCTCTAATTAAAAAACCCTATACTAACACTTAAAGTTACTATAATGACTTTCCTTAGAAGGGCTTTGTGCAAGGCATTGCCCATAGAACGACATTTAGTAGGGCAGTGTCCTAAAGAATTTACAGCTGTTTTTTGGAATAAAAAAAAAATCAAAGCCCTTTTCTAAAAAGAATTCTATACTAAATAAACCTAAAAGGGAAAAACAAAAAAAACTAATCTTAAAATTAAAAATACGACCCAAAAAATATCCTAACACTAAACACATACTTTGTACTCACCAACTTGACTCCGGTTCCAAAGTGATCACCAACTGCAGTGCTCCTCTTCATGGTGGGGCCCATATTCATTATGGTAGGGCCCGGGGGTCCATCTTCATGGAGGTCAGTAAAATGGACCAAATAGTACAAATTAATATTTCCCCATTGTATGATGTTTCTCCTTTCTTGTATCTGGTACCAGTGATGTATTCAGTTATGAAGAATCCTGCTACAGACAGTAGTTATCTGTAGTAATTTTGATTCAGATCAGACAGTTATTATTAACATTTAATTTAACTAACCTCACTGGTCAACCAATTTAGTGAAGCCATAAGCATAGTACACTGCTTTTCAAACCTACTCTCCGGCATGTCTAACATACCAGATTATTAGGATAACCTTGGTGAGAGCAGATTAATAACCATATTTACTAATCAGATGAGTATGTGCTCCAGTTCAGATAACCTCAAAATATGGTCTGTTAGGCAGGCCTGGGGACAGGTTTGAAAAACAAGTGACCTAGTAGAAACTGTGATGGAACTTCTTTCTAGAGATCAAATGCTACTGCTTTATTACCTGCCAACTACATAAATAAAATATTTCTTCCTTTTCTTTTCAAAGACTTTGCTATACAAACTAGTAACTATTTTGCTTCTGATATTCTTTTTTTAAGCACATGTAATATTTTGGTCCACGTAGTTAGATAAATTAAATGTTCTAAGAATTTCTGTTAAATATTAATTTATATGTAGAGGAGCTTTTCAGCATCATTTTCATTTTTTTCCCTTAAAATTCATAGATCAACAAGACTTTCATATAATTCCTAGAGTATGTTTTCAAATGTGTATCAACTCTCATTGTCATGCATACAAATGTTTTCCTTCTTTGAAATGAGTAAAATTATTGTCCTGAACAGGTGGAAACCCTTGATCAAAAAAGAAGTTCTTCAGTTTTGAACGAATGATCTCTTGTAACATCTTTGCCCACTTGAACTAATTAATGCTGTAAATCATAAAGCAGATCATGAAGTCATACCAAGGTGGGAACCTATAAACCATCAACAAAATTAAAGAGGTATAAAGTGATATATTTCTGATGGAGAATGTTCTCCTTTGTATGGATTTTTTTTAGGATTTTCTGTTTTGAGCTAATTTCAAAATGCTTTGAAAACTCTATGATTTTTTTTTTATTATTGAATTTCCAATTATGTCACTTATACAACAAAATAAATCAATCAATCAATCAATCAATCAATCAATCAATAACAACATTTAGAAGTTATAGTATAATGAAAAGAAAAAGAGGCATTTAAATCCTATAAAAAACACCATCATCTGTTAATCTGTACCAGGTCTCCTGCCCAACAAAGCATATCCAGTTTCAACAAGTAGAGAGAACCCATCTTGTATATAAGGTTTCAAAAGTAAACATAAGAAGGAATAAGGCATAGAAAGCAAGGAAGCTTGAGTAAATGTTGAAGGGTAATAATTCATATATCCTATAAGACAATGTGGAGAATAACATTATTACACACCTTGTATATACCCCAATAAAATTGAATTGTGGAAAAAAAAAACATTCTTTGTAATTTAATTTTTTTTTTTTAAAAAAAACATACTCTTCCAACATCATTACCTCTTCCAATCTATTAAACCACAATACTTTAGAGGGAGATAGGGGAGATATTAGACCTGTTGAAGTTATTTTTGTCACTTAATAAACTGAAGATCAACATTTTATAGATGGATATTTTGTGAATGTTCCATATAAACTGAATTTATTCTACCACTTTTTGGTTGATGAATAAATTAAACACAGTTTGCACATTGTCAATATGAACAAATATCTGCATTTATTAAACAACTGATAAATCATAAAGATATTTTATTTTATCTAATCAAACAGTGTTTATATTCTGTCATTTAACTTTTAGTTATTGGATGTGTATACATTATTGTATTACAGTTAGAATACTGTTATCTAATCAAACAGTGTTTATATTCTGTCATTTAACTTTTAGTTATTGGATGTGTATGCATTATTGTATTACAGTTAGAATACTGTTATATTTGGCAATTATATGACCACCAAACCAGACAATTCCATTTCTACTATGCTTCCCCAGTATGTCATGGTGTATAATAAAGGGTACAGTGGTAGTGCCTGCAAAAAGCTGTGTGTAAGAGAATCAGAAGCGTTAGAATGGTGAACCCTCAAAATAGGGCTAATGTCAGGACCAGGCAGTTACATAGGCTGACCTGAAAATACAGAGGAGGGGTTAGATAGGACATCTTTTACAAGCTGGCTATAGATTGATTTTCGGTTCTTAAAATTGGTTTGAATCTTGACTATTCTCCTGACTTTAATACAGATACCTGGATCCTGATAACCATTCCGGACACTATTTTCAGCTTGTAAAAGTCTACTGTATCCAGTTCATCTCCTGCATACATCAATCCAGCAAATTATAAACGCATTTCATTTGTATACACAGTAAAGTAATTTGCTTCACATACGCTCAAACTGCACTAAAACTATACACAAACTAGAAACACACTATTTATGTACACTACACATACATTCACACACACAATACACACACAGAATTCATTGAATTCTTAGGTGACTGTAAACTTTTTTCTTCTGGTGCTACCTTCTGAGAATCATAGAAAGAGGTAGAAGTTGGTTATGTTTCTCAGTAGTTAAAGGCTCTGGTACTTTACATAATTATGATATTTATGGAGAAAAATCAACCCCTGGTCCATCCTATTAGTTTGCTTTTTTGTCATTCTCTTTCCCTTCTGTCTCACTCTCACTACCTTTGCTGTTTTCCAAAAACAACTACACAACTATAATGTCAGTGTAAAGTAATGTAAAGTAATATATACATTTTACTGTCATGCAATGTTCTCAGATTAGTTACTATTACTTTTATTGTTACTATTTTTCTATGGAGGGTTGTAAAAAGACTAGAGTTACCATAAAGGTAGTACTTAAAAGCACACATTGGAAAAGCACCTGATATATCGCTTAAGGCTTTCTTCACACAAAAAAAAAGTCATCCAAACAAATCTTGCTTTATTTTTTCAGTACTTCTCTCACATAGCTCATGCTACAACCAAAGTTAAAGGACAACACAGTAGATTTGAATAATCAACGAATGCAAGATAACAAGACAATGCAATAGCACTTAGTCTGAACTTCAAATGAGTAGTAGATTTGTTTTCTGACAATTTTAAAAGTTATGTCTTTTTCCACTCCCCCGGTACCATGTGACAGCCATCAGCCATTCACAAATGCATACATGTACCATGTGACAGCAATCAGCCATTCACAAATGCATACACACTTATTCTTGCACATGCTCAGTAGGAGCTGGTGACTCAAAAAGTTTAAATATAAAAAGAATGTGCACATTTTGTTAATAGAAGTAAATTGGAAAGTTGTTCAAAATGGCATGCTCTATCTGAATAATGAAAGTTTCATTTTGATTGAGTGTCCCTTTAACTTGTACTGGTCAAACATCTAAAAAATATTTTAATTGTTTAAAAAGTTATTCCCCATTGTAATATTAGTTTTAGATATATAGGGCCAGATAAAAAGTGGAGTGGTAAATATTGCTTTCATCAAAAGTGTACTGGTATTTCGAGTTGTTAGCAATGCGAACGCAAGGTCAAATTTGCATTGCTGGGAGGCATTGCACTCACGATAGCGTTTCCATAGGCTCCAATTTGAGTCTCGTTCTGATGCCATCAAAGGCATCAGAACCTAAGCTCAGAGAAGGGGTAAGTAATGTAGTGATGGCAGCATGTTTAAATATATCTTTACACTTATATACATAAATATTTATGTGTTAATATGTGTATATACACATATTAACACAAAAATATATATGTATATAAGCGTATGCATACATATTTACTGGGAACACACAGTTCCCATAAACAAATTTTTTTCTAACACCCCACTCCCACCAACTTTACCCCCAAAATACTGCCTAGTGCAGTTATTTTATTAAAAAATAAAGATGCTGCTATCTTTATTTTTTAATAAAATACAATACACTGTATTTTGGGGCACATGTATAAAATTAACCAGAGATCTGATTTTAAGCTTAAGTGCTGTGTGATCCTGAAAACAAAGCTGTCAGGCTCAGCTCCCACAGGTGTCTTTCAGGTTCTTCTTCCCAGAAGGTGTAATGGTGACTCAAGAAAAGGAATAGCAAATATAGTGTGATATTGCATAATATAAATTATATTGAACTTAATAGACACATACTCACAATTTTAGGGAGCTAATATAAAGCCCCAATGTAAATGCAGACCTGATATAGGTTCTCAGGTAAAGCCACACCAGAGGCAATCAGTGAACCGCTTCTATACAAATAATCAGTTTATTAAAAACCTTAAAAAAATAAAATACAAGTCAGATTAGTAAGTGACTCAGGGCTCCAATTTAAAATGGATACAAAGTACTTATTATACAAAGTCTCCAATTAGGATGGCAGTGGATTGTACCAATTGGGGCTTTATATTAGCTCCTTAAAAGTGTGAGTACATGTCTATTAAGTTCAACATAATTTATATTATGCAATATCACACTATATTTGCATTTCCTTTTTTGAGTCATGAAATAAAAAATGTGGGCTTCATATTGTTTTAAACATAAAGGGCTACTAAGCAACATATGCGGTTACTACAATGTAAGAAATATGACTGCTGCCTTATAAATCACCTTGGACCTGTTAATTTGGGGTGATTGACAGGTTTGAGCAAGAGCAAAGGGCAGCATTGCACAAGGAAGTCCTTGAGCAATAGTACATTCGTGCAGTGGACATACAGTGTCAGCTGCCCTTTTAACAAGTTACACAGGTTATGACATGTGCCCAAAAACAATGCTACATAAAATTATTTATTAAAATAAAAGATTAGGGGGCGTGGCTAGGTAGCGGCCATGGAAGGTCGCAATATCTGTGGTTCCTATAGTGATCTACTCAATCCGCCGATTTAAGCAGCGGTTCTGCAATATCTACTGACATCCATTTCATATTTGACAAGACAGAGAAGAGCTGCAATGAACCTTCAAATAGGATTTCAACTCCCCCCCCTGTGCATCAGGGTATAACAGTCTCTTATAGACTGCCTACTATACTAAAGAAGGGAACCTTCCTATCGGATATACTGAATACTGATAAGAGTGTTTAAAGGGGAGTTATACAAGTAACGTTGCAAAATGGAGGCCCTAAACAGGTGGGAAGGCAAGATGGTGCAGATTATATGGGATCATTACTGGAGTCTAGAAGCAGAACTATGTAAGCTCCTCTTGAATCCTGCAGCCACCGTGGCCCTACCATTTGTATATAACTACAAAAATACACCGCCCCGTACAAGCTTGCCCAGCAATAACACTCATGAATGCTACAGACAAACTGGTAACAACCGCTACGCACATATAGATGAACCGGGTCATAGGCTTGCATTCATAAAGCCAGATGTGTCTACTATACAGACTTCTTCCTGCCACCAGAAGGGAGACGCAAGCCCAGTTAATGAAAAACCCAACTCAATAAAAAAAAAAAAAAAAAAAAAAAAATTCAAAGATTAGTCTGATGTCGATGTATTTTTGTAATTATATTAGTTTTTTTAAATACTGAAAACATAAATATAAAGTTTTATTGCCCATAAATTAATGAGTGTCACCATAAATTATTCAACAGAGTGTGCAACCACTGTGTGGAATATGAAAGTATCATTCTGAATTTTTCTACTTCTAGAAGGCGTTGGAAAGACAAAAAAACAATTTTCTGAATTAAATAACAGAAAAGGGGAAAAAATAAATAAATACAAAATTAAACATTTCCTAGTGCAATCTTACGGCTAGATTATGAGTTTTGTCGGTAAAAGCTTGAGGAGCTAACGCTCCTTTTTTCCCCGCGTTCCCAGCCAACGCTGGTATTACGAGTTTTCTGAATGGCTGCGTTAGCCTCAGAAAAGTGAGCGTTGAGCAAAATTTAGCTCCACTTCTACCTGGTATACCAGCGTTGCTTACGGTAGCGGTAAGCTGGAAAAACGTGCTCATGCACAATTTCCCCATAGGATACAATGGGCTGAGCTGGCTGAAAAAAAACCTAACACCTGCAAAAAAGCAGCATTCAGCTCCTAACGCAGCCCCATTGTTTCCTATGGGAAACACTTTCTAAGTCTACACCTAACACCCTAACATGAACCCCGAGTCTAAACATCCCTAATCTTACACTTATTAACCCCTAATCTGCCGCCCACAACATCCTTGCCACCTGCATTATATTATTAACCCCTAATCTGCCGCTCCGGACACCGCCGCCACCTACGTTATCCCTATGAAACCCTAATCTGCTGCCCCTAACATCGCCGACACCTATATTATATGTATTAACCCCTAATCTGCCCACCCAATGGCGCCGCCACCTACCTACACTTATTAGCCCCTAAGCTGCCGACCGGACATCACCGCCACTATAATAAATGTATTAACCCCTAAACCGCCGCCCTCCCGCCTCGCAAACACTATAATAAATTTTATTAACCCCTAATCTGCCCTCCCTAACATCGCCGCAACCTACCTACAATTATTAACCCCTAATCAGCCGCACCCAACATTGCCGCTACTATATTAAAGTTATTAACCCCTAAACCTAAGTCTAACCCTAACCCTAACACCCCCCTAAATTAAATATAATTTAAAGAAATCTAATTAAATTTACTATAATTAAATAAATTATTCCTATTTAAAACTAAATACTTACCTATAAAATAAACCCTAAAATAGCTACAATATAATTAATAATTACATTGTAGCTATTTTAGGATTTATTTTTATTTTACAGGCAACTTTGTATTTATTTTAACTAAGTACAATAGCTATTAAATAGTTAATAACTATTTAATAGCTACCTAGTTAAAATAATTACAAAATTACCTGTAAAATAAATCCTAACCTAAGTTACAAATAGACCAAACACTACACTATCAATAAATTAATTAAATAAATTAACTACAATGATCTAAACTAAAATACAATTAAATAAACTAAACTATATTACAAAAAAAAAACACTAAATTGCAAAAAATAATAAAATATTGCAAGAATTTTAATCTAATTACACCTAATCTAAGCCCCCTAATAAAATAAAAAGTCCCCCAAAATAATAAAATTCCCTACCCTATATTAATTACAAAAGTAATCAGCTCTTTTACCAGCCCTTAAAAGGGCATTTTGTGGAGCATTGCCCCAAAGTAATCAGCTCTTTTACCTGAAAAAAAAAAATACAAGACCCCCCCAACATTACAACCCACCACCCACCACCCCTACTTTAAAGCCCACCAGATCCCTCCTTAAAAAACCTAACACTACCCCATTGAAGATCACCCTACCTTGAGCCCTGTTCACCCAGTCGGGCACCAATGGGCCAGAAGAGGACATCCAGACCGGCAGAAGTCTTCATCCGATCGGGGCAGAAGAGGTCCTCCATCCAGCAGAAGTCTTCATCCAAGCGGCATCTTCTATCTTCATCCATCTGGCACAGAGCGAGTCCATGTTCAAGACATCCGACGCAGAGCATCCTCTTCTTCCCGACGACTAACGAGGCATGAAGGTTCCTTTAAATAATGTCATCCTAGATGGTGTCCCTCAAATTCTGATTGGCTGATAGGATTTCAGGTAGGAAAAATCTGATTGGTTGATTTAATCAGCCAATCGGATGGAAGTTCAATCCAATTGGCTGATTGGATCAGCCAATAGAATGCAACGTCAATTCTATTGGCTGATCCAATCAGCCAATCGGATTGAACTTCAATCCGATTGGCTGATTAAATAAACCAATAGGATTTTTCCTACCTTAATTCCGATTGGCTGACAGAATCCAATCAGAATTCGAGGGACGCCATCTTGGATGACATCATTTAAAGGAACCTTCATTCGTCGTTAGTCGTCGGGAAGAAGAGAATGCTCCTCGTCGGATGTCTTCAAGATGGACCCGCTCCATGCTGGATGGATGAAGATAGAAGATGCCGCTTAGATAAAGACTTCTGCTGGATGGAGGACCTCTTCTGCCCCGATCGGATAAAGACTTCTGCCGGTCCGGATGTCCTCTTCTGGCCCATCGGTGCCTGGCTGGGTGAACACGGCTCAAGGTAGGGTGATCTTCAATGGGGTAGTGTTAGGTTTTTTTAAGGGGGGATTGGGTGGGTTTTAGAGTAGGGGTGTGTGGGTGGTGGGTTGTAATGTTGGGGGGGTCTTGTATTTTTTTTTACAGGTAAAAGAGCTGAATACTTTGGGGCAATGCCCCGCAAAAAGCCCTTTTAAGGGCTGGTAAACTTTTGTAATTTAGTATAGAGTAGGGAATTTTATTATTTTGGGGGGCTTTTTTATTTTATTAGGGGGCTTAGATTAGGTGTAATTAGATGAAAATTCTTGTAATATTTTATTATTTTTTGTAATTTAGTGTTTAGTGTATTTGTAACTTAGGTTAGGATTTATTTTACAGGTAATTTTGTAATTATTTTAAATAGGTAGCTATTAAATAGTTAACTATTTAATAGCTATTGTACCTAGTTAAAACAAACAAAGTTGCCTGTAAAATAAATATAAATCCTAAAATAGCTACAATGTAATTATTAATTATATTGTAGCTATTTTACGCTTTATTTTATAGGTAAGTATTTAGTTTTAAATAGGAATAATTTATGTAATTATAGTTATTTTTTTTTTAGATTTCTTTAAATTATATTTAACTTAGGGGGTGTTAGGGTGAGACTTAGGTTTAGGGGTTAATAACTTTATTATAGTAGCAGCGACGTTGGGGGCGGCAGATTAGCGGTTAATAATTGTAGGTAGGTGACAGCGACGTTGGGGGGGGCAGATTAGGGGTTAATAAATATAATATAGGTGTCGGCGATGTTAGGGGAAGCAGATTAGGGGTTCATAAGTATAACGTAGGTGGCAGCGGTGTCGGCATTTTTTTCTAAATTTCTACATAACAATCTTCTCAACTGATACTGTAAGTGATCAAATCAAAATCTTATTTTCAACTTGTTGAAGCAACTTGAGGTCTACATGTAAAAACTCATCATTCACACAGCCAACAGATTTCACATTTCATCTGTCTTTTTCAGGACCTACCCTTCAAACTTATTTTTCTTCATTTTGCAATAATAGTTGAATCACACATACAAACTTAGCTCTTTTGTCCATTTGTTCCAACATTGTAACTTAAAAACTCATATTTTTCATTTTTTTTACACTTTTAATCATTTACCTCCACAAGGAAATATATTTTATGCATTTGAACATCTATACAATTTCTTGATATTCTCCTCTCCTAGCAAACTTACATACAACTTCTAATTCAAACATCTTCAATATTTATAAAACCCAATATAAATACCCTTTAGCACTCTTGTACAATGCTCCCTTTTAAATATATTGCTATGTCACCATCTTTAAAAAATATTATTAAATGACACTAAAATATTATTTTTTCTCCTGCTGGTAAAATAAGGGATCTTTTCAAAAGTTTGCAATTGTTCTTTCCTTCCAAAAGAAGGCTAAGAATAGCTCAAAATCTGATATTACAAGTGAATAGAATTTTTTTTACCAGAGAATCTTAGCATGGGTAACATTTTTTTGGTGTACCCTATACTTTTAATAGATTGTGTAGGGAGCCATATTAGTGCGTGAGTTAAGTCTCACACTTCAGCTCAAAGCAAAATAGCTTTTGCACCCTAGTCAAAAAAGGATAATCTTCCTGTAGTCATTCTGAAGTAATCGATGACTCCAGACTAGTCATCAAAAGTCATCCTGAAGTATGCCCACAGGCCAAAATATTTAAATGAGATGACTCTAGAGTCATTCACTGGCTGTTTATGCTTGTGAAGTAATCAGTAAGGTAATCTGATAATCATTCTGAAGTCATCACCTAGAATATTTTACCTTAGCCAATAACTTTACAAGTTTGATGATGTGCATATGACTTATAAAGTAGTTAGATAATCATTAAATTACTTTAGGGTAGTCTGTAAAGTAATCCTGTTTGTCTGAATAATAAGATATCATCAGAAGCAGACTATGTTTGAAACATAATATTTATTGAAAATAGTAAAAATATTGATCAGCAGTGATCAAGTGTGTGCTTTACAGAAATAGCACATGCGCAGAGCACCCTTTGCACCTTTGGATCTTTTCCTACTTATCTCTTATCCCTACATGTATGTAAAATATTATTTTCCCGTTTGGATATAATTTAACTTGTTTTGGAACACTGTTATATTGTGTGCAAGATAAAAAGACACAGTGGTGAAGACAGCTGGTAAGTGCACTATTTATTTTTGTGTATTATTAACTCTTTTTTCCATTGAAATTCTCAGACTGAATAAACAGCCTATTTCTTCCCTAAATGCACCAAACACCTTAACAGGAATGTTCCCTGTTACAGGTATAGTCCTAGTTCCCTTGCTGATGCTGATTCAAGGGGGCAGATTTAACAAGCAGCGGATGAAAAAAAAATTTAGATACAAATTTGAAGTTAAAATGATTAAAACAGACATATTTTTCATTTTTCAAAAGCTTAAAAATCTGTCATTTAGATATCTCAAACAATGTATTTAATAGCAAATGTACCATAGACACAATAGCAGCTGTTACTGTGATTTCAATAATGCCCAATAATAGTAGAACAGAGTGGTGTTTGGAATTTCTTCAGCTCCAATCATTTAACAAATAGTAATTATATTTTTGCTTAAATTCCACCTATCAATTGCATGGTCTGCTATCTACAGGGAACATAGATGAGTAACAAGAAAAATATTTAAAAGTTCCCCATCCCGCTGCAATAGCATGAACTGAAAGCGAAGTTAGATAAATGTGGCTTTTTAAAGGGACAAGAAACTCCGTTTTTTCATTCATGATTCAGATAAAGCATGTCATTTTAAATAACTTTCCCATTTATTTCTATTATCTTATTTGTTTACTTCTCATTCTATCCTTTGCTGAAAAGTATACCTAGGTATGCTCAGAATCTGCTAATTGGTGGCTGCACATGTATGCTTCTTTTCATTGGCTTTCAGCTAACTCCCAGTAGTGCTTTGCTACTCCTTTACCAAAGAATAATAAGAGAATGAAGCAAATTAGATACTAGAAGTAAATTGGAGAGCTTAAAATTGTATGATCTATATCCCTTTAAAGGGACAGTCTACACCAGAATTTTTATTGTTTTAAAAGATAGATAATCCCTTTATTACCCATTTCCCAGTTTTGCATAACCAATACAGTTATATTAATATACTTTTAACCTCTGTGATTATCTTGTATCTAAGCCTCTGCAAACTGCCCCTTTTTTCAGCTCTTTTGACAGACTTGCAGTCTAGCCAATCAGTGCCTGTTCCCAGATAACTTCTCGTGCACGAGCACAGTGTTATCTATATGAAATACGTGAACTAACACCCTCTAGTGGTGAAAAACTGTTAAAATGCAATCTGAAAGAGGTGGGCTTCAAAGTCTAAGAAATTAGCATATGAACCTCCTAGGTTAAGCTTTCAACTAAGAATACCAAGAGAACAAAGCAAAATTGGTAATAAAAGTAAATTGGAAAATTGTTTAAAATTACATGCCCTATCTGAATCATGAAAGTTTATTTTGGCCTAGACTGTTCCTTTAAAGATTAAACACAAATTCTTTGTTCAGGTGGTTGACTAAATAGAGTTCATTCCATGGATCCAAAAAATAAATCACAGAAATACCATTATTAAAGAAGATTAAACAACTATGATCAGATCATAAAAGTTTTAATTATTCATTGTCACAAAAAAATGTAAAATCACGATTTTGAGATTTTCAGTGTTGGTACAATCCTGTTTTAGAAGATGGTATATGTTACAATTTGCCTTCTTCTATGAGACATTAATTTACTGCAGTGTTTTATTCATGATTGCAGACAAAAATGTCTGAAAATGCTTTAAACGTAATACATTATAAATAATGAGGTTAACACTATCTCTTGCATTTGATCATGCTGTGTTGGGATTTGGGTTATCGCACCTTCATGTTAGCATTTGAGCACAAACCAGAACAGGTTTTTTGATGCACCCACATAAAAGTCTATGAGGAGATGTTAGTGTGCCTGAAGCTTTCACTTGAGCAAAAACGTTTTACTTTCGACTTGTAATGCAAGTGCACTATTGATTTAAGATGAGCAGTGCTAGTACTCACTAGGGTTAATATTTTTGGGCTGCACTCCCTAGACCTTCATAAGAAATTTGAGAATGAGTTTAATATTCCTTTAATTTGAAATGTGTTAATTTATTTTTTATCTGCTGATGGAAGAAAAATATTTGATACCAATTGTCTACTTGTATGTTGGATTAGAAATTATTATTTAAAATCCTGCACTATTAATTTTTAGAAGGTGTTTTTTGTACATTGTACTTGAAATCATAATGCAAGTATATGAACGGATGACATAGAATAATAATGTTCTGCCTCAATTTGCTTTTATTGTATTTTATGAGTCTCTAAGATTAGAAAGTGGACAGCAGGGAAGGAACAGTACCAAAAATTACAATAATGAATTTGTTCAAGCAGCAAAGTTTCTGGTATATAGTATAGAAAAAAAAAACAGTTTCAGTGGACTTCAATTAATAGTTTTTGTTTCCCAAAGTGGAATGGATGGATAGATTTTGTTTTTATACATACCCCTTGAAAAATCTTGTGATTTATTTATTTATTTCTCCTTTTTTGTTACCAATTATACCAATGAGCACATCAAACAATATGTAGCATGTCGTTTTCTGCAATTTCAGGGATGCACTTCAATCTCTTGGGGTAGTGAGTGATTTACAATGTATTGAGTGGAATTATTGGAAATGCAGGCAAAAAAAAACATACAGAAAGTACAGTACAGAGTGTTTTTATAATGCATACTTAAACATTTTTTAAAGAATTACTTTTTGATTTTCATGTAATTGTGATGATACTTCAAAAACCTCAATTTAGTAATCTTTTCACCGACAGAAAATATTTTCTGCATTAGCAACAATAACTTTATGCTTTAACTTTTTGTTCATTCAAATACAGGATAAAATACTGCAAAAACAGAAATGAACCCAAATGCTAATTCTTCTTCAAGGCTGACTATTATAAAAAATATTAAAAAGAAAAAAGTAAAGTACAAAATAAATTGATTGTGTTATAATTGTAAATGCCAAATACATTTCAAGGGTGGAATATTACAATACATAAAAGAATACAGTGAATATCCAAGGAAAGCAATGAAAAATGAATTCAAGTAAAAAAGATAAAATAAAATATAAAGAATGATTCATTTCTGGGTATAGACTCATAGTTCCAAGTACATTGATACAAGTTAAAATGAAAACATTTTATAAAGGCCATTCTCGTGTAAGATTTCAAGAAAAGGTAATGGTGTAATAATAGTTAAAACAAATTATGAGAATAAAGATTTTAACAGAAATACACTCAAACTAGACTAAAAAAGATTAGAAAAAAAAATCACAACAAAAAAAACTATCCATGGTTTACAGAAACAAGGTAAGTTTGATGTGTCACTCTAAGATTATTTTTTTTTTTAGTTCTTATAATTTTGGATAGAATTGACAACATTGGCTTAAACTGTGCATGTCTGATTTGGCATTAACTACAAACAAAAACAAAAAAAACATAACTGAATCTGTGCAGTAGTTTTTGAGGTAATCTGTCAGACAATCTTTATTAGCGGGTTTTCAGATACTGATATGCAATTTTTCAGTTTACACAAATACCAATTACAGGTTTTCGAGTATTCTCCTGACCTGAAAATGCGTTATTTGACTTAAAGATAAAAGACTCTATACTTATTATGAGACACTAATGCTCAAAGTGATCACAATTTGATTTTGAGACTATTTTTATGTTTGACAGCTGGATAAAGTTCAGAACCAACCATTTTTAATTATTTGCACTTGGCCAAACACACTAAAAAAACATTAAATTGTTGGTGACTTTATTGAAGAAAGCTCTAGACATCTCTCTTGTGGGCTATCCTAAATTTACAAATGTAATTGTATCTATTTGCCATATTATCCATATCTCGAATAGCAAACAAGAAATGCTAGAAATGCAAAAGAAAATCAAAAAAGAAAAAAAAAACAGATATCTGGGCCATAAGAACAGTGCTCTGTGAATATAGCTATTTACTTAATATTCACATTTCTGTAATGTTAAGTTGCAGTATTTTTATGTTTTTAAATATACACATTACAGTACATTTTAAAAAAATATTTTATACAAGTTTTCTACATTTATTATGAATTACAAATTATTACTATTACTTATAATCATGCAGTTTTATTTTTTAGTATCTGAACTGATAACATTTGTAACGTCATTAATTATATTAGTGTCAGTTACAAGTGGAACACTTTTGCTACCCATTAGAGATGAGCATTTGTTTAGTTATTAATGCAAATTTGTAACGAAAAATGAATATTCGTTTTCTTTACATGAAATGAATATCTAAATGAATGTACCAACAAAATTTAAACAAAACAAAAACATTGTCAGTATTAATTTTTTTTTAAATTACCTTTAAAAGGTTAAATACTTTCTTCTAGCATGCTGGAGAATCGTGCTAACCACTAGATTACAAGTGGAGTGCTAACTTATCGTACACCTTGCGGGCATGCAATAAATAACCAGCCATTACAAGTGGCTGGTTATTGCTACCAAAATATCTCTGGTTAATTTTCTAAAAGTGCCTCAAATGCCACCAAAATAGAGGGTCTTTTATTTTTTATGATAAAAAAACGTAGCATTTTTTCATAAAAATATACCGAACTAGGTAGTTTTAAGGGGTTAAAACTTGGCAGCTGTGGGGAGTTAGAAAAAGAAAAAAGGCACTGAAAAGTGCCTTTACATTGCAGTCTATGGGAACTGTGTGTCTGTAAGTATATATGTATATGCTTTTATATATATATATATATATATACTGTATATATATATATATATATGTGTGTTAATATGTGTATATACACATATTAACACATAAATATATATGTATATAATCATATACATATATATTTAAAATTGCTGTCCATCACTGAATTACTTATCCCCTTTGCTGCGCTTAGGTTCTGTGCCGTGTATGACGTCATCAGAAAGAGGCTCCCGTTGAAGCCTATGGAAGTGGGTTCTTGTGAGCGCAATGCCTCTATACAATGCGTACGCTAGGTCGCGTTCGTATTGCCCCTAACTCGTTTAACTAGCTCGCATTAGCGTGGACTGGTATTACTCAGTTGAGTGCAAATATCATTTTAGCATAAGCAATATTTTGCGCTCAACTAGTAATCTGGCCCTACATTGTTAAAGTCTCTAGGATGAGGAAAATGATTATTGCAATTTCAACTGTTTTAATGTTACATTAATACAAATCAAAATAATTTCTTGGGAAGGCCCTTAAAACTTGAACATAGTGATTATTATATACCTTGTAAATGATTGATTTTATAACTCTCTACGGGAAAATAAGCACATGCTATGAATGCAATTAAGAATCCTTGCATAACAGTTAATTGTCTCTTGAGGCTTAATGATGAAACATTTTGCTTGATGTCTAGTTCATTGAGCAATAAAATGCAATCTACTGTATTTTGATGGATTTTATCAATTTTTCTTCAATTGTATTTTGTTACAAGATACATATATATGAAGTATGTTTGTGTCTGCCCTGAATTTTTTTTTTTTTTTAATATAGTGCTTCTTTATAGGTATCAAAGAATATGATTACTCTTACACCCTAAATAATAATGTGTAATTATTTACTTTGAATTCAATTGTAATACGTGTTTCAGTTATATGTTAAAATGTATGATATATACAATACATTTATTTAATTTTGAAAACTTAAAGGGACACTGAACCCAAATTTTTTCTTTTGTAATTCAGATGGAGCATGACATTTTAAGCAACTTTCTAATTTACTTCTATTATCAAATATTCTTCATTCTCTTGGTATCTTTATTTGAAATGCAAGAATGTAAGTTTAGATTCCGGCCCATTTTTGTTCTTGCTGATTGGTGGATAAATCCACCCATCAATAAAAAGTACTGTCAAGAGTGCTGAACCAAAAAAAGCTTAGATGCCTTCTTTTTCAAATAAAGATAGCAAGAGAATGAAGAAAAATTGATAATAGGAGTAAATTAGAAAGTTGCTTAAAATGTCTTGCTCTATCTGAATCACGAAAGAAAAAATTTGGGTCCAGGGTCTCTTTAAATTATTAAACAAGAGAAAAGGAAAAGTAATTAATGGTCTAAAAAACAAAGATGCAACATTGATTAAAATATGACATTTTTAAAAACCTTTACATTTGAATGTATATTTCTTTTAGTGATATTCATTTATATATGTCTTTGGCAAAAAAAAATCAGGGAAGATATCAATATGAATGGTTAAACGGACATAATACTCATATGCTAAATCACTTGACACTGATGCAGTATACCTGTAAAAAGCTGACAGGAAAATTTATTTTTTCTTTTACAATACCAGTTTTTTTCCCCTCTGTGGGGTTCTCCCCTTTTTTTTTTCTCTCTCTCTCTTCCTCTCTCACCCTCTTTACCGTGTGTCGGGTCTATGTCATACTATGCTAGGATGGGTCTTTTTATATATATATATTGCTGAGTTGATTGATAATGATCAATATTAGATTAGTGTCCTGGAATGTTGGGGGCATTGCCAGCCCAATAAAGTGAAAACAAATTCTGGCAGCCTTGAAAAAGGATAAAACAGATATTGCTCTATTACAAGAGACCCATTCGTCTAAAATAGAAGCAGAAAAATTGAAAACATACTGGGTAAAAGAGGTGATAGCTACGCCATGTGTAGCTAGGAAAAAAGGCGTGGCAATATTATTTAACCGTAATCTAGAATACCAAATTGTACAGAAAGAGATGGATGTCAATGAGAGCTATATTATAATTAAAATCCTAATTAAGGATAGAATGTTTGTAATCTGTAATGTCTATGGACCTAACAAGACAGATGTAGATTTCTGGACAGAGCTCAAGAGTAAATTATATGAATTCCTTGATATTAATCTAATAGTGTTAGGAGACTTTAACATGGTATTCAATAATATAGATAGGCTACAACAAATTAGTATTGATAAAAAAAAACAAAAAAGAAAAGTAATAGATAAACCACTGACAAATTTCTGTAATGCTTTAAGGTTAAAAGATGTATGGCGCTTCTCGAATCCCAGTACTAGGGCATTTACTTGTGAATCCAAGAAATATAAATCTTTTTCTAGATTGGATTTTTTTCTAACTTCAGAGAAAATATTTAGTTTAAAGCCAGATGCAGATATAGGAAACTTTACATTATCAGATCATGCAACAATCTCTCTAGAGCTGTCTTGGGGGGAAGGTAATAATGACATTACAAGATGCTATAGTTTTCCTCGTTTTTTAGCCTCTAATGTCAAATTTAAGAACTGGTTAATCCAAAAATGGAATATATTTAAAAAAGATAATCAAGCATATATAAATAACTACGAAACCTTTTGGTAAAACCGCTAAAACGGTTCTTAGGGGGGAAATTAGAACCTATTATTCTAAATGGAAGAGAGAAGTTAACAAAAAGGAACTTTCTGTCTCAAATCAACTTAAAAACAGATATAATGCATATATAGGATGCCCCAATCAAGACAATTAGTGATTAATGAACAGAAAAATACTATAAAAGATTTAAGAGTTAGCGCTAGATTTTATAGATATGGAGACAAGATAGGTAAATTTTTAGCTAAATGTGTAAAATCAAAAGAAAAACAAAAATCTATCAATATAGTTAAATTAAATGGTTATTTACTAACAGATCTAGAAAAAATTAGAGAAGAATTTTTCAACTTCTTCAAAAAGTTATACTCCATTTCAGATATTGATCCAGCAAATAAAAATACATTTTGGCAGAGTAGCTCTCTTCCCTCTCTTGATATCGAGAATCTCAGGTTTATTAATGAACCAATCTCTATATTAGATCTGAATTAAGCTAAAGATTCTATTAAACTTAATAAAACAGCAGGCCCAAATCTACTACTTGGGGAATTATATAAAATTTTAAAAGTAGAAATTACTCCAACTTTAAAGAATCTATTTAATGGATACTTTATAAAAAGAGAAACTCCTCGTTATTTTGCTGAATCAGTAATAACTTTGATTGGAAAAAAAAGAAAAAACCCTGAAATATAGGCCTATCTCATTACTCAATTCAGATTACAAACTATTGACAGGTATTCTAGTTAATCGGCTTAAAAAAAATATTACACCATTGATGCATACAGATCAACTGGGTTTATCCCAAATAGAAACCTATCTGATAATCTAAGGAAGGTATTCTTAGCTCAGGATTATTGCGCTAATCTTGGTATGAAAGAGAGGAAGAGGGATTCCTTGTGTGATGCTGCAATTATATCTATTGATGCACAAAAGGCTTTTGACTCTATAATATGGGATCATCTTTTCACCACTATGGAGTATTTCGGATTTAAAAATCAGTTCCCTAACTTTATTAAAACATTATATAGGAAAGCATCCTCATTCATTATAATTAATGGAATACGGACGGCTTGTTTTGAACTATCTAAAGGAACAAGACAAGGCTGTCCAATTTAACCTCTCCTGTTCAATATAGCCATAGAACCTTTAGCTATTAAACTGAGGACCTCACTAGAGAGAATTCCAATAGGAAAGTCTAGACTGAAGTTACTACTCTATGAGGATGTAAAATCCAAATTTCCTTCACTACAAGATATGATTCGTATATTTAGCTCTATCTCTGGATATCAGGTTAATGCACTTGAATCAGAGCTTTTATGGATCTTCCACTGCCTGAATAGGAAAATTTAAATACCTTTCAAGGAAGTCCATGCCCAATTCACATATTTTGGTATCAATGTATGTTGTAACACACAACAGTGGTATGATATCAATTACATTCCAGTTATTAATAAGGTAAAGCAGGATCTGGAGAACTGGTCGAGACTTCCAATATCTCTGACGGCTAAAATAAATCTTATAAAAATGATAATAATGACGAAATTTTTATATCTTATGCATAACATACTGGTCATCATGCCCAAAAAAATCTGATGGCTTTGTTTAAATTATTTAGAATATTTTTGTGGGGTAAGGGAAGGAGAAAGATAGCTCTAAATAAATTAATGTAGACCAAAAAATATGAGGGAGCTTTCTTTCCCATCTTTTGATATTTATAATACTATTTGTCTTGGGAAAATTGCATTAGATTGGCTTACTGAAGGCAATTATATAGCCTCTTTGATAATTGAAGAGAATATAATATTTCCATACTCTTTGAAGGCATTGCTACACTGCCATAAAAGAAACTTACCTGTACAAATTAAAAAAAACTTATATTTATTCAATTATTAAAGCCTGGCAGAACCTATGTAAAAGGGTAGAAGCTGATCCTTTGATCTCTAATCACTTACCAATAGTTGGAAATCCAGATTTTACTGAAGGTCTGTATAATATGGTATTTAAAAAATGGGCGAATAATGATCTGAAATATTTATACCAACTTAAAGAGTCTGATTCTACTAGATGTCTATCTTTTTCTGATCTTAGAAGACAATATACATTATCTAACTCTGACTTCTATGCGTATCTTCAAGTGCGGCATTGGTTTCAGGGATTCTCCCAAAATACCAATTGTATATGGATACATACAGGAATAAATTCTGGTTTAATTCTTTATAAGGCAGGTATCCACTCTCTTAAATATTGGTATAAAATGTTAACAATTTATTCTGGAGATTTAAATTTTCAAAAGTTAGTCACAAAATGGCAAGTGGACTTCCCAGGAATAGACTGTAAAAAAAATGAGTAGTAATATTAGTAAAGTTGATAATGCTACACTAGCAGCAAACCGGAAAGAAAGCCACTGCAATAGGGTCTATATTACGCCAGTAACCTTAAATAAATGGTCCCATGCCACAGTTAATAAATGTCCTCGCTGCTCTAACCCTAATGCTGATTTAATTCATATGTTTTGGAGCTGCCCAAAAATTCAAAAGTTTTGGTCACGGATTAATTTTTGGTTGACTAAAACATTTCATAGGTTGATTAAGGTAGAGAAACAGCATGCGTTTTTCCTTGTTGATTCTGATGTTACTAGATATGTTAATACATATTTTATTAACTCTGTAATCTTAGGTGGAAGATATCTGATACTTAAAAAACTGGAAGAATAAGAAAGAACCCACTATACATAACTTTATCAATTTAATATTAAAACAAGCAGTAATGGAGCAATTTGATAGTATTAATGGGTCGGACCAGAGTATTAAAAAGTATTGTAAGAAATGGCTCAACTTTATTCAGACTCATGAGAATAATACTCAGGCCCAATTTTTGGCACCCTTTATGACATGTAAATATGTTGACGATATACTACAGAGTGGGTCTTTGTAAATATACGCAATATAAGGGTAGGGGGGGCGGAGAAGAGAGTCCCTTTTTTTGTTGTTGTTGTCCTACTGGTCTCTAAATACAGCTGTAAATTTTTTCCTGTAACTCCGCAATAAGAAGACATCAATAGGGATTTACTCACTTTTTGATGCTTGTCACTAGAAAGAGTGATTCCCACGGTAGCTTGTTTTTTTGACTATTCTTTTCTATTTTTATGTTTCAATCAATCAAGTATAAGTTCTAACTATATTTCCTTCCTGTAATAGAAATAGAAAGAACATGATGCAGATAAAAAGAGTTTGGAGGTACTAATTGGTATCGACAATAATTTAAATTTTTCCTTTATAGGAAATTTAAGTAATCGATAATGTAAAATTTAATATAGTGATATAGATACTGTTTTACATGTATGGGATCTAAAACTAAAAATACTATATCTGAGGATGCCTGTAAACATTATGTATGCTTTGTTATTTTCTTTTTTGTATATATGAGAAATATGGTATCTTATATGTACCTGTTTTCTGAAAATAACAATAAAGAAAAACAATACAGGAAAATGTCACCTGAGCATCTCTATGTAAAAAGGAAGATATTTTACCTCACAATTTCCTCAGCTCAGCAGAGTAAGTTCTGTGTAAAAAGTTATACTTAACTGCTGCTCAGCTGCAGGAAAAAAATAAATAAAATGAAGAAATGAACAGCAGCCAATCAGCATCAACAGGGCTGAGGTCATGAACTCTTTTACTGTGATCTTGTGAGATTTCACTTAACTCTCATGAGATTTCATAGTAAACTTCCTTACACTGAATAGGGTAATAAGATGAGAGTGCATGAAGCTCAATCCTCCGGCTTTCCCGGGACAGACATACTAACTTGCTGCTTAGAAGTCCTTTACAATGGGATGTGGCTACTGAGAAACTTTTGAGGTAAAATATCTTTTTTACCTCAAAAGTTATATTTTCTAGTCAGCTTTTTACAGCTATACTGCATCGCTTTCAAGTGTTTAAACATTTGGGTATTATGACCCTTTAAGCCATCTTAGTTTTAGCAGTTCAAAAGAATTCACATTTTGATGAATAACATTTCTTCATATTTTAATTTCTCTATGAATAATATAGAATTAACTTGTTCTGCTTGCTGGGCTCTTGTAAGCATATGTTTGCATTCAAGCTACTTCTAGTAGAATATAACAGATCAAATTCACCCAGGAAAAAAAAAAACTAATCTTTTTCTCTAGACTCTCAAAAAATGATGTAGACAGAGCATAATAAAGGCTTAATTTTGCAGGGTACACAAATAAGTTGCATCATTCACAACAAAAAATGTTATTCTATTTTGCTTCTATAGTGCTATATGAAAAGTGCATTAGTAATATTTTTTTACTCGCATCAGGTAGCCCTGGTATTACAAGTTGAAAGTTACATTTTTGAGCTTGTATGAAACCCAACGCGTGCAAAAAGTTAACCAGAGGATATCGCAGTAAACCCATTGAATTCAATAGAGCAGTAATGTTCAAAAAGCCTAACACCTACACTCACATGTTATCCCCCATCACAATAAGGCCCCCACTCTAATAACCCCTAATCTACCATACCCCATTGCAAACTACCCCATTACACTATTAACCTCTAAACCACCACACCACCCATCGAAATAAACTCCTTATACTATTAACCTCTAAACTGTCACACATCCCTCTATAAACTACCTTCACTATTAAACCCTAAACTGCCATATCTCCCACTGCAATAACACCCTACTCTATTAACCTGTAAACTCTCATCACCCCATTGCAAACTACCTAGTAACCCCCTAACCACCACAACTCCCTATTACAAACTACCTACTAACCTATTAACCTACTAATCACCACAATTCCCCATTCCAAACTACCCTCTAACCGCCACAACTCCCCTTTGCAAAATATGTCTAACCTCCTAACAACTAATCCCCCATACCCCTAACATAAGACCCCCTAAGCATTACCAAAAAAATATAACATTACCAAAAATATAAAACTCCAACCAGTACAAGACCTATCCTAAAATTAAAAATCCCCTTAACCTTCCCCTTCAGTGCTCTAGGTGAAGCAATCAGCTCTTTAACATAAACTAACCTAACCTAAAAATTACCCTGAGAGGTAAATTTGATCAAACATTAAAAAAACAACAATTGTAAATCCTAATCTAAAAAACCCTATCCTAAAAAAAATGCCCTGAAAAGGGCATCAGTGATTTAGCTCTTTGGCAGCAAAAAAACCCTATACAAAAAAAATAATTTAAAAAAACTATGCTTTAAAAATGCCCTGAAAAGGGTATCAGTGGTTCAACTCTTTTGCAAAAAAAACTAAACTAAACTAAAAATAAAATAAAAAATACAGCTACTTGAATCTCACCAACATGAATATTTGTCTCCTTGGGGGGGGGGGGGGGGGGCAGTGCCAGAGCCATGGTGGCAGTAATCAGGTCCAAATGCATGATTGTTGTCAAGAGCTAGCACATTTTAACAGTGCCAGAAATCAAATATAGAGGTGAGGCCCACCAGTGTTTTTTTGGGTGGGATTGGACATGCCATGGGCAGAATTGGGCATGCTGTAGTTAGGAAAGGGTGGAGCTGGGGGGGCTTTAGCTGGTGTGAAAATGATGATCATTGTTTTGGGGGGTGAAGGGAGGACTGGCCATTTTGCTGAGGGCTAGTGTCCCCCCCTGGCTCCAGCTAAACTATTGAATGTTAAGCTTCAGGCAGACAAGTTCTCAAGCACTTGGGATGTGGTATTGCTTGATTCCTATCCCTGTTCTCGTACAACTAATCCATACTCTTTTCAGTAACCAAATGAGCCTATAATCTGCTACTTAATAAACTAGAGTCATAAGTCATGGTTTACTAATCTTCATCCTGATTCATCTGGTATGATTTACAATCCTTGCTTTTGCTTGATTGGTTGTGTGAAGACAAGGGGTGTATCTGCACAAGTATTTGCTCGTGTGATAACAAATGCAGATGCTGCCTGATCACTCATTAATAGTATATTATGTGAGGAATTTTGTGGTCCTGCACTACACAATATGCAGATCCATACCCTATACAATTGCTCAAGTGATAAAAAATAAACTATAGACTATAGAAGCACTATTGATTGGGCTTGAGCTATACTAATGTTTTTGCACTCAACTTGTGATCTAAGCTAATCCATTTAAAAAATAAATAAATATATCAAATTAAATACTATTTCATTTACCATAGTATTTTTTATTTCATATTTAAAATTAGATTTACGGGTGGCATGTCCGAACAGCAATCCTGAGAGGTCGCACTCTCTAAGAGCTCTGGCTGAATTACCGACAATCCGCTGATTTTTGGAGACATCCTACAGTGATCTTACTCTGACTGCTCATTATACTGCTACACAAGCTGGTGACACACAGAATATATCATTTTTCAATGTATTTTTGAAGTCTGAGATCAGACGAAAAAGGCCTAAGGCAGCGGCCAAGCATAGGCGATGCTACCCCCTCAGAACGCAGAGGTAAACTGCTTTAATTGAACTCTCTGGTACTGAACCCTGTAATACTAAATACGCCCAAACATCTTTACCAGCACAAAAGAGTTTATGAGAAAACCGATCCACAGGGGTAAAAGAATCATCTGCATATCTAACAAGAATACAACTAAGATGGCCACTACATGGGAAACCAAGCTACAACGACTCCACCAATGATTTGAGAAGCTGGAGAAAATTATACACCAGCTACTTAACAAAGCGCCACTTGCTTTTATGCTGTGCCGATATCCTAAAAATAACTCCAAACTTTCAAGTACCGGAACCTCAGTCGCAGATTCCATAGGAGAATCTCATGCTACAGAGAATATCACTCTACAGATTATCAACAAGTGAAACTCGATTCTTCGATAACTGCCTCCTATCTACCACGAGAGCCACAGCTTAAAGTGAGATCTCCTGCAATGTCAAGCACCTCTCTAGAGGATACCACACATCCAGCTGTTACACAACAACACAAGGATGAAAGACACCCATCCACTTTACAGCTGTATCACAACTCTATCATAGACCATGACTCAGCAAGCAAGACAGGTCTTGTCGCAGAAGATAATTCAGAGGGGGTACGTGGGGACCCCCAGATAACTGATGACATTGTGAGACCGAGATACTTGTCCCACAACAAAACTCAAGATGGCACTTACGATGATTCTAGCACACGCAGTACAATCCGTATTTCATATGATATGGTACAGCTTCTGAATCCTCTAAAGATCTGGTTCTACTAAGCAAAACTCAGACTCTCCCTTTCTTGATCTGGTATAGCTAAACCATTGCAAGGAGAACATTTACATGCCCAGAGAGACCTCACATAGCCTGCGACTGAGCCAAGAGGGATAAGTATATACTGGTACTTTTACAGACATTAAAGCTTTGTCTTATACAATGACTTCTGGACTGTACAGTTTTAATAGTTTAGTTTTTTGTTTCCATAAATGTCATCAAAGCAATCTGTTGTTTTTTTTTTCTCCTAAGATGATAATCTATGTCACAGCACCAGATATACTACTGTGTCCATATTTCCTTTTTATTTTCCTTTTTTTATATGCCATCTTATGTTCATATTATAGCCTGTAACTTTGCATTTAACTAAGAGATAGCGGCAGTTATATTGCCTTCAAATAACATTTGAGAGGTTCAATATATTGCTGGCGCCTAAACTGACAGCCGGAGCCGCAGAGAGGCTATCATGATATAATATATTATGATATAATATATTTTAAACATAACGAGCTTTAACATATCTCAGTGTACAAGAGGTCGCTAGCATGCATGGGACAGCCCGATATACCTGAGGCTTTTTCCTCTACTTACACTTACGCCTAGATTTAGAGTTCTGCGTTAGCCATCAAAAGCAGCGTTAAGGGGTTCTAACACTGCTTTTTACCGCCCGCTGGTATTTAGAGTCAGCCAGGAAAGGGTCTAACGCTCACTTCCAAGCTGCAACTTTTCCATACCGCAGATCCCCTTACGTCAATTGCGTATGCTATCTTTTCAATGGGATCTTCCTAACGCCGGTATTTAGAGTCTTGGCTGAAGTGAGTGGTAGACCCTCTACCGACAAGACTCCAGCCCCAGAAAAAAGTCAGTAGTTAAGAGCTTTCTGGGCTAACGCCGGTTTATAAAGCTCTTAACTACTGTGCTCTAAAGTACACTAACACCCATAAACTACCTATGTACCCCTAAACCGAGGCCCCCACATCGCCGCCACTCTAATACATTTTTTTAACACCTAATCTGCCGCCACCTACCTTATACTTATGAACCCCTAATCTGCTGCCCCTAACATCGCCGACACCTATATTATATTTATTAACCCCTAATCTGCCCCCCCAAACGTTGCCGCTACCTACCTACACTTATTAACCCCTAATCTGCTGACCGGACCTTGCTGCTACTCTAATAAATGTATTAACCCCTAAACTGTCTCACTCCCACCTCAAAAACCCTATAATAAATAGTATTAATCCCTAATCTGCCCTCCCTAACGTCGCCGACACCTAACTTCAAGTATTAACCCCTAATCTGCCGACCAGACCTCACCGCTACTCTAATAAATGTATTAACTCCTAAAGCTCCTAACTCCTAAAGCTAAGTCTAACCCTAACCCTAACACCCCCCTAAGTTAAATATAATTTTTATCTAACGAAATAAATTAAATCTTATTAACTAAAGTATTCCTATTTAAAGCTAAATACTTACCTGTAAAAAAAACCCTAATCTAGATACAATATAACAAATAATTGTATTGTAGCTATTTTAGGATTTATATTTATTTTACAGGCAACTTTGTATTTATTTTAACTAGGTACAATAGCTATTAAATAGTTATTTACTATTTAATAGCTACCTAGTTAAAATAATTACAAAATTACCTGTAAAATAAATCCTAACCTAAGTTACAATTAAACCTAACACTACACTATCAATAAATAAATTAAATCAATTAACTACAAGTACCTACAATTAAATAAACTAAACTAAATTACAAAAAAACCCCCACTAAATTACAAAAAATAAAAAAATATTACAAGAATTTTAAGCTAATTACACCTACTCTAAGCCCCCTAATAAAATAACAAAGCCCCCCAAAATAAAAAAATTCCCTACCCTAATCTAAATTAAAATAGTTAAAAGCTCTATTACCTTACCAGCCCTTTAAAGGGCTTTTTGCGGGGCATGCCCCAAGGAAATCAGCTCTTTTGCCTGTAAAAAAAACACAATACCACCCCCCAACATTACAAACCACCACCCACATACCCCTACTTTAACCCAAACCCCCCTTAAATAAACCTAACACTACCCCCCTGAAGATCTCCCTACCTTGAGTCGTCTTCACTCAGCCGAGCAGCGATGGACCAAAAGAAGACATCTGGAGCAGCAGAAGTCTTCATCCTATCCGGGCAGAAGAGGACATCCGGACCAGCAAACATCTTCATCCAAGCGGCATCTTCTATCTTCATCCTTCCGATGAGGAGCTGCTCCATCTTCAAGACCTCCGGCGAGGAACATCCTCTTCTCCCGACGACTAGACGATGAATGCATGCCCCAAGGAAATCAGCTCTTTTGCCTGTAAAAAAAACACAATACCACCCGGCAACATTACAACCCACCACCCACATACCCCTACTCTAACCCAAACTCCCCTTAAATAAACCTAACACTACCCCCCTGAAGATCTCCCTACCTTGAGTCGTCTTCACTCAACTGAGCAGCGATGGACCAAAAGAAGACATCTGGAGCAGCAGAAGTCTTCATCCTATCCAGGCAGAAGAGGACATCCGGACCAGCAAACATCTTCATCCAAGCGGCATCTTCTATCTTCATCCATCCGATGAGGAGCTGCTCCATCTTCAAGACCTCCGGCGCGGAACATCCTCTTCTCCCGACAACTAGATGACGAATGAAGGTTCCTTTAAGTGACGTCATCCAAGATGGCGTCCCTCAAATTCCGATTGGCTGATAGGATTCTATCAGCCAATCGGAATTAAGGTAGAAAAAATCTGATTGGCTGATTGAATCAGACAATCAGATTCAAGTTCAATCGGATTGGCTGATCCAATCAGCCAATCAGATTGAGCTTGCATTCTATTGGCTGATCGGAACAGCCAATCAGATTGATTGATCGGAACAGCCAATCAGATTGAGCTTGCATTCTATTGGCTGATCGGAACAGCCAATAGAATGCAAGCTCAATCTGATTGGCTAATTGGATCAGCCAATCCGATTGAACTTGAATCTGATTGGCTGATTCAATCAGCCAATCAGATTTTTCCTACCTTAATTCCGATTGGCTGACAGAATCCTATCAGCCAATCGGAATTTGAGGGACGCCATCTTGGATGACGTCACTTAAAGGAACCTTCATTCGTCGTCTAGTCATCAGGAGAAGAGGATGTTCCGTGCCGGAGGTCTTGAAGATGGAGCCGCTCCTCGTCGGATGGATGAAGATAGAAGATGCCGCTTGGATGAAGATGTTTGCCGGTCCGGATGTCCTCTTCTGCCCGGATAGGATGAAGACTTCTGCCGCTCCGGATGTCTTCTTTTGGTCCATCGCTGCTCGGCTGAGTGAAGATGACTCAAGGTAGGGAGATCTTCAGGGGGGTAGTGTTAGGTTTATTTAAGGGGGGTTTGGGTTAGAGTAGGGGTATGTGGGTTGTAATGTTGGGGGTTGGTATTGTGTGTTTTTTACAGGCAAAAGAGCTGATTTCTTTGGGGCATGCCCTGCAAAAAGCCCTTTTAAGGGTTGGTAAGGTAATCGAGCTGTTAACTATTTTAATTTAGATTAGGGTAGGGAATTTTTTATTTTGGGGGGCTTTGTTATTTTATTAGGGGGCTTAGAGTAGGTGTAATTAGCTTAAAATTCTTGTAATTTTTTTTTTTTGTAATTTAGTGTTTTTTTTTTTTTCTAATTTAGTTTAGTTTATTTAATTGTAGGTACTTGTAGTTAATTGATTTAATTTATTTATTTATTGATAGTGTAGTGTTAGGTTTAATTGTAACTTAGGATAGGATTTATTTTACAGGTAATTTTGTAATTATTTTAATTAGGTAGCTATTAAATAGTAAATAACTATTTAATAGCTATTGCACCTAGTTAAAATAAATACAAAGTTGCCTGTAAAATAAATATAAATCCTAA
This sequence comes from Bombina bombina, assembly GCF_027579735.1. Classification (NCBI taxonomy): domain Eukaryota; kingdom Metazoa; phylum Chordata; class Amphibia; order Anura; family Bombinatoridae; genus Bombina; species Bombina bombina. The sequence goes on along the minus strand of NC_069502.1, from coordinate 132,468,846 downwards.
AATAGCTACAATATAATTATTCATTATATTGTAGCTATATTAGGGTTTATTTTACAGGTAAGTATATAGCTTTAAATAGAAATACTTTAGTTAATAAGATTTAATTTATTTCGTTAGATAAAAAATATTTTTAACTTAGGGGGGTGTTAGGGTTAGGGTTAGACTTAGCTTTAGGGGTTAATACATTTATTAGAGTAGCTGCGAGGTCCGGTCGGCAGATTAGGGGTTAATACTTGAAGTTAGGGAGGGCAAAACTCTAAATTTAGGCGTTAGCTATTTGCACAAATGATGGCTTGCTTAGTTTTACATGGTCATTTCACAACATACAAGGAATCTCTAATTATCAACAACTTATCATCTACACCATTCTTTAGCCAATTGCTAGCGCTATCACTCGCCCTGATCTTATGACCACATTAATAATATGAAGTGGACTTTGAATGCTATATCATCCTCTTATATTAAAAATTCCACATTATTTCCACATTATTATACTATAAGTTTGATTGAGTTCTGACCCATTACCCCTATCTGTATCCAATATTTAATCTCCTCATAACAGAATGCTACCTATGTAGTTCTGAGGTTACCACAGTCCTTAAAAGGATACTAACCCCTCGTTTTTTCTTTCATGATTCAGATAGAGTATGCAATTTTACCTGTAATCTAATCCCCCTACTCCGCAGGTATGTAATGGTGGGGGGAGTTCGGCTGACCTATTTACCAGGCATTAGAGTAGTTAGCGACACTGATTAGGACAGAAGCAAGGCAGCAAGGCAGGAGGGGTATAGTGTAGGTGGACCTCCGTTTTTTTTATTTTCAATATCAAATCATGTTAAAGGAAGTGTTGACTGTCCCTTTAAACCCCCAAATAATAGAAAACTATACTAACACTAAAGGTTACTATAGCAATTGGAAGGGCATTCTCCTAAAGTTATTTTAGCTCTTTTGCTACATAAAAAAAAAACCTAAACAGAAAAAAACCCCTATCTTAAAAAAAGATTGCCCTGTAAAGGGCATTTGATTGGGCATGGTCATAAGAAGGGCATTTGGTAGGGCAGTGCCCGAAAGTGATTCAGCTCTTTTGCTACCCAATTAAAAAAAAAATCTTAAAAACCTAATCTAAAAAAAACCTTTTATTTAGTTATTAACTATTTAATAGCTATTGTACCTAGTTAAAATAAATACCAAGTTACCTGTAAAATAAATATAAACCCTAAAATAGCTACAATGTAATTATTAATTATATTGTAGCTATCTTAAGGTTTATTTTATAGGTAAGTATTTAGATTTAAATAGGAATATTTTAGTTAATAAGATTAATATTATTTAGATTTATTGCAATAATAATTAAGTTAGGGGTGTTAGGGTTAGATAGGGTTAATATAGTTAATATATATAATATAATAACTATATTAATTATTAACTATATTAATAATATATATAATATAATAACTATATTAACTATATTAACCCTAATATAATTAGGGTTAATATAGTTAATATAGGTGGCGGCGGTGTAGGGGGGTCATATTAGGGGTTAATATATTTAATATAGGTGGCGCCGGTGTAGGGGGATTAGATTAGGGGTTAATATATTTAATATAGGTGGTGCCGGTGTAGGGGGGTCAGATTACAGGTAAAAGAGCTGATTACTTTGTGACAATGCCCCGCAAAAGGCCCTTTTCAGGGCTATTTGTAATTTAGTTTAGGGTAGGGACATTTTAGTATTTTAGGGGGTAATACATTTATTATAGGTGGCGGCGGTGTAGGGGGATTAGATTAGGGGGTAATACATTTATTATAGGTGGGGTCGGTGTAGGGGGATTAGATTACAGGTAAAAGAGCTGATTACTTTGCGACAATGCCCCGCAAAAGGCCCTTTTAAGGGCTGGTAATAGAGCTGGTTACTTTGGGGCAATTTAGTAATTTAGTTTAGGGTAGGGACATTTTAGTATTTTAGGGGGTAATACATTTATTATAGGTGGCGGCGGTGTAGGGGGATTAGATTAGGGTTTAATACATTTAATATAGGTGGCGGTGGTATAGGGGGATTAGATTAGGGGTTAATCATTTTAATATAGGTGGCGGCGGTGTAGGGGGATTAGATTAGGGGGTAATATAGTTAAAATAGGTGGCGGCGGGTAGGGGGCTCACATTAGGGGGTAATAATTTTAATATAGATGGCGGCAGTGTAGGGGGATTACATTAGGGTTAATAATTTTAATGTAGGTGGCGGCGGTGTAGGGGGATTACATTAGGGGTTAATAATTTTAATGTAGGTGGCGGCGGTGTAGGGGGATCACATTAGGAGGTTAGACATTTAATGTAGGTGGTGGCGGGGTCCGGGAGCGGCGGTTTAGGGGTTAAACACTTTATTAGGGATTGCGGCGGGGGATTGCGGTTGACAGGTAGATAGACATTGCGCATGCGTTAGGTGTTAGGTTTTATTTTGCAGGTAGTTTAGGGAGTTACGGGGCTCCAATACTCAGCGTAAGACTTACTACGCCTGCAATTTGTGGCGAGGTGAAAATGGAGTAAGATTTCTCCATTTTCGCCACGTATGTCTTTACGCTGTATATTGGATACCAAACTGCGCTGGTTTGGTATACCTGTCTATGGGCCAAAAATCTACGGCCGAAGGAAGAAATATACGAGCATAACTTCTAGGTTATGCCGTATATCGGATACCAAACCAGCGCAAAATTTGGCGTCACCAGCTTTTGCGGGCGACGCTTCATATCGAATCGGGCCCCTGATGTGGGGCTGTGGCGATTTAGGGGTTAATAGTGTAGCGGAGTAGTTTGCAATGTAGGGGTGTGGTGGTTTGGGGGTTAATAGTGTAGTGGTGTAGTTTGCAATGTGGGGGTGTGGCAGTTTAGGGGTTAAGAGTATAGCTTTGTCCATCTTTTTCCTCTTGCAAAACTTTTTAATGCGGAATTTAAAGTCATGTAAAAAGTTTGAGCATAAATTGTAATATGTGTGCACATTGCCGCTCCAATCCAATGGGACGTAAAAAAACACTAAACAGAAACAAACATTGCCCCTTCATCAAGTTAAAAATCATAATAAGCACATTTACACTGGTAAAAATGTTTTAAATCAATAGCCCAACAAACATATAGAAACAATCAAATACCTTACAAAGAAATATACACATATCTCATGGTTTTGGAGTACAACAAGAACATTACCCACATTTCACCTATAAGCATCACTAGACAATATTAAAATGGATCAATCAACATACATGACCTATAACCACAAAATCACTAGTTTTTTTGTCTTTTATTCTGACCATTTAGTTTTAGGATTCTGAAATTAGAAGATTAACAAGACAAATTGTGGTTTTGCATTGATTTCAAGAGGTAACTCCTTGGTGCTTAAGGGGTTTTAGCATCAGAGGCATTTTTTTTTACTAGAAAAATACCATCAGAATATAGCTAAGGCCCAGATAACATGTGTGTATATTATACGTGTATATAGAATGTTTTATTTGTGTGTACTTTACTGCATAATGCTATAATATGTATTTTAAGCATTGTTATGATTTATTATTATTTGTTTTATTTTTTTGCTTTTTGCCTAGTGTATTATTCGTAGGGCTTCTATTGAAACATCTAAGTGCATTTTTTTAATCTGGCTGCCAGTTTTCCACATTTAGAACAATGTCCTAATAGTTCTAGTGGCTGATTTTTACATCAATTTCAAATCAGCAAATAGTAGGATTTTTTTTTTTTTTTTAAATGGCCAATAGGATACAAACAAATTATATTGATTATATTGGCTGATTGATTCTTAATATTTGCTTTTTTCCTATTGGCTGATTTTTTTTATTTATTTAAAAAAATAGCTCCTTCCTTCTTTCAGTTATATAATTATTAGGGATTGTTGTGGTTAAATACAAAAGAATGGTATATTGTATATCTAATTTGCATATATTACCCAGAGTTCCCTGGTGTATTGGTAATAATGTATACAGAGCACTTCAGGGGATAAGCAAATGGGTATACTTGCCTAGATTTGCAATTTTCTATACAATAATTCTATGGCTTTTACTTTTATGAAATTAATAATTTTCATTTTATAATTGTATATTTACCATAATTTAAATGAGTATTGCTTTTTCTCTGGATATAAGCTTCACCAAACAGCAAATCAATTTTTCTGCTGATGAGAGTTAATAAACTCAAAACTTTTGTCCAGAAGTAGTTTTATGCTACACTCACCCCATAAAGGAAGCAAAAAAACACAAGATATTGTATATCTAATTTGCATACCTTACCCATAGTTCCCGGGTGCATTGGATACAATGTATGCAGAATACTTCTGGGGATAAGCTAGTGGGGATACTTCTGTATATTTGTTAATTTTCTATAAAATAATGATATGGCTCTTACTTGTATTGAAATAAATATTTAAAAATAAAAATATTGTAAGTGAAGATTATAGGTATTTGAAGTATTCCTAACGCGTCTTGACTTTAGCACAGTTGGCCTAGAGCACCTTTGTGTTAGCACTCAGGAAAACATTTAGCACGGTCATGTTATCTAAGCTCCAAATGTTACCGCACCTGAGTCTTTTGCTTGCACACTTTTACTTTCAACATGTAATAACAGCACAAACATAAGAGCGCTATTGATTTACCTTGAGTGCAGTTAGCACTCAACAGAGCTAATATTGTATTGCTCCACTTGTAATCTAGGCATAAATAGTTATCTGCCAAAAACAAGTGCAAGATTGTGAACGACCCCTGTGTGTCTAACCCCTGAAAAGAATTTTAACTTATTCTTAAAAGTCAGCTGAAGAGCAGCAATTCACTCCTGGTACTTAGCTGAACACATCTGGTGAGCCAATGACAAGATATGTGTAGCCACCAATCACCAGCTACCTCTTAGTAGTACACTGATGCTATGAACCTACCTATGTATGCTTTTTTAACATATGATACAAAGAGAACAGAACACATTTTAAAATATAAGTAGATTTAAAAGTATCTTAAAATTGCATGAAGCATTTAAAGTTTGTTTTTGATTGTCATGCCCCTTTACATCATAAAGTATATACATAATTCACATAAATTAATATACATGAATATAAATGTATAAATAATAAAATAATGAGTTTTGTACTAACTTGCTTTAATAGATTTACAAAAAAAACCTGGCCTGTTTCTATATGCATTTTCTTTAAAACATGAGAATATTTTCCTAGTTTAATAAAGCAGAACAAAATTAAAATACAAGATATAAAATTGTGTTTTGGACAACCATTTGTTTGCAACAAATAATCATTATTTCCATAATTAAGTCAATATATAGAAATGTATTCTTACTTTTGAAATATAATAGATGCATAAATTGTGGAGGGGGGAATAGTTGTCATACAAGACACATAACTGTATATATGCCCAATGTCTTCCCCAAGCTATGCAATGAATAAATGTAATATAACTGAATTAAGTATTAAACACATGGCATATTGTAGGAAATAATTATCAAAGTTCATAACTGTTAAAAATAGAAAATAAAGACCTGGACTACTAAAAACATTTGAATAGCTTGATTTTAGGACTACTCATTATTTTGGCATAAATCATTTCTTTAAAAATAAAAATACAGTAGAATCCAAAAGCTGTTACACATTAGATTCTGCTTGGAAAGACCCAGAGGCAATGTATTTTCTATATACAATGGATTCCAAATACTTGTCAGAAATAATCCAATTGAGTCATTAAATATAGCTTGAGAAAATGCTGACACTCATCTCCATCTATTAGCATAAAAACCATTAATGAATCCCTTAAATTGATATTTACACATAGTGAAGTGATTGAATTATCTTATGAACCAATACAGAATAATAGATAATTAAAAAACACTTAAATAATGATATGATGTAAGGTGACAGTATTTGTATATCTAAATGTAATTATAGACTGCAAATTTGCATGTCATTTATATGCAAGAGTAACAAGTATCCTGTATTTGTTGATAATAGACAATATAAAAATGTATTTATATAGAAAGATGTACTAATGTGAAAATACTGTGCTCACCCTTGTTGGACTTATCCATAGCATAAAGTAAAGGAAACAGTAGTTTTCAATTAATTAATATTTATTTCTACTCTAACACATGGGAGTCACAGATAAATGTTTTAAAGGGCTCAAGGGACACAAATGCATTTACAGCTATTAAACACACAAGTAAGTAATATTTACAGAAAATGTCCAGTTGAACAGAGCCAAATTTAGGTAAGAATGAAGGGTATTTTCTTTCTGCTTCTACCCTTGTGTTTGTCCACAAATCAGAAGTCCCCAAAAGCACAAACTTTTAGTTCTTCTTTTACCTGGGGCCACTAAATCCATAGAACACATTATTTTCCTAGAAGCTGCCAAACTAGTACAGAGGGCAGCACGAGGCAGATGAAGCTCCAGTTCGACACCCCTTTTAAAAATAATGAGTGCCCTTAAAAGTTCTAATTGCAAATGATGGGTTTAGTCACAATTTTGTGATTATTTTTTTAAAATAACCATATATGGTTTTATTAACAACAACCAAAATAGATGTTTCATGAGTTAAGCAATTACATCACAAATTGAAGGTCCTGTATGTTGATTGATCTTTTTTAATAGTGTGAAGTGACATAAATAAATTAAAGAGATGTCATTTGACGATTGTTGAATAGGCAATTATCAGTATAGTGGGCATTTTTGTTTCTTGGATTATAGATTTTGCAATCTCTGAGATAGATGTTTTCTCTAAATCAACTATGCTGCTGGAGTTGCCTCCATAAGCCAATTAACATTAAAGGATAATGAAAATCAAAAGTAAACTTTTCTAATACAGATAGGCCCCTATTTATCAAGGTCTGGTGGACCTGATCCAACAGTGCGGATCAGGTCTGCCAGACCTCGCTGAATACGGCGAGCAATACGCTCACCGTATTCAGCATTGCACCAGCAGCTCACAAGAGCTGCTGGTGCAAAGCCGCCCCCTGCAGACTCACGGCCAATGGGCCGCCAGCAGGGGGGTGTCAATCAACCCGATCGTACTCGATCGGGTTGATCTCCAGCGATGTCTGTCCGCCTGCTCAGAGCAGGCGGACAGGTTATGGAGCAGCGGTCTTTGTGACCGCTGCTTCATAACAGCTGTTTCTGACGAGTCTGCAGGGTCGCCAGAAACACGGGGCATCAAGTTCCATTCGGAGCTTGATAGATAGGCCCAAATGTGTGCTATTTAAATAAATAATTAATATTTAAATCTTTCTCTTGGAATAATTTGTTGAAACTATTCTGATGTAAACTTGGGAGCGTACATGTGTCTTGTACATTATATGGAAGTATTTGCAACATGTATACATGTAGGACTCAAGACACGTGTGCACTTCGGAGCCTACATTAGTATGCTCTCATGCAAAAGAGCAAAATGTCAACCAAAGGCAACAAGAAAAAATAATAATAATCTGACATTAGAAGTTAGATGAAAAGTTGTTTTTTTTTGTTTTATTTTAATTCAACACTATCTGAAACATGAAGGTTTAAAGGGATATAATCCAAAAGATCTACCTTTGTGATTCAGACAGAGCATAGCATTTTAAAAAAAGTTTCCAATTTAATTCTATTTTCAAATTTGCTCTATTCCCATGTTATTTTTTTGTTGAAGAGATACCTAGGTAGGTGTCTGGAGCACTACTTGGCAGAAAACAGTGCTGCCATCTAGTACTCTTGCAAATGGATAACATTGTAGCAAAACTGCTGCCAAAAGGTGCTCGAGACACATGCATGCTCCTGAGCGGACGTCCCTGCTTTTAAACAAAATATAGGGAAAGGAGGAAGACAATTAGATATTAGAAGTAAATTAAAAAGGTGATTAAAATCACATGCCCTATCTGAATCATAAAAGACAATTTAGGGTTTCATCCCTTTACTACAGCAATATTGATTTTGGGCAAACATACTTCTCCTGCTTGATTAAGTTTAATTTAATCTATATTTTATGTCAAATATTTTTGCTATTTTTTGTACCTATGCATGAAAGTAAATTGTGAATAAAGAAAGGGCACATGTAATACAATTATGAAAAAATGTAATGTGATGTAGACAATGTTTAGTAAACACAGAAGACACACTCATTATACAATAATAATAATAATAATAATAATAATAATAATAATAAGACGTGGATTTGTTTCATCATGAATAAAAATTCTTTAATGAAACGCAGATTTTAACCACAAATTTTAAAGAAAACAAATAAATACTGACAATTTTTCATTCATAATGAAACAAATGGCAATGTCTAATAATAATGATAGTAATTTACTAATGGTACAATACTAAGGGCTCCATGTACAAGAGCTGCTCCGGAGCCCTTGCGGGGCAGGTTTGCATATGCGAGCCTGCTTGCTGCAATGTATGAAGCAGCGGTCATTAGACCGCTGCTTCTTACACTCTTCGCCACCTTAGAGGTGGCGAAGAGAAATCGCAGAGAGCTTGCTTACTCTCAGTGATTGACAGTCCCTTCACTTGAGCAGAATGTTTTACCTTAGCTGATAACTTTAGTAGCCTGATGATGTGCAAATTACTTTTAAAGTAGTTTGATGATCATCAAATGACTCCAAGATGGTCTCAAAAGTAATCATGTTTGTCTTTGGTTCCAACCTGAACTATGCAGGTAAATGCTGTCAGACCCCATATCACAACTTTGACTCAGTGATTCAAAATACATGTAATGGCATATCATATAGTCCATAAAGAGATTTACTTGTGTCATTTTAAATTATTTTTTTATTAAGCAAATTGAGCGTAATTCACAAAAATTTACAATAAAAGCAAAAAACAAACAAACATCTTATCTCAAATATTAAGCCTTTGATGTATATTGCTTACATTCAGGTGACTATTAAGTGGTCATAAAATACAATTGTCTTTTTTTTTTTTTAAAACATATTTTTTATTTAGGTACATATCAAAATAAATCATACATCTTTTGACATAGTTATAACAGCAAATGTAGAATGTTGCTTTACATCACATCGCATATATATAAATATTCTCAATGTAATTATTAAGATCAAAATTTCCAACAAACTTTATAGGAGAATAACATGCTGATTATATCAATACCGTAAATGTTTTATATTAATATATTTTTATTACAGAAGAACCTCTAGATCATGCTTTGCTTCCTAATAGGAAGATATATTATAATGAAAAACTTGGAGCCTAATTGTACAACTACAGTATATTGAAGAGATTTGAATCTTTATCCACAGTACTCCAAATTATCAACACCTCAAAGAACTATGATTTACATATGAATACATACATGCTTGTTTGAACTAGGCACTTTGTAAACTCACAAACTTGTTAGAAAGTGGAAAAATTGGTTCAAATATAAAACTCAAATCTTTAGCTAAACTTTATATTTCCACTAACTGTTCATATACCTAATGTGCTTAAGTTCTTAAATAACGAGACAAATGAAACCTCGGAATACCTCTAGGAAAATAAATATGAAATTCATCGGGCATGAGCCGCTAGGAAATTTACCCTGCAATCTAACTGGGCTTAACTGATACTAATAATAAAATATCAATTATAATTGTGTGATATATAGTTATAGTAATAATAATGAGGGGGAGGAGGATTTAAAAAAAATAAAAAAAATTAGTGGAAATTATACTCTAATTTGGACCTTAACAAAATTGTCGTCTGACAAAACATTAGAGTAATAAGATAAACAGAGGGAAATTGCATAGGGGAGCACCTTGAGATGTCAAAACTATAAATTACACTACCTCTAAAAGATGATAAACAGCTACTTATTTGCATATCAAATAAATCCCTTCCCTAATTTTTTAACATTTTTGTAAGAACATAGAACTCAAATATATTTTACTTTTCAAAATTCCCACTCCTTGTGTTTGCATTATAATCTCATGTGAATACTGTGCCATTATAATCAAAAATAAATCTAATGGTTTATAAACTTGTTTTCACATTATATAAACTAACCATAACAGACAAGAGTGTTTTACTACTCCTACCTTATTTGTATAATTGTAAACATACCACTATGTGGTTAACTTATCTTCGGAGCTTCTTGCAGTCTTTGCACTAAAATAGTGTCTATTATCCTAGGGAAGGAAAAAAAAAACTGAAATTCTTTAAACATAATAAACATGGTTATAACTAGAGCCTATTAAATAAGTGAGCATATTATCTGGCTATGTGTCACTGTCCAAAAAGAGTCACAGATTGAGGCCAGAAATGACTATACTTTTATATAGACTGAGTCATCTTACACACAAAAGTTAGGCCAATTTCTGTTATCCCTCTGTAACTGTGGGGGAGCCTCTTCTTTTGGAATTTGTAATAGCTCTTTTAGGTTAAGGCCGTCATTCAGGAGCTGCTACTCTCAGACCTGTTGTTTCACTGGCTAAAGTTGCATTACTAGAAGGAGCTTAGTGTAGGCTTAACAATTCCAGCAGTTTCAGACCAGCTTCTAAACTGGTGATGGTATACGCTTTACCATCATATTGGAAAAACAACTTTACCGGAAATCCCCATCTGTATTTAACTCAATTTCTCCTCAAACTTTGATTACCAGGCATGTATGATCTTCTTTTAGACAACAAATGTGAAGAAAGGTCTGGAAAAATTTGTATATCCTTGTATACCTCGGGAAGCTCTTTAGCCGTGAAGGCTGCTCTCAGGATGCGTTCTTTGAATAGGTAGTAATGCAACCTAATTATTATGTCTGTTGGTGCATCTGCAGGTGCTGATCTTGGTCTCAAAGCCCTGTGGGCTCTATCAATTAATCGCTGTATATCCTAAAAGGACCCTAGTAAAGCTTTGAATAGGCGTGGAGATATGAAGGTAGATCTGCAGCAGACACTTCTTCTGAAATCCCTCTTATTCTTATATTGTTTTGGTGGGACCTATCTTCCAGGTCCACCAATTTTGTTTCCATATCAGAGATGTTTTCAGCTAATGTCTGATCATACAATAGTAAATTGGCGTGATCAATTGCAAGATCCTCTTGCTTTTTCTCAATGGTGTCTGTCCTTTCTCCAAGAATGTTAATGTCTCTTTTGAGCTCAGCAACAGAGTTCCAAATTTCAATTTTAAAAGAAGAATAATGAATGTCCATTTTGGCAGATAATTCTTTTAAAGATTCCATCACAGATAAGTCTCCCTCCGCAGGTTTATGAGCTGACTTGGGTTCATGATCTGCTTGACCTATGAAAGAAAACTGAGAGTCTCTAGAGTCCTCATCTGAGCCATCTCTGTCCATTTGGAACTTGCTATTAAAAAGGCCAGCTGCTGTGCGTTTAGGACCTTCCATTTGCATCTGTTTTTTCTTATTAGAGTGAGCTATTTTAGCCCAAAGGTAATACAGAAAGGACATTTTCCTCTGAGACAGTTATATCGCTGTATTTCAAGATTCTTCTGAAGGTAGCAGGAGTGGTGCTCCCCCTTTATATCCCCACTGGTAAGAGGTCTAGCACATCTTTATTATTGAGTTAGACCTTTGCCAAGAATTGGATAAAATATACAGGAGCGTATATACTTGAAGTAACTCTATTACTGGATACTTAAGGAATTATATCTGTAGGAAACACTCCACCCCAGGGAAATTGCCCTCACAGGAGGATCACAGACAAGAGTAAAAGGGGTATGACCTGCTAGCACTATGTCTAACCGGAAAAGGGAGGGGGAGTGTTACAACTGTCTCCAAATCTGCTAGACCAGTGACATTAGGAAATTGTGAGTAAATATCCTGTTTGTTAATAACCTGGGCTGCACGTATGAAAAAGTTGTGTCTTGATTTGCACAATAATTCTCAGCGCTAAGTAGATAATATGACTTTTTATCCTTGATGTAAAGCAAATTTTAAAAATAATCTTCACTCAAGTTTGGTATTAGTACCACAGAGATGTAATTTTAACAACACAGTCTCTGACTAACTGCCAATAACAAAGGTCCTTTACACTGTGAGCTCTGGGTACTCTATGTATGCAGTATTTTGCAACATGCTCAACTTCTTTACTCTATGTTAGGACCAGTCTATATGTGGATTACCATTAATGAGCTCAATATCAGAACCCTAACTTATGTACTTGTTTCCTGTGTACAAACTTATATATCATGTGAATTCAAGATGGCGGATTTTCGCGCCACTATTTTAGACTGCTGGCCCAGTAATTTATAATTACAAGCGGCAAGAAGGAAAAATGGCAATTTGCCCAAATTTAAGTAATGCACTGTCCGCTCCAATTTTTAACTTTAATGCCTTGTCTTTTATAAAGTTCAGCTGTAGTGCAATTCAATTTCAGACACAAGTAGTAAAAAATTGTTGGGGAATCAGGTGTTCTTACCCCTATAACCCATCAGCAACTGCCGATATTCCAATTCGTGACGCTGGTTCTGTAGTATCCAACTGTCTTATCTGTACTGCAGACCATTATAGAATATTAGGCTCCGGAGCGGAGCCCCTACCCTCCAAAGCCAGGTTCCAGACAGCAGACTTTGGATATAGCTTAAGACTGCATGGACATTCCCAGAATCTCCGATCTGAAGTTGAGTAGATCTGCAACGCTATCCAGTACTCTCTTGAACTAAATATGCACCTCAGTCAATCCTAGTTTAGCTTCTTCCACGGTTATTCAATGATGGATGATGGCCTCTGGAGCGGAGCCTCACCCTCCGGAGGTAAGACGATTGCAATAAGCTTAGATTTCTGCTGCTGGAAGTGCTGGAAACTCTGCTGTCTAATGATAACTGTGGAATCGATGTAGCTATAGATTTACAATATATGCAGCATCTCTATAAACAGATAGTCTGCTGTGCTTCCTCAAAGCTTAGGGAAACTGGTCCCGATCTAAACAAGGTCCAAAGATGGCTAAAATATATATAAATAGGAGCTGGTTTATCAGAGCTCTATAGCTTTGCTTCCACTCTGTTTGGCTGTTAGCTCCGCCCCCCCCCATAATCTTATTTTTTTATCCTTTCCTTTATAAGATGATTAAAACAAAATCAGTAGAATGTTCCTTTAAAATGCTACCTTAATTACAAAACACATGCTAAGTTTAAATTTGTTTAATAAAATACATGCTACATGTACTCTGTCCATTACCAAAGCAGACAATAAAAACTAAAAGATTCTGGCAATGTTTTTTAAATTAATCAGATGACAAATTTATTAGACTATTTTAATCAATATAAGAATGTGAATGCTAATTTGTATCACACTAAATATACATATTTAGGTAACTAAAATTATTCTGTCCAAAGTCGTCTTAGGAGTGCCAAGCATAAACACCACAAAACATCAAAAATGCTAAGGAACAAAGATTTGGTGATGTTTTGTAAAATATATACCTGAATGTACATGCACAAATGTTGCCAAATATGTCAGTTTGTCCATTTTCCTATTTAAAACTAAAGTATTGTACACTACTTTTTGCATCTTTTTTAAAATATAAAACATTTATTGATATTTTAGAATTTCAATTAATTTGTGAGTTGTTGCTAGGTGCATTTTTGCAGTTTTTGTCCTACTTGTAGTGCATAACAAAATCCTCTTAAAAACTAATTATCTTTTATTTCATTAATACTTTTAATTATAGTTTCCATATCAGCAATGGTTTCTAGCACCATAGTGTTTATTTTTTTAACTGATAATATGATGTTTAATGTAATGTATATTATTTTAATATATTAATACAACAGGTGTGTGCACTATGTCAGCAGGATTGAAACATAGGTGCAAGCAGTCATAAGCTAATCGTAACAAAAGTAAGAAAGAGAAAAATATCCACAATAGTAGTGGATATCAAAGAATGACAAGGCTGCACTCGTAAAATCCATAATCAAAAAAGTATTTATTTATACTTATATGAAAAAATACATATAAACACATGAGCCAGAATAAACAATCCTAAATTATTCTCATATATCAATCAATAAGGCAAAAATTGAAGAGCCAAAATCAGAGCACTTTACTTTACAAAACATGCTCTGGAGACTCAATAGGAAACATTCTGCAACAGTTCCTTAAATGTATCCATATGTTGCAACAACAATTATGCATAAAGAAACAAGCTTGCGTTCCAGATTCCCAATGCTATGAGAGATAATTGTAGCCACTTCAGTCCTAGGAGTAATTAGTGAATTAACACCCTCCTGATATCCAGTTATGTAAAAGTGGCAAACCACCGTTTGGTGGAGGACAGCATATATCCTGATTAATTAACTTAGTCCCCAAATCTCACCACTCAACCTCCGTTTTACCACTGGCTTGTATTTCAGCAAACAAATTTCTGGCGTTCCGTCAGACACGCCTAGGATGCATTCAGCCGCGGCCTTTCAGGGCCAGGTATAAAGTGGGGGGAGAGGTGATCAGATCTCCCGGCTCTTGGTTACAAAGTTACCAGTCAGATGAGTGCCAGTTGTGACGCGTTTCGCCCCTCCCTAAACTGGGCTGGCTTACAGGGCTTTGTCAGATACCTCCTTCAGTAAGTGCTAGTTTTTTATTTCCTTCAGCAGCTCCTCCTCTTTCATTTCTCATCTCCCATTATTTGTTTCTTAAAGGGCACCGGATCATTTAAAAGAAAAACACGCCAACCATTGTTTTACTTTTTAGCCAATTTCTAACCTACAACACATTTTTTATTATTTATTAACACTATGGGTATCAAAAGTGAACCGCCATGTTTAACCATACTATTTTAAAACCATTACAATATAACTTCTTAAAGTTGGTCTGACAAAATAAAAAAAAAAACTACCACAGTACATTTTCATTAGTACAGCAAAATATTTTTCAAAGGGAAACAAGATACAAAAAACATATATAGTGTAAAAGCCAAGATTATAATATATATCATTGCTGCAAAACTGCTGCATATATTGTTGTAGATACATGCACACTCCTAAACTTAACTTTCTATTTTTTTAAACAAGAAAACAAAGAAAATTGGAAAATAGTAGTAAATTGGACAGTTATTTAAAATTGTATGTTCTGATTTTTTTTGTGCGGTATGATGTGGTGTACCTAGTTAATAGCCACGTGGGAGTCATTATTTCCTAAATATTTCAAACACATATTTTATTGTCTACATTAGAATCAGTTCAAAACAGCAAAAGGTATGATTTTATATTTATTGTTCAATTAAACTTAACAATTGAAAAGAAAGAGAAGAAATATTTGTATGACTATTCACCATCTTGCAATTAAGTGGAGAAGGGGAATGGGTATAAAATGTTTAACCATATAAATATTACACACATTGTAACTCTATGCATGTTCCTATTTCTGTACAAAATTCCTGTCCACTCAGTATAGCAAAACATATTTAAAAATCTAACCCCCAAAAAACAAACAAACATAAAATAGTTGTACCAAAAGTCACCCTATATAGAATTTCCCTCAAAAAATATACTGAACAATTCGTCCAGAAAAAAAATAAATAAAAAACATTTCAGCAGCAAATGGCCAATAGAATTTGATTTAGTCATTATTGAAATTTGTTAGTCATTATTTCCCATGTGTTTGCATACACATTGAACCAGATTACAAGTGGCGTGCTAACGGATTTTTTTGCTTCTGTTCTAACTGTGCTGAAAACAAACTTTTAATGTGGGAGGGTTAGCAGGGATGTTACAAGTCGAACGTAAGAAGTAAGTGCGCAAGCAAAAAACTAACTTCAGGGCTTCAGATATCGTGACCCTGTTGACTTCTTCTCCCCATAGAAATTAATGTAGCATGCTGGTAAAAAAATAAATTAAATAAATAACACACCACTTGCGTGCTAAATCGACACTCATTAGACTAACTGCACTAAACCCGAAGGTAGTTATGCATATTTTGCATTCCAATGTTCTTCACATAAAAGAAAATGTCTTAATATGTCATAATATGATTTTTTTTAAATATATATCCATACCTATATATTTATATGAATTTACACAGGTATAGATATATATAGAAATATATATTTAAAAAGAAAAAGAAAATCTTCTAAGTGAAGTACATTGGAATGCTAAATATTTCCAGTAACAACACAGTAACACATTAAAAAAAATTAAATTGATTAAACATGTATTTTTCATTTTTTAATATATTTAAGTAGAAAAGGCTCAAAAGTGTATATGTGTATGTATATGTATGTATATACATATATACACAAACACATGAATACATATGTATATACACATATATAACCACTTACACATATACAGTGTATATATATATATATATATATATATATATACTGTATATACAGTATATATATATTATAGCCTATATATTATAGCCCTTTTCAGTCAAATACCTTTTAACCCTTAATAAAAATGTTAATATTTATATGAATTTTTTTTATCAGGAAGTGTATATATGTGTAATAGATAATTTAAATGTATTTATGTTGTGTTTGGTGCAAAAAATCTAGCCAATTATCAGTGGGATAGCAGCACAAATGGGCGAGGAGCAGCAGGACATGCAAAGCAAAAGAAGAACTGCAGAACATTCAAGGCAGCAGACCAGTCAATGAAAAGGAGTGGGACTAACACCATGAGCAGTGGGCACTGGATGGTCACAGTGTCAGAGAGCCATCTCTGTGTAGGCAAAACTGGCACCAAGAGCAGCAGCACATGGTAAAAGCTGATATTTTTGTGACTTATGTGGATGAGGGGAACAGACAGACAAACAGGCCAGTCATCCAGAGCAGTAGAGGATGAGCAGGATATGGTGCCTACTGCCTACTACTAGCACCTAACTACCATGTCATCTATAAAGTAGTAAAACATAACAATGCACAACTTTTTCAGGTCCAGGCAGTGGCTGCTGGGCTAGTGGTGGTTATAAGTACAACCACACAGTGCCCATTACCCTCTGTCTTAGTTCTACCAGTATGACAATTTATAATTGTGTAGTGTACGTTATGTTACACTTATGGCTGCAACGCAGAGTACTTCATTTATGGCCACAAAATAAATATGATTGCAGATTTGTTTGAAGAAGGACCCCACATCTATAACCAAGAATATTATTTAAGTTTTTAAGAGTTTCGTGTCTTCCTCAGGTCTGAAGCAGTACTGATCAGTATGATGGATTTTGCAGACTAGAGCGAAGTGCAAATGATAGTGCATGGTACATTATCTTGTGCTCAGTCCCAAACTAAGAATAATGCACCATCTGGTATTACATGTGGATGGTAAAAAATGTAATCAGAGAAACAATGCAGCTGGCATTTTTTAGCGCACCCTATTTTATAATGGAGAGTACAGCAAGCACAATTAGCACTCATATAACAAGTGGTAAGTTAAGTGCAATACAAAATGCAACTGAAAAAGTTTGTTCTTTTAGAGACCTGAAGTGAACCGTTTACTATGAGCCACACTTTGGGGCTGCACAGACCTTGGCACTTTAAAGGTGTTTTACCCATACAGGACACATTCACAGAGATACACCCATACATGGCACATTGCAACTATTTATTTTTCAACACCAGTATTATTAAAGGCCTCTTTTAAGATACAATTGTTTCTGTATTTATTGCAATGGGGCACACTCTGTACCTGCTCAAACTTGGGGGCCTATTTATTAATGTGCGAGGGGACATGATACAATGTAGCGTATCATGTCCGCCGCACATCGATAAATGCCGACAGCATACGCTGTCAGCATTTATCATTACACCAGCAGTTCACCAGAACTGCTTGTGCAATGTTGCCCCCTGCAGATTTGCGGCCAATCGGCTGCTAGCCGGGAGTGTCAATCAACCTGATCCTATTCAATTGGGTTGATTTCTGTCCGCGGCCTCAGAGCAGGTGGACAAGTTATGGAGCAGCAGTCTTTGGACTGCTGCTTTATAACTACTGTTTCCATACGGCAGGACCAGAATGGGAACAAAAATAGGCCCGGGCATTTAAAGACAGAGCAGCCCACATCAGTTAGACCTCTGCCAGCTAGTTAGCCATAATAGACCCAAACTCTCATTCTGCAGCACCTCTGCTTAACAGCCACACAGAAAATGTACTTTCTGCTTTACAAAATAAGCAGACTATAGCAGCTTTCCTGTTGTTACCCATATTAAGAGAGGGTGGTATATAGCAGCAAGGCCCACATAAGAGTGCAGCCCATCAGGCATTTGCCCTGTATGCCCTATAGCCAGTCCGGGCCTGCCATACGGAGCTTGATAAATCGGCCCCTTGAGCACTTTATAGATATTTTGCTACTAGTACATACACACACTCAAACACACACACAAATAATGCAAGACAGGGCACTGAACGATTATTTATTTTTTACATTTACACTAAGTGAAAATAAAACTGGCACCTTTGTGGCACTCCTGCCAGCTGTGCTTTAAGCACTTGTATAGTGCACAGCTGGTCACAGAGCAAGGAGGACACCAACATATAGGTCAGTCAGTCACATATGATCACAATAGCTTTTAAAAAAAAAAAAAAACTCCTCTTCACTCATAACCAGACAAAATAAACTGAACTGCACAGTTACAGTGCACTGTCTATTCTTAACCACAGGCAATCATCAAGAAGGTGATATAGCAAGCACAGTTGCAGTTTACTGCACACAGAGTCACTGTATCACTGCTTAAAAGGGACATGAAACCCAACATTTTTCTTTCATGATTTAGATAGAGCAATTTTATACAACTTTCCAATTTACTTCTAATTTTCTTTGTTTTCTTGTTAATCTTTGTTGAAAAGCCTAAAGGGAATTTCAGGAGTGTGCACGTATATACAGGACTATATGGCAGCATTTTTTTTTTTTTATATTTTTTTTTATTAGAATTTTGAAAAAAGGTATACAGGTATAAAATATCAGTATCCATAACATTAGCGTATCATAAGTATAAGGACTACAAATACCAAAAATAAGGAAGAGGTTCCTAGAGATCTCATAGACCTCTCTATGGTTTCATCTATAGACCTCCTATGTGTACTGATATATATGGGGTGAGAGAACCCAAGGTAACCTAAAAGCATAAAAAGGGCATTCCTTTTGAAATCACATATTCTTGAGTAAGTAAGGGGTATCGGAATAATGGGGTAGGGATCAGTGGGGGAGGGAAGATGGGGGAAAATGAGTGGGTGGTTAGGACTCAGGGGGAGTCCTATTATATGGGTAATAAATGTGAGTAAGGGTGCGGCCAATTAACTAGGTGTCATGGGTAACTGTGTTGGGTTTCCAGTCAGTATTGTATTGCTCTTTCCAATCTGCCCAGACAAGCTCAAACAGATCAGATTTATTTAATTTATAGAAAATATCCTTTTCCATGGTATATATACGCCATATTGTTACAGACTACAGACCAACTAGGGGGTAACTTCTTTTTCCACGAACATTCTATGGAGTGTTTAACAGTCATAAACAAATAGATACAAATATATGCATGATGTTTAGGTAGGGTATGGATATTTAGGTGAAGAAGAGCTGAGGCAAATGATACAGAAAGCGGGATACCGATGCACTTTAGGACTTTAAAGCAATTCTTCCACAAAGGCTGAATCATAGGGTACTCCCACCAGATATGGCAAGCATTACCCCTGTGGCCACAGTTTCTCCAACACTCGGGGGACGCACTCAGGAACTTTTTTACTAGTCTAGTGGGTACATAGTACCAGTGGGATAAAAGTTTGAAGTAAGTCTCGTGCAACGTTGTACAGTGGATGGCCTTCTGGGTCAAAGAGAAAGCTTGCTCCCACACATAAGGAAGAACCTGCTTTCCTATCTGTGTCTCCCATTGGGACAGGTGGGCAGGTGTTTCAGGGCATTGTGTGCCACCAAGAAACATATAGTGAAAGGAGAGGGGCCTACGCAACCTATCTCCCTTAAACCAAATAGACTCCCAGAGGGTTAGCGGTCTGGCAAGATTCGGCTTAAAGCCCCAGCTGTTTAAGAAGCTCTTGATCCTGTGATATTCGAAAATCAAATAAGGGGGCGTCTGGACATTCCCACTAATTTGGGAGAACTGTTTGAAAGAGTTCTGGGATGTTGAGGCTAAAGGTCAAATACAAGGTTAATTCCCAGTTGCGCCCATTTTTTAGGATGGGAGTCTTGTAGTCCCGAGAGGAGACCTACCATGGAATTGATGGGGGAAGGATGCGGAGCAATAGGCGGATGGTGTCGGATTCTGTCCCAAAAATCAAGGCACTCACGGACAACTGGGTTGATCAGCTCCAGTTCTCTGCGGCAATGTGGTGGGGTCCAGATTAAATCCCAAAAACTAATTTGATAGGGGTAGTGAGGCCTGCTCAATAGATTTCCATTTAGGGTTGGAAATTTTAACTCCCCATTGGGACACATGGGTGAGCATTGCGCCTTCATAATACTGGGCACCTGAGGTTTTAGAGAGTTGAAGCAATCTGTGCGCAATTCTAGGGGGCTTGCTCTGCCAGATGAATTTTGTAAACCCGCCATGGAATTGGAGTAGTAAGTGTTTAGGAATTTTGATGGGTAGGCAGCGAAATAAATAGGTGAGTATAGGGAGAAAAGAAATTTTCAGTGCCGAGATCCTGCCGAGCCAGGATACATGTTGCAAATTCCAATCATTCTGTAAAAAGTGAAGTGAGGTTAGGAGGGGAAGATAATTTTCTTTAATCATTTGAGGGAGGCTGCTAGAGAATCGAATGCCTAAGTGCAGGACGGAATGGTCTTTCCAGGTAAAACTAAAACTCTTTGTGAGGGGGGCCAGCTGCGCACTTGTGAAGCCTTGTGTGTACACTTGCGTTTTCGATAGATTCAATTTATAGTAAGAATGGGCTCCAAAGGAAGTAAGGACATCTAGAAGCCTGGGGATACTTTGCTCAGGGTGCGACAAAAAGAGGGTAACATCGTCCGCAAAAAGTGCGATCTTGTGCGAGGTGCCCAACAGTGTGACACCCTGAATTTAGGGGTCAGCTCTTATTTGCTCTGCCAAAGACTCAATCGAGAGAGCAAACAGCAGTGGCGAGAGGGGACACCCCTGTCTGGTGCCATTTGTGATGGAGAAGAAAGGAGAATGAAAGCCTAGGCCGCTCATGAAAGCAGTAGGAGTCGAATAAAGGGTCTTAATGGCCACTATAAAGTCTGTAGGGAGACGAAATTGCTCAAGGACCGCCAGAGATATTGCCATCTGACCCAGTCGAAAGCCTTCTCGTCATCAAGAGAAATGACCGATAGCGGCTTCCGGAGCCGTGCAGAAAGAGTGAGAATATTAGAAGTCTTCTCATATTGTCTGGGCCTTCTCGTTGGGGCACAAAGCCCATCTGATCCGGGTCAATTAGGGAAGGTAGTAAGTTGGCAAGCCGGTTAGCTAAAATCTTCGAATAAAACATATTAGTATTTATCAAAGAGATAGGCCTATAACTGGCACAAAGGGTTGGGTCCTTGTCGGGCTTTAGAATAGTAACTATATTGGCTTCTAAAAATTCCTTCTGAAAGCAACCTTCTTTTCTGGCTAAATTATAAAATTTGAGTAATAAGGGGGCAAGCTCTTGTGCAAAAACCTTGTAGAAATGGACCGGATATCCATCTGGACCCAGGGACTTAAAAAATTTCGCGTTCTTGATTACCATCAATATTTCCGAAAGCGAGAAAGGAGAGCTTAAGAAGTCTCATTGTTCTGAAGCGAGTGTGGGAAGCGACAAGGTCTCCAGATAGGTCCGCAGGACGTCCCAAGGTGTGGACATAGGCGACTCAGCTGTGGCTATATCATACAGCTTGGTATAATAGTCAGCAAACGCCTCACCTATCTGAGATGGGATCTGAAGGAGGGAATCTGAGGTTCTTATGCAGTGAATTCATGACGCCCCAGCTCTATTTCTAATTTTGTTAGCTAGCAAGGTATCGGCCTTATTGCTCTTATAATAAAACATATGCTTTAGTTTGGTAAGGTTAATCTGAGTTCTGCGGAGCTCGATCTGAGAGATGTGGTCCTTAACCGCCATAATTTGGGAAGTAATGTCTGCACTGATAGCACTTCTATTGTGTTCTTCCAGTTGTCTTAATTTAATGTGGGCTTGTGAAAGGGTGAGGCCGGCCTGTTTTCTAAGGTGTGCTTGTTTGGTGATAAGGAGGCCTCTAATCGTGGCTTTGGCTGCTCCCCATAAAGTGTCATCTCTAACTGATGAGTTGTCATTGGCTTGAATGTAGTGATTGATGTCTCTGCGGAGTTCCTCTCTGAAGGAAACATCCTCTAGAATGTTGCGGGGTAGCCGCTATTTGGGTCTCGCGCGAGTGGTGTTAGTGGAGGTTATGTCAGTCTGGACTAGGTCATGGTCTGACCAGGCACAAAGGACTATTTTGGACTGCGTGACTAGGTCGAGGGAGTCGGCTGTGGAGAATATATAGTCCATTCTAGAGTATTGTTTGTGGGGATGCGAAAAATGTGTGTAGTCATGGTCCTGTGGGTGAAGGGCTCTCCAAATATCGTAAAGGCCTGAGCCTGACATTATTTGTCGGAATCTGCTGGATAATTGTTTGGCTTGGGAGGGTGCTATAGTCTTAGACGTGGTTTTCCTATCAATTGTGTGGTCCCATACCATGTTAAAGTCCCCGGCAATGAGGACTCTACCCTGCTGGACCTGTGAGAGGACATGAAGAATGTGTTTAAGGTATGTTGGCTGGTTGGTATTTGGGAGATATATAGAGGCCAGAGTGTAAGTTATATGATTTAATTTACAGATGTGACCCGAGAGATCAGGGAGGAGCTGTATATATTTAAATCTCTCACTGAGAGGCATCTTTTGGAAGGCTGCTTGGATCAGTCTATCCTTGTATAGAAAGCTATGGAAGCACACGATTACATTGTGCGGTTTATCAGGAGCCACATTTCTAGAGCGTAAAGCCCTATGGGCATGTTCTATGGTATTGGTTAGGCCTTCAGGGGTGCCTATTAGATTGTGAAACAATTCCCTCAAGAACTGCTGTAGCTCAGCTGGTGCCACCGACTCCGGTATTCCACAGAATCTAATGTTATTGCACCTGGATCTATCCTCTACATCTGCTAACTTGAGCTCCAATTGATAGATTTGATCAGCTAGGCTTTCTGAATAGGAAAGGAGATTAGACTGTTCCACCACAATATCATCCTGCTTTCGTTCCAGAGAATCTACTCTTTCTCCTATTTCAGAGATCTCTTTTTTGAGTTCGGCAGAACTTTGTTGTATTTCCTGTGTAATGAATTTAGTCTGTGAGGCTAACATTTTCTTCAGTGTTGTCTCAGTAATTAAGTGCTGCGAGGCAGACGCAGATTGAATACTAGATTGAGACTCCTCATCTTGCGAATCAGGGTCATTCAAATCCCTTTGGGGTTCCATGTTTGGACCTTTGTGCTGTTGCGTGAAATGATCATAGACCGTCTTCTTGGATTTCAATGTTGACTTCCTACCTGAATGCGGCATGTTGTTAGGGCTAAGTATTAATGGAGGTCCGCAGTAAAAGGGATATACATATGGCAGCAATTTTGCAACAATGTTATACATAAGCAAGAACACTAGATGGCAGCACTATTTTCTGTCATGTAGTGCTCCAAATATGTGCACGCTACCTATCTAGATATCTCTTCAACATGGAATAACAAGAGAAAAAAAGCAAAATTGATAATAGAAGTAAATGGAAAACTTTGAAAATATGATATTCTCTATCTGAATCATAAGAGAAACATTTGGGTTTCATAGCCCTTTAATCTAAACACGCAGGGCATGATATTCAAAAGCTTGCCGGCATGGAGAGAAATCAGTTAAAATCTTAGGGATTTTTTTACACTTTATATTGTAGGAGCCTCTCCTTCACATCAAGAACCCTGCATAGTGAGATAAACATCTTTCAAAATAAAATTTGTGTTTCTGTTTGCTAGATTACGAGTTTTGCGTTATGGGTGAAAAAGCCTGATAATGCTGCTTTTTCACTACCGCTGGTATTACGAGTCTTGTAGGTACAGCTGTACCGCACACTTTTTTGGCCGTCATGCAACATAACTACCGCAGCTTTCCAAAAGTCCTTTTTCAATGATACTTCCCTAGTGCCGGTTTTACGAGATCCGTACCGTAAACTGAAAGTCAGTAGTTATGTAACATAAAACTCATAACTAAAGTGCTAAAAAGTACACTAACACCCATAAACTACATATTAACCCCTAAACCAAGTCCCTCCCGCATCACAAACACTAAAATAAAATTATTAACACCTAATCTACCACTCCCAACATCGCCGCCACTAGAATAAACATATTAACCCCTAAAACGCCAAACTACCGCATCGCAAACACTAGTTAAATATTATAAAACCCTAATCTGCTGTCCCTAACATCGCCACAACCTACAATACTGTTATTAACCCCTAATTTGCTGCCCCCAAAATCACTGCCACTATACTAAAGTTATTAACCCCTAAACCTAACCCTAAGTCTAACCCTAACACCCAATACTTTAATATAATTAAAATAAATCTAAATAAAAATTACAATTAATACCTAAATATTTCCTATTTAAAACTAAATACTTACTTATCTATCTTAGGTTTTATTTTTCTTTCACAGGTAAGTTTTTATTTATTTTAACTAGGTAGACTAGTAACTAAATAGTTATTAACTATTTACTAGCTACCGAGCTAAAATAAATACAAATTTACCTGTAAAATAAAACCTAACCTGAGTTACACTAACACCTAACCTTACACTACAATCAAATAAATTACATTAATTAAATGCAATTAAACTAAATTACAAAAAAAACCCCACTAAATTACCCAAAATAAAAAAGAAATTATCAAATATTTAAACAAATTACACCTAATCTAATAGCCCTATCAAAATAAAAAAGCCTCTCCAAAATAAAAAAAACCTAGTCTAAACTTAACTGCCAATGGCCCATTAAGGGCCTTTTGCGGGGCATTGCCCCAAAGAAATCAGCTCTTTTACCTGTAAAAAAAAAAATACAAACAACCCGCCAACAGTAAAACCCACAACCCACACAACCAAACACCCCAAATAAAATCCTATCTAAAAAACCTAAGCTCCCCATTGCCCTGAAAAGGGCATTTGGATGGGCATTGTCCTTAAAAGGGCATTTAGCTCTTTTTCAGCCCAAACCCTAAGCTAAAAATAAAACCCACCCAATAAACCCTTAAAAAAACTTAACACTAACCCCCGAAGATCCACTTACAGTTTTTGAAGATCGGACATCCATCCTCAATGCACCCGGGAGAAGTCTTCATCCAAGCGGCAAGAAGACCTCAACGAAGCCGGGAGAAGTCTTCATCCAGACGGCAAGAAGTGGTTCTCAAGGCGGGCAGAAGTCTTCATCTAGACGACATCTTCTATCTTCATCATTCCGACGAGGAGAAGCTCCATCTTCAAGACATCCGTCGCGGAACATCCTCTTCATACGGTCCAAGCCGTACACTGAAGGTTCCTTTAAATGATGTCATCCAAGATGGCGTCCCTTGAATTCAGATTGGCTGATATAAAGGTAGTAGTAGGTGCACTACAAACTCAAATCAATTGCCAGGGTGCTGAATAATAATAAGATAAAGTTAATGGAAATCAGAACTCTCTGGACTTAACGAAAGGGGCAAAAAGGCCTTTTAATAATTGATGTTTTGGGCAATACAACTCTTCATCAGACCCTGAGTCCAAAGAGTGCTGTTTTACACTGATTATATATATATATATATATATATATATATATATATATATATATATATATATATATACACAGATAGATAGATAGATAGATAGATAGATGTGTGTGTATTAATGTGTATACATGTTTATAAAATGTTTCTTGCAGTGCCATTCCTATACATATTAACGCTAAAGCATTTTTTTAAAACCTTTAGATTATTAAAGGGACATAAAACTCCAAATGTTTCTTTCATGATTCAGATAGAGCATTCAATATTAAACAACTTTCCAATTTACTTCTCAATTTTTCTTCATTTTTGCTATCCTTTGTTGAAAATCAGGAAGGTAAGTTTAGGAGTGTGCATGTATCTGCATCTTTTTATGGCAACAGTTTTGCAATAATATTATACATTAGCAAGAGCACTAGATGACAGCACTATTTCATGTGATGTAGTGCTCCAAATGTGTGCACACTACCTATTTAGATATCTCTTCAACAAAAAATAACATAAGAATGAAGCAAATTTGATAATATAAATAAATTGGTAACTTTTTTTAGATTGTATTATCTATCTTAAAGATAAATTTTGACTTTTAAGTCCCTTTAAGGTTTTGCAATTTGCATTTGCAGTACTTAAAGGTATAGTCTAGTCAAAATTAAACGTTCATGATTCAGATAGGGCATGTAATTTCAAACAACTTTCCAATTTACTTTTATCATCAAATTTAGTTTGTTCTCCCTGTATTCTTACTTGAAAGCATCTATGTAGGCTCATATACTAATTTCTAAGCCCTTGAAGGCTGTCTCTTATCTGAATGCATTTGAAAGTTTTTCACAGCTAGAGGGAGTAAGTTCATGTGTGCATTTAGATAACATTGTGCTAAGTCTTGTTGAGTTAAATAGGACCACTGATTGGCAAAAATGCAAGTCTGTCAAAAGAACTGAAAAAGGGGACAGTCTGCAGAGGCTTAGATACAAGGTAATCACAAAGGTAAAAAGTGTATTAATATAGCCATGTTGGCTGTGCAAAACTGGGGAATGGGTAATAAAGATTATCTGTCTTTTTAAACAAGGCAGATTCTGGAGTACACTGTCCCTTTAAAAATATCTTAAATTCCAAGAACAATGTATAAATGAATAGGAAAACTTGTATTAATGAAAATAGAAGTGCGTACAAGTTTGCATTTTTTTAACTAAAGAGGAAAGGATTTAGTACTGTTTAGTGTCATGGGCCTCTAGTTATCAAGCCGTCAAACGCAAATACGCTGGAATTCCGCAGCGTATTTGTGGCGAGGCTGATTCGCCTTAGTTATCAACCCCTACTGCCCGGCAAAAGTAGAATATAGTGACGTTACCTACGATCCGCCGGACTCAGTCCAATACAGATCGATGGTTAAGTCACTACAGATGTTCCGAACGCAAGTTCGGCACAATCTGACTACTCTGACTACCAGGTACGCTTGACACTATTCCGGGCCAGCGTACCTGGATTTCAATCCGCAACCCTGGGGGCGGCGGATCCCATAGGAATCAATGGGAGTCTGACCATAGCGAAAGCTCATGTTCGCTGCTGCCCTATATCCCATTGATTCCTATGGGAAACGTCTGCACCTAACACCCTAACATGTACCCCGAGTCTAAACACCCCTAATCTGCCCCCCCTACACCACCGCAACTAAATAAATTTATTATCCCCTAAACCGCCGCTCCCGGACCCCGCCGCAACAATAATAAACATGTTAACCCCTAAACCGCCACTCCCTGATCCCGCTGCCACCTACATTATACATATTAACCCCTAATCTGCCGCCCCCTACACTGCCGCCACCTACATAAACTTATTAACCCCTATCCTGCGGATCACAGACCCTGTCTCAACTAAATAAATTGTTTAACCCCTAAACCGCCGCCCCCGGACCCCGTCCGCCAACTATATTAAAGTTATTAACCCCTATCCTGCCCCCCTATACCGCCGCCACCAATATTAAAATTATTAACCCCTAAACCTAAGTCTAACACTAACCCTAAACCCCCAACTTAAATATAATTTTAATAAATCTAAATAATATTACTTGTATTAACTAAATTAATCCTATGTAAAACTTAATACTTACCTGTAAATTAAACCCTAAGATAGCTACAATATAACTAATAATTATATTGTAGCTATTTTAGGATTTATTTTTATTTTACAGGCAACTTTGTATTTATTTTAACTAGGTACAATAGCTATTAAATAGTTATTAACTATTTAATAACTACCTAGCTAAAATACATACAAAAGTACCTGTAAAATAAATCCTAACCTAAGTTAAAATTACACCTAACACTACACTATCATTAAATTAATTAAATAAATTACCTACAATTACCTAAAATTAAATTAAATTAAATAAACTAAACTATAGTACAAAAAACCCCCACTAAATTACAGAAAATAAAAAGAATTACAAGAAGTTTAAACTAATTACACCTAATCTAAGCCCCCTAATAAAATAATAAAGCCCCCCAAAATAAAAAAATACCATACCCTATTCTAAATTACCAAGTAACCAGCTCTTTTACCAGCCCTTAAAAGGGCTTTTTGCAGGGCATTTCCCCAAAGTAATCAGCTCTTTTACCTGTAAAAAAAAATACAACCCCCCTAACATTAAAACCCACCACCCACATACCCCTACTCTAACCCACCCAAACCCCCCTTAAAAAAACCTAACACTAACCCCCTGAAGATCATTCTACCTTGAGCCGTCTTCACCCAACCGGGCCGAAATCTTCATCCAAGTGGAGCCATCTTCAAAGGAGCCGACACGGAGCCATCCTCTTCAACCGACGACTGAACGATGAAAGAAGGTTCCTTTAAGGGACGTCATCCAAGATTGTGTCCCTCGAATTCCAATTGGCTGATAGGATTCTATCAGCCAATCGGAATTAAGGTAGGAAAAATCTAATTGGCTGATTCAATCAGCCAATCAGATTGAAGTTCAATCCGATTGGCTGATCCAATCAGCAAATCGGATTGAGCTCGCATTCTATTGGCTATTCCGATCAGCCAATAGTACTATAGTTTAGTTTATTTAATTTAATTTTAGGTAATTGTATATAATTTATTTAAAGGACCAGTCAACACAGTAGATTTGCATAATCAACAAATGCAAGATAACAAGACAATGCAATAGCACTTAGTCTGAACTTCAAATGAGTAGTAGATTTTTTTCTGACAATTTTAAAAGTTATGTCTTTTTCCACTCCCCCTGTACCATGTGACAGCCATCAGCCAATCACAAATGCATAAATGTACCATGTGACAGTCATCAACCATTCACAAATGCATACACACTTATTCTTGCACATGCTCAGTAGGAGCTGGTGACTCAAAAAGTGTAAATATTAAAAGACTTTGCACATTTTGTTAATTGAAGTAATTTGGAAAGTTGTTTAAAATGGCATGCTCTGTCTGAATAATGAAAGTTTCATTTTGATTGAGTGTCCCTTTAATTTATTTAATGATAGTGTAGTGTTAGGTTTAATTGTAACTTAGGTTAGGATTTATTTTACAGGTAATTTTGTAAGTATTTTAACTAGGTAGCTATTAAATAGTTAATAACTATTTAATAACTATTGTACCTAGTTAAAATAAATACAAAGTTGCCTGTAAAATAAAAATAAATCCTAAAATAGCTACAATATAATTATTGGTTATATTGTAGCTATCTTAGGGTTTATTTTACAGGTATGTATTTAGTTTTAAATAGGAATAATTTAGTTAAAAATAGTAAGTTTTATTTAGAGGTTAGGGGGGTGTTAGTGTTAGACTTAGGTTTAGGGGTTAATAAGTTTAATATAGGTGGCGGCGGGGTCCGGGAGCAGCGGTTTAGGGGTTAAACATTTAATTTTGTTGCGGCGGGGTCCGGGGGCGGCGATTTAGAGGGTTAATGAGTTTAATGTAGGTTGTGGCGGTGTAGTGGGGGGCAGGATAGGGTTTAATAACTTTAATATAGGTGGCGGTGGGCTCCGGGTGCGGCGGTTTAGGGGTTAAACAATTTATTTATTTGCGGCAGGGTCCGGGATCCGCAGGATAGGGGTTAATAACTTGAATATAGGTGGCGGCGGTGTAGTGGGGGCAAGATAGGGGTTAATAGGTATGATGTATGTGGCGGCGGGGTACGGGAGCGGCGATTTAGGGGTTAATACATTTATTATAGTTGCAGCTGGGTCCAGGAATGGCGGTTTAGGGGGTAATAGCTTTATTTAGTTGTTGGGGGCTCCGGGAGCAGCGGTTTAGGGGGTAAAACAGTGTAGTTTAGTGTGGGTGGTTAGTGACAGGCTATCAAAAAAG
Organism: Bombina bombina; assembly: GCF_027579735.1. NCBI lineage: Eukaryota > Metazoa > Chordata > Amphibia > Anura > Bombinatoridae > Bombina > Bombina bombina. The sequence goes on along the minus strand of NC_069502.1, from coordinate 132,438,865 downwards.
CTGCGAAGAAGCCGATGAGTAGCGAGATCGATGACTGTCAGTTAACAACAGTCCGCTGCTCATCGCTCCGTACTTGGTGCACAGGTTCTTGACAGCTTTTTTGATAACTTTGGCGAACGTATTCAGGTCCACGGCGGCGATGGTAGGCGAGCTTAGGCGAGCGTATTGGGCCGACGAATGCAGGTAAGTAGACGGCTTCATAATTAGAGACCTTGGTGTTAAAATTCAGAGTTCCCTACGGGAAGTTGCTTACCGTATAGCCTGAGAGCTTTCTGTCAGTGTCAGTAGGGAATTAAAGTTTCAACCTCCATTCTTTTTGCATGCGTACCCTAGAGACTACTTTTGTGAAGCCTGGAAGTAGATAGCTTACACATGCTATGGATCAAAAATATCTAGGCCACTGTCTATAGAATTTATTTGTCTATGTTTATATTATTTGTATCTGTTCGTTTATTCTAACACTTACCATGTTATATTTTTGTATTAATAAGTCAAAGTCTTTTAACCTTTGAGAATTGATAATATGAAAAAAAAAAATTTCAGACAGATAGTTCTGATTGAATAGAGTTACATTTTACACCGTAGCACTGAAGATATAAATCTTTATTATTGTGTTACTGCAATGCTGTTCACATATGTACAGTAGAAAAAAATAATACAGCCTTAAATCCCTAATTCTCACATGAGTTTTATAATAGCAGATCGAGGAAATGTATATTTTATTTTGAAGAGGTATCTCAGTTTTGAATGTTACTGAAACCTGATATAGCTCATTTAATTTTTGAAGTTGTGGGGTATGACATGTCAAATTCAGTTTTGCTTCAGGGAATCTTTTTGTTTTTTGTTTTTGTTACAGTTACATTGTTATATTTTTGTTACAGTTTCTGACATATAAAAAGTTTCAGGCCTTATATATAAGCTTGAAGGGAAAGTCTACACCAAAATTGTTATTGTTTAAAAAGATAGATAAAGCCTTTACTATCCATTCCCCAGCTTGGTACTACCAACATGGTTATATTAATATATTTTATAACATTGGCTGATTGGAACTGCCAATAGGATTGAGCTCTCACCCTATTGGCTGATTGGAACAGCCAATAGGATTGAGCATTCATCCTATTGGCTGATTGGAACCTTTCAGCCAATAGGAATGCAAGGGACGCCATCTTGGATGACTTCACTTGCATTCAAGTTCCAGTTTACAGCAGCGACTGTATTGAAGAGAAGCTCCGTGCCGGATGTATTCAGGATAGACCCGCTCCATGTCGGATGGATGAAGATAGAAGAGGCTGCATGGATGAAGATTACGCCAGATGGATGAAGATGGAAGAGGCCTGGATGAAGACTTCTTGCTGCTCAGATGAAGACTTCTTGCCAGCTGGATGGATCCTTCAAGCGGAACCTCAAAAACTGCAAGTGGATCGTCGGGGGTTAGTGTTAGGTTTATTTAAGGGTTTTTTTGGGTGAGTTTTATTTTTAGAGTAGTGTCTGGGCAGGTAAAAGAGCTAAATGCCCTTTTAAGGGCAATGCCCATACAAATGCCCTTAAAATGGCAATGGGGAGCTTAGGTTTTTTAGATAGTCTTTTTATTTGGGGGGGTTGGTTGGTTGGGTGGTGGGTTTTACTGTTGGGGGGTGTTTGTATTTTTTTTACAGGTGAAAGAGCTGATTCCTTTGGGGCAATGCCCTACAAAAGGCCCTTTTAAGGGCCATTGGTAGTTTATTGTAGGCTAGGGTTTTTATTTTGGGGGGCTTTTTTATTTTGATAGGGCTATTAGATTAGGTGTAATTCATTGTTAATTTTGATACTGTGGTTTTTTGTTTTGGTAATTTAATGTTTTTTATTTTTTGTAACTTAGCGTTTATTTTTTTGTAATTTAGTAATTTTTAATAGTAGAATTAAATAATTTGAGTAGGGTTAGGGTTTTGTAATATGTAATAGTTAATTTAATTGCTAGTTTAATGTAATTTTAGTATAATATTTAGAGTAGGTTAATTAATAGTTTAGAATTAGTTTCTTTTAATTCTACTGGTAAGTTTAAATTTATTTTAAGATAGGGATGTTGTAATTTTAATGTTAAGTTAGCTGGTTGTTAGGTTTAGTGGATAATAGCTTAATTTAGTTTATGGCAATGTGGGGGGCTGGGGGTTTAGGAGTTAATAGGTTTAGTTAATGGTAGTGATGTGGGAGGCCAGAGGTTTAGGGGTTAATACGTTTATTTAGTGGCAGCAGGGTCCGGGAGCGGCGGGATAGTGGTTAATACATTTATTTGATTTCGGTGGTGTCGTGGTGTGGAGGAATAGGGGTTAATAACATTATGTAGGTGGTTGCAAAGTCGGGACAGCAGATTAGGGGTGTTTAAACTCGTTGTCTAGGGGTATTTAGACTCCTAGGGTGTTAGGAGTAAACATTACTTGTTTTCGACCATAGAAATCAATGGGATATCTGGCAGCATCGAACGTAAGCTTTCGCTGCTTTCAGACTACCATTGATTCCTATGGCATCCGCGGCCTCCAGGGTGGCGGATTGAAAACCAGGTACGCTGGGCCGGAATAGCTGCGAGTGTACCTGTTAACTATTTACCTTTTAACTTTAAAATGTGTCAAATAGTGCCGAATTTGTATTTGGAACATCTGTAATGACGTAAGCATCGATCTGTGTCGGATAGAGACCGGCAGGTCATATGTTACGTTACAAATTTCAACTTTTACCGGTCTGTAGGCTTTGATAACTAGGTCTGATCAAGCTCGCCACAATTATGCTGCGGAATTCCAGCGTATTTGCGGTTTACGGCTTGATAAATATCCCCCTAAGTGTTTATATTTAAGTATTTTATTCTGCATGGTAGCAATAGGCTTAAAGGGATATGAAACTCATTTTTTTTTCTTTCATGATTCAGATAGAGCAGAAAATTTTAAGCAACTTTCTAATTTACTCCTATTATAATGTTTTCTTTGTTCCCTTGGTTTCTTGATTTGAATATCAGGAATGTAATAGGATTAAAAGAGAAAGTTGCTTACAATTGCATGGTCTATCTGAATCATGAAAGAAAAAATGTGGGATTCATATCCCTTTAAGTAGTGCTAGCTTTGGCTGTATAAATACTAAAGCAATAGGCTTAGGTATGGCGACAAGGTTTAATCGCAGGATATTTTGTTAGAAAAAAAAACCTTGTGCATTTTCCACTATGTTGTTGATTAATTTGCATTCCTAATTTGTTTGCTTTTTTTTACTTACCATTTAAATAATCTGAATGTTAAACTAAAATTCAAAACTCAAAGCATGACAAAAAAATAACTATCAGAAGGCAGCTAATTTGAGTTAAGTATATAAGTGATAACATATTAAAATATAGAATCTCTATTATTACTGGGACATTTGAAATACTTGCTGGTATATCAAATAGATATAAATCCCACTACAAGATATCTTCATTTTAACCAGTCATGTCACAAAGTAGTTTTACTCCAAACTTTCTTTTTTTCACTATTTTTTTACACTAATTAAAATGTAGTTCTTTATTCATATTGTTTATAAAATATTCTAGCAAACCATCGCCTAGATTACGAATTTTGTCGGTAATGGTGTGCGGTGCTAACGAGCAGTTTTCCCTCACCGCTCACCTACAGACAACGCTGGTATTAAGGGCTTTTACAAACCTGGCGTTAGCCGCAGAAAAGTGAGCGGAGAGCAAACATTTTGCTCCAAATCTCACCTCAATACCAGCGCTTCTTGCGGTAGCGGTGAGCTGGCAAAACGTGCTTGTGCCCGATTTCCCCATAGGAATCAATGGGGGAGAGCCGGATGAAAAAAAAAAAAAAAACACCTGCAAAAAAGCAGCGTAAAGCTCCTAACGCAGCCCCATTGATTCCTATGGGGAAATACATTTTATGTCTACACCTAACACCCTAACATGAACCCCGAGTCTAAACACCGCTAATCTTACACTTATTAACCCCTAATCTGCAGCCCCTGACATCGCAGATACCTGCATTATATTATTAACCCCTAATCTTCCGCTCCGGACATCGCCGCCACCTACATTATATGTATTAACCCCTAATCTGCTGCCCCCAACATCGCTGACACATACATTATATTTATTAACCCCTAATCTGCCACCCCCAATGTCGCTGCAACCTACCTACACTTATTAACCCCTAATCTACTGCCCCCAACGTCGCCTCCACTATATTAAAGTCCCTATACCTAAGTCTAACCCTAACCCCCCTAACTTAAATATAATATAAATAAATCTAAATACAATTACTACAATTAACTAAATTATTCCTATTTAAAACTAAATACTTGCCTATAAAATAAACCCTAAGATAGCTACAATATAACTAATAGTTACATTGTACCTAGCTTAGGGTTTATTTTTATTTTACAGGCAACTTTGTATTTTTTTTTAACTAGGTAGAATAGCTATTAAATAGTTATTAACAATTTAATAGCTACCTAGTTAAAATAAAGACAAATGTACCTGTAAAATAAAACCTAACCTAAGTTACAATTACACCTAACACTACACTATAATTAAATTAATTCCCTAAACTAAATACAGTTAAATACAATTGAATACAATTATCTAAAGGATGAAAAAAACCCACTAAATTACAGAAAATAATAAAATAATTACAAGTTTTTTTAAACTAATTACTCCTTTTCTAATTCCCCTAATAAAATAAAAAAGCCCCCTAAAATAATAAAAAACCCTACCCTATTCTAAATTACAAGGGCTAATCTGCTCTTTTACCTGTGAAAAAAAGTACAATACCACCCAACATTAAAACCCACCCACCACCCACACACCCAACACTACTCTAAAATCCACCCAATACAACTAAATAAAACCTAACACTAACCACTTGAAGATCACCCTATCTTGAGAAGTCTTCACCCAACCGGGCCGAAGTCCTCAACAAAGCCGAGCGAAGTGGTCCTCCAGGCAGGCAGAAGTCTTCATCCAACCCGGGCAGAAAAGGTCCTCAAGACAGGCAGAAGTCTTCATCCAGGCAGCATCTTCTATCTTCATCCATCCAGCGCGGAGCGGCTCCATCTTCAAGACATCCGACGTGGAGCATCCTCTTCAAACGACGTCCAACTGAAGAATGAAGTTTCCTTTAAATGATGTCATCCAAGATGGCGTCCCTTCAATTCCGATTGGCTGCTAGAATTCTATCAGCCAATCGGAATTAAAGGGACAGTCTACACCAGATTTTTTATTGTCTTAAAAGATAGATAATCCCTTTATTACCCATTCCCCAGTTTTGCATAACCAACACAGTTATAATAATATACTTTTAATCTCTGTGATTATCTTGTATTTAAGCCTCTGCAAACTGCCCCTTTTTTCAGTTCTTTTGACAGACTTGCAGTCTAGCTAATCAGTGCCTGCTCCCAGATAACTTCTCGTGCACGAGCACCGTGTTATCTATATGAAATACGTGAACTAACACCCTCTAGTGGTGAAAAACTGTTAAAATGCAATCTGAAAAGAGGTGGGCTTCAAGGTCTAAGAAATTAGCATATGAACCTCCTAGGTTAAGCTTTCAACTAAGAATGCCAAGAGAACAAAGCAAAATTGGTGATAAAAGTAAATTGGAAAATTGTTTAACCCCTTAATGACCGGACCATTTTTCCATTTTCTTACCCTTAATGACAATGGCTATTTTTACATTTCTGCAGTGTTTGTGTTTAGCTGTGATTTTCCTCTTACTCATTTACTGTACCCACACACATTATATACCGTTTTTCTCGCCATTAAATGGACTTTCTAAAGATACCATTATTTTCATCATATCTTATAATTTACTATAAAAAATATATAAAATATGAGGAAAAAATTGAAAAAAAACACACTTTTTCTAACTTTGACCCCCAAAATCTGTTACACATCTACAACCACCAAAAAACACCCATGCTAAATAGTTTCTAAATTTTGTCCTGAATTTAGAAATACCTAATGTTTACATGTTCTTTGCTTTTTTTCCAAGTTATAGGGCAAAAAATACAAGTAGCACTTTGCTATTTCCAAACCACTTTTTTTTTCAAAATTAGCGCTAGTTACATTGGAACACTGATATCTGTCTGGAATCCCTGAATATCCATTGACATGTATATATATTTATTTAGAAGACATCCCAAAGTATTGATCTAGGCCCATTTTGGTATATTTCATGCCACCATTTCACTGCCAAATGCGATCAAATAAAATAAATTGTTTACTTTTTCACAAATTTTTTCACAAACTTTAGGTTTCTCACTGAATTTATTTACAAACAACTTATGCAATTATGGCATACATGGTTGTAAATACCTTTCTGGGATCCCCTTTGTTCAGAAATAGCAGACATATATGGCTTTGGCGTTGCTTTTTGGTAATTAGAAAGCCGCTAAATGCCGCTGCACACCACGTGTGTATTATGCCCAGCAGTGAAGGGGTTAATTAGGTAGCTTGTAGGGAGCTTTTAGGTTTAATTTTAGTGTAGTGTAGTGTAGTAGACAACCCAAATTATTGATCTAGGCCCATTTTGGTATATTTCATGCCACCATTTCACCGCCAAATACGAGCAAATAAAAAAAAGACTGTTAAATTTATCACAATTTTAGGTTTCACACTGAAATTATTTACAAAAAGCTTGTTCTATTATGGCACAAATGGTTGTAAATACTTCTCTAGGATCCCCTTTGTTCAGAAATAGCAGACATATATGGCTTTGGCGTTGCTTTTTGGTAATAATAAGGCCGTTAAATGCTGCTACGCAGCACACTTGTAATATGCCCAGCAGTTAGGGGTTAATTAGGTAGCTTGTAGGGTTAATTTTTAGCTCTATTGTAGAGATCAGCCTCCCACCTGACACATCCCATCCCCTGATCCCCCCTGACCCCCCTCAAACAGCTCTCTTCCCTCCCCCAACTCACAATTGTCACCGCCATCTTAAGTACTGGCAGAAAGTCTGCCAGTACTAAAATAAAAAGCTTTTCTTTTTTTTTTTTTTATACTGTCTGCAGTGATGGATCCCCCCTTACCCCACAACCTCCCTGATCCCCCCATACATTTCTCTAACACTCCCCTGGACCCCCTCTACATATATGCCTCCATCTTGGGTACTAGCAGCTGTCTGCCAGTACCCAATTTGCCCCCCAAATTTGTTTGTTTTTTAACTTTTTTATGTAAAGCATTTGTTTTCTGTAGTGTAGCTGGCCCCCCTCAACAATCTACATCCCTCCTCCTCCCAGATCCCTTACTAAAATACAGAGATCAGCATTCATCTGTATTGTTTTGTTTTTTTTAATGCACATTTTGCGTGTGCGCGCGCGCATGTGCGCACACGCGCACACACCGCCCCCGCCCCCCCCGGCCGCACCAGCCCACAATCGCCGACAAGATCAGTAAGAGAGGCAATATATTACAACAGCAAACAGTGCCGATGGAAGCTGCTCCCACCCACCAACGTGAACAAATGTTTAGCCATCAATGGCCGATGCAGAGAGGGCCACAGAGTGGCCCTTTCTGCATCGGTGGGTAATATAGGGGATTGCAGTGATGTCTCAATATTGAGACATCACTACAATCCCTTGTAAGCAGCTGGAAACGATCATGATCGCTCCCAGCACTTCAAAAGGCAGAGGACGTACCAGGTAGGTCAATTGTCACTAAGGGGAGTTTTTCCTATGACGTACCTGGTACGTCCTCTGTCATTAAGGGGTTAAAATGGCATGCTCTATCTGAATCATGAAAGTTTATTTTGGCCTATACTGTCCCTTTAAGGTAGAAAAAATCCTATTGGCTGATGCAATCAGCCAATAGGATTGAGCTTGCATTCTATTGGCTGATCCAATCAGCCAATAGAATGCCAGTTCAATCCTATAAGCTGATTGGATCAGCCAATAGGATTGAACTTCAATCCTAGTGGCTGATTGCATCAGACAATAGGATTTTTTCTACTCTAATTCCGATTGGCTGATAGAATTCTATCAGCCAATCAGAATTGAAGGGACACCATCTTGGATGACGTCATTTAAAGGAACCTTCATTCTTTAGTTGGACGTCGTTTGTAGAGGATGCTCCGCGTCGGATGTCTTGAAGGAGCCGCTGCACGCCGGATGATGAAGATAGAAGATGCCGTCTGGATGAAGACTTCTGCCCGTCTGGAGGACCTCTTCTTTCCGGCTTGGATGAAGACTTCTGCCGTCTGGAGGACCACTTCGCCCGGCTTCATTAAGGACTTCGGCCCGGTTGGGTAAAGACTTCTCAAGGTAGGGTGATCTTCAAGGGGTTAGTGTTAGGTTTTATTAAGGGGGTATTGGGTTGGTTTTAGAGTAGGGTTGGGTGTGTGGGTGGTGGGTTTTAATGTTGGGGGGTATTGTACTTTTTTACAGGTAAAAGAGCTGATTACTTTGGGGCAATACCCTTTTAAGGACTATTTATAATTTAGTATAGGGTACTTTTTGGGGACTTTTTTATTTTATTAGGGGGATTAGATTAGGTGTAATTAGTTTAAAAAATGTCCAATTATTTTATTATTTTCTGTAATTTAGTGTTTGTTTGTTTTTTTGTACTTAAGATAGTTGTATTTAATTGTATTTAATTGTATTTAGTTTAGGGAATTTATTTAATTGTAGTGTAGTGTTAGGTGTAATTGTAACTTAGGTTAGGTTTTATTTTACAGGTAAATTTGACTTTATTTTAACTAGGTAGCTATTAAATAGTTAATAACTATTTAATAACTATTGTACCTAGTTAAAATAAATAAAAAGTTGTCTGTAAAATAAAAATAAATCCTAAGCTAGCTACAATGTAACTATTAGTTATATTTTAGCTATCTTAGGGTTTATTTTATAGGTAAGTATTTAGTTTTAAATAGGAATAATTTAGTTAATTGTAGTTATTTAATTTAGATTTATTTAAATTATTTTTAAGTTAGGGGGGTTAGGGTTAGACTTAGATTTACGGGTTAATACATTTAATATAGTTGCGGCAACATTAGGGGTTAATAAATATAGGTAGGTGGCGGCGATGTTAGGGACAGCAGATTAGGGGTTAATAATATTTAACTAGTGTTTGTGATGTGGGAGTGTGGCGGTTTAGGGGTTATTGTATTTTTTATAGTGGCAGCGATGTCCGGTTCGGCAGATTAGGGGTTAAAAATTATATTTTAGTGTTTGCAATGTGGGGGGGGGGCTCGGTTTAGGGGTTAATAGGTAGTTTATGGGTGTTAGTGTACTTTTTAGCACTTTGGTTAAGAGTTTTATGCTACGGCGTTAGCCCATAAAACTTAACTACTGACTTTTAAATGCTAGTACCAGTCTTGACAGGAGAGGCTGTACCGCTCACTTTTTGGAAGACTCGTAATACCGGCGTTATGCAAGTCCCATTGAAAAAATAGGATACGCAATTGACGTAAGTGGATTTGTGGTAATTTCGAGTCTGGCCAAAAAAGTGAGTGGTGAGCCTGTTATTTCAATACTTTAAAAAGCAGCATTGGGACCTCTCAACGCTGCTTTTTAAGGCTAACGCAAGACTCATATTCTAGCCGCATGTTTCTCCAACAGATTGTACTTGAATAGAATATGTACAGTAGGCTGTTATAAAACCATATTTATTTGTATTATATATATATATATATATATATATATATATATATATATATAATTTTATTTTGTTTAAAGCTGTAAGGTTTGAACTGTATAAAACTGCTTTGCAATGGTTTTTATTTTTTCTTAGTTTTTTTCTTGGTTAAAGTTGTAACTTTTTATAGTTTTCCTCTATGGCACATTGTTATAGCAATTCTATTGCTGCTTAATACATGAATATTTTTTCAAGTCTAGCAAGTTACTCTACAAATTATGATTACCACATTAAAAGAGAAATTAGTTAATTATGATTTCTTCTTGATTGCAGAAATAATTATGTCCTTAACAAAGACTTGACACAGTTTGATTTTCAGAGGTTATAGAGGTTATAGTTACGTGTTGGAAATCATTGAGTCAATTCAAAATGTCAAAAACCAAGTGAAAATACAATTAATAGAAGTGTACATTTATTAATTAGCATATATATTTTGTTTATATTTAAGCAAAAAAAACAATGTTTCAGTTCATGTAAATTACATAGATATACAGGTAGATACATGCCTACAAAAGGATTTGGTTATTTGCAATGGTTTTGAAAGAAAGGCAGACAAAAAGTTCCTAGAGATTTTTTAGCCAAAGATATTTACACATTATTTTCCTATTCTGGGTTGCCCAACAGAAAAGCACTACAGTACTAAGCAATGGCAATGAAAAAGCAAAGTGAAATATATTTGTTTGGTAGCCCCAAATACTGTTCTTCTTCTTCCATTACACATAAAACTAGGTCACATAAAAACTTAAAATATGTTAAATGTTTGACAGTTTTTTACAGCTAGAGGGTCTTAGTTCATGTGTGCCATATAGATAACATTGTGCTCACGCCCGTTGAGCTACTTATAAGAGGGCACTGATTGGCTAAATGCAAGACTGTCAAAAGATCTGAGGTAAGGAGGATTTCTGCAGAGGCTTAGATACAAGCTAATCACAGAGGTAAAAAATATATATTAATATAACAGTGTTGGTTATGCAAAACTGGGGAATGGGTAATAAAGGGATTATCTATCTTTTTAAACAATAACATTTTTGGTGTTTACTGTCCCTTTAATGATTAGGCAC